>NC_137431.1:1441876-2079376 GCF_964374335.1 Astatotilapia calliptera
CGCCCTGTAACTACTGCCAGATCTCAGCTGGTGTCGGGGCTTTTGTCATTTCTCAGTATCCCACTCGTTGAACGTGTGGATTGGATATGTTGTTACCGACGTCTGGTGAGAATTTCATGTCAATAACACTATTAGAGACCGAGTTACTTGGTCAGGTGTTCAGTACTTACTTGCCCACTGTATAAAGCACCAAATCACAGTCGCGGGCTGCCTGGGGGGCGGGCAGACACGCGGGGCAAAAAGTTGAACCAAGAAGTTGTGGATTTCTGTTTAAACACAGACTGCAGGTGAAATTACTGCGGCTCTGCTTGTTTTCATGGCCGAGTCCGGATCGTGAGTCTCCATCCTTACTGTGTCAGCTGTTGGATTTCTGGGAACATCTCCACTAAAGTTTAATATTAACATCGATCTCACGAGCCATAATTGAATCAGTATTGATGCAAGCGTTCCTCTTTCTTCTGTTTTTTCTTCCTGCTGCTGCTTCGAGCCTGACAGACATTTTGGTCACAGAGAGGAACTAATGATTGTACGGCTGTTTAAAGTGTCCCAGTTTGCCATTATATTGAAGTAGTGTGCAAACAGAAGAACTCCCGTAAGAGGAATGCAGGCACCAATAATAAACCTTTGCCTGCTGTGACAAGTCAACATGAGAAACGTCTGTTAGCTGCAATAAAAGACCATTAGCACCAGCTAATGTCAGCTCAAGCTGCTAGCTGTGAGCACAGAGGGCTACCGAAGTCCTCGAGCCGAGGCTGTTTGTTTCCCCTCTGTCAACAGTGAATAATGTCACTCTCTGCACTGACGCATTGTTTGTAGTCTCCTCTTTCAAATCTTTACATCGCAGATTTTGGGGTGGATACTGCACACCAGAGGACGTCTCACTTTACTGGGAAATGGTTGCATCAGTATAGAAAGAGCTGCGCGGGTTCATTGCAGCCTGTTGCCAAATATCCCAGAGTCCAAACGTTACTGGACAGATGCACATAAAAAATACCCCAAATCTGTAAACTTTGTTGTTGCTGCTTCGGCCACGTTGTGATGTTGTCCTTCTGAATGATGACATGTCAACATAGACTGGAACAGCTGTGTGATCACCCTGCTGATGCCGGCGTGCCTCAGCGATAGCACCGCTACGTTCGACAGACGAGGGGGGGCTGTGACTCCTGAGCCGCTCCTTTAATTCTTCACACTTTCTATTATTTATTTATTTCTTTTTAGAGAGGTTGACCTTTCATGCTTCCACAGAACTTTATTTCACGAAGCTGCTGGGTTTCTTTTGGGCCTGACCTTTCTGTTTTTAAGGCTCAGCAGGGGGGGTGCACGTCCCATCCCCGTGCCTCTGAAGCCTGTACTGCTGCCACCACTGAGCTCTCGTTATGTTGCTAATAGAGTCAGTCAGCGATGTAAGAGGCAGGTACCGTGAAAGCTCTGTGGTGACGCGCAGTTTAATCTGGGAAAGAAAAGCGTCTGCTGAAGATGTTTCATCCCAGAAGCTTCTTCAGTTCTACTGATGAGCAACTGGTGGAAAGTCCCAGATTCAAACCCTGTGGGAGTGGCCCCCCCAGAGGGTCACGGACCCCCTATTGATCCTCTACGTAATCACACGAGCCAAGCTGTGAAACAGGTGTGGGTCACAATCAGCCAAGGTTTCACCAACCGTCTGCCATCTACAATCCACCCACTCACATCCTTCTGACCTCAGCGAATCAGGTGGCAGGGTGGGGCCAGGTTGGCTGATTGTGTGAAATGGAAGCATGTCAGAATAATGTTTTATTCTGGTGCTCGTGCAAATAGTTTAAAAAACATCATGTCTTCACGTATCGTTCTCAAACATGAACGAACCTCAGCGTAACATCTTCTTTGTCATCCACTCATCGTCTTTGAGCTCATTTGACATTTTGAAGGTGGACTAGTTTTCAAAGGCACGCGTTGTACCTGTGCTGTCTTGTACACAGCTCAACCTTAAAACACTTAAAAAAGGCTACACGGAGCATTGTTCCAAATTGTCATAAGAATAGTCAAATACAGCTTTTGCAGCGATGGCGGCCTCTGCCCGCGTTAATGCGTCCGTGGTGTTGTTCAGTAGAAAAGGTGTACGCAGCTTTTCAGTCAGCCTGTGTACCTGGTGAAGCGTCGACTGCACAGATATCATTTTTGTGCAAATGACGCTGAGCCACTGTTTTAAATTGTAACTCCTCAACCTGCTGACTGCCGAGAGTTGCAGGAAGCTTTTATGGTAGCAGACGAGTTGTGCAGTGAGTCAGTGAATGCACGCTGTCAGCTCTTTAAATGAAAGCACTGAATGTTTTTATGTTGCTCACCATTTACGCTGACTGTGTTTTGATGCTGCAGGTGCTGGATGATCCATCGGAGGACAACCTTCACATGGGTATGCACGTCTTTGTTTTATGTGTCCAGATACTTTTGCTCTGTTCTTGCCCTGTGTCTGTAAGCCTGTGGCGTTCGATGCGTATGGCGCCGACAAGTGTACGTGTCATTTATTCAGAGATGGTCGTTTCCCTGCAGACCTGCTTAGGGCTGGCGCGTTATGCAGAAGCTCTCCATCAGCAGTGCCGCAGTCAGGCTGTAGAGTAATACGCAGCCTGGTGGCAGCAGCGGTCACAAACAGGCCGAATGAACAAAAGAATGAAATATTTGGTCTCACGTGTTCGTGTTTCCTTCTCTCCCTGTTTCTGACAGTGTTTGAGCTGATGCGTAAGGGGTGAGTAGAGAACCCGTCCTTCTGTCTCTAAATAATTTAAGGCTCACCCACCCACCTTCTCCTCCTCATTTCTCCACCCTTCATCCCTGCCTCGATCACTGCTGCGCTCTTCTTTCATTACTCTGAGCCGTACGGCCGTTTGTTCCACCTCAGGCTTCAAAGGGATTCGTCATTTTCTTGGGTTTTCAGTTCTTGGCGCTGAAAGCGTTTCACATCCTCATGCATGAGCCGCTCCTTGCTACAGTGCTAAAGACATTATGATGCACAACCTTTTGCTGTTATAACCAAATTGGAGATGAAGGGGACGGCTGGTATCATCCACATGTGCACGTCCTTCTCAAAAAAACTAGCATATTGTGATAAAGTGCATTATTTCCTGTAATGTACTGATAAACATTAGACTTTCACATATTTTAGATTCATTACACACACCTGAAGTAGTTCAAGCCTGTCATTGTTTTAATATTGAAGGTTTTGGCATACAGCTCATGAAAACCCAAAATTCTTATCTCAAAAGATTAGCATATTTCATCCGACCAATAAAAGAAAAGTGTTTTAATACAAAAAGAGTCAACCTTCAAATAATTATGTTCAGTTATGCACTCGATGCTTGATCAGGAATCCTTTTGCAGAGATGACTGCTTCAGTGCGGCGTGGCATGGAGGCAACCAGCCTGTGGCACTGCTGAGGTGTTATGGAGGCCCAGGATGCTTCGATAGCAGCCTTAAGCTCATCCAGAGTGTCGGGACTTGCGTCTCAACTTTCTCTTCACAATATCCCACAGATGCTCTATGGGGTTCAGGTCAGGAGAGCTGGCAGGCCAATTGAGCACAGTAGTACCATGGTCAGGAAACCATTTACCGGTGGTTCTGGCCCTGTGAGCAGGTGCCAGGTCGTGCTGCAAAATGAAATCTTCATCTCCATAAAGCTTTTCAGCAGATGGAAGCATGAAGTGCTCCAAAATCTCCTGATAGCTGCATTGACCCTGCCCTTGATAAAACACAGTGGACCAACACCAGCAGCTGACATGGCACCCAGACCATCACTGACTGTGGGTACTTGACACTGGACTTCAGGCATTTCCCTCGCCCCAGTCTTCCTCCAGACTCTGGCACCTTGATTTCCGAATGACATGCAAAAGTTGCTTTCATCCGAAAACAGTACTTTGGACCACTGAGCAACAGTGCAGCGCTGCTTCTCTGTAGCCCAGGTCAGGCGCTTCTGCCGCTGTTTCTGGTTCAAATGCGGCACCTGTAGCCCATTTCCTGCACACGCCTGTACACGGTGGCTCTGGATGTTTCTACTCCAGACTCAGTCCACTGCTTCCGCAGGTCCCCCAAGGTCTGGAATCGGTCCTTCTCCACAATCTTCCTCAGGGTCCGGTCACCTCTTCTCGTTGTGCAGCGTCTTCTGCCACACTTTTTCCTTCCCACAGACTTCCCACTGAGGTGCCTTGATACAGCACTCTGGGAACAGCGTATTCGTTCAGCAATTTCTTTCTGTGTCTTACTCTTGAGGGTGTCAGTGATGGCCTTCTGGACAGCAGTGAGTCTTAGCCATGATTGGGGTTTTGAGTAATGAACCAGGCTGGGAGTTTTTAAAGGCCTCAGGAATCTTTTGCAGGTGTTTAGAGTTCGTTGATTCAGATGGTTAGGTTAATAGCTCGTTTAGAGAACCTTTTCATGATATGCTCATTTTTTGAGATAAGAATTTTGGGTTTTCATGAGCTGTATGCCAAAACCATCAATATTAAAACAATGAAAGGCTTGAACTACTTCAGGTGTGTGTAATGGATCTAAAATATATGAAAGTCTAATGTTTATCAGTACATTACAGGAAATAATGCACTTTATCACAATATGCTAATGTTTTGAGAAGGACGTGTATGCGTAAATAACTTTATCCTTTTCATATGAAGCTGTTTTAAAGGATGGATTTGCTCTCTTACTGCCTCTGAGTCGGCTGCTGTTAGCGTGAGCGTCGGGCAGCTTGATGTTCACTTCATAGAGCTTACAGTCACGCTGTTATCTTTGCTGTAACAGCTCGTTTCACCCATGCAGTCACTGCTTTGCTGCTCTGACATGAAGCTGCATTTAAAAGCCTGAGCAAATGAACTGTAAGCAGAACAAACACGGCAGCAGCCGCTCTGTGTGAAAGCGTCATGCTGCTGGTAATGTTCATAATTTGGTGCTGCAAAGCGTCACCTCCTCATTAACAGCTCTGAGTAACACGTGGAGACTGGTGTGCAGCTTTAGACACACAGAGGGTTTTTAAAAGCATCCAAAAAGAGAGCACAGACACTCACACACAAAAGTACAATGACATTTGTGAATGTGTTTTCCCACACACGTCAGTCATTAATGAGCAAAAATGATATTATGATGTATTTGTAAGGAACAAAGTCATTTAAAAGTATTTGTTGACGTCTGTTTCATTCATTAGAGACAAAGAGGCAGAAAGATTTAAACGTTTGGTGAAGGCAGAAGATGTTTGATCAGATCTGTGATTATTACACAGAAGAGTCAGCTGTTGCTTTGTTGTTTAAATTGGTTTTTAAAAATATGGATGATGCTCAAAGATAACGTTGGTTCTTCACATGTGAAGGATTTAAATGGATCCTCTGTGGAGATGTCAACCAGCCCTTTCACAGATTTGTTCCTTATAAATGTGCAGTTTGAGATGGGATGAATGTGAATTCAAACTTAGTGATAATAAATGTTTATAGAGATATCTGTCTGTATGCGGTGTTATCCATCGGTATCAGTGCGTGATGGAATACGGAGCGCGACGCAGGAAAATGCTGGGATGGTTGGGATGATGTGGCTCCCAGCACCGTCTGCAGCGTCACAGCATTGTTGAAATTACAGCGAGGGCTTCGTTCGTGTCCTCGTGTGTAACTTGCTGTCATCCAATCAGACGCGTAGCTGCCTGCTGCTGAGCGTCGGAGCTTAAATCACATTTAGAGTCAACAGCACAGCTACCAGTGAAACAACTGTTACACATAATCTGCACATTTGTCTGTCACGCTGCCTGTGTTGTGTGTGTCTGCGTGGATTTGCAGCCCAGTGATGGAGGTGCCCACAGACAGTCCTTTATCAGAAGAGCAAGCTCGCTTATACTTCAGAGACGTCATCCTGGGTATCGAATACTGTAAGTACCACGCACCCTCACAAAGTGACTAAAAGATTCAAAGCAGTCATTTTAGCGCCGTGTGAGATTGGCGACCTGTCCAGCTCTGCCTCTCGCCCTGTCGCAGCAGCCCCTCTCCATCTTTGAGCCAGCTTCTATTAAACGATACAGCTTTGCCCGTGCCCAGGCCTCGTGTGTTGCAGGTGATTAATTTCAGCAGGCGATGATCTTAATCGTTTAGGAGCAGTGCCGTGTCATCCTGAGCTCCATGGTGGTAACAATGGGACAAAATGGAAAAGTACAGTCACCAGTAAAGCCCAGTCACCCAGTGCTAATGAAGCAGGTTCCTCTGATCACACAGCTGTTTGCTAAGCATTAGGGTTTGTTCCCACTTTAAGTAATGATGGATTTCAAAAGTCCAAATTGTTCCAATTACAGATCAGTTCAACCTGCTTCTGCTGATTATTTCCATTTTTTAAACCTTATAATTAAAACCTGCGTTTGAAAGGAAAAGCTCTTCCCGTCACCATGTTCAGCTGACAGTTATAATTACTCGTTAGTGTTCATGTTGACATTTAATTACAAGTAATATTGAAACATTGTTTCAGTACCTAAAATACCTAATGGTTGTTTTTTTGCAAATCCTGAGGTGGAACTTTGGAAACTGATGAAAGAATAATTATAATGAGCTCATATGTAACACTTTGTTCTGTTGTGTGTCAGTGTCTGTTTCTCTCTTTATGTCTACAATGTAACGTAGCATTTCTTCTACATGATCCCAGCTGTATTTTAGTGTGTTCACGGTTGGCAACAAGTAACATTAAAAGAAGTCAAACGGAGCGAAATTCATTGGAACCAGCTGCTGTGGTGAAATCGTTCACCAAACAATATTTGTTCAAATGCAATATTTACAATTTGTGCTCATGTATGTTTGTTTGTTTGTTGTTATTTTTGTTTGCTTTACATTGCATCCACCATGGCAGGCGTTTACACCGCCATCCAACCAGTGAAAGGTCACTGGTTCCTCTTTGAGCTTGAGCCACATAATATAATATTAACCTTTATAATGCAATGCTTTGTTAAAGATTGAAATAATTCCCAACAATTTTGGCTTGTTCTCGAATTTGGGAACCTCCCATTTGCTGAGAGTATTTATTTTCCTCCAGTTTGAACACCAATCAGGACGCAGGCTGAAGAAGCGCAGCTCTACCCTCATAATGACACAATCACCACAGTCTGGGCTTTGTTCTTCCCCATGAAGACGACATTTCACCACCTGCCCTCTGCCCTAATGACATGTTCTCAAACCTCGGTGTATACGAGTAAAGATGCGACCTGAGGATCCTCAGGCTGCGTTCCGGGTTCTGCGTTTTTCCAAGGATAGTTCCAGTTTGTGTTTAGAAGCTGGAAATATTCCAGAAAACAGAAATAAGCTTCCACGTGTCCAAAGGGGAAACTTGCGCTCTCTTCTTTGTGTTTTCTTTTTTTATCCCAGTGCACTACCAGAAGATTGTCCACCGCGACATCAAACCCTCTAACTTGTTACTCGGGGACGATGGCCATGTGAAGATAGCAGACTTTGGAGTCAGCAACCAGTTTGAGGGCAACGACGCTTTGCTGTCCAGCACTGCTGGCACTCCGGCTTTCATGGCACCAGAGACGCTGTCAGATGCGCGAAAGAGCTTCAGTGGAAAAGTGAGTGAACTCGATGAACATGAAGAGAGTTTAAAGTGTAGTGTTTGATGTGACCCAAACTGAAAACGCTGAACCCGAGCCTCCAACTCCAAATGACAGCTGCTGAGCTACAATGAGTTTCTGGCGTTTAGCCGGCCCAAGAACAAGGAAGTGATCGACACCGGGATAACGACAGTGGTCTTGTGTTCAGTTTCCATCGAATGAATCAGAAATGTTTCACCTTGTTATTTCCACAGTTAGACGATGAGCAGTTCTGTCTATAGCAGATAAGCTTCCATCTTTTTTATCGTGATGAGGCTGAATATAACGCACAGCCGCTGATTGGACAAACCACACACTGTATATCAGCACAAAGGCCTCACGCCAACATGAGGACCTGACACTTGTTGGTGATCCCACGCACAGCAGCAGCAAATCAAACCGAGTCCAGAGTCCAGACCTGAACCCGGCTGAGGTGGTGCGGCGGGATCTAAGAAACTGATGAAGCCAAACAGAAAACTCAACATTTGTTTTGGTTTAATGACATTGTGTGTTTTTTATTATGTTCTCATACGAGAAACCTTAAAATTGTAGAGGGTGGACACTTTATGAGACACTGCCAGTCCTTTAGAGATTTGTATAATAGTACTTTGATGGTCCTGATTGTTGCCGTAGTCCTTATTTCGGTGAAATAAGCCAATTGTTTTTAACGTAACTAGCAGGTGGATGTGAACGTCCACACGCTGGAGCTGCTGCAGGGAGGGGTTAAGACATCAACATCACCAAATCGTCCCTTTTCTCCCCTCAACCCTCCATCACAGACTTTGTCAGGTTGTATTCTGCGGTTGTCTGAAAGGACAGACTGGTGGATTCGCTCAGACGCTGACCATGAACGAGGGGCCGGAGCAGCTGATTACAGACAGAAGCCATCAGGGTGTAAGAGTCACCGGAGTGCCTCCGTCTGCTGTTTGGGGGTTTAGAGCATTTTAAGAGCTGCACTTCTAGTTTCTGCCTGATGACTCGGCCTCTGTAAAGATGTGATTTGGCCAAACTGTTTTCAGAGGATGTGCAAATCAGCAGACAGGATGCTTCATGTCACGTCTGCAGCAGTGTGGCTGAGATATTGCACAGGTTCAGAGGGCTGCTTTAATCATCCGTATCTATCAGGGATCACAAACAGATCCGAGCTACAGGGAGCGAGGGGTGGGGGGCACATGTGCCGCTGCTATGTCATCACATAAATTCATCTTCAGGGTATCTGACAGTAGCTGCCCCCAAACAATAACCTTAAAACGACTCTTGTCCTCTACATGTTTCCCATTTATCTGAATATAATGTCACTGCTGGAACTGTCTTACAGGCGCTGGATGTTTGGGCCATGGGGGTTACCCTCTACTGCTTCGTCTTTGGAAAGGTAAATGTGACGTCTGCCCCACAAGTCTTCGTTTAAAAGCATAGAAGAATGTGGGAGCGCAGTTTTGAAACAGCAGCTTTCTCGTGCTGTCGTTGAATGTAATGAATCCAAGCGGCCGATTGCTGCTGTTGTTCGTCTCGGTCGTCTTTTCTGATATTGGCCCGGTGCAGCAGTCATCGTGCATGTGTGTTCTTGTGGTTTTCACCTCCTTTCTTCTGCTCTTCCTGCAGTGTCCCTTCATTGACGAGTACATACTGGCGTTGCATAATAAGATAAGGACCAAGCCTGTAGAATTCCCAGAAACGTAAGTTTCCACTTTATTGAAATGGACAGTCATCATCTTCACTTTAGTTATCCTTCGTCTGCAACGCGGTCACGAAAACGTCTTCTTCTGTTCTTTTTCCCCAAAAAGCTTGGCAGGATGAACGTCACCAACATGTGAATCAAAACGAGCTGAAAAAGCAAACGGAGGCTTCAGTAGCTACATGAATACAAGGTCAAAGAAAAGCTGGCAGGCCTGCTCACTGTAGGGGAATATCATAGAGCGAATAAAAGACAGATGTTAGGCAGTGGTGGAGGAGGACACGCTGAGAAGGGAGAAGAAGTGAAGAAGGGCGGTGTGAGGACAGGGCTCAGTGTTGGTGTTGGACTGTGCCTTCCAACAGCCGCGTTCATTAAATCCACACATATCTGTTCTATTCCAACAGAATGTAGCAGATTATTGTTAGCTAAAGCTACTTAGTATCGTGCGTACCTTCCTTTTTTAAATTTGTGTGTGTCATAAACGGTGGAGCATGCACGTCACGCACCGCGGCCTCCATCTCTTTTTTAAGCGTCTGTGGCATAAAGACAATAAAATGCAATTAGTGAAAAAGTCTCATCATTTATTCATCTGAACACTTGAGTACATATTTTTGGCTAACTGCTTCTAGCATTAATCCAAGCTGACTATATATTTTAACAGTTTAGCCCTTTTGGCTAGCTAGTGCACTTTACCAGCTGCTGCTTGTGTCAGCTGGTTACTTCTAGCTGCTAATTTATTTTTAACTAAATGTGGTATTTTTGTGTTGTGGCTGATCAAATATAAATATAATTATGTCTGTTTGTCTATATGACATTACTGGCATGCAGTAAGCCTCCCTTTCAGTTACAGTCACCCCCTCAAACAACAGCCAAAGCTGCCTGAAGGAAAAAGTCTTCATACAAATACAGACCATTTACCGTTTTCAGGGCTGCTATAAATTTCTTTCACTTAATAGAAAAGCCTTTTTTTTTTCTTTTTTTTCTTTTTCTAAGAGCGGTTTGGAATATGTGGGAGGAGTTAAGTGAGCATTTCTTACAAAGAGCAGAAATGACGGCTCTGTTACACAAAGGGGCCAAAATGTTTCTGCTGGCTTCACTTTGTCCAACATGTGACGACCTGTTGGCAGTTTAATGCCGAGCCTGTGTTTAGACTTCATGTGACCAAATCTTCCAGCGGTGAATAAAAGTTTTGATTCGTTTTTGGGGACGTTTTTTTCCCACAGCGAGTCCAAGAAATGAGTAAATGATCTTTTGCATGTTAACAAACACGGCTTGATACAGGAGACAGCAGAAAAGTCATAATTTCATGCTGTTCTTGTTGAGTGTGTCTCATGTTAAATACAATCATTCGATTTCCTCCTCAGGTAAACATGATGGAAACATGTGGGTCAGAAAACTTTTCCCAAATCGTCATTTTGTTTTTTCTTCAGGCCCAAAATCAGTGAAGAGCTGCAGAAGCTGATCTTGCAGATGTTGGATAAGAACCCCGACAGCAGGATCAGCATCCCAGAGATCAAGGTACCAAACTGATGGATGATAAGAAAACCAGCTCAGATTACTGTCCTTCAGCTTTAGCACCTTCTTCATACTTATAAAGCATCGCTGTGATTTTCTCACTGCTGATTAACACATGAGATTGTGACCTCGCTGTGTTCCTACAGAGTAGTTCTTAGACAAACTGAGTGTGTATTAGTGCCGTGGATGGTCCACAATCATGGCCCGATCACATTCCCACGCCCCACTGTGTCTCCATCACACAATCTAGTCATGAGTCATGTGACTCTTTTTCTGTGTGTTCGTGGAGATATGGAGGCTCTCGGGCGTCGTGCACGTCCTCGTGCACAAACACACGATGACTCAAAAACCAAAAAAAGCATTTTTATTGTGACCTTGCACACAGCGTTGGCTCACCTCGTATTTTAAAAAGAAGAGGCTTGAATATTTCCTGTTAATGCAGCTGTTACAGTCGCATGTGTCGTGTGAGATTTGCATTACCTCGGAAAGTCGGATAAATCTGGGACAACCTGGCATGTGCATCTGCCTGCAGAGCTGTCAGCTGTGAGCCTTCAGCAGAGTCAAAGGAGCTCTGAGTGCAAACAAAGCAGGCCATCCTTGGGCTGCTGGAATCAACTGACAATCGGAGACAAACATGCGGTGAGCTCAGCTGCAGAACGGTGTAGTAAACGAAGTGCCGTCATATCCAGTCAAAGGCTGATTCAACAGTATCTAATTACAAAGGCTGTAATCAGCCTGAAGAAAAGAGGCTTAAATATACAAATACACAGGCGTGACACGGGTATCTGAAGCACAGCAGAGGCATCACATGTTCCCATTGGGTCACTAATGTTTGCTAATGTTTGACAGAAAGAGCCTGTTTCATTCGGCACATTTAATCAGCTTATATTTATATTCAACTTTTGTAACTGTCTAAATGTTTGGCACACAGTTGGAGAACTTGGCTTTCTTGCACCTCCAACATGGAAAAAGGGAAATGCAGAGCAAATCCATCCCGCCCTCTCTGCAGCCCACAGAGGGTCTCGTTGCGTGAAGTGGGAAATGCGCAGCAGTGATTGGTCAGTGAATGTCACTTAGGTCACACTGATGCCTTGAATCACCTACGACGTCTTACCATGTTGGTTCTTGCAGAGTAACACTTGTAATCAGTACTGAGGACTGTAATCTGAGGACCGCGCAGCCTGAAACAAACCTTCCTGTAAACGTAGGAAAGCTCGCGTTTGCCATTAAATCATTGCTTGGACACAAGCTGGTAAACTGACTGTATTTACTGCTGTGCGTTTCTGTGAACCTCTGGGTGTCAAGTTATGAAAGTGCCCTATTTCACTGCGGTCCATGCCCTTTCAGATGGACCCGTGGGTGACCCAGGGAGGTGCTGACCCCCTGCCTCTGGAGGAGGACCACTGCTCTGTGGTAGAGGTGACAGAGGAGGACATCCAGAACTCCGTCAAATTCGTTCCCAGCCTCTCTGCAGTGGTAAGAAACACAGAGTGTCCTCCGTTTATCAAACTGCTGCGTGCAGCAGCACTCAGACTAGCTGCTCTTAACAACCACAGCCTTCTGTCTGCTAACCAAAGATGTGACAAAGCGCAGCCAGACAGAGGGGCGGGGTTTCATCACTGTTCAACCATAAAAGAGCCAAATGAATGCATTTGAATGTCTCCATTATGTGTCTCCTTAAATGCACTAATGTTGCATTCATTTGAAAGCAAGCTCACATAATAAGCTGTGCAATCACTGCAGACCCTCAGCCTGGGCTTCTGTTAACTGTGTTGGACATTATTAGTCTAACGAAATGAATTGAATTAGGGAAGCTGAGGACGGTATACTGCACACCAAGACCAGAGTCAACACAGAATAAGTGAGAAGTTTTCCAGTTTAAAAAAAGCTCATTACAGCAGCAGGTTACGTTATATGTATACAGTTACAGCAGTAACACAAAGTCCTCTATGAGCAAGCACTCGGTAACAGTGGGAGGGAAAAACTCCCTGTTAACAGGAAGAAGAGGCAAGACGAGACACGCTGGGCAGGAGAGCCAGAGATTAACAACGAATGATTAAATGCAGAGCGGCGAATAAACAGAGAGTGAAGACGAAACACTCAGTGCATCATGGGAAACCCCAGCAGATTAGGCCTGTTGAAGAATGAAGATCACCTGATACGTCGCCACAACATTAGTAACAATATTAGAGGAACATTGTAACCACTTGTCTGCTCCACATGTTGAGAACAGTGTTTCCCCCTGCATGTCTGTAACAGTACGGCGCCCCCTGCGCCCCCTCTCATGTAACTCGTGTTCGTCCCGTGTTTGTCTGTTTCAGATCTTGGTAAAGGCCATGCTGAGAAAGCGCTCCTTCAGTAACCCCTTTGAGTGCCCAAGCCGGCGGGAGGAGAGGTCCATGTCTGCACCTGGTAGTCTGCTCATGTAAGAGTTCAGCTTCCTGATTGTCTGCAGCTCAGTACTTGCTTATCTTGTCTTTGAAGACGATCTTTTTGCTTGAGATTCTAACGTAGATCTTTTCTCCACACCTGTCTCCTTCTTCTTCAGGTTAAATAGCGCTCATTTTTTGCAGCAGCAGCTGCTGCTTCCTTGTGTTGCCATAGCATCATAATTCACTCTTTCATTGTATGCAGTGGAGCTTACAGCTTGTATAAGTGTTTCTTTGTGTGTTGCTTTTAGCTCTCAAGACTAGAAGGACTCAGCGTGACGCAGAATGAGCTAGTGCCTCAGGCTGAGCTTGATTTGTCAGTAACGTGGATTCAAAGTATCACAGGTGTCAGTGGCCAATCGGCTCGTCCCGTCCCCGCTGTGCATTTTCAACTTGTATAGCCGAAAACAAACAGGCGCACGCACAGCTGTTAGCAGGTGTGTCGTGGGCACCGTGGGACTGTCTTCTGATGATGAACATGCTGCTGCTCGTGGACCGTTACACGCTCGGCCGTCAGAGGTGGAGGTGTTTTCACAGCATATGGATGTTTGAATAATACTGCCCCCTGCTGCACAGTGGAAATCCAACTATATGGCTATCATAGAGTAATGAATACAATTCTGAGTGAGTACAATATGTTTATGTAAAGATGTCAGATATTATTTTATAAACATATGGACACATAACCAAAAACCACTGGAAAGCTCTGAGAGCCTTGATTTCCTCCACGTCAAAGTCCAAGTGGAGCAGAGCTGGTGGGATATTTTTCTCCTTTGATGAGGGGAAGCAAATGAATGCTAACGGCTAATGTGACTGACAGATGCTACCAGTGCCAGACGCTTTTTTTCACCAGGATTTGTGGGGGAAAGATGACGTAGCCGCTATTATATGTTGTCCTATTTTGATGAAACATCACAGGTGGCAGCTTCTTGTGTCCATGGTGACTGTATCCAGGGAAGCTCTGCTGACTCAGCAAAGATTTGAGTTTCTCGCTAAGCTACAGTTTCTCAGGCTGGAATTCAACTAGAAAATTTCCGGCCTGCATGTTTGAAATTGAATGCACCATTAACACCAGTGTTCCCATGCAGCCCACCAAAGTATATTTGGAGACAAATTTTCCCCTTTCTTTCATCCAGGAAAAAAAGAAGTTCATCAACAGCCAGTTTGAGTGGAAAGTCCCGTCGCTTTATTTTGAAAGTTCTGCTGCAGCTAAACCCAGCCTTTTGTGGCTCGTGCTTGTCTATCAGGGTCATTGTATTGACAGTTGTCAGTATCATTGAGCTGCTGCGCTGAGCTGCAGCTGCAGACAAAAGTCCTTTTGCTCTGGTTATCGGCGCATCCTGAGTCAGAGTGCAGTTTTCAGATTCAGCCACAGGGAGGCCTTTAAAAATGTGTTATTTACTTTGCAATGCTACGATACAAATGAAACTCTGAGGTGTGTGATCATTTTTGAAAGATGCTAAAAGTGCAGCTGGACCCTACGTGGTGGGGAGGCGGGTTTCCTCCCACGGGCCTGCGTTCCTTTGTCCTCTCATATGTGACTTGTCCATCTTCTCTCCCACTTTGCTGCAGGGACTCGTGGCCCTTCCGGCCCTCTTTTAAACTTCAGCCCTCACTCAGGTAACACTTTGTGCGAAGCAGTCCGGCCTCTGTCTGTCCCACATCCTCCAGCCGCTGCTCCATCATCATTTTCGATCCTTAAACTTGTGCTTGTCCACATCACGAGATGTGATGGCAGAGCAGCCTTCCCCTGCTGTCGTGTCCCTGCTGCTGTCATTTAAAAGCCATCCTACGTCCATAAAGCCTTCTGTGTGTTTTTGATATTCATCATGCATCAACAACATCCAGACCTTCTCTAATTAGCAGGCTTGGTAGTGTCAGCATTTAGATAATTCCCTCTCTGCTGCTGTCCAACCTCGAATGATCATAAGAGCTGTGACCCGTGTTTGTGGTTTTTCTTGTCTCTTTTTAGAAAGGCCAGCACGGGCGATGGACCCAGAGAAGGAGAGCTGGAGGACCTGCATGAAGATGAGCCCTCCTCTTGAGTCCCAGCGACCCTCCTGCGTGCGCAGCGTCCTCTTTATATCCACTTACGCCTTCATTCACACCTCAAAGTGGTCACACAGTGCAAACGTATCATTCTGCACCTGAAACACAAAAACTCGAGGTTTTTTGTTTTGTTTTTTGGGGAGAAGTTTGTCATGTGACGTACACGCTTGCTTCTGCGCTGTGGAGCTGTTTTATCCTCAGCCGATGTGAGGAACACGAGCACGTCTGTGGATCATCACCGGTTTATTTTGCTGGCCTGAAACTGTATTACAGGCAAAGACAGACGAGTTTTTCCCATTGTGCATGGCGAATATTTAGACCGCATCTTCAGCCCGTCTGCAGCCACCTGACAGGAGGAAACAGACCTCAGCATGTAAAGGACACTGCACTGTCTCCTAAGTGAACTACGAGGCTTTCATTTCATCAGTCACTGTAATGTTGTACATACGTGTCTTGTGGTATCTGCTGTGTTATTGTGAAGACCCTTTAAGCATATCTGTGCCAACCTTTATTCTGAAGCAGGTGCTTCCTGCGCTGCCTTCAGACACCTCGATCGACTGCCTGGCAGTGATCGCAGGGTGACTGCGAGCTGTGTGTTAGTCTGTCCTTCACGCTGCTTCTCCTAATGCGTCGTCTGTGTCAGTCTGGTGGTTCTTGTTTCTTTGATGCTCTGCTGTTGGATGTGTTTGCGATCGGATGGGAAAAGTTTTTGGATGGTGAGAACGAATGTAGTGGAAAACTGATGTTACTCTGTATGTAAGCACTGTTCCAATTTATACGTTATTTATAATATTAATATATTGTGAAGTTCTTGGATGCAGAGCTGATTTTAAAGCATAAATAATCTGCATACAAATGAATCACTGAGTGCTTTGTAGAAGAAATCGAATCATGTTGTTCGTTATTATATTAAGGAGAAGCGTCTGTACCCAAATCATTTTAATGTGAAATGATGCATGCACCTTTACTCTCAGGAAACACTGACCTGCTCTCTTTTTAAACAGTCTGTCACCTGTGTTGAAGCGCATTCACAGAAGAGGAAAATAAGGAAACTGTGCTTCAGAGACAATCATCAAGGATCAGATACATTAGTGATCGTTTCCCCTTCAGCTCTGTCTAGTGGACCATGCAGAGCTGTCACTGCGGCGTCAGGCTGCTCCCACATAAAGCCATGAAGGAGCAGAAATTTCATCCAGAAGAGCTTCAGGCGGACTCTGGACAAAGAGCAGCAGACGGAGGAGGTGCTGGAGCAGGGCTGGTGTTTGTCCATCCGCAGCTGATGGTGTCGTGTTTTTGACTTCATGTTTTCATTTTGTTGTTGCTCTTGTTAATTTGAAGTTTTGGTGAGCTTTTAGAAAAGGACCGTGTGTTTGTGTTGGCACAACGTGTCAGTGCAGCCGCAAACTTCTCATTATAATAAATGGGAACACAGATAATGCACGCGCTGGCCACCGCAACATCACTGTTTCCTGTAAACGTTGACATCTGCTTACACAGTGAGGAGGAAGCAAAATATAAAGCATGGCTGTCCGTGAACACGGAGTTGTGTTCTCGTGATTTTCCATTTGATAACCTGTCAAAGTGCCAACAGTAGATGCTGACGATGGCCAGTGAATCAGCTGTGCACATGTGAACCCTCTACAAATGTGGGCGTGGTGGATAAAAGAAAGAGAGGCGTGTCCATTTAAAGGCGCTTGGTTTAACAACGTGTCCTGGTGTGTTACCCCTGTGGGGGGAGAGCTGGGGGAGCGCTCGGAGCAGCGTTGTCCTCTGGCTGGTTGATGCAGCTCGTTTCCTCCAGGGAAGGATGCTAGCTTAGGCTCGAGGCGTGCAAACGGGATTTCAGGCCGTGTTGTTGAGCCGGGGGACATGACGTCACAACTGCTGTGACGTCAGTCATAAACTTTATCATCATCCTGACGTTTTGATGTTCAGCTCTAAATGCTGCACACCTTTAATGAAGGCAACCAAAAATGTCACATGACGTCTTCTGTTTGACGTCACCTGTTTAAACGCTCGTCCTTCTGATTCTCGCGTTTTTATTCTGGGTGTTGTTGTGCTGGACGTTTGTGGGTCAAAGGTACTTTATTGTTGTCTTTACAGCTCTCGACCTTTAACCTGTGTTTTTGTTTATGTTCAAATTCTTGCACTTTTCCACTTAAGTATGTATAACGTCATTATTGTGAGTACGTTTAACACTACTTCGGCCATTAAACACTGTACAGTTTGTGTGTGTCCACCTGTGAAACACCGTATGTGCTTGTTGTCTAATCTCACTGCTGACAACATGCAAAATAGTGAAATACTGTGAAACTGTACGGAGGGGGCAGGTGTGCGCTCAGGACATTCTCACTGATCACTAAATATCACAACAACAATATTTAAACCGTGGGATTTTCCTCTGTGGCCATTTCACGGTGGAAACCCTGAACTCCAGCATAGATTAATCCCAAAATATGTCAGTTTGTTCATACGGGTCTATTTCTCCACCAGAGGTTTCCTTCCTTTTAGATGTTTTTCATCATTCAAAACCCTTGAATGATTTAAATGGCCATGAATCAAAGATCACCTGTGCGTGACCTTTGAAACCCTGCATAATTAGAGTATATATATATATAAACCAGGCGACCCTCCCGTGGATTGATCAGACCTGCTGCTGTTGCTGCAGTGACACAGAAGAAAAGTCAGTGGGTGTGGCATGACTCGTTTTATTGTGATTTCAGGTCATATTTAGATCCAAAGGACGGAGACTATGGTGGAGTCTGTACATAATATGAAATCCGGGACTATGTGACTCTCCTGGTCTGTGCGCATGCGCGTGTGCCTGTCTCAAAGGCATCCGCCGTCTCGTGTCGTCTCGTGCTTTTCTCTGACTGTACCCACTAAAACGGAAGCATGGCACATCCATATGTAAATGTAAATATGTACCGATATATATATAAATGCGCTATTTTTTGCATGCTTTTTGTACACATACTCGAAGAAATAAAGAAATCTGAATCATTTCAACATTTTTCTCAGGTTCTGTTCGACCAAAGCAAAAAGAAACTGCGCTGATGTTACTGTACATGTTTTTATTAAGTCAACAGCCGATCACAAGGTGCACACGAGGGACGATCACTGACAGCAGCGCACCTACATGTTTCTTTTACAACGACGGCGACTGAGGTAACAGAATTACAGACAGAGGCAACACCCAAAGCATGAAGACAAGCAAACAGTAACACCCAAGAAAGTACACACACCGCCGAGCTTGGCTGCCTCTGACTCCACATACAAGCGTCACAGATCCTCAGGATGACTAAGCTGCTGATGGGAATAACGTGACTCCATCTCGCTGTGCTCCTTTCTGTTAGTCCAGGTAGTGTCTGAAGGATCCAGGCTTCCAGTGCGTCACACCTCCAAAAGAGGCGTGGCCTTTTGGCTCGTTTGCTCCCGGGTCACTTCTGCACGAGAAACAGCAAATGAATAAAACATCAGTCATTAAAACAAGTGAGACTCGTGGGAGTGATTGTTTTGGAAGGATACGACGACGCCTTACTTTAGACACATCAGTCTCTGTGCTGCCTGCCTCTGAATCAGGATCCTGTGGGACAGGAGACATTCAGATCATGTGCAAACCACGCTGCTGCTCATCAGAATCAGAATCGTGTTTATTGGCCAAGTATATGTGCAGACACATACAGGGAATTTGGTTCCGGTAGATGGCGGCTCTCAAGCACAGCAATGTAAAACAAACAAAAACACACACACACACGTGTCTATATATACATTACACATGCATACACATACATACACAAGCTGTGTAAACCAACTATAAATAACGAATCTAAACTTGTATACATGAAATACAGAAATCAATGAGGTGGAATGAATACTACACAATGTACATAAGGTGCAGCTGCAGTCTGGCAGTGGGAGCAGTGTGACAGGTCAACTGTTTAGGAGGGAGATGGCGAGGGGAAAGAAACTGTTCCTGTGTCGGGTGGTCCTGGTCTGCAGGCTTCTGTACCGTCTGCCAGAGGGCAGCAGATCAAAAAGTCTGTGTCCAGGGTGTGAGGGGTCTGTGATGATTTTCTCTGCCCGTTTCCTGGTTCTTGAGAGGTACAGATCCTGGATGGAGGGCAGGGGGGCGCCGATGATCCTTTCTGCTGCCCGTACAGTCCGCTGCAGTCTGCTCCTGTCCTGTTTAGTGGCTGCTCCATACCAGACTGTGATGGAGGAGCACAGGACAGACTCAATGACCAGTGTAGAACTGGATCAGCAGCTCCTGTGGGAGACTGTACTTCCACAGTTGTCTCAGGAAGTACATCCTCTGCTGGGTCTTTTTGAGGATGGAGTTGATGTTGGTCTCCCACTTCAGGTCCTGGGAGATGGTTGTACCCAGGAACTTGAAGATCTTCACAGTCGACACAGGGCTGTCTGATATGGTGAGGGGGAGCAGAGTTGAGGGATGTCTCCTGAAGTCCACTGTCATCTCTACAGTCTTAAGAGTGTTCAGCTCCAGATTGTGCTGACTGCACCAGAGTACCAGCCGCTCAACTTCCTGCCGGTATGCAGACTCATCACCATCCTGAATGAGGCCGATGACGGTGGGGTCATCTGCAAACTTTAGGAGTTTGACAGCCGAGTTCTTGGAGGTGCAGTCGTTAGTGTAGAGGGAGAACAGTAGGGGTGAGAGGACACATCCTTGAGGGACCGGGTTTCAGAGGTGATCTCCCCCAGCCTCACTTGTTGCTTTCTGTCTGTCAGGAAGCTGGTGATCCACTGACAGGTAACTGGTGACACGCTGAGCTGGGAGAGTTTGGAGGAGAGAAGTTCAGGCACAATGGTGTTAAAAGCCGAACTAAAGTCCACAAACGGGACCCTGGCATAAGTTCCCGGGCGGTTGAGGGTCCAGCTGGTGGCCTGTAATGTCTTTCAGATGGGCTAACACCAGTCGTTCGAAGGATTTCATGACCACAGACGTCAAGGCGACAGGTCTGTAGTCATTCAGTCCTGTGATGGTGGGTTTCTTGGGAACAGGGATGATGGTGGAGCGTTTGAAGCAGGAGGGAACTTCACACAGCTCCAGGGATCTGTTGAAGATGCGAGTAAAGATGGGAGCCAGCTGTTCAGCACAGGTTTTGAGGCAGGAGGGTGAGACAACGTCTGGTCCGGGGGCTTTCCTGGGCTTCTGTTTCTGGAATAGTCGGCTCACATCCTCAGTGTGTATTCTGAGTTTCAGTGAGGAGGAAAGGGGGGTGAGAGGTGTGGTGGAGGTCGTTGAGTGTTGATTGGGGAGGGCGGTGGTGGTCGTTGAGTCTGGATTGGGGAGGGCGGTGGTGGTCGTTGAGTCTGGATTGGGGAGGGTGGGGGTGGTCGTTGAGACTGGATTGGGGAGGGGGAGGGTGAAGGGGGGAGAGGTGGAAGGTGTGTTGGGGGTCAATGTCTGAAGCAATGTCCCTGGGGAGGGGAGGGTGGGGCGTGGGAGTCTGTCTGTCTCAAACCTGCAGTAGAAAGTGTTTAACTCGTTGGCCAGGTCTTTGTGTGCTTCAATAGTGGGTGGGGGCGTCTGTAGCTGGTGATTTCCTGCAGGCCCCCCCACACTGACGCAGGGTCGTTGGCTGGGAGCCGTTCTTCCAGCTTCTGGGAGTAGATGCTTTTAGCTGTCTTAAATCTGCCGCGCGATTAGGCTTAAAATAAAAGAACCTGCTCTACTGCACAGACTGCCTCCTACTCACTTTGGACCGGTCTTTGCCTTGAGCCTGTTTTGCATTTGCTTCGAGGGTGTAATAGACGTTCGTGTCTACACCAACCGACTCGCTGTCCTGCTGTAAAACAGAAGTGAAAGAGGAAAGCAGTCTGGGTGGGACGGACACAGATTTCATCTTCCATCAGATAATCTGTACTAATCACAGACTCTCTCACACGTTATGGGAATGAACACAGCAATAATCTGATGGTAAGTGAAGGTTACGGCTTCCGTGTGAAATGTATGGCTGGACGTGGTGAAGGAAAATAAGCTCCAATGACTTTCTCTGATTGGTTGAACACCTCTCTGCTGCCCTCTGCTGTTCAAAGAGAGCACAGACTCATTTTTGAAGGTCTTACCTGTACTTGTGTGTCCGTGTATTTGAATTTCATGTTCTTGTAAAATTCTCTTTTCGGTAGCAAATAGAGCAGCACCAAGTCACACACTACAGTCGCCTAAAAAGAGGAGAAAGAAACAACTGCGTCATCTCCTGTTGGATTACAACACTGTGCAAAAGTCTCGAACCACCGAATATTTTAAATCTTTGTCATTACCTACAAAGAGAACACCTCTGCAGACTCTGGACACTCACTGGAGCTACTTTTAGCTCCTCATCAGCACAGCAGGTAGCGCTGCGTGTTTGTGTGTCGCTGGCTAGAATGGAACCAGCAACCTCTCACCTGCCACACAAATGTGTAAACTACCACATTATGGAGCCTCACACACTAGCTACTCACTAGTAGGTGCAAACGACCTCTGATCTCAGCCAAGCCAAACTAACGGAGCCACTGTTAGGCTTTTACAGTGTTGGGTGGCCGATTGCTGAACCAGGTGTGCACTGGCACCTGAGGGGAAAACTGGTGGCAGCTGAGTTCAAGGAAGACAAAATAGTACGCAGATATAAAGGCCTGCTTTGTCTGCAACACCAGGAACATTGGACATGTGGTCGAACGTACAGTTTGTTTAACTGAAACAAGTCTTTATTCTTCAACACAGCCTGAACTCGTTTGTTGTCATTTCTCTTCAGGAACAGTTCTCCAGACTTTTTGAAGGACGTTCAAAGCTCTTCTTTGGATGTTGGCTGTTATTTGTCCTGTTCACTGCTTCAGTAATGTTGAGATCTGACTGATTGTGTGTTTGTGTATCCAGGTATGCCTTTGCTGCATTGTGTTTGGGATCATGGGATCATTGTCACGCTGAAGCTGTCACCAATCAGAAGCTTTCCACTCTTGCTGCACCGCGGATCAAAATCAGATTTTTGTTTTTTTCCATCAGTTTTGACACGACCTCCAACACCACGACATAACCTGCACCACATTTAACCGCGGTATGTTTGGACACAGTCCCTGGAGTTAGGTGCCTCAGTCATTCATATGTCAGTGTCCAAAGAGGCCTTCAGAAAACCTGGAGAACCACTTTAAAACTTAGAACGGAGCCTGGTTCCTAAGAGTATCAAACACGAGGGCCGACTTTTGCACAGACGTGTGGAATATGTAAGTAAATATTTCAGCTTTCAACATACCACTCCAAAAATTCCCACTCCAGAGCCGATGGCTGTGAGGGTAGGGATGATATCAAATTTCCGCGCCTGTGAAGAGCAGAGTCATATCAACTCCTTTGGTTTATTCTTCCAGTGACAAAAGCATACTTAAGATAAACGTGTTACTCACAAGTGACTGGACGATGATGTCAAACCTGATGCCAAACACTTTCAGAAGTGTTCTTTTCTGAATTTTGTCCTCCATATAATGCCTCGCAAACCTGCAGACAGACACAACCACAATATGTTAGCAGGCATATGAAATACGTTTCAAAAGCATTTGACAAACACGTCATCATCCGTGTATTTACTGAGCGAGCTGTGAAGAAACAACAAGAAAAGGCAGTTGAGACAAGTCAACACTGTTTCACTGAGCAAACATCAGAAACTTCAGCCAGTCGACTTGGCAGATTCAGCGGAGCTGAAGCAGCATTAGGAGCAAATAGCGAGTGAAGCCGATTCCATGGAAAATGAACAATAACAGTGACAGAACAACATTTCTCCATCAGCCAGCAGGTGAACAATGAATAACAGAGCAGGAGCATGCATGTGTCTGTGGTGCGCGAGGAAGCAGAAATGAACTGCAGTAGTTTCAAACACTGAGCCAATATGTGCGATGTTGTCAACAGTTTCAAAGGTTAGATGAGAAGAGCGAGTCCACGTGATCATGAAGTTAGCGAGAGCTCAGCAAATGGAAGTGTAAAGCTTATTAATTAATATATAATATTAATAATATTATTAACATGAGACCTTAAAAGTGCTGCAAGCTAAAATGATAATATATGCGCTTCAGAGGTTTTCTGGACACAAACTAACAGAAAAAGGAACAAATCTCTCGCTGAGCTGTGTTTTTCACACACCTGAAATTGTAGCCCACTGAAGAGCCTTCTTTGCTTCCATAGAGTCCATGAAAGGTGTACTCTGGTTTACAGTGTTTTACATGCACGTCAAAGTTACACGTCCAGTCGACCACGATCCCGATGGCTCCTCCCTGTCAGGACACAAACGCCGTCTTCATCACAGCAGGAGAAGAAGAGAAGCAAAACACGGAAACATGACAGGAATTTCAGAAAGAAGCAGAAATTCAAACTCACTACTTTAGCTACTGTTTGAAAGTTTAAGCCAGAAAGTTTAATAATGTCTCCCAGTTTGAATATAGGGCACAGGGGAGCGCTGAGTGGATGATACAGGCAACTGCTGATGTAGTTGGAGTCGACGTCCTCCACTAGGTTGCTCCTGAAAACGAAAAAACAGTGAAATATTTGACACTTTCTGTACTTTTACCAAAATGAGTGATTAGACTTGTGGTTTGATTTAGAAGCTGAAGATATAAGAGTTAAAAGAAGAACAGAGTTTACTGTGTAGCTCTGTTTGCTTCAAAGCTGTGTTTCATTTGGCCAAAGGTTACAGAAGAAACTGAAATGTATAAAATCATTGTGACTGTTTTTATGACATCATAGAAACGTGAACAAATATCTCAGTAAAAACTGAAGAGTATAAAAAACAAATTTGTGCCACTGACTGAAGATTTCTGGCCACAACTGTTTTATAGAGTTACAATAGTCATGCCAGAGCAGGACACACTCATCACACTCATCACATCTTCTGAGGTAAATGTGTCTCCGTCACCTCGAGACGCTGAATGCGGGGAACGTGACGGAGTTTTTGATGAACAGAGTGTAGTTCTCTGCAGACAACAACAGCGGAGGACTGAAACGGAAACAAGATCAGATTTCAAATGAGCATGTTTGCTTCCACAGATGATTGTGTAATCGCACAATCGTGAATAATTCAGTTTGTCTGCGTACTCTGGTACGTCGCGGTCGTCCTCCACTGGACACCAGGCCAGCACTTCACAGGTCTTAGTCCTGTTCACGCAGACTCCGGTCATTTCTCCTTGATACAGAAACAAAGAGTTAGAGTCGATTACTCAACAGTGAAACAGGCAGCAGCGTGGGCAGCAGTTTCAAACACTTTCTTGCCTCCACTTTTATCTTGAATTAGCATCAACAGCAGCGTATAAAAGCAAAGCAAACGCTGAACCAGCTCTTTCTTTTAGCCTTAATCCCAATGTTATCGCCTCCCTGTGCGCGTACAGCTTCGCTGCTATCGGTCTCTCATCGTGCGTGTGATGAGCTTGCAGACAGTCTCCAGCAGGCGCCCACTCGGCTTCGGCCCTCTGACCTTTGTGTTTGGCTGCAGGACAGTCCCGCGTTTACTTGTTTTTAAGCGTGGAGGCTGAGCGCCTGCATGTGACTGGTGTGAGCCAGACAGATCTAAAGCTTCGGTCTGATTGAGGGCGACGTGGAAAGGCTCTGAACTGAACTCTGGGACGGATGAAGGACAATAAGTTTATA
Organism: Astatotilapia calliptera; assembly: GCF_964374335.1. Lineage (NCBI taxonomy): Eukaryota > Metazoa > Chordata > Actinopteri > Cichliformes > Cichlidae > Astatotilapia > Astatotilapia calliptera. The sequence continues at coordinate 1,466,743 of NC_137431.1, forward strand.
TAACTGTTCTTAGAACCAGCCACACATTTGGACACATTAGAGCTCATGTGGCTGTGTCTTTGTGTGCTTGCAGTTTATATTAGCTGGCATGCATGCAGTTGAGCGTGCTTATATATACATGCATGTATGTCTGTTTGCTTAAGGCAGAGTTTCAGCTGCTTACTTTAGCGGACAACAAGCCGTACTACAAACACACAGCAAATGTTTGGTTGCTAAGGCCTGGTTTGTTGAGATGAATCTGTTTCTTCTTCTCAGCACCGGACGAATGCAATTCATGAATTCTGTGTAAATGTTTACCTCAGCAGCCGTGACTCATATCTGCTGTATTTATATAGATGCTGTTGCGTGAGCCTGTCCTGTCACAGCTACGGCCCACTTTGCAAATACACTGCTGCTCCATCACCTGACACCATCCCCGACCGCGCTCAATAAATGGCTTCAGTGAGTTTCAGAAGGCTTCTCAGCTCCGGCGAAGCAAAATTACATAACAAGAAGCACAAAATCTGGACTGGTGTGAGTTGGCAACAGACTCAGTGAGGACCGCTGAGGTCACACTCTCAGCCTGTCAGGATTTACCGTTTCCCGTACGTTTGAAACTCCCTCCTTCACAGTCGGCGTCTGTATTGCAGTTGTGTTTGCCCGGGAGCTGTTATAAAGAAGACACTGGGGTCAGTCTGTGTACACAAGTACAAAAGAAGGACATGAAGAAGAAGACAGGAAAACACCCTGGGAGTGTGAAAGAAACGTCTTGTTTTTATAGTCTTACATGTATGGATCCCACACACACTGCTCTTTGGGCCATTAGGCTTTAAAAGAGCCCTTTTCTGCTATACAACTTTCGGACAATTACCCAATTACAGAAATAGTCTTGGAATGAGATACAATTTCCGCTCGTTTTACTAAATATGGAAGCGCAGGAGGAAAGGAAGGAAGCAGGAAGAGGGAGGAATGAGAGAGAGAACCAGTGCTTTTTCACCTACCTCTGGACAGGTTCCCATTGACTGACCCTCAGTCATGATATAGTTTGTCATCACTACAAATGATGAGTCTCCCTGAAGTTTTAAAAGAGAAGAAGCAATGTGTTTAAAAGCAGTGAGCACAGACCTTAAAGCAAACTTCTGCGAGCCATGGCTCGTTGTATTTCACAGGAACTGGAGCAGAAGAGCTGAAATAGTTGCAGAGCAACAGAAATCCCCTCACAGGAAGAAGGTTGGGGTGGATGGATGGGTCAACACGGCGTTCGACGGTCACCATCATTTTTTCACTTAATACAAGATATTTTAGCTTAAAATAAGTGAAAAAATCTGCCAGTGGAACAAGTGAAAAATCTCTAGTTTTTCTCTAGTTTCAAGATTCACTGTCTTGAAACAAGTTCCTTTAGCTTACTGAAATGTTGCCCTGTAGCTGATTGTGTCTTATTTTAAGTGTAATGAGATCATTTTGACTAGAAATAAGACAAATATACTTGGTAAGATTTTGAGTTTTTGCAGTGCAATCTCAACTGTGAGACTATTTACAAGGCCGTGATCATATTTACAGTACAGTGATAAACGATATGATTGGACCGGTTCGTATATAACACCTTTCTACTCTAACACTTTTTACAGTGCGCCTCATTCACCTTCGGTCCAGCACCGACCCTCCTGGAGGTGACGTGGGTTTCAGCATCGTACCCACGGATGCTTTGACACGCAGACTCGAGCAGCAAAGGTTCGACCCCCCGAGCGTCTGCAGTCACCCTGAGCACACACGTATGTGAGAGCTGTCACGCAATTTGTGTGTTGTGTAGCGAATGTCCTGGTTCCTCTGTGTTTCCAGTTTGTGATCTAAGCCAATAGAGAACTGTAAGCATCTTTATTATACTGCGAGTTGAACTTTTGGCAGGTCAAATGCCATATCATTAGGCAGTAGGAGGGGGTAAAACTCTCTTTACTTTTGCTCAAAATCACAGTTAAATTAAAATGTTCTGTATAAGTTCATTGTGACACTGACACATTCCAGGTTGTTTTTCTTCTCTTTTGCATCTCTGGTGGCTTCCTGTGTTTCCTGTGTCTCTCGGTTTGTCTGTGGAGCCTTTCAGTGTCACTCCTTGTTGGTATTTCCTGCAAGGTTACCTACTTGTCTTGTGTGCTCGTGTGGTTTTTCTCCTTCGTGATTGCTGGCTCCGTCCTTTTTGCTTCACCTGTATCTTGTTATCCAATCAGCTGTTTTTAGTGCAGCCCTGATGCTGGGCTTCAGTTATCGCTGACACCCTTCCTCTTGTGCTTTGCCTTAAACGATTGCATTCATATGTTGTTCCTGCCAATGTTTTCTTTCTTCCTTTTTCAGGCCTCTCTTTGAACCGAACGTCGACATAACAGTGAGGTCACGTGACGATTACTAAAACAATGACCACCTGACAATAAAGTGCATTTGATCAAAGTGCGTGATGGAGAAAAGTGATCTTTTCATTGTGTAACACTGAAACCACCTGTTTGCCTTGCTCTGAATTAAAGCCCACACCCACACCTCAGAGCAAACATGGCAGCCTACATTGTGTCTTCTTTTTTCTTTCCCACAGTTAACAGGACACAGCAACACTGGAGGCAAACAAAGTTATCTATTTGATCAGTGTCCCTGCTTTGCTCTCACATGCAATAAAGCTGCAGAGTCGCGTCGACAGAGGTGAACGTTACAAACCTCTGCTTCTTTGTCAGCCTTGAGTTTTCTAGCAAACAGCAGTGACACGTTGTCCTGCTCAGCTGATGTTTCCTCACTCTGACAGTTGATTTCATCAAATCTGCCTCTGGTGACCGACTTACATCAGGTGCCAAACAAATTACCGACCACTTAGGAGTCACGAGACGACGACATATCAAATGTTACTGGGGGCACGAAAGGTCACTGACCTGTGAAGGGAAGACATAATCAGCCACGTCCCAGACCCTCTCTCCCCCGCTGTTGTTGGTGTAGCCCACTCCTTTCATTTTGGTGAAGACGGAGCTGACGGCCGTGTCTGTGGACTGGTAACCTTTCTCATAGATGAAAACCCACCTGTGCACGAAACAGAGAGCATTCTGTTCAAAATCCCACTTCACCCCAAAGCAAGGGCTTGCACAAGGACGACACCGGCACTGCACACAGCCATCAGCACAACTACCAGGACAAACGTGCCTGTAGTCATGCAACGCACTGGCTCGTGTTCTTGTCCATTCAGCACCGCAAAGACACAGCAGACGTACTGCATCTCAGCTCCAAACTATCACAGCAGCTGCTGAAAGAAAGCAAAGGTAAAAGTGTTCGTGCTGAGCATTAATAGGGGCGATCGGGGCTCAAGAGTTGGGAGTTCGCCTTGTAATCGGAAGGTTGCCGGTTCGAGCCCCAGCTCGGACAGTCTCGGTCGTTGTGTCCTTGGGCAAGACACCGTTGCCAGTGTTCAGCAGCCTCGCCTCTGTCAGTGCGCCCCAGGGTGGCTGTGGCTACAATGTAGCTGCCATCACCAGTGTGTGAATGTGTGGATGACTGGATATGTAAAGCGCTTTGGGGTCCTCAGGGACCAGTAAAGCGCTTTACAAATACAGACCATTTACCATTATCAGGGTCCTGATCAGTGGTGACAGGATTTCTCCAGAGTCTGTGTCACATTCAAAGGTCAGCTTTTGTGTGGATCTGCAAACACGTCAGTAACAACTAGTTAAAAGTTATTTCATCTGTTTGTTAAACCTGACTCTCAAATAGGGAATATGACATTATCATGTCCTTCACAGCTGGAGTGAGATGGACTGCATCCCAGCTGTATAGTACTATAGATGAGTCCGGTCCCCAGACCTGTTGTCAGCAGGGACTCCTTTAAGATCTCCGAGTCTTCCCACCAAAGACACATTTCCCCTTCGGTACCCGTATGGCTGCCGTATATGCAAACTGCTATTTTATTTCTTTTGTTTTAAATTTGTCAGAAGGTTTGAAAAACACTACAGTTTTTAAAAAGTTAGAATTTTTCATGGTTCGTGCTCGACGGGGTTAAAAACGTCTTTCACAGCATCAGCACATTAACACATACAGCGGGGCAAAAAAGTATTTAGTCAGCCACCGATTGTGCAAGTTCCCCCACTTAAAATGATGACAGAGGTCAGTAATTTGCACCAGAGGTACACTTCAACTGTGAGAGACAGAATGTGAAAAAAAAATCCATGAATCCACATGGTAGGATTTGTAAAGAATTTATTGGTAAATCAGGGTGGAAAATAAGTATTTGGTCACCTCAAACAAGGAAAATCTCTGGCTCTCACAGACCTGTAACGTCTTCTGTAAGAAGCTTTTCTGTCCCCCACTCGTTACCTGTATGAATGGCACCTGTTTGAACTCATCATCTGTATAAAAGACACCTGTCCACAGCCTCAAACAGTCAGACTCCAAACTCCGCCATGGCCAAGACCAAAGAGCTTTCGAAGGACACCAGGAAAAGTATTGTAGACCTGCACCAGACTGGGAAGAGTGAATCTACAATAGGCAAGCAGCTTGGTGTGAAAAAATCAACTGTGGGAGCAATCATCAGAAAATGGAAGACATACAAGACCACTGATAATCTCCCTCGATCTGGGGCTCCACGCAAGATCTCATCCCGTGGGGTCAAAATGATCATGAGAACGGTGAGCAAAGATCCCAGAACCACACGGGGGGACCTGGTGAATGACCTGCAGAGAGCTGGGACCAAAGTAACAAAGGTCACCATCAGTAACACACTACAACGGCAGGGAATCAAATCCCGCAGTGCCAGACGTGTTCCGCTGCTGAAGCCAGTGCATGTCCAGGCCCGTCTGAAGTTTGCCAGAGAGCACATGGATGATACAGCAGAGGATTGGGAGAATGTCATGTGGTCAGATGAAACCAAAGTAGAACTTTTTGCTATAAACTCAACTCGTCGTGTTTGGAGGACGAAGAATACCGAGTTGCATCCCAAGAACACCATACCTACTGTGAAGCATGGGGGTGGAAACATCATGCTATGGGGCTGTTTTTCTGCCAAGGGGACAGGACGACTGATCCGTGTTAAGGACAGAATGAATGGGGCCATGTATCGTGAGATTTTGAGCCAAAACCTCCTTCCATCAGTGAGAACTTTGAAGATGAAACGAGGCTGGGTCTTCCAACATGACAATGATCCAAAACACACCGCCCGGGCAACAAAGGAGTGGCTCCGTAAGAAGCATTTGAAAGTCCTGGAGTGGCCTAGCCAGTCTCCAGACCTCAACCCCATAGAAAATCTGTGGCGGGAGTTGAAAGTCCGTGTTGCTCGGCGACAGCCCCAAAACATCACTGCTCTCGAGAAGATCTGCATGGAGGAATGGGCCAAAATACCAGCTACTGTGTGTGCAAACCTGGTAAAGACCTATAGTAAACGTCTGACCTCTGTTATTGCCAACAAAGGTTATGTTACAAAGTATTGAGTTGTATTTTTGTTATTGACCAAATACTTATTTTCCACCCTGATTTACCAATAAATTCTTTACAAATCCTACCATGTGGATTCATGGATTTTTTTTTCACATTCTGTCTCTCACAGTTGAAGTGTACCTCTGGTGCAAATTACTGACCTCTGTCATCATTTTAGGTGGGGGAACTTGCACAATCGGTGGCTGACTAAATACTTTTTTGCCCCACTGTAGTTACATTTTTGTGATGTTGTATTAGCTCTAAGTTTGTGAATGATGGTCCGGTCTTTCCACTGGCTGCGACAATACAAAAAAGCTACAAGATCCACGGCCCACATCTCGCTGCAGGCACTTTCACTTTGTAAAGTCATTGTTAAAAACATTGAGTCCTCACAGAAACTGAGTGCTGGGTTTGTCACGGTGAAGCTGAAACTTTGCTCACATGAAAGGATTCCAGTTCAGCAAAAAGCAGCTTTACACTTGGGGTGCATCACCTTAAACTCATTTACTTCCTCTGCTTGCGTGTCTGTGTGTGCGTTTGTAGCCACGAGGTAAAGGCAACAGCTGGTGTGCACTGAGCTGATACAGTGTGTACACACACACTGTGACGCATGTGTAGAGCTATTTCATACAGGCTGTGAAAAAGCAATTAGCCCCTGGCAGGAAGCCCACAGGACAGCGTGTGGTGCAGCATATCTTCATTCGTCTGCAATGAAAGCTCCTCAGAGCAGCGAACGAGAAGAAGCATCTTTCAAACTGCAGAGTGAAGTCGTAAGCACAAAAGCAGCAACGTCTATCAGCATGGCAAATCGAATTATATAGGTTGGAGGGAGCTGGTGAAAAAATGCGGAGAAACGGGAGAAAAAACAGGGCAAATTAAAGGAATAAAGAAAGCGATGAGCGTGGAAATAATGGAAGCATCTTCCAAAACAGCAGCGTAAGAGAGATGCGTATCTGCGAGCGGCTGGGAGGAGGCTCTTTGATGTTGGGGAGAGTTTCCCACCATACTGTGCTGCTGAGATTAGTTTTTATTTAAAGACAGAATGAAAAGAAAAATAAATCAGTTCAGTTCAGTTCATTTTTATTTCAAACATTTCAAACATGTGCCTTCACAATCATTACAAAATATCATTCCATTATTTGTTTGAAAAGGAGTAGGCTGAATCAACCTTCAAGTTAAAGCCAAAAACATAAACAGAGGATTGGGATTTTTTTTTAGCATAAAAGTTACAAAAAGAGAGTGTGGTTTTCTGGGGCTGTTCTTTATCCCCTTCTACTGCTTATTTGAGTCCAGGTCGCAGGGCACCAGCCCAAACACCCCTCTCCCACCTCCTCCTCCAACTCATCCAGGAGGACACCAAAGCATTCCCAACACACCAGAGATGTAATCTCTCCAGCATGTCCTGGGTCTACCCCAGGGGCCTCTCAAACAACCTGAACTGTGAGGGATTTATGAAGGCCACTCAAGTGTTTATTACATGTGAAGTTTGAGTATGTTCGTCTGTTTTTTCCTGTTTCATTTGATAGATGCTTCCCAGTTAATTACCCAGCAGAATGTCCTCTATGGGAGCGCCTCTGTCTCAGCATCCATGTCTGTAGTCTGTTGCCTGCCTTCGATTCTGTTTGTCCCCTGAGCTGTTGAAGGCTGTTTGCTCAGGCTGCCTCTGCTGTGAGTCTCGATTCACTGAATCCCTGCTTCAGCATCCGAGAGAGAGACGGGCGGACTTCTGCCCTGACCCGTCCGCTTCAAGTCTGAAGAGAGGAGACGGCTTTATAATTGCATCTCCCTCATGCACATCACCACGCCGCTTTAATGTGGCTGCAGGAGGCAGGTGTGTGTGTGTGTGTGTGTGTGTGTGTGTGTGTGCCATGAACTTTTTCTGATCTTGATGATTCAGATCTGAATCAGCCGTTTAAAATCACATCCCTCACTTATAAAAACCCGACTTTAAACAAGACACGATGTTAAACTTGTCTACTGCTTTTCCATTTTTGGTCACCAGCAGCAGCAGATGATAATGCGTCTGTGCTCTGTTTGGCAGTGAACTGGGCAGCAGTTGATTGTTATCTGTTTGAGCATATGCCCGGGCATATTTATCACACGCAGCTCCTCAGGTTCGGCTGTTTGGAGGTGCATGAAGGGAAACGTTAGAGTCACACAGCTGCATAAGCAAGTAACCGTGAGATGAAGTGAGATAAGTAAAGGAAACAGGTTCTCCCTTTTTCAGGATGAATTTCCAGCGAATAGCTCCGGCATGTCTAATCAGGTTAGGGTGGGTGGGTGGGTGGTGAGAGGCTGAGTAGACAAACAAGTATGCTGCAGGGGTTTTGTCCAAACATGAAATGGGCAGGAGCTCGGCTCTGTTGTGCCATGTTCACACATTCTTTTCACAGTCAATCATAGTGATTCTTACAACTGTCATTTGTGCCTGTTTGCTGTGTCAACAATAACTGCAGTGACGGTATGTATCCCTGCACAAGCCCAACATCTTCCTTTCACTTTCCCCCCACTCTATCCACACAAAGTGAACTCTGGGTCACTCGGGAGGGAAGTTCCAGACAAGATGAACTACACAAAGTGATGCAAACCCTTTCTCACCATTTCCTTACAGCTAAAAACAAAAAGAGAAAAAGGTGTGCAGGTCTTACCCGATGATGTAAACCAGAACCCCCAGCTGGATGAGCCGGCACACCACTCCCACCCTCCTGTTCCTCACCAGCACCTGGCGGGGAGTCTCATACTCAAAGAAGAAGTCGGAGAGGGCGCTGGTGATTTGGTTCTTCATCTTCTCTCACGGCTGACCCGCAGGGAAGAGGGTCTCTGTTTCTCCTCACTTGCATATAAAAACTCCCAAGAAATTCTTTTTTCCTTTGTTCTTCACTTGTGTCCTCTGCCTCCTCTCATGAATAATCTCTTATACTCTTCATGTGAAGTCCTAAAGTCTAAAGACTTCCTCCTCCCTTCCTCCTCTCTCTCTCTCTCTTGCTCTCCGTCTCTCCTCCTCCTCCTCTCTCTCTCTCTGCACTCGGTCGCTCTGTTATCAGCCTGTTGCCTTTTTGCGTAACTTGACCGTTTCCATGCATCTCCTGGCTTTTCTCAGGAGACATAATAAGCACAGAGACATCTGTCGAAATTTACTGTTAACTTGGTCTGCAAGTTTCAATAACTTAACAGTTGCCACACACAAGCACCGGATGCCCTCCTCTCTTTGAGCAATCAAACCTTATCAGCCACGCTGACACTCTCTTCCTGCGTGCTACACAGAGATAGAAGCCACAGAAGCTAAGCATAAACACGGTGCATCTTCCACAGTTCTGCATGTTTGCCCACTCTCGTCTCACCGTTTGTCAGGCAGTAAGCCTTCTTAACTTTTATCAACACCATGTGTGGGCGCACGCCGCCAAACACTTTGATTTTCTCATCCAGCTCAATAATTCAGGCCCCTTCTTTCCATTCTCATGCCGACGGCTGCTTTGCATTTTCTAATCTTCACAAAAGGAAGTCCAAATGGCCTCATGAAACTGTGAGGCTTTGAAAAATGTTGCTTCCACTTGTGAGCATTTCTTGCCTTCTCGCTCCCGATATAAATAAACGGGGGCATCTCGTCTGGAGTCAAATCCAAATCTAAATCTGGTTAAATCTAAAAGACACGAGTACATGCTGGGAATCGCCACAAAATGCCATGCATAGAATTTAGTGGGATTGCAAGGATTTGGAAGGATTTTAAGGATTTTGCAAAAAAAGGGCTGCATGACAATCAAAGTATTAAATGAAACGCTCTGTTAGCACAATTGGCACAAACTGCTGTTTTTATAGGCACACTGGTGGATAAATGACTGAGAAACAAGAGCGAGCGTCAGATCACTTTATAATTCAGGCACTTTTCCAGAGTCAAATGAATGTTTTCCCAGGGTGACATGCAGTGTGGCCCTGACTCCTGTGCTCCAGAACAACCCCGAGACTGAGGCTGAGCGTCACAATATGTGAATGAATGAACGCACCACGAACAGGAGGGGCTGGATGAGCCTCAGACTGACAGTAATTGGCAGAGACAGACTGAAGTCACGACTCGTGAATGACTGCGTAGAAAGGATTAGTGCTGACTGCATGCCTGAACTAACTATCTTCACTGAACTAGTTCCCGTTGCTGTTTTTCTTCTCCTCTGCCTCACGTACGTGCTGTTGGAGCAGTGAACTCTCATGAGAAACGTGGCCAAACCTTCAAATAATGAGACCAGTGCATGTAAAAGTAGCCCGCAGGGTTATGGCTGGTGATGGAGGACGCCGTGGCGGGCAGACTAACCGGAAGAAGCACAAAGACAGAAGCACAAATTCCACAAAATGGTAATGGGAGGGTGAACACGGGAGGAGGGGACAACACTGTGCACTGACAGGAGACACGTGAACCCACAGGTGGGAACGAGGCACAGGTGGGGACAGTGAGCACGGCAGCTGTGTTTCATGGCTTCCTGTCACAGCACCCGTGATGAAAGCACCACGACTCTGTTTGCTGAATGTTGCGTTATTCTGACTTCTGCTGGTTCAGTATAGTCTCAGGCTCTTTGAGTTTAGTTACACAGGTTCTGCTTTTGGTTACAGTTCATATCCAACCCCCCCCACACACACACACACACATTAGGCACCTGTGTGTAGGGCTTTAGTTTGCATGTGTTCTTTGTTGTGGTGTCTGCTTCTCTACCTGGTCTGGGATTCATTCATGGACTTGTTTTGTGTCAGGCGCTTGTGAAGCATCAAATAAAGGTTAGTTCTTTAACATGTTCAGCTCTTTGTCTGCCTCGTGGTCCACATTACCACCATCACGCACAGAGAAAAGGTGAAGGGTTTGTTTACAGCTGACTGTATTTAATAACTGGTCTAAGATGTGAAGACAACAAACAGGTATTTAAATGATCCTCCTTCATGTTCCAGTTGCAGCTGAGGAGGACTGAAGACAGTGGAGAGAAGGCACTAATGAGAGTAAAGCCTCCACAAAGCAATCATCAATGTAGAACAAGTCAGTGGGATAAAGTTATCCAGAGGGTAACTTTTTTTCTTGCTTGTCGGGGCAAGAGCCACGATTCGCTCCCGGGAAAGGAGACAAATTCCTTTGGGCTTGCGTCAGGAAGTGCGTCCGATTTAAACATCTACAAATCGAACATGGGAGCTGCTCGCTGTGACGACCTCTTGTTAGTAAGGGAGCAGCTGAAACAGCATTATCACACACAGCCCAGATAGCAAATATTCATTCAATTAATGTTTAATCAGCATCAGTTCAATGTCCTCCTGCTATCTGGGGGATCTATAAGAACTAGTGATGGGAATTCCCAGTCTCTTTAGATTCTTTATGATATGCTGTTCTTGCAGACTCTACACTCGGCCTCTGTGTTGTCTATAAAATTCCAGATAGAAATAGATTTTCAATCTTGAGCCGAGCCACAAACAACCTGCACAGGCTCCTGAGAACTGTCCACCCATCAGTGCAAGGGGAAGATGAAACACAATCAGCTGAGTGTGATATTAACGAAGATGCCAGTGTGTCTAATGCACCTGCTGCTGCTGCATCTACAGCATCTTGCAGTACACCACCATCACCACCTAAACCAACCCAGAGCTCTATGAGAGCGTTTTTGCAGAAGTCTGTGACCCAGCAAGACACAACTCAGCTGATAAAGACCTGAAAACGATTGCACTTGATTTCCAACTATTTTCAGTTGTGGATGATAAAGGATTCAGAAAGTTTATTCATGCACGGAATCCTATGTATGTAATTCCAAGCAGGAAAACACGCTCCCAAAAAATCCTCCCAGGCCTGTCTGACAGAGAACACACATCTTCTTTTTGTTTTGCACATTAATTTATATTTCATTGTGTTGTGGTTTGCAGTGTTTTGTGTTGTTTCACTTTAAATTTATTTAAAAGGAAAAAGCTGAAAATTTAAATGGTCCAAAGTTGAACTGTAAATAGTTGGTTTTTGTATTTTATAATGTATTTTTTTAATTTTAGGTGGAGTGAATAAATAAAAGCATATTTATATAATAAACATATATAAATAAAAAACTTTTTTTACATTAGTATTTCATGTTGTGCATATTTTTATTGTTGTTGATAATAAATTAATTAAAGCAACAAAACAACCTGAAGAAAGAGCCGGCTCTCTAAAAAAATCCCATCACTGATGTTGACATGTGTGTCAGTGGGGCTGTTCATGATTCTGTCTGCATGTTGTAATATTAATACTGACTTTAATGACTGACCACGGACTTTTGGAGCTAGAAATAAGAGTGGCACAGTAACCGTTTCTTCATCACACACGGACGGCTCTGGATCGGGTTTGTGTTCTTCTGCACTTTGCACAGCTCGTGTTTTGAGAACAGATGTCAGGTTTATACGGTGAAATTTGGAAGAGTGTAGTTCTCCTCTGACTGACTCCGGCTGAATCCACATGAATCTCAGCCCACAGGAAAACAGTCCCATCAGCTCCTGACATCAATAATCTGTCAGTTGCCCCTCAGTGATTTAAAAAAGAAATTCCCAAATGCCTAAAAGCCGTGGTTACGTAGTGTTTTGATAAGCTGACTACGTTAATAAGATCTTGGTACAATCCTGGTTATTAATGACATGTCTTTGTTTATCAATTAATCCATTTTTACTATATAATCCACAGATTTTCATCTCACGCAAACTCGTGCTCGTAAAGTTAGTGTTAGTCTGACCTTTAGGGTGATACTAGCTGTCAGAGTTTGAGTGGCAGTAACAACGCAGGCGGTGAGAAACCGAAGGACACTGAGGAACAGTGAGGAGCGCCGCACCTGTAGAAATAAAGTGCTTTTCACCACAGGAAGTGAGTAACGTTAAAAAAAAATTGTTGCAGTCGCTCCCATCTCATTTATTGTTTCATGTCCTCCAAACTAGAGTGATGTTAATGGACTAAGAAGTGTAAAGTGTGTATATATCCTGTTTTGTAGAGCACTCTTGTATTGCTTATACTGCAGTTTAAGTCACACTGGTGTCTGCTATATACTCCCTAAGACACACCTATTGCCTTGAGAACTGTTTAAACTGTGGCACAGATTCATTCCTCAGAGATGCTGGTTCATACAGACATGATGGCGTCACACAGCTGCCGCAGATTTGTCGGCTGCACATCCATGATGCCAACCTCCTGTCTTACATCATTTATGATGTAAGGAGTGGCTCCATCTTTCTCCTCTGAAATCTCTATCAGCTGCCGCTCACTGGATGTTTTGCTCTCAGCTGCTGATGCTGCCACCAACAGCCATGCCGCGTTCAAAGTCACTGAGGTGAACTCAGTCGCTTGCTGCCCTTAAAGACAGTTGAATAGCTGTACCTAATAACGTGGCCGGTGTAGTAAAGGCAAACTGTATGGATATGTCCAGGAGGTCAAAGGGCTGTGCGCCAGTACAGGACGTATGTTACTACGTGCTATAAACGCGACCTATGACGTCAAACCTCTGCGCCGACCACGTGGGAAGGTTTTTTTTGCCGAGGTAGCAAAACATCCGCAGTGCCGCTCGCTGGTCTGGCAGCGAGTATGAAAACAACTTTATTTTCTTCATTTCTGGCGTGAAACAATCTGAAAAAGGGCCCTCGGCGGTTTCGCTCCCACAGTCACTTTTTCCAGAACATGCCTCACGACCCCGACCCTCCTCCGGCTAAAAGATTCAAGCCGGGATCCGTGTTTTTCCGCCTCGATAAGAACAAGCCTGGAATGCTGCTGCCTAGAAAGGGAAATGCGAGCACTCCGATAGACGTCCAGAGGAAGCAGCTTCCCATCTATCAAGCGAAGCCTCAGCTCCTGAGCCAGCTGAGGCAGCTGCACGGTGCTGTCCTCATAGGTGAGTGTTCACAGCTACAGCCAGCCGCACACGTGAACAACACTATACTCTGTAGTTTATCTTAAACTGCCTATTTTGTGTTGGGTTTGTGGGTAGAAAGTCTGGCTAACGTCTCTTCACAGACATGTGTCTTCTGTTATTTCTGCCCACGTGATAATCAAAAGTATGCAACGTTAAATATATAAATAGAGTTAAAGTTTGCTTTGGGCTCCGCCCTGTATCTGTATGTGTCAGATAACTCAGTCCTGTGTGATCCGGCAGGTGAGACCGGCTCTGGGAAGACCACTCAGATCCCTCAGTATCTGTACGAGGCTGGCATCGGGCGGCTGGGCATGATCGCTATCACTCAGCCCCGAAGAGTTGCTGCCATCTCACTGGCAGGAAGGGTGGCAGAGGAGAAGAGGACTCAGCTGGGGAAGCTGGTACTCACGATAAACGGGATTCCCGTCTGCTGTGGACACCGGAGTTGATGCCTCTGCGTTGTTGACGTCTGCGCTGTGTTTCTGTTGCTTCCTCTTAGGTTGGCTACACGGTGCGTTTCGAGGATGTCACCTCCCCTGAGACAAAGCTGAAGTTCATGACTGATGGTATGCTCCTGCGCGAGGCCATCGGAGACCCCCTGCTGCTGCGCTACACTGTGGTGGTCCTGGATGAAGCTCATGAGCGCACTGTGCACACCGACGTGCTCTTTGGTGTGGTTAAGACGGCTCAGCGCAGGCGCAAGGAGCTTAACAAGATTCCCTTGAAGGTAGGAGCAAAGTTCACACGTGTTGTGACTTCGGCGTTTCTAGTAAACGCAGTGTGAATCGCCTCACTGCATCTGCTCTAAAGCCTGCACCTGGTGTCCTAACCTCCACAGGTCATAGTGATGTCGGCCACGATGGATGTGGATCTGTTCTCCGAGTACTTCAACAAGTCCCCCGTGTTGTACTTGGAAGGCAGGCAGCACCCCATTCAGATCTACTACACCAAACAGCCACAGTCAGACTACCTGCAGGCTGCTCTGGTCTCCATCTTCCAGATCCATCAGGTAGTTTCTGTGTCTCCTATTTCCAGTTTAGATGAAGCCAAACAAACGCACCGCTCTTCTTAGCATCATTATTGGAAACACAGGTTACGTTCTGTCGTGATGACGATTTTCCACACACGGTCATGCAGGAGGCTCCTTCATCACACGACATCTTAGTCTTCATGACGGGCCAGGAGGAGATTGAGGCACTGGCGAGGACGTGTCGGGACATCGCCAAGCATCTGCCTGACAGCTGTGGCCCGATGGTAGTTATCCCACTATATGCATCTCTGCCCCCAACACAGCAGCTCAGGGTCTTCCTGCCAGCTCCAAAGGTACAAACATGTCTCAACATCTCACACTGCTGCTCTCAGCAGTATCTTCTGATTTAGACATTCAGCATCATGTTGTAAGTCTTGCAAACGTTTTTCTCTCCAGGGCTGCAGGAAAGTCATTCTCTCCACAAACATCGCCGAGACATCAGTTACAATCTCTGGGATCAAATACGTCATAGACACGGGGATGGTGAAGGCCAAACGCTTCAATCCAGGTGAGAAGATTCAGATTGCAAATTCACAAATCACGCAGAGAGAAATACTTGTGCTTGAGTCTTTCCATTTAATACTAAGGGGGGGGAAACACGGTGCACCCGACCCCTGCAGCGCCTCCTGCGGGTAGTGGGCCTGCAGGAAGATGGGTCCGTGTCCCTTTTTCACACTGTGCCACATGGATTTAGGCCCAGCCACCAGACGCTCGCCCGCAGGCACCCTCCCCGGGCCTGGCTCCAGGGCAGGGCCCCGGTAACCCTATCCCGGGCAGGGGGAACTGTTCCCTCGATGGGCTTCTTCTGAATTGTTCTTAGTCTGGTCCCTCGGTTGGGCTGCTGCCCCTGTGACCGGCTCTGGATAAGCAGCAGAAGATAGATGGATGGAAAAAAACCCACAAATGGGGAAAAAATGTGGTTTCCAGGGTTTTTTTGCTGTAAGGATCATTTAGATGTGTAAAAATATTTGTTTGGCTTGTGACCCTTTGAAAGAAGTCGAGCCCTCCCCCGTGATCCTAAATTGAACGGCACAGATAAGGTGTTCTCCTAACAGCGCACATGATGTGACTCTCAGACAGCGGCCTGGAGGTGTTGGCGGTGCAGCGTGTTTCCAAAGCGCAGGCGTGGCAGCGAGCAGGCCGGGCTGGCAGGGAGGACTCTGGCTTCTGCTATCGTCTTTACACTGAGCAGGAATTTGACAACCTCGTCCCCACGACTGTTCCTGAGATTCAGAGGTAGGCTGTGGAGTCTGCTCTACACGCGTGATAGTAAAAATCCACCTCACGTGTCTCATTGATTTAGCTGTGTGTGATGCTTCTCACCCGCAGGTGTAACTTGGCAGGTGTGATGCTGCAGCTCATGGCTCTGGGGATTCCAGACGTGACAAACTTTGATTTCATGTCCAAGCCTTCTCCAGGTAAGATGCTGTCAGTCAGGAATCCCCTCTGGTCCTCCGGTAAGCGATGCAGAGTTAGCTGTAGTAGTGCTTTGTGTTTCCCACCAGAGGCCATCCGTTCTGCTGTGGATCATTTGGAGCTGTTGGGAGCTGTGGAGAAGAAGGACGGGCAGGTTTTCCTAACCACTCTGGGAAAGAAGATGGCGAGCTTCCCTCTGGAGCCCAGATATGCCAAAGTAAATCCTGCTGGTTCTGCTCTGATATTCTTTGTACATTTAGTCAAAGACAAAGTGTCAGCTCACAAGCAGACCCCTCTGTTTGCTCCACGCCGCAGACCATCCTGCTGTCCCCGGACTACTCGTGTTCCGAGGAGATTTTGAGCATCGTGTCGCTGCTGTCTGTGGACACCGTGCTGTACAACCCTCCGGCCCGGCGGGACGAGGTGCTTGCAGTGCGCAAGAAGTTCATGTCCAGTGAAGGAGACCACATGACGCTGCTAAACATTTACAGAGCGTTCAAGAAAGTCGGTGGCAACAAGGTGGGTGCGATGAACACAACTAGTGAAAATACATAGATGAAATCGTGCTGCTGAGCTGTCACGTGATCTCTGCTGCTGTAGGAGTGGTGTCGGGAGAACTTTGTCAACAGCAGGAACATGGGCCTCGTGAAAGACGTCCAGGCACAACTTAAAGAAATCTGCCTTAAGGTACATCTGCTGACCTCTGCCAGCACACAGGGATTCTCCCAGGAATCGCTGTTTATCCTGATCAACTACAGAGTATTTATTAACATTTAATGTGTAAATATTATTATGAATGTGCATCATCTCACAGGCTAACGCCTCCGGGGCTATTTTGAAAACAGCGAGTTGATGAATGGGTGCTTTCCTCCTTGATCTCTGCTGCACACCTGTCTTTGTGCGTCTCTGCGGTGAAGTCATGTGACCTGTCTAATAAGTCACGTCTTGTTTTCCCAGCTGAACCTGAAACTGGAATCGTGTGGAGCAGACACGGCGAGCGTTCGCCGCTGCCTTGCCCACGGGATGTTTGTCAACGCTGCAGAGCTGCAGCCCGACGGCAGCTACTTGGCTCTAGACACCCACCAGCCCGTGGCCATCCACCCGTCCTCCGTCCTTTTCCAGGCCAAGCCAGCGTACGTGGTCTTCAACGAGCTGCTGCACACCTCCCGCTGCTACATGAGAGACCTCTGTTTGGTCGACGCCGACTGGCTGCTGGATGCAGCGCCCGAGTACTTTGGCCGCAAGCTCCACCTCAACAAGAGCTAACCAACAAAGAAACGGGCCGCCTGCCACAAAGACTCTTATTGCAAGTTGGTGCAGAACGTCCGCTGTGTCGTAAACTACTCTGGATTTCACTACCTCCCAGTTGACAAGCTTTGGGCATGTGTCACTGAAGCAGAAGTCTGCATATCGAAGCTTGACTTCCTCCGGACTGTCATTCCAATTTTATGAGCCGTAATTTCTTCTTCTCGTCATTTAGCCACACGGTTGGCCTGAAAAGCCAGTTTGCTTTGAAGTGTCTTGCTTTGATTCTATCAGTAGTTGCATGCATTTACACAGCACAGGTAACCTCAAAGGAGCACAGCACGGGGCTGTTCTCCACCATGTTCTTCTTCATTGCTACCAAATAGCCATGAAAACGCTACAGCAGACAGATCAGTGGCTGCTCTACTCTGAAGGATGAGTTTTTCAGGAGCTAAGAAAAGCACTCTGATTGTTTGGGGTCTACATGAAGTGGTCTTACAGGGGTTTCTTTATGCAGTCAAAGTAGATTTGTTTCAGTCTACTGTCAGCTGTTCCCTTATTCACAACATGAAAAACAAACGCAGCGTGTCACACTGACATGGTTTCACTTACACAGCCTTGTTAGCTCGTGCATGCTCTTCTTCCCATCTGCAGTCGTGTCACCGTCCAGCATGCCTTCCTCTCCAGGTTCTGCTTGTTGCTGTTGGTCGTGCAGATGCCCACGCAGTCACCACACGTACGTGCAGACGCGTGCGGCTCCGTCACGCTTCGTAGAATGTAAATGACGCCGTGTTGATGAACAGGACGGAGTGTCTTTTTTTTACACGTTGGACTCAGGATTGTAAAATATAACCTGAATAAAATACACAGTTTCTAACTTTGTAGTCAAACGCTGAATGCTTTAGAGAATTATCAAAAGATCTGATCTGCATGAAGTTTATTGGAACGAATGCACGCCTGCCGGGGCTCCTCTCTGCGTGGATCATCTGATCCTAATACATGTTTGTTACATATTCTAATAAAAACGAATCCACCTGACTCGGCACACGTCAGTCAGGTTCTAACATGTGTTTAGTGTTGTTGTGTTATGGCCATAGTATGGTTTAAGCACTGTGCGAAAGTCTTGAGCCACCTCGTTTTTAAAAACATTTTGCTTCCAAGCAGACGACCTAAGTGCTTTTGAGCAATAGTTCTCCAGGCTAAGTTCTCCGTTGGATGCTTTTTCACTCATTTTCAGTTCTGACCATTTTCAAAGGAACGTTTTGGGTTTTTTAAATTTATTTATTTATTTATTTAGGACAGAGCATGTTAATGAACATAAATGTAAAAAAAAAATTTACATGAATGTAAACATACCAGATTATAGCCAAGGGCTAATTTCCATCTGTTGTCCTTAAACATAAAAAATAGACATAATTCATAAAAATTCATCATTCATTCATAATAAAAACTCCATCACCAAACTTACACACACACACCATTCTGTTCCCAAATAAAACATTAAAACTAGACAACTCATACATGATCACACACTTGATTTGTCCATAACCAGTTTTTAACCTTTGCCTTAAACAAATTGAATGTCGAGCATTCTCTAATGGGTTGAGGAAGACTGTTCCACAGATGGCCTCCTGGACAGAGAGGACGTTCTGCCCAAATGCTGTCCGTCTGTGGGGTATAAACACGTCTCCTCAGATTAAAGCTCGAGTGGTCCTGTCTGAGCTTTCTTTATGCCTAATGAACTGCTTTAGTGGTGGTGGAGCAAAGGAGTGTAAGACTTTATATATTAAACTCTTTTAAGTTTCACTAAGTTATTGAAGTTCAGTAATTTCTGTTTTTTTAACACATGACAGTGGTGGGAGGTCGGTTTTTTGTCAAGTAGTTTTAAACTTCTTTTATAAATGTTTTCAATAGTTTTAAGTGTTGTTGGACAAGCAAGTGACCAGGACGTCAAACAATAGTCCATATGAGAGATGATCACTGAGTAAAAATAAGTTTTTGCAACATTCATATTTAAATTATTACGTATATGATTAAAATTTCGATTATTAAATTTAAGTACCTGGGACACTTTATGTGACTCTTGAAGGATAATGTTGGGTCTAGAATGACCCCAAGATATTTAAATTCTGGAGCTAATTCAAGCTCTACTCCATCCAGGAATATGTTTGACTGCTTCAAGTTTAAGGGGCGTTTTGAAAAATACATACTGACAGTTTTTGAGGTGTTCAACATTAGGCATGAGTCTAATTATTATTCAAGTCTCTTAAACAGCCAACACTTTGCATAACTTTGAGGGAGAAGCCAGTGTTGTCTCCACATACAACCTGTCATATCTTTAGACGCTGTGTTACTATATCATTCGCTCCCATTTCTTTATTTGAATCAACAGAAAATGCCAAAGATGACATTTCCTCCAGGGGCTCTTGTGTTATGATGGAGTTATGATTTTGACCCACCATGCAATACTATCAGAAGAGTAGTGTGTTTGTTTTTTAGCATGATATTGGTCACAAACACTCTGCCAATGCAGTAAAAGTAGACCTGGATAGAAAAGCACGCAACAGCGCACCATCAGTCGTGGCCTGACGTCTCCATCGCTGAAGCAGTGAAGCAGCCAACATGCAAAGAAGAGCTTTGAATGTCCGTTAAGAAGCCCGGACGACTCTTCCTGAAGACTACTCAAAGAAATGGCAAGACTTGTCTAAGAGAGTTTAGGTTGTGATGAAGAATAAAGTGTTCATACCAAATATTTGGACTTTCAAGCTCATTAGAAGTGCACAAACTCTGTTTTTGCCTCATGTATTTGCGTTTATGTTTCAATGGACTTATTTCCCATTGTAGTAGCAAAACGGAAATGAGAAGCGTCTCAAGACTTTGACTGTTCATTGAGTCACTTCAGTACACAGGATCTCCCTGCTGCCGTTCAAAGACAGGTTCACAGACGCTGTCTGCGGGCTGTTGAAACACTGGAAAGCAGCTCCATCTGCTGGCGGGAGGGATTCACATGATGCACCTGATCAGCGAAGTGTCTGTTTTACTTTGGCTGATGCAATCCCGTCCTTAGGAACCTCAGTCGATCATGTATGCACACACACACTGAAAAGGGAAATTCCTACAAATGCACTACGGTAAACCAATCGAAATAAACCCCTTCCAGCTTTTCAGTAGCAGAACTGAGGCTGGGACTATTTTATTGAATCTTGACAGTTTTTAAGCCAAAACGGGGTTTAACTCTGGAGCAAAGCCTTATTAAATCTCGCCCCTGCACGCAGATATTTTTGCACTTAATCTCCTTAAATATGTATTTGTAAGCGTTTCTGTTTTAGTGTCACAGCGTGAAGTTTTAGATTTGTAGCCACACTGTAAAAAGCTGCAGCGCCCTCTGCGCTCGCTGATTTGAACTGCAGGGGGCGCTGATGTGTAGACAATCGTCTACACACACGTAATTTTTCCAAATAACTTTAATTAGTTTATTTATTATTTATTTTTCCTGTTATAGTCCTTTTTGTCGTATTCTGTGTAGTTTTTTAATATTTAAAATTGCTGTTTCGTGTCTTTCGCTTTTAGAGTATTACTTCCGGCGCAAAGAGTATCTGGGTCAATGTGTCCTTCCACACGTGCTGTCGGCGTCTTCTAGAAGCAGCGTCGGTAACCGGTGTTCACAGTTAGCTGTGCGGCACTGAGCGCATTGATTCTGTCGTGACAGGTCGTGGTGTTTTTGTACAATCATGCTAAAGTCAGTCGTCCGTGCGGTGGGAGCAGCTGCTCGCCTTTCTTCAGCCAGCACCTCCGCAGCGCGAGTTCTGCCCCTCAGCTACCCGGCACTGCGCTCTCCGAGTTCGGCAATAACTCGGCCCTTCACCCGGTCTCTCTGGATGTTAAGTAATAACGGAGCCTCGTCTGGATACAGGCCCAAACTCTTCAGCTCCAAGGTGTTGAGTCCGTCGGTGTCGTGTGGCTGTGGAGGACTGCACACAGAAGGTGACGTTTGGTTTAATCTGCTTTATACAAGCCAGGCAGCCAATAAACGTAACATTAGATGGATCCGGCAACTTGGACTGCTTGGATCAACACGTCCTTTACAATTTAAAGGGGTAAAAAGATTGTTTAACGATCGTTATAGACTGAGATCAGCATCTTCGGAGTCTTTCACCTTAAACTGTGATTAGTGGCTGTCACTGAAAAAGGCTCTGAACCTGCCAATAGTCTTTGATCATTCAGCACACGTGACACGTGTAGGACTGTTCATAGTGTCAAACGAGAAGTTTTTGGACAGCCACAAAGCAGATGTTTCATTTTCAGCAGTCTTACCAGCACCCGTGTGTTGTGTAAAATGTTAGAATCAGCCTCGATGGTCAATTTAATTGTCAAAATGAAACCTTTAAACAAACTGCATCACGTCTCATGATGAAACCATAACCTCTTTGTTCAGGTGACAAAGCTTTTGGCGACTTCCTGTCTGATGAAATCAAAGAAGAGAAGAAGATCCAGAAAAACAAAAGTCTTCCTAAGGTGTCTGGAGGATGGGAGCTGGAGATGAATGGCACAGAGGCTAAACTCACAAGAAGTGTTTCTGGAGAAAAGTAAGTCTGCTAAAATGTGTGGGCAGCGTGGCGTGACAGACCAGCTCACCGTATTTCTGCTCTTCACAGAGTCACGGTCACATTCAACGTCAACAACAGCATTCCTCCCAACTTTGAGGAAGAAGTGGAACAGACACAGCAGAAATCAGCAGAAGAGGAGGTGAGGCACAGCCAGTGGTTTGACGAGGTTAAGCTTTTTAACACTGACCTGTGTGTCATTCAAACATAACCAAAGACGCCTACGAAAGACAACAGACGATTTAGAAAAGAACTTAAACTTGTATCTTTAAGCACTTCGTTGCTAGCAGCCTGTCACAAAAACATTTATTCCCATTTCTTTAGTAGAAACTGTGAAAAACACGCCAGCGATGGTTGGACGCAGTTTGACAGGTTAAACATTGTATTTCTGCAACAACAAGATGATTCCCAAAGAGCTGTCATTGCAGCATGTTGTGCAATATGGCCTTTTAAAAACATCTGAGGAAACTGGACAACAAGTGATAGGCCTAAACCAGGGGGGTCCAACTCCAGGCCTCGGGGGCCAGTGTCCTGCAGGTCTTAGATATCACCCTGCATCAAGTGATTAGTTCGTTACCAGGCCTCTGGAGAACTTCAAGACATGTGGAGGAGGTCATTTAGCCATTTAAATCAGCTGTGTTGGATCACCAGCCCTCGAGGCCTGCAGTTTGACACTCGTGCCCTAAACTATCTACAGCAGATGAAGAGTGTCTGAAAGCTGCGTCCTTAAGAAATGGATGAAAAAATACAGCAAAGATTTGACAGAGAACACGAGAGAAGTTTGTTTATCTACTGCGACCTCATCAGAAATGAAGTGAAAGGCTGGCTCTCAAGAAGCTGTTGAACATTAGTGAGGAATCTAAATGTGAGAGTTTTCTTTCAAATCATAGTCGGTACGTACAGAAAAGGTCAGGAGAGGGAAAACAGGCTCCGACTGTAAAACAGTGGAGGCTGCATTTCAGCCAGCAGTGCTAATATTAGATAAGATGGCCTTTTGTTAGTCCATGAGATGGAAAACATCTCTGTTAGCGCGCTCGTCAAACGCAACAAAAGCTGAGTTGAAGAATAAAGACGAAATATTGACTTTCAGGCTCATTAGAGTTGTATGAACTCGTAAGTTTGTCTTCTACACTGTTTTCATATTAGTTTACTGTGTTTTCATGTCTGCACTCGTTTCAATAAACGCCTCCTCCATTTGCTCATTTCCTAACAACACTTAAACGCTTGCACAGCGCCGTAGGCGGCTCCTGCCTTACACACTGACGTTTTTAACCTTAACGTTTCACGTATTAAGCTTTTTCCCCCTTTTTGCAGCCGGAGATTGTATCAACACCCAACTTTGTTGTTGAAGTGACAAAGCAGGCTGCCAAACATTCCCTGGTGTTCGACTGCCATTTCCCTGAAGATGAGGTAAAGTCAAATAAAATGAATGTCTAATATTGCCAGTAGGAGCAGTACAGTGCTCAATACTGAACAATTTGTATTTTGTAGATGAGTCACGGTGAGGGAGAAGAGGAGAGCGACATCTTTGCCATTCGAGAGGTCAGTTTTCAGCCACAGGGAGATTCAGAGTGGAAGGAGACGAGCTACAACCTCAACACAGACTCTTTGGACTGGGTGAGAGCCGAGGCAGTACACACAGCAACGGTTCAATTATAACAGTCACTGAAACCAACGCTGTGTTCAAGGTTGCTTACTTTCTTGTACTGTTTCTCAGGCCCTGTATGACCATCTGATGGACTTCCTGGCTGACCGTGGGGTCGACAACACCTTCGCCGATGAGCTCACGGAGCTGAGCACGGCCATCGAGCATCAAGAGTACATCAAGTTCCTGGAAGACCTCCAAGGCTTTGTCAAATGTAATTAACCTTACTTCAGTGCACATTCTGGGAGAGTTCGAGGTGAGAGGGTACAGTAAGACTAAAGCACTCGGCGGTCCATCGATATGTTTGATGACCCTAAAAGACTGATGATGCCATCGGCCAGCAGCTGTCACGTGGCTGCAGATGTGCTTTTTGTGACGCTATTTTTCTGTAACTTGAGGTTCAGACACAAATGTATGAAAAGAATTACAAGTTGTGGTCATGTGTATAATCTGCTTTGTTGCAGTCAATATTTAAATATTCTAACAGTTCTCAAGCCAGTAATGGGACAATTTGTCAAAGTGAGACGTTGAACATTTCAATAAAAATCATCTCTTTGGTGTAAGTGTGACAGCCTCTGATTTTAAAGCGTGACCACCTGGCTTTGAGTCTAAAGTGTGGCTGGCTGAGCAGAGTGTGTGGCCTTACTGAATGTGAATCATGTTGGTCAGAGGAAGGAACGGCGCTGTTCAATAAAACGGTTTAATACAGTACGTTTGTCTATTTTCATTTTTACATGTATTCATACAGTGTGACTTTATTTCATGCACTAAAAAGTCATTTTAATTCATAAACTAGTTTTTGACACTGTCACCAGCAGGCACACACAGCTAAGACCCGTCAAGCACCTGATATTTTGAGCTCTTGCTTGGTCAGTAGCGTTCTGGTTACAAAGTAACAGAAATGTGTCGATTGCCTGCAGCTTCATGCATATTCAGATACAGATATTTGTTTCTAGACAACATTTTTAAAAACTCGTTACTTTTGGCCCCTGAACAGAAAGTAATCCAAGTTTTAAGTCAGTTAAGTTGTTATGGGCTCAAAATGTGGTCATAAATATTTTGTACTTGTAAATCAGTTTCGTATGTGTAAAAAGAATTTGTGTGTGCGTAACAAAGATTTGTGTGTGGACTTAGCCAAAAAAAACCCTGCAAGTTACAAGTACGAATTTTGACCCTATTTTTCTTCCTTTCATCTGATTGGTGAATGTCATGTCGATCACAAATGTAACAATCCAATCAGAGAACAGATGGGTTTGGCTGTCGGAGGGGCGCTTTTTTGAACTGCAGGTCCTTGAAGGGTGATACAGTTTGAAGCTGGAGGATCGCTATATAAATATCCGATAGCAGCTAGGTCCCCTAACTTTCAGTAGCTGTTGAAAGGATAAAGTTGTGCTATATCAGTGGTTAGAAATACTATTATTACTTTAGGATTAGTTTAACACAAAGTCAGGGCTGACCCGGGACCATTGCTGTGAGTCACAGGGCGCAGCATAAAAGTCCTTTCACATCAGACGCAGGATGTGCTGCTAATGCTAACTGCTAACTAAAAGCAAAGGATCCAGAATTTGTTGCTGGCTGCTGGGCTCTGTGGGTTTTTGCATCAGTACCTGCACTAGATGCACCTGCTCCTTGTCTTATCTCTGACTTTATGTCCTCTACAAGAGTTTCTGGGGTTTTTTTGCTAGTTCTTCAAATGTTCAATAAAAACATGTATGCTAATTCATAACGAAGAAAGCTTTGTAATGAAGACTGTCATTTCCAAAACACTGCCCGCCCCCACCCCGCGGTCCGCAGCACTGTTGAAAAGGCTGTGGAAGTCCCTGTATTAAACACGTAGACCTGTGACACAAACATCACCAAACTCGGACGACCACAGACTGTTTTCCTTCGTGGTGATGAAGGAAAACGCTGGGTTGGCATGTAAAAGGGCATTTATTCCCTTCAAAGACCTGCAGTTCAAAAAAGCGCCCCTCCGACAGCCAAACCCATCTGTTCTCTGATTGGATTGTTACATTTGTGATTGACATGACATTGACCAATCAGATGAAAGGAAGAAAAATGGGGTCAAAATTCGTACTTGTAACTTGCAGGGTTTTTTGGCTAAGTCCACACACAAATTTTTTTTTACACATACAAATCCTGATTTACAAGTACAAAATATTTATGACCACATTTTGAGCCCATAAGTTGTTGCTTAAAATGTCTTTTGAATATTAAGAAGAAGGAAGAGAACAGGCTGCATTTCCCTGCTGTCATGCCTTCTTTCATTTTAGTAAACAGTCGCACACACAAGTCTAAAGAATCACGTCTGTGAGGCACCAGTGAACAACCAAAGGCTCTGGGTTGGAGAGATTTTGATGGAAACATTTTCTGCAGCTAATAAAAGACAAAGTGGCTGAGCTGATGGTTGATACAGTGTTATCAGTCGTGTGATGGAATATTTGAATGATAGTCTTTTGCTGCAACCACACACGGCGGATTGTTTAATGCTCGCAGCTGAGCTGTATTTATTAAAACTCTGAGCGTTAACAAGCTTGTGCTGTGTCTAAAACTCTGCAGGTGCAGGTTTAAGGGAAACCGTTACCGTTCATCCTCCAGCTTCTTTATGTTTATGGTATGCTAACCATAGCTGTGTAGCTAACCATAGCTGTGTAGCTAGCCACCGCTGACAGACCACGTGACTTTCGCGCATTGCATTGTAGGTACGAGTGGCAACAAAATCAAAACACTGCATCAAGCCTTTCCAGCACCGGTAATCATTAATTCTGCAGTTTTAATCCCCACTTGCATTTTATTTGCCCCAAAAACAGTTCTGTGCAAAACGACGGAGAACACGGCAGCTCCGCACGAAGACAGACGTGACGAAAAGGCAACAAAAAGTAGAGGAGTGAAAGGGTCAGACCCACACGAGCACAGAGTGGAGTAAGGACGTGCTGCCCAACTGTCAGCACGCACATATTCATTATTATATGGTCCTAAGTGTGAGTGCACACACTCACAAAATGTTTAGTTACTTCAGTTCACTGCAACAAGCCCAAGTCCAGTTTTCTAAGGCACCTTTGAAAAGCTCGTCCATTTGTATGACCTCTTCTTGGAGCCTCCTGACTTCCTTCCTGAGCATATCTTCCAGTTTTTTCCTTTTCTTTCACTGTCTTCATCTCCCCATCAATATTACAAAGAACCCCCAACAATCAGATGAGCCCTATGAGCAAGGATTTGGTGACAGTAGGAAGGAAAACCTCACTTTAAACAGGAAGTAACCTCCACAGAACCAGGCTCAGGGAGGCAGCTGTCTGCCACAACCGGTCAGGGTTGAGGGGAGGAAGACAGGCAAACCATATTAATGATGCAAGGAAGGCCCCAACCCCGCCTCCCTGATGTGGGAGCCAACCAATAGGACCACTCCCTCCATAACTGCGACCAGTAAGAGCACGATCATCACCACCTAACAAGGTACCAGTGGTATGAAACACACACGTGTTGTATTCCACTTGTATGCACAATCATAGTGTGTCACAGGCTGAACAGATATCCACAGGTGGTACGTGGCAGTCAGGTGAACAGGTCGCTGGAGGCAGGAAACGAAGTCAGTGCGTCAGAGGGGGAAAGCCGAGATTCAGTTTGTTAGGATGGGGGACAGTGGGTTTGGAGGATGGGTGCAACACTGAGCGTCCAGGAGCAAAATTCAGTGTTTGGACTGTTTTCTGGGTCTCCCATCTTCCTCTTCATCATCCTCCTCCTCCCTTGGTCTCCTCCTTGAACCTCCCAGTACTGGGCTGGGGGGCAATAACACAATCCTGACTCCATCATGTCTCCATCATCATCACTGTCATTGTTATCAGTGTCACTGAGGAGGCTGAGAGGCTGTCACTCTCAGCCTCCTCATCATCCCAGAACCGCCTCATTTCTTCAGCTATGGGATCTTCTGCTTGCTGGGCCGCGTTTATTTCCATTTCTCCTGCTGGGATCTCTGCTCTGTTATTGACCCAGGGTCCTTCTACTTCCTGAGGTGGATTTATTTCTATGCCTGCTGCTGGAACATCAGCATCTTCCTCATCATTCCGAAGATTGTCCTCCTCCTCATCATGTTGTTGCAGTTGGTTAATAACTTGGCCCAGAACACGGAGGTTTTCTTCAGTTAAGAGGCCGCGCAATAGACCGAATTGAAAGCAGCAGACCATCGAGTGAATCTCTTCAACATCTGGACGCTGTTGCAGTTCAAAAACCAGTTCATCAGCTGGTACCCCTACAACAACAAACAGAAATATTATTGTTATCATTCACATGATGAGAAAACTGTCCACAAATTCCAATTTATGCAAAGTAACTACATAGGGAATATACAAACATACGCCCACTACACTTATTACAGTGTGTTTGCTCCTTCAAATAAAAAAGGCTTCAGTCGATGAGCAGCAACGTGTAAACGTCCTCATGTCAGTTTTCCTCAGCCCTCACTCACTGTTGTAATGCACTATTAAACTAAATTATTAGGATATTGTTACAATTAAGTGCAAAGTCTAAATCCTTTTTATAAAGAGACGTGTATTCCCAGTGCACCAGGAAATACACAGTACCACACAGATGATTTCAGGGCTCAGAGCAGCCTCTGGGCTTGTGTGACTGAGGCCTTAAAACTTGAGAAACGTTCATGTGTAGAAACAAACTGTCAGATAATCCACGAGAAAAACTGCAGAGAGACCACACTCCTGTCACAGCCCTGAAAACAGGGGGAAAGAATCACAGAGTGATATTTAGTTGTCTCTGTCATGCAGTAGTTTAATGCAAAGAGGAGAACGCGTGAAAGCCCCCTGGTGGAGGGTGGAGTCACTACCAGTCGATCCCAGAGAAGGCTTACTAGCCGATGAGTAATGTACAGATCGCGGGTCTCTTGATGACAACCATTAATGCAACGTGAAAAATAATAACAATTTTCTTATCGCATTTACATCGTTTTTATGCTTATGGCACCAAATATGAATTAGTATTAACTGTATACACCTTTGCTTTGTCGTGAACCCCATGAATAACAGCTGTATGGAGCTTTTTGATACTGCCTATGGGGAATAACAGTAGCCTTCCAACCGATCACGCTCTTACTTTGAATCGGGTTGTCTCTTCGTCCGTCTCCTCTGTCCATTCTTCTGGGATGAAAACAGTCTGGAGGAAACTAAAGCAGCACAGCTCTCAAACTTTAGCTGACTGGTTTCAGACTTTTAAAATGTCCAGAGTGATGACAAAGTCCTTAAAAATGCTGTGAAGTCTTTCAGCTCTTTAAAAACGCGGAGAAAATGTAGACTAATCGCTAGTGAATGCTGCGAGGAACGCTGCCAACTGTTTACTGATATTTCTCCACCAACTATCCAAATATAACGATGATGATGATGAACGTCACAGGTTAACTTGGTAGTTTTCTGGCTCTTCAGTGACGTCATCGACTGAAGCTGCTCTGCTGGTGAAAAAACGTCACTTTGAAGCATTTTTCACAAATCTTTGAAGGTGTAGTGACAGAAGGAGGCCACGAGATGGCGCCATTCTTCACGTAGTGGATACCGTTTGTTGGCTGTTTGGTTTCTGTTCACACCCTCCACGAGTGTTTTGCATAAAGTTTCAAGCATTCCTCAGGCTCATGATTTACGTTTCCTTTCTGGACAAATTAAATTAAGGAAACTCGGGCGAGTCTTTCACCAGTAATTCGCTATTTTAAACACTTTGCTTCCTAAAGCGCATTTTTGTTGCTTTGTTTGCTGAACTGTTTCATGGGCTAAAAACTTGCTGACTCTGTTCTTCAAATAAAATCTGTACTTTGTTTTCCATTTGGCTTCCTGGATTGACAAATTTCAAAATAAAAGCATTGAACAGTGTGAGTGTCAAAAGTGTAAGTGTAGAAATATTTCTGTTGTAGGAAAACAGGATAAAATGACTGTTTGGGGCTTGAGCTTAAACTAAAAACGAACTTGTAGAATCAGAAGAAGATACAAGCTTGAGTGCAAAACTTCATGATGTGGGTATTTAGGCCCGACATCTTGGATGTTTTCTACAGAATATCTTTTAATTTTTCTTTTGGGAATAAACTAAAACCCAACACCACCTTGGTCACACACTGGCTGAGTCGCAGTACGTGACCAGGAGTTGCCAGGCTGTTGTGGCTGTGTATGGTCCTTCCACGTGTTACTGAGGCCCCTATTTGTTAAAAGAATAAACCGTTTAATTGCAGATATTCTTCAGAATTCAGTAAATGACACCCAACAAATGTCAGTAGCAGAATAAGCTGTCCGGCATTGGCAGAGAACATTCGACGAGTTTTTCATGGCCACAGCCCACATACTCAACTCTGCTGCTCAACCCACATTTTCCTTACAAACGTGACACCATTGAAGGGGAAATAAACGGGCTTTCCAGCAGTAAGACCTTTATAGCCAAGAAGCATAGTTACAACAAAGAAAAGACTGAACAAACACAAATTGCCTCAATTTTTATTCTCAGTTTATGTTTGCAAAAATGAGACAAAGTCACTCATTTTTGTGATAAGAGGACGATGCAAAGGCGAAGCAAGCATTAGTTATCGCTGCAACTCTACAGACGGAGGAAGCGCGTGTTGCACGGGCTAGGACAGGTACCAGTGAGGTTAGACGAGATGGCACGCTTCTGATACTCAGTAATATCTGGTGAAACATGTGGGAGAGATCTTCTTCCACCTCTGGAGAGACTGTTTTTACTTCCTGCATTGAGCTAGGCAAAGACTAAAATGACTTTCCCAGCATTATTTTTCCAAATAACAGGTGAGATTGGACGTGCTGTAATCATATGAGATTCTCAAAAGCTTTTTCTTGTAGCACCACATAATTTTAATGTGATTTTTATTAAACCATGGGACATAAGTTAAACATTAACGTTAAACATCAAATTAAACTGAGTACAGAAATAAATGTTGAAAGGATAGTCTATCATTAGAATCAACTTTTTATCTTTTTTCTGTCTTTGAAAAAATGGTCATAATAAGTCAGACTTTTAACATGATAAACATACATTAGATAAGACAATGTAGCAGTGCAACACAGGAGCTGTTGTTCCCTTTGTACGTACAGAACGGACGTATTCAAGTGAAAGCCATTCATGACTAAGGACGATACTATGCAGCATTTATAATTCTTTATATTTCTGACTCAATATAACAACAAATTTCAGGGTATTTAGACAACAAGATGTTTTTAATGTAAATCAAGCTTTTCCCATCACAGCAGATTATATAGGAGCACCAGGTCAGGAAAGACTGATAAAAGGTTTTGAGCTGTCTCGCTGCAGAGAAAGCAGAGATCTGCCAGGAAAGGCAGCTAGGACTGAATGCTGCTCTGCCTCTGTAGTACATAGGCTTTAAGTGACCACGAGCCACTGATGGTGTGACAGATTAATAAGCATGCATAAAGTGGAGCTGTCAGGGAGAGGCTGACACTGGCTTTTGGAACAGTCCAACTCATTTTTTAATAGTATTTTTTTATCCTGGTGACAACATCCCGAGACATGCAGACGCAGATTAGACTCTAAACCTTCCTCCTTGATGGATCACTTGGATAAGAATTATAGCCCAAGACTGTTGCTCAGTGCATCATGGGACGATGCTCAGTGCACTGAGTGTTTCAGTCTCACTCACAGTGTGTTTGGACATCACTGCTGATTGTCATCAACGCTTGTCGTGTGTGTTTTGTCCTGTTTTTCTCTGCTCTCGTTTTGTTTCTCATTTCCTGTCTCCCCTCACCCCCAGCCGGAGCCTGGTTGCTCCTCTCTGAGCCTGGTTCTTACCGAAGGTTTCTCCTGTTAAAAGTGACCAGCTGTTATATTTTAGTTTCACTAATCATTTTGTCCTGCTTAAAGAAAATCATAGAACATATTGTTTCTTTGTATGGTTAATCCTCTGCTTTCTTGAAGCACATATACACATATGTATATATGAATAACTGCATTAGTCCTATTAGCCTCCTCATATGGAAACATTCCTTTTTGATTTTTTTTCACCTTGTAGCTCATTTTGCCCAATAAAATGTTCATATTTTGTTAAACAATGATTACTGTTTTGTTTTGCTGCAAAACAAAGTCTCCAGGATTTTATTTTCTTTTAAAAAAACAAACTACATCATCAAACGTTGGGAGGATGAGTGAGCTGGAAGGAGGAAAGCTGAAAATCTAGACTAAAGAATTTTTGTAGATGTACAAAGTTGGGAATTATAGTCTGAAAGGAGACAATCACTGGAAACTTGATTATCATTTTCATTTTCTTTGTTTTGTGTCTTTGTCTGTGCAGTTCATTACAGGCACTAAAAAAGCATCCTCTGCACTCCAAGTGCGTTTTCACTGATGTAAATGACATTTTCAGATAAACGTTGTTTTAGAAAAAATACAATAAAATGTGCATATTACTGTAGTTTGAATTGTGTTTCTACTTTTATGTGTATCGTATATGTGGGACTGTTCTGGAGAATTCACCTGTTATGAAAAGCCACAACAAAAGTGTGATTTCTTCTCCTCATTGTCACGGTTCTGGGTCAGTTTCTTATATTTTGGTATATTTCTGTATTATGATTTATGTTTTGGTTCTGTAGTTGTGCTATTTTGATTATTATTCTAGATTTAGATCGGTGTCAGTCTGCGTCCTTGTAAATTGTTTCTTGTTTCCTGTTTTACTTTGAAGGTCCGTGTCTGGTGTCAGAGTGTTCAGTTTTACCTCGTCAGTCCAATCCCTCCCAGCTGTTTTCCATTCCCTGACTAGTCCCTGTGTATATAAGCCCCGTGTTGCCTTTGTTCTCTGTCGTATTGTTAATGTCTGCTCACCCTCGGTCTCGTTGTGTCTTCTGTTTGCCTGCCTGTTAGTTTATTTGTTTTCCCAGTTCAGTTAGTTTTTGTTCTTCTTATTTTCCTGTAATAAACTGAGTTTCTTAAGTTCACCTCGTTTGGGTCCAATCCTGCCTGCAACACTCAGTGTTATTAATAAAGCCTGAACATCATTATTTTTTTATTGGAGTGTTGATGAAATTGATTTAATTGCACAATATTTGCTACATCTTTTTGTTTTTTAATCTTTGCTCAAGAATGTTTTGTGTTATTCATTTTGCTTTTTCAGGGGAAAAGATCACAAGTCCCAAAAACTATTAAATGTATCAAATATGATACAAATGCCTTTAAAGGGTTCTGTCATCTGAGAGAGCTCTCGTACTTGCATCTGGTCTGTTTCAGGCTTTCAAAAATCTTTCTTGTGATGGGAGAATTTGATCAGTCAGGTGTTTAAAGTAGCATTAAACACAAAAAACTGTTTAAGCAGTGGTCGTGGGGGGAAAGAGCTTCAAGTCCACCATGGTATGGGAGGGGGGAGGGCCATTTGTTGTTGTTTAACCAGAGAGTCGTTTAAGCCGTGAAGCATTTGGTTTCTAGTTTGATTGCATCCTATCTAAGTGAAGTTGTGTGTTGAAAATGTTGGCAAGGATTAAAATCTGGAATTCTTGAGTGGGAGCATCGTGCTGGGAAATGTCTTCGAGGTTTATATCTGTTCCGCTCACAAAGCTGAGATCTCGTTATCTTCTTCCTCCTGCTGAGATACAAACACAAAGTTAAAAACTGTTTTGCCACCTCTGTGCGAGTGACATCTTTGCTGGGTGCTTCAGTCTGTTCCATCTTGGTGTAGCGTGTCGTATGTGTGACTAGCAATGAAGGAATGTGCCCACCTTCTTCCACAAGCATAGTCACATCTTCCAGAGGTTTTCCGTCCACACTTTGTCCATTGACTTCCATCACTACCTCACCCACAAGCAGTCCAGCACTCTGCCCAGGACCCCCAGAAGCAACCTACGAGGCCAAGTAAAAAAAAGTTTACAAGATTTGACACAAAACTGAAGCTTATGACTTTTCTGTGTGTGTGTGTTTATGCAAAAGAACACTAAAACCTGACTGATGAAAGTCCCAGGACTCTGTGGGTCACAGCCTAATTTAAAGCCAAATCCCAAAGGGCCTTTCTGGAGAGAGCAGAGTCTAAGATGACTTGAGGCATGCGTTTCCTTTGGTGGTGAGTTCTCCTCCACAGAAGTCAGCATACTACTCTCCTTTCCTTCATCAGCTGCATCATCCTCACAGAAAAGAAGTGGAGACAGACCCAGCTGCAGGAGAGAAAACAAAGGAAAGACGTAACAATATCCCAGTACCAGGTGTGGCCTCCAAATGGGTGCACCACCCTCGATGTACACTTGAATCAACTGGAAAAGCAGTGCACGTATGTGGTAAGTGATGGCCACCTGCGTATAAAACTCTAGCCCCTTGGGAGTGATGGTGGTGAGACGGACCTCTCGTCCGCTCAGCTTCACTCTGTCCACAACCTCCTCGTGCTTCAGTGACTCCACTGACTCGTCGTTGACCTCCAGCAGCAGCTCTCCATCCCTCACACCCGCCCTCTCTGCAGGACTGCCTCTGGTCGTTTCACGCAGGACGTGATCTGTTGGTTAATATGTACCCAGTTTATTTAACAGCAAAACAGTGAAAATAATTCAGTTTTCAGCATTTTTTCATCATCTCACATGTGCGTCCTGATGGCACTTTCTCCAGCCGTAGAAGAAAACCAAAGCTCTCAGACACAGAGGTCAGGTGGAGTGTTCGGGCTCTATAAGGTAGCTGATGAGGGGTAGCCATGGTGGGCAGGACGGGGAGCCGCCTTTGCGTGTACTTCTTTTCACTCTCGCTGTCGATCACTAAGATGGTGATGTGATCACCACATTTCTTCATCTACAATAAAATATATGGAGATATTATTGTTAGACCAAAGATAACCTGATGTATTATCTGCTGCATCACACAGTTACAAAAAGTCCACAAACCATTTTGCTGAGTGCGGAGTGTGTGAGATCAGACACCATCGCTCCGTCTATCCACACCAGCCGATCTCCCTGACGCACCGCTGCCTTTTCAGCTGCACCTCCTGCCACTGGGTTCACTACAAAGCAACCTTTCTCTCCTACGGAGCCGAAACAGGAGCAGCATCTGAATAACACTGCACAGACTTCAACCCGGACATCTGATCTCAAATCTTAGGCTTCTTGTGATTACAGGGAGATGTTTTACCTTCCAAAGGAGTAACGGTGATGCCCAGACCTGAGACAGGATCCCTGGTGATGTGACAAAGCCTGGGTGGTTTGCAGCTCTCATCCATGTGGGCCAGACGTTGCAGGTCCTGACCTCGGGACACAGCCCGTTCATAATCCTCTCCATCCAGCACTAATAAACACAACTGGCGTCCGCTTACCTTTATCTTCCTAGCCACCTGATTTATACATTTGGAAACGTGACAGATCCAGTTAGACAGCTTTGTGTTGCTTCTCTGGTTTCTATTTAACTATGAAGGAAGCTTGTCTTACCTCAGGGTGAGGAACATCATCAATATAGCAGTTGTTGACTTCTAGCAGTCTGTCTCCGTCTCGAAGGCCGCTACGCTCTGCGACCCCACCTGATACCACATGACTAATTATGTGTCCCTGACGGCCCCTCTCCACACGCAGATGGAAGCCGTAGAACTCGCCATCCTCGCGTTTAAGGATACACGAGCGCGGGATGGGCGTCCACACAGAGCCTGAACCAGAAGAGACACAAGAGAGCTGTCATAAAGCAAGCAGGCTTTGCCCAATGGCTACTACACAGGCAAGCAGGGTACCTGCATCAT
The DNA here is from genome assembly GCF_964374335.1 of Astatotilapia calliptera. Taxonomy (NCBI): domain Eukaryota; kingdom Metazoa; phylum Chordata; class Actinopteri; order Cichliformes; family Cichlidae; genus Astatotilapia; species Astatotilapia calliptera. Next base: position 1,501,664 of record NC_137431.1, read on the forward strand.
CTGTGATGACCATCGCTGGGTTGTCTATTCCCTCTTTAGGATTAAATGTAACTTTCCTTAAAAGAGAGACATGTACTTTAATTACAACTTCATAGTAGGTTTTAATGGAAATTATTAAAGTAATTCTCGCTCTGTGTGCAATACAGTGTGTGCAGTAATGCACTGTAATCACGGTGTTGCTTCTAGTTGCTTTCTACATGTAATGCAGTAAAGTTTATGCAAAGTGCACTTTACATATTTAATAAATGGTCTGATCTTGTATCGAGAGTTTTAAAGATTACACGGTTCCAAAAGTCAGCATGCTGAGCCATTCAAACGGTGGTAGAGTCACTGACAGTTACACATCTGTAAAGGTGGGAACACCGTGCATCTAGGGGTCACGTAACACACTGGTGTTGTGTTAGTTTTGATACACATTGCACATCACGACATACATGAACATAAAGAAAACAAAAATGTTGAACCATAATCTTCTTGCCGCGTTCACATTTAGTTCTTTTTTCTTTTTTTCCCGCCTGTCCCGTTTGGCTCTTTTGCATCAGAATTTTTGTCTAAAGGCAAAGAAAGATGCCCAACGGATTTACTTTACCAACTGGGCCGTCCCAGCCTCGCTGTATTGGTCTATTCGATTCACCTTTTACTGTTTATTTTATTTTATTTTCACTTGCTACACACGGGACAGACGTGACTGGGGGAAAGAAAAACAGCGGGGAAGAGGGACGGGGATAAAGGGCAAAAAACAAAAAACAAACAGACAAAAATGCATCTATCAATCACCAGCTGAGAAAGAAAAAAGAGAAAACAAGCAAAAAAAAGAGAGCAATATAATAAACAACATCATCGTGATGATCTATGTGAATGTAACAGTAAATACTAAATATTAAACATTAATGTGCAGCACATAAGATCAACAGAACACAGTGTGCTTTGAGGTAGGAGCCAAAAAGGGTGTAGTTTGTGTGTGCGAGCACCCGTGTGTACACCTGTGAGCATGGACGCGCTTATTTTTAAAAGGTTCCTTCATCTGCTAGAGGGTGTGGGGGGGCCACACAAGAGCTGAGGAGAGTCCCAGATGAGGGGTCACTCAGCAGCCGCGGAGCAGAAGCCAGGGGGTGGCCAACTCCTCCTCCTAGCCCCCCCGCTCCAGCAGGTCGCAGAGAACGGGGGTGAGAGAAGACTCCAAACCTCCCTCCACCCGCTCATTGTAGTGTTGATGCATGTGTGTTCTAAGGTGCATTTAAAACCCAGGAGGGCTTGGAGCTACCTACCAGAGAGCAGCAGGTAAGCGCATGGTCCCTCCTGCTAGCCCTCAATGTCTACGTGTATTTAACATTGAGAGGTGGGCAACGACGCCAGGGGTGAGGTGTACACCCTGATGGTACTTTGGACTCCGTGATTGTGCCCACCCCCAAGATCCTATATGTATGTGTAATGAGAGTGTGAGTAATGTGAATGTCTAAGTTGTGGGATAAAATTGAGGCAGAGGCAGCCAGAAGGGGACGGGGGACGGGGGGGGGGGGGGACGGGACGGGGAGCCTCCTCTGCACCCTGGTGATATACCCCTACTCCAAGGTCCTGCATGTGTGGGTGGTTGTGGTGGAGCGGGAAGAGGGAGGCAGCTGGAGATGGGGAGGGAAGGAAGGAAGGAAGGAAGGAAGGGAGGGGCAAGTCCCCCCCGAGCCCAGTAGGCACCCCCATACTCTGCAACCCACCAGGGCAGTGGTGGTTGTTTGTGGCAGCAGCGCCGCCCGGCCCCACAGAGCCCGGGACAGCCCACCCGACCCCACCACAGAGAAAACTGCACCCACCCCGTCATCCACTCATCTTCCAGACTACACAAGACAATAGACGCCCAGGCTGAGATCTTCCTCCACCTCTCCTGTATCTCCCCCTCCTGCAGAGTCAGTTCCTGAAGAGAGGAAAGCTCCTGCAAGATGTAACAACCTCCCCCACAGTTGAAGAGCCCCCCAGGTGGCTCGATGCACTGGCGGCACCCCGCGCCAGGGCTGAGCCCCCCATGCACCCACCCGCCCACAACCCTGGCGACACACCAACCAGGACCAAAGCCCCCAAGGCCCAGCAAGGACCCCAGCCCAGAGACTGAGCGCCCCCAGAACCTCACACCCACCCAAGGGCAGCCAGGCTACCAGGTCAGTAACCCACGTCCGTCAGCACAGACCCTCCCCTAGCCCCGCTGCACGCAGCCACCAGGAAACCGTCACCTAAGAGTCAACAGAGCCCTTAATAGGCCATGATCGATACTCCGGGTTGAGCCCGGGGTATCGATCCCCACTGCTCCTGGGGAACCCCCCGACGCCCTAAGCCTGTCCCTACCCCCACACCAATCACAACAGCAAAGGTGGGACCAAACTATGACCCCCCACCCCCACTAGGTGATGAAGGAGCCCAGAGCAATTGATCTGATGTGGTGGCAGAGGCTGTGTCAAGACTAATGTAATCTAATAGATAATTTCTATATTGGTTAGAATTAAGATTATTTTTATTTTTCCAGTTCATGAGGACTGTTTTCTTGGCTATGCATAGGGCAGTGAAAACCATATGGGCGATATTCTTTTCTGTAGTGACATTATCTAAGCTGCCCAACAAACACACTAAGGGGGAAGTTGGAATGTTACATTTCAGACACTTTGATAAGTCTTCACATATCTCGCGCCAAAACTTCTGAACTGGTGGACAGAACCAAAGAGCGTGGATATAATTGTCCGGTGAATTTGCCTGACAGTGTGAGCAGTTGTTGGAAGCCGTAAAGCCCATCTTCAACATCCGATGACCTGTATAGTTCACTCATTTAGTTCACTTTTATTCCTCATACTGAATTGTTAAATTTATCTTGTGTTTTATTTTCCCTCTTTTACTGGTGCTGGGAGGTCGGTATGTCTGCTGGCATCAAGTGAGCCTGGGATGGGCCCTAGAATATTACAGGAAGTGCTGATTGGTGCATGCCACATTTTGCTAAATGACTAGTCAAAAATACAAAAGTAATCGTCTCTGATTCTTGAGTTATATACTTTGTTATTTTGTATTTGTTTACTGTTAAGTTAAAGAAGCGATTAAAAGGTTGCTTGTGTTTTTTGCTATTAGATCATTTGATGTTTTATGTTTCCCCTTGTGTGTCTCGAGGCTGTCGGGTCAATTTTGGTTATTGTTGGTTTGTTCAGATTGAGTTTGCATCTGTTTGTTTTATATTTACCTAAAACTAAACTAAAAATTACATTTGGAACTTGGAAAATGGAATAAAATAATAATCATAAAAAAAAATAAAGTAACCTTTACTTTAGTTTTTATTGTAATACCTGCGCTGATGACATATTTCCTCATTAGAATAATAAACACTGAAATGAATGAAAACTAAACTAAAATTAAACATTTTCAAAAACTTTAAAAACTAATCTGAAAGAAGAAAATCCATCCTGGACACTAAGTTCGAAATGAATTCAAAAATAAAATAATAATTAGAAAATACAAAAGTAAATACAAACTGTAGTTTGATGTGTCACTTATGTTGCCATTATAACGTCAGCTTAGTTGTTTTTAAAGCTGCACAATTATAACTTGATTTTTTAAAAAGAGTCTTGGTTTGTTTTGGGGGATCTGAAACGGTGCCGTGTCGATCTCTCACACAGTCAAACACATCCTGTCAAACTGTGTAGTTACTCAGAAATAGTGCTGAGAGGATGTGTGTGGTCATGTTCATGCTGACCATCATATTTTATTAGCTGTTACAGTGAAATTGGAATGGCCACTGAAACAAGTCAAACGCATTAATGCATGAAATGAAATGAAATGCAGACTTACTCTCTCAAACCACCGTCAGCCACCAAACCTGCAGAAATTGCAGTAAATATCAAAGTAACTGTATGTATGACATTTAAACAGTACATTTATTTCTCACACACACACACACACACACACACACACACACACACACACGGCTCTGTGAAAGTCTGCAATGTTCTGTCTGCCAGACCGTGAGGCATCAGCTCAGCAATCAGAGCTGGATGTGACTGGTGACTCTCAGTAGAGGGTTCATCAAACAGGGACTGACTTTGATTATCTTTAGTCTTTGTCCTCTAAAAGCTGAAGGAATTCAAAAACCTGAAAGCTGAAAACGTCCAAAAGTGCGTGACATCACGCTGCATGAATGAGTGTTGTTTTATAGATGTAATCTGAAAGCAAAACTGATATTCAGTAAGATTTCATAAGAGACTCATTTGTTGTCTCTCTTTCTTCTTCTGCTTTCTCCTTATCAAGGGTGTGGTGGAGGGATGGCACAACACAGAAGAGCCTCCTCGTCAGGCCAGGACTCTGCAGTCTATTTACACCTACACTGGACACTCTTTCAATGATGAGGATGTTCACATCCTGGACAGGGAGGAACGCTGGTTTGAGGGCGGAGTCAAGGGAAAGACCATCTCTGAATCGAGGAGGGGGCCTAAGGATACATCTTTTGCCATCTTACATGCTGTGATTGCAGCCATTCCCCAACTCTCTGTGAATGGGACTCATGGACATTGATCAACAGCCACTGATCAATGTTCATGAGAATTTGCATATTAATGATCAAGGAACTGACCTCACAGCCCATTGTTCCTGGTGCTGGTTACATTGTGCAGATGTCCTGTTTATAAGGTTGGAAACCTGCAGTCAGCTGGGACTGAAGACGTCACCTGGATGAGTGACGACATGTTTCTCTCACTGAAAACATCCAGATGATCAGAATCAACTTGTACAGCAGTACCCACTAAGGTACCGCCCCCTTGGACAGCATTCTTCTGAACTCCACTTTACAGAAACGTTAAACTTGTAACAATTTTTTTACTGCAATTTACCAGAAAATGGATTTATCTGGCATTCAAGCTTTATCTCTGCACCTCACCACACACAGCAAGAACAGACCACTGTGTGCCACCTTGTCACTGAAATACAAGACCGATACAGAATGAAGCAAATGAATGAGAATGAAAGGCTGTCTTAAATACTTTTACATCCATTTTCTCTTATCCAGTTTAGACAGCCAGGAGCACGGCCCAGCGGATGTTGGGCAAGAGGCAGGCTTCATTGTCACCAGGTTTGTCAGTCTGTTCCAGGGCGAATTTAACTAAACAATAAATAAATGAATAAATAAAAATGGCTATTTTATCTAAATTCTTATTGGTTTCAACCACTTTAAATTTGAAAAGAAACAGTGTAAACTTTAGCAGTGCCTTTCCTACGTAAGAAGAAACACTCTGTGGACTAAAGTGTTTGTGCTGATGTTGGAGCTCCGCTGTATCGAGCCAGCTGAGCGGTGGAGACTTTTATGGGTTTTATGAGCCTCAACATTCGGCGACCCCAGTGAACTCTCTAAAACGACCCACCAGTGTTTGTAAAGAGCGTAGATGCTTGACTTTACACACCTGTGGCATTAGGACCCTTTTCCATATAGTGCATGTATAGCCTTAAGGCCCGAGGCAGTTATTGATGTTCTATAGTTATCGGACTTTTCTCATATTACAATAGTCCTGACAGAAAACTGGCAGGAAAGAACGTTTTATTTTTAAGAGTAACTGCTGTTGTTAAGGAGCAAGAACACACTCAGCTAACGTGCTCCACAATAATAACTTGAAAAGTCAGAGACACAAAGTGTCGCCCTCCTCTAATCTACAACACTCCTTATCTGTGGTCGAATATGCCAGCTACGTGGAGTCCTTGTTTCTCTGTCACAGTGTGAAGTGAATACAAACATTAAAAAGAAATGGCATGCTTAAGCCATTTACTCCCAGAGAAATCCAGATTTCAGAGCAAATCTACGCAGCTCTCATGAACATATGGGCACAACAGCGTATGCTACAGGTACTTGAGTGCAGCTAATGGGTCACTGAAACCTTTTTTTTTAATGATCTAGGACACGTTGATCCTGCAGACACTCAAAGACAAAGTCCTGGAGCTCAGCTCAGTCCGGGGAAAACTAGAACGAGCTATTCGAAGTATGAATGATAAACTGGGATTAATCTTTCCTACTTTTTTACTAGAAGTATCCAGTTTTGAAACATTTTAAATCTATAATTCATTAACTTTAACTATTTAATCAATTCAACACTGTTCAACAGCAACTTTCTGTTAAAATAAATCCCAAATGCTTTACAGTAGAAAACAAAAAAATGTGATACACGTTTTGATATAAGGAAACAGAAAAATAAAGCGCACATAAGGTTAAACTGTCCAGAACAAAAGGACAGCATAGATTCGACTGATTAAAAAGCAAAGACAACGCTCGAAGTTTGAATGTTTTACCTCTGCTTGATTTCATGGTGTGTTTCTTTCCCATCATGTGCCACAGTTTGGCCACAGTGGGAGTACTCTCTGTCCAAATATTTATTTTGATTCCATGGAGAGACTCCTCCCACGCTCCTCCCCTTGAGATACACTGCAGTAAATGTTTAATCTGTGTGTGATAATTTCAGTGTACACCCTCTTCCTGTGGGTAATGTCTGTACTGCAAAGTTCAGTGGACTGAAAGTACAAAGACTTCCTGTTCTGTCTCAACAAATGACTTTTAGTTAAAACGGGTTTTAATTTAAACTAATGTGTGCCCGCTTACAAGAGCGATAGGCTGTCAAAGCCTGAGCTACAGAAACTGCAATAAAATTTCAAGAATGGGTTTAAAGTTGAACTGACTGGAAATAAAGACAAAAGGAAGATGGAAGAGATGTAAGCAATCAGAAGTCAGTCATCTGGACACTGAACAATGCTGGGCATCCTCTGCACACGGCCATAAACAATCAGAAGAGTCTGTTCAGTGACAGGTTGCTTCTCTCAAAGACAAGAACTAACAGACTTAAAAACTCCTTTGTCCCACACGCCATCAGACTGTCTAACTCCTCTCTGGAGGGGAGAGGGAGGGGAGACAGGAGGACAAAGGAGGGGGGAACAACTAAGCTGTAGTGCCTCTTCACCTCACTGTACAATACCTTGTGCAATACTTTTTGTAAATAGTCAACAGTGCAATAGACTCAATACTTGAAATGTGCAATTCACTTGTATTTTTATTTTTTATTCCTATTTATCCCCTTTGTATATTTTATTTATATTTGTTTCTGTATTTATATATGTGTGTGTGTGTGTGTGTGTGTGTGTGTGTGTGTGTGTGTGTGTGTATATATAACAATTCTGTAACTGTAACTTCGGTCGTTGCTGTGCTTTTTTTTTGGAAGTCGAATTTCCCAGAGGAACCCACCCGAGGGATTAATAAAGTTCTATCTTCATATATCTTACTGGGATGTTACCCTTTAGTTCAATTTGTCTTAAGTGCGATAAGATTATTTTGACTAGAAACAAGACAAATATACGTGCTAAGATTTTGAGTTTTTGCAGTGCATAACAGCAGGGTGTAAGATGCTAGCAGCAGGGCATACATGGAACGCCAGTGTACAGAAACATCTGTGCCAAGTGTGTCCTGGAAGCCCTGAGGTCAAAATGGGAGATGCCCCCACGAGTGGTGGAGAATGACTGAGCTAAGATCCTGTGGGATCCAGATACAGACGGACAAAGTGATGACTAACCAACCGGATATACAATGGCTTGCAAAAGTATTCGGCCCCCTTGAACTTTCCCACATTTTGTCACATTACAGCCACAAACATGAATCAATGTTATTGGAATTCCAGGTGAAAGACCAACACAAAGTGGTGCACACGTGAGAAGTGGAACGAACATCATTCATGATTCCAAACATTTTTACAAATAAATAACTGCAAAGTGGGGTGTGCGTAATTATTCAGCCCCCTGAGTCAATACTTTGTAGAACCAGCTTTTGCTGCAGTTCCAGCTGCCAGTCTTTTAGGGTCCATCTCTACCAGCTGTGCACATCTACAGACTGAAATCTTTGCCCATTCTTCTTTGAAACAGCTCCAGCTCAGTCAGATTAGATGGGCAGCGTTTGTGAACAGCAGTTTTCAGATCTTGCCACAGATTCTGGATTGGATTTAGATCTGGACTTTGACTGGGCCAGTCTAACACATGGATATGTTTTGTTTTAAACCATCCCATTGTTTCCTGGCTTTATGTTTAGGGTCGTTGTCCTGCTGGAAGGTGAAGCTCCGCCCCAGTCTCAAGTCTTTTGCAGACTCCAACAGGTTTTCTTCCAAGATTGCCCTGTATTTGACTCCATCCATCTTCCCATCAACTCTGACCAGCTTCCCTGTCCCTGCTGAAGAGAAGCCCCCCCAGAGCATGATGCTGCCACCACCATATTTGACAGTGGGGATGGTGTGTTCAGAGTGATGTGCAGTGTTAGTTTTCCACACATAGCATTTTGCATTTTGGTCTCATCTGACCAGAGCAGCTTCTTCCACATGTTTGCTGTGTCCCCCACATGGCTTGTGGCAAACTGCAAACGGGACTTCTTCTGGTTTTCTGTTAACAATGGCTTTCTTCTTGCCACTCTTCCATAAAGGACAACTTTGTGCAGTGCACGACTAATAGTTGTCCTATGGACAGATTCCCCCACCTGAGCTGTAGATCTCTGCAGCTCGTCCAGAGTCACCATGGGCCTCTTGGCTGCATTTATGATCAGCGCTCTCCTTGTTCGGCCTGTGAGTTTAGGTGGACGGCCTTGTCTTGGTGGGTTTACAGTTGTGCCATACTCCTTCCATTTCTGAATGATGGCTTGAACAGAGCTCCGTGGGATGTTCAAGGCTTGGGAAATCTTTGTGTAGCCTAAGCCTGCTTTACATTTCTCAGTAACTTTATGCCTGACCTGTCTGCTGTGTTCTTTGGGCTTCATGGTGTTGTTGCTCCCAATATTCTCTCAGACAACCTCTGAGGCCGTCACAGAGCAGCTGTATTTGTACTGACATTAGATTACACACAGGTGCACTCTGTTTAGTCATTAGCACTCATCAGGCAACGTCTATGTGCAACTGACTGCACTCAGACCTAAGGGGCTGAATAATTACGCACACCCCACTTTGCAGTTATTTATTTGTAACAAATGTTTGGAATCATGTCTGATTTTCGTTCCACTTCTCACGTGTGCACCACTTTGTGTTGGTCTTTCACCTGGAATTCCAATAACATTGATTCATGTTTGTGGCTGTAATGTGACAAAATGTGGGAAAGTTCAAGGGGGCAAAATACTTTTGCAAGCCATTGTAGTGGTGGTAGACAAACAGAAGGAGAGGGCCGTAGTGATAGATGTGGCGATACTGAATGACAGCAACATCAGGAAGAAGGAACACGAGAGAGATGTTAGGTTACTTTTTATACGTTGTTCAGAGACATGCACTCTATGTGGAACATTTAAAGAGTCAAAGTTTCTTCTTTGTAAAAGAAATACAGCTGGTAGGGGAGTGAAAAGCCTTTTTCCACAACAAAAAGCAAAGTCAAAGTAGCCACAGGGTGTGTGATCTGGGAGAGACTCTCACAAGGATGATAAGTTATTTCATTTTTAGCAGAGAGAATGTTGCAATTCAGGATAAATAAGACACACCAGGACAGAGCAAAACTACCAGTAACAACTTTAAACATGGAAAATATTATAATGCTGCAAGCCATATATTATATGCATGAATCTGGGACCTGACTGGTGATGCCATTTCATATACACGCTAACCCACTGAGCTAACCAGGAACCAGAAGTATTTCTTCTGACTTTTCTGCTGTTTAAATAATTTTCCATTTCCAGTCATTCTCACTCCCTTTTTATTGAGTACTTTAGCATTTTGATTGTTCAGAGATCATATGCTTATGCCTAAAGATGCGCCTCGTTACAGTATGAGAACTGGGGCAAAACTCTTCCATCAATTCAAATTTTACATTCACAGAGGTCTAATTAGAGCCTCGCTCCACTAGGTGGCATCAATATCCAAATAACTGCCTCCAGTGAAACCAGTCCTTCAAGGTTTTATTGAAATGCAGAAAAACATGTTTTTGTAATTCAATTATCTCAGAAATAGTCAATAAAAGGCTCATTATTTCTCACCTTTCACCTCATGCAAAAATGTTGTGACAATGCTGGTGCTGATTTAGGCTGTCATCTGTGGCTTGTGACACACTATACTGCTGCCTGTTTGAAAGGAGCAAAGGCCCTCACACAGTCAATTAGTAACTTCCCCTTGAACTGTTGTTCAAAGGTTAGGCTACAATGCACATGTGACTGAGGTGCATGAGCAGAAATGTAAAGGGTCAAGATGGTCAAGCATTATTTAGCGTGTGTGTGTGTGTGTGTGTGTGTGTGTGTGTGTGTGTGTGTGTGTGTGTGTGTGTGTGTGTGTGTGTGTGTGTGTGTGTAATAAACTAGAAACTGCTAAATTATGAACACAAAAACACAGCGTGGCATGTGTCCCTTAACCACTGGCTGTTTTAGTGACACAGGCAGATGAAGGAAAAGAGGAAAGGGGAGAGAAACAGAAGAGGAGCTTTTCAATGTCAGTTCCGGATCCCAGTGTCAGTCCCTCTCAGTCATTCCTGATGGGATCCTCCCAGCCACAGGAAGACATGGAGCTCCCATCTGTGGCTAAATGCTTGCCAATGCACTGGGGTGTACTAGCGGTCAAGAAATGGGTAAAGGAGACAGTCACCTTTTTGTAAGTTGCTTCCAGTTACACATATCCCTGAGTCCAAGCATGGCTGCTCCTTTCACTGAGCTACATGGAAGACGCTTCTGTTATAAGACAATCAGAATGAAAGACCAGGGCAAGGGTGGCATAACTACCAGTGCTGCCCCTCATTTTGCATGAAATCTGCAGCTATACTTTCAGTGTCAGCAGGCCAGTGTGACGTGCTGATAGTCCCAAAGCCACTCTTTCATCGTAACACACATGGTGTCTCTGTCTTGGGTTTCCTCGCCCTGTGAATCCATGGCAACAGCAGCCTGAATGGTCTATTCAGGACTCTCTACTACGCTCTCCCCTGAAACTATAGAGAAGTAAACAAACGCCATAGTTGGTCTGTTCCAGATGCAGGCACACATTATAAGTAGATGAGTTCTTTTCATAAGACTTGGACAAACAAAATTCATCAGTTCATTTCTGGAAAAACTTAAATTGAAAATCTCATTGTCCTCTGCATCTCAGCAGCCTCCACTGAACTTGCTTCATATGTGCTTCATGTGAGTCAAGAGTGACAGTCAGGCTGGTTTTCACACTGTGTGCATTCGTGCAGATGTGTTTATGTTTGTGGCCAAAAACCTTCATCCCAACAGCAGCCAGACTGTACAATAAGATAAGATAAGATAAGAGATAAGATAGAACTTTATTAATCCCTCGGGTGGGTTCCTCTGGGAAATTCGACTTCCAAAAAAGCACAGCAACGACCGAAGTTACAGTTACAGAATTGTTATATATACACACACACACACACACACACACACACACACACACACACACACACACACACACACACACACACACACATATATAAATACAGAGACAATATAAATAAAATATATGAAGGGGATAAATAGAATAAATAGGAATAAAAAATAAAAATACAAGTGAATTGCACATTTCAAGTATTGAGTCTATTGCACTGTTGACTATTTACAAAAAGTATTGCACAAGGTATTGTACAGTAAGGTGAAGAGGCACTACAGCTTAGTTGTTCCCCCCTCCTTTGTCCTCCTGTTTCCCCTCCCTCTCCCCTCCAGAGAGGAGATAAACAGTCTGATGGCGTGTGGGACAAAGGAGTTTTTAAGTCTGTTGGTTCTTGTCTTGGGGAGAAGCAACCTGTCACTGAACAGACTCTTCTGGTTGTTTATGGCCGTGTGCAGAGGATGTCTGGCATTGTCCATAATGTCCATCAGTTTCTTTAATGTCCTTTTCTCTGCCACTGTCACCAGAGTGTCCAGCTTCATGCCGACCACAGAGCTAGCCCTCCTGATCAGTTTCTCCAGCCTGGATGAGTCCCTCTTTGCTGTGCTGCTCCCCCAGCACACCACAGCATAGAAAAGTACTCCAGCAACCACCGACTGGTAAAACATCCTCAGGAGCTTCCTGCAGATGTTAAAAGACCTCAGCCTCCTGAGGAAGTACAGTCGGCTTTGGGCTTTTTTATACAGGTGCTCTGTGTTGCATGACCAATGCATGACAATGCATGACAATGCATGACAATATGCACAGAGGATAAATCAGTGTTGAAACAGCTAAAAAAATAAATATGGGTCAAAATGCCCTTGATGCAGTAAAATGAAGTCTTTGTGACATTTCTGTGTATTTTTTTGTGTATTCTTCTGTGTATTTTAGCACATTTTTGGCAGTTTTACTTTTTCCTCATTCATTTATTGTTTTCTACTGTATGTCTAATACAGTGCGTCTAACAAGTGTGAGATTAATAAAGTCTAAATCCATCTATGTTGTAGTAAAGAACAAATGTGATCAGATAAGATAAAAGTAAAGGAGCTTAGATGGGTGGGATCTAACCAATGAAGGGTGTCGATACATAAGAACATATAAGAAGAGTTGGCCATTCTGACTCAGTTATCTTTATTTTATTTTATTAGATATCCATTAGTCAGGGCAGCACGGTGGCACGGTGGTTAGACCTTCTTGCCGCACAGCAAGTGGTGGAGTTCAATTCCACCATCAGGCCGGGGTCTTTCTGTGTGGAGTTTGCATGTTCTCCCTGTGTTTGCGTGGGTTCCTTCCAGGTACTCCGGCTTCCTCCCACCATCCAAAGACATGTAGTTAATTGATTAATCCAAATTGCCCATAGGTGTGAATGTGCGAGTGAATGTGAGTGCGAATGGTTGTCTGTGTCTGTTAGCCCTGTGACAGACTGGCGACCTGTCCAGGGTGTACCCTGCCTCTCGCCCAGCACCCCCTTGCGACCCTGAAAAGGTGAAGCGGATGGATGGATAGATATCCGTTAGTCATGCTATGACTCATCATCTTTCGTATAAACACTGAATCCTGTTTGTTTGTTTTTTAATGTGCAGAACTGGCTTAGTCTCTGTTGTTGTTCAGTTCTCATCTGCAGGGAAGAACAACAATAATCTGATCAGATGTTCACCACCTCAAATTTAATCCCCCTATAACACACTTTATGCACAGTAATCTTGGAGGATGGTACCACAGCTAGGCATCTTGACACATGATTGACTAATACATGCAGATCTAGTCGTTTTCTTGCGATGTCTGTTTCCTCAGAAGCTATAATTGCTGGCTCGACAGAATAACATTTCTGCTGAAATGTCAGCTCACTTAAGAGATGGCTTTCCCATAATTCAGTTTTATGTTGAGCAATAAGGTTACATCCTCTGCCAACAGAAATTGTGGATGTAAAAAAGGGAAATGAATACTCACTAAAATGCCTGCACACTCCACCCAACACGTATTGCATGCATTTGAACAAAACAGAAAATTTCTGCTATTAGACTTTCTAACCATAATATTTCACACATTATAATTCCTTTGACTTAGAAAATAGATTCTAGTCGTCATGTGAATTCATAGGTATAGATTTCAGGGAGAACACAAGGGGACACATCCTTACAAATATGTAGGACACACAAAGTTAATAAATAAATAAATAAATAAAAAGCTGTAAAACTACTGAGGAATGTGTTGACGTGTTAAGTATACTTTTACAATTAAAGACATTTTCTTGATAAATTAATGCAGGGGCGATTTCAAAAATTCACCAGAACAAGTCCCCCCAAACCCCAAGGCTGAAATTAAACAACACAAACACAATGGCCTGTATCAATAGGCACTGTAGTGAAAACTTAGTCCTTTAATGTGAACCATGCTGTGTACACTGCGTACTGACCAGTAAGTTCTTGTTAAGGATCAAGAAAATATATATTATGATAAGGAAAGAATCTCCTCTGCGCATTTAAATCGTAATTTAAAGTAATTTAGCGCTGTCCCGTAATTAGAATAAAGTTGAATTACTCGTTTGAGTACCGAGTGATCGGATTGGCTGAGAGGAACAAGTGTACAGCTACTATACACCGCGTAGGAATGACGTTAATTTAGAAAGACGAATGATGTGGCAAAAATCAAAGGGCGAACAGAAAGAAGTAGTCCCACTTTTACGTTTGTTCTCATATATTTTTATGCTGAAGTTCATTGTCTTATTTTGATATTTTAAAGAACAATTAAAATGTTATAAATGTTTCAAACAAACGGCAACATACTAAGCACAGTTCACGTTTTAAAAGTCGAAATACGTATCCATCCGCCTTATTGAGTGCACTTCCATTTCCGGGATGTTTTCTCTGCTGACCAACCTCCACCGCCATTGCAGGTCCAGGGAGTCGGTGTAGTGACAGTCGTTAGCCGGGGAAGACCGCAAGTAAACAGTTAAGGGAAGGAATAAAAAACAAATAAAGTACAGTCACACCGACAGCGCGTTTTAAATAAGGCGTAGAATTCGCTTACAATTGGACTTTAGACTAGAGACTTCCTGGCTGTCCGGCTAGGATCTGAGAGAAGCAGCCGTAGTTTGTTAGCATTAGACGAGACCGGAGGAGAGTGAGAGAGGAACCGCCATGGCTCAGATCCTGCCTATTCGCTTTCAGGAGCACCTGCAGGTATGTGAATCAATGAATGGTTAAATTGTTTGATCAAGTTCATCTTTCGGTCGCAATAACTGCCAGACTGGCTGTCGCTTCAGAGACTCTCAACACAAGTTTGAGATTGCTAGCAAGCTAAGTTAGCGTTTGGTGCTACGCTAACTAGCTTGACAGGGTGGATGACGTTTGTCTTGGCTAGTAGCATCAAGCATTCTTGCTAACACTTTGCTTACCCACCCTCGTTCGCTTCTTTAAGTCTGAAGTACAGAAATACAGCTTATAAATAATGCTAATAGGTCGTAGTGATGAACGGAAATATGTGTTTACCATTTCTCATAAGTATTTGCCCCATTCACAGCAAAAGTGTTCATTTTCTCGGAGTGGCTATTGCTGTCGTTGGTATTAATCGTCACTATCAGTGCCTTGTAATCGTCTGATTCAGAAATGAAATAGTTATCCTTATTGTCGCCTGTTGCGACACCGCTCAATCGATTTCTTCAAATCACCATACGGCGCAAAAAAAATATTAAAACTTCTACACCCGCCTTATTTGTCTGCGCCCTGATTATATGTACCGTCGTGTTAATTTGAAAGTGATTATTTGACCTTAAGGGGATATCACGTTGGCTGGTTGTACAAATGATCATGTGGTATGTTAGATAGCAATCCAGCGCCCGTGCTGAATGACTTTGCCAAAGTTAACTGTGACTCAAGAATTCACGGAGCCTCCTTTTCTATTCAGTACTCTTTCTTTTTATCTCCGAGGCACACCTTTATCGCAACGGAGCTGCTATTAAAGATTTTTATGCTATTTGTAAGTTCTTCCTTTTTGTGCACCCCCACGTATTACCTGGATTGTACGTACTTCATGCTTTAAATGGCCACACCTTTACTATAATGCCAATAAAACTGCTTTCAGGTCAGGTGGAGGAAACAGGAAGCCTATGGGTCAGTCTAAAGTGTTCCTGACTTTCAAGATGTAATGAATAAAACATAGACTTTTCGTGTCTAAATCAAGCTTCAAATGGGAACTCTGATCCACCCAAGTCTGTATTTGGTCTTTATTAAACAATTATCTCTGTTATCCAATGACTAAAGGCTTTGGGTGTCACATGAGACTAATAATTTGGTGTCAAGAAAGACATTTTAAGCTTTGATCAGTAGAACTGAGTTGTAAAAAGGGGGTCAGGCATTATGTTCATTGGCTCAGTCACAGGTTAGCTGAGTGGATATTTGAACACCAGGTTCCTGATGTTACTTTTTCTTGCTGTTCAGACTCTGATCCTAATTGCATGTCTTAAGAGATTAGCAGTGTAGTAGTATGGTACCGCTGTTCTTGTTCATAGCAGGTAAATGCTATGGGTTGGCCAGACTGTAATTTGTGTCTGATAAATCTGTTAAACCAAAGATGATTAACATTTTCAGTACAGCGCAGCATTCCCTGTTACTACATTCTTAATTCATAAAGAAGTTAATTCATGTCACAGACATTGATGAGTTAATATGTAGGCCTATCACATGGGGTTGTATGGAGGCTGAGCTTCACAAAGCTATGCAAAGACCTTTTGTGCCTAGAGTTACAATGAAATTATTATTGAATGATTTTTGACATGCTTATTAAGTCCTTTTGGTTGTAGAAGCAAACAGAGCAATACAAAATTGGCAAATTGCATTGTGACTTAACTAGTATTTTATCTTTAGTGAGGGGAAAAAGCGCTGTCATCCCCTAACAGTGCATCTTTCGCTTTCAAATGTGATGACCATTTAATTCATTGAAATCACAAATTTCACAGTCAGCTGCAAGGTGAATGTATTTTTTGTGCTTGTTCTTTGGTCCATCTTTAAAAACTGACGCTATAGCTTTTAATTAATGTACTGTACTGTAATTCTCAGACTCACCAGGTTATGTTATGTGACAAACACAAAGAGATCTTCAGCACATATCACTAATGCATGACCTGCATATGCGGTTTCATTCATGATGCATATGGAGTTTCTGAACAAATGCATGGTAGAATCACTGCAAGAATTTCTTTCACTTTTGACTTGGTCAAACTCTTTAGCTGTCCGTTTAATTATACTCATGAAGTAATCTTTTTTTTCTAATTATACCAGCTAATGGTTACCACTATTATGAGTGTGTTTAAGCTTGGATTATCTGTGAGAAACATCTTATATCTTTCTTAGTCCAATTACTGAAAAACCAGATGAAGCTGAACTCATTTGATCAAATGAGTAACTGTCAGTGCCTGGATGCAAATCTGTCGTTTCACCTTATGGTTGATGTTCTTTTTGCTTTGTTCATGTGGAGCAGAAATATTTACATAGTGCTGCTAGCCGTGTTTTATTTCTTAAGCTAGTTGGCAGGAATCCATCCAATATAAGATTGTGGCCCAATGGTGATATTTTATAATTAGTACTATTGTGATCACTAGCCAGTGCCAAAACCATTTATACTTTTATTTTATGGATAAATAAAATATAAATTGTGCCATGAATACAAGAATGTTAAAAAAAATTCAGCTTCTCTATCGTTGCATAACATATGAATCATCATCACATCTCATTTTCCAATAGGCTAATCTAAGTCCACAAAGCTGCCTACCAGTGTTCAGCTTATATTGTTGCATTTCTTTTGGGTACTAGTTAGTAGTAAATCACCGTATAGGCACTGTTTGAGTCTACACCACTGTGTGCTTAGCTGTGATTAACAATGGATTCGGAGCCTGTTAGACAGACTTGAAATTACCTCAGGTATCTCTTTTTTGTTTGTTTAATGTCTTAGGCTGAAAAATTGGATGTATCATAAAACATTCTTTGTGCAAATATGCATATCTCAGTTATGGACCATTATAGCTCCTTCACATCTAGCTCTACTGCTTTATTTATACTTTAGACTCAAATGTCCACGGTGAGACCGTCCTGATGTCAGGTCATGGTTTATGCTTTTGTTTTTCACCCGTGAATTCTCAACCAAGCGAGTTCAAATACAGACAGACTTTAAGATTTGCTTTAGTGTTAAGTCAAAGTCAAACCCAATTTCAATCACTCACACAGTTTTGCATCATGATGTATGCAGGGATATTGTTTTCAATGCCATGTTCAAGGTTTTTTTTTTTTTTGGTTTTTTTTTTTTTTTTTTTTTTTTTAAAGCCTAAAAGTGATTTTGGATCACCCTTCAAGGCTGCTGGGTGTCACCAGTGTTGGGTGATAGCTTAATTATTTTGCTCATTATTCATATTCTGACCAAACTGACATAAATGTCACGAACAAACTGGATGTTTGCTGATGTTGTGCTTAAATGGATATTTAAAGGTATGCTGGTTAATCAATTAGTCGGCACAAAGCTTGAATAAAAGCTTTAGATTAATCAGTAACTAAAAATTATACTTGAAACCACATTAATTTGGTTCTATACTTTTGAATCTGAACTTTTATAGATGTAAAACATGTCGAAATAGGATTGTTGCATTAATCATGTCGATTTTACTGGATCTGAATTGGAGAGCTGAGGCACTGAGCTAGCAATACATGTTAAACTTGGTAGTCTCAGTCTTTGCAGTTTCCTCCCTCCCTTGGTCTCCCTCACACTATCCATCTGTGTGTCATCCGGTCTACTTGCACATCTTGCATTTTTATATATCATCCATTTATATAGTGTAGTGTTGACTCCAGTCAAACAGACATGATAGCATAAGTGACAGTGTCACATCTTTCCCTCACGTGGTATAACCTTCAGTTTGCCATTCAGAAAAAGAGATAATTGTCATTTAGGTTTTAGTGGTGTTATTGTTCTGACAGAAACCAGTCTCAAAGTAAGCATGGGAGTGTAATCTGTAATCTTCAAAAATGGCTCCAGTTTGCATAATGGCAACATGGTATCATTCTCTGTTGATGAAGACTTCCATTTTGCATTTAGTAAGCAGGGTTTGACAAGGCAGGCTTCCTATCCAGTGCCCAAAGATAATCTGATGATATGTAGGGAAAACCATAGATTGTGTGTTGAGTAAATACAATATTTCACATGCACAAGTCCATAATTGCATGTTACTCTTATCTACTTTTGGTGTACACAGATTTTTTTTGTCTTGATGTACACAGTAATTTGTTACATTTGCAAAAGATGTCTTCATTTATCTCCCTTGGTTAAGATTTTGAATTGTACTCGAGCTTTTTCTATTGTCTTTTGGTATATACTGAAAACACTGCATTAAAATACACTATGACAGAAAATGTATACATTTCCGTAATTGGGCTTTTAGTAACAAATGCATGACAGCAGGCCCACAATATAGTGAAAATTTCAAAAAGTTTCTCTTACTTGTACTAGTCTAATTAGAATACTAATTATAGCTCAGTGTCATTATATTACTGGACTAGGCTGTCTTTTACAGTTGTACTAGCTTCTTTTCCTTTGAAAGAGTTTGATATTCACAAAAAATTGTCATTTAGATAAATTTTGCCCTACATAGGAAGACCTTGAGTTAAATATACAAATTTACGCAGGGTGCAAGAAAGAAGAGGATGTGATTATTAGTGGTGATCTTTCAAATAAGTGTTGTGGTTAGCTTTAAATTAGGTGTTTGTAGTCTGCGAAAGGGTTTAGTTCCCTGAAAACCTGACGCTTTGTATCTAAAGTTAAATGCACTCACAATAGTATTTAATAGCAAATTGATTTAGTTCAAAGCAAATACTTGTACATCCCTTCTGTTTGCCTGTTGAGGAGGGGCAGGTTGTTTCATGCTTTTTACAAAGGTTTGCATGTCACACTTTGACCTGTGCTAGTAAATGACCACCTGATACCTCGTGACAGGCTGGCAAGGATACAGATTTGCTGAACACTTGACATTCTGCAGCAGCCTCTAAATGTAAGATAAAGCTCTCATTTAGGGAAAGAAGGAAACTGTAGTCTCACAACCACCTCAGCAAGAAATGACCTGAACTGGAGACAGATGATGTTCAGAACCCCTTCCATCTTTTTTCCTTTCTAATACTATAATTGTAAAGGCAGCACTTTTTATGCCTCACCCATGATCCCATGTCCCCCTCCAGTGGCCCATGATAGCAGAGAAGGCAGGATTCGGCAGGCCTGTTGTTTCAGTCCTGGTAGACAATGACTCCCTGGCTTCCTGTTGTGGAGTATTGCAAACAAGTCCTGCTAGCCTCAGCACATTACATAGCACATCCTTCCCTACCCTGCCTTGAACTTTACATGTGCAAAGTTTATTTTCTGCTGAACAAGATGCTGCTTTCCTTTAAGGGAAGAGCATACAGGTTAACTCTACTGACAGGGCTGACAGGTTGTTGGAGAATAGTTCAAATCTTTCTGTGGATTTATTGTCATTGTAAGATTATGCAGCAGCCATGTGCTCAGTTGTTGGGCCTTTACTAAATGTGTTTGACTTGACTTTCTTGGAGTCGGTTAAACTCCATTCTTACTAGGGTTATATATTTGTTTATAGAGGAGTTGCTTAAAATTTGACCTATTTTGGAACAGTACATGCTCGATATATTATTGCATTGGTTGCAAACAGGGTTTGGGGCTTCTTGTGGTAAAGAAAAATGTAAAGATTTTCAAAATATTTTTAAGCCTGTTAAATATTTTTGTTACGCAGAGTAGTGACAGCATATCCAAAAATGGATGAAAGAAACTGAAACATTATTAAGATTATATAGTGTTTCCAACTTTTGGCCAGAATGGCCTCTCCCTCTCCAAGGGACTAAGTGAATAAGTACCATCATATGGGGTGTTAATTATATTTTTATCTAGTTAGTTCTCATTCCCAGGATATGATTTGCTTAGACTTGAGTTATCTGTCCTTCTCTGAAGTTCAGTTGTTGTCACTGTGATTAAAACTGATAATTTCCTGTACTGTGATCTCAGTTCCTGTTGCAACCTCACATTGAAGGTATTGGAGTCAGTCTATTTATGACATAAATCGAGGTCATGAGTGTCTGTAAACCTTGGCTAATGTGCTTTTTTTCCCCAGTAGATAAAAATGCAATCTGCATCTGCTCAATTTTCGGATCAGCGAAAAAAGACAAAAATTGAACATTTACTTATTTACTTATTGAAGTATTTTTTTGCCTGTTAAAAACATTCAACTCTAGACTCATTCCATGCAATTATTAAAAAACAAATTATGGTACAATATAGGGCTTTGTATCTACCACTCAATTCAATTCAATTTTATTTATAAAGCACCAAATCACAACAACAGTCGCCTCAAGGTGCTTTATATTGTAAGGTAGACCCTACAATAATACATACTGCTCATTATATCGCACTCTGCTGTGATATGAGCTGTCACGGTCACGTAGCTTTCCGTTGTCCCGGAGGTCCACCCATTTGTAGTAGTTAGGGCAACAGAATATGCCTGGGACATTTCAGCCATAACTTAAATCTTTTTCTGATCATACATGCTTGGAATGATCTTGCCACTAAAGTGGACACGCAACGAGATATCATAGCGTGGCTCGAGCACGTTCATCATAGTTTAAACCCCTTGTTTTGCACAAAGGAATACGGCCTCCCGTCTGCAGCTAAACACCCCAATAGCTTTTGTAATAGCTTTAGCCCGGTCGGATTGGGCAGCAAAGGGCTGGTTAAATACTGCAAACTCCTCTGCTCCTCCACTCACTCCACTCCACTTCGCTAGCGCTGACCATAACTATTGCTTGACAGACCCACCACGCCACCATACACATATTTTTTTTTTTTCTTCTTTTTTGAATCTTCGGATCACATGCGTGCCGAACCGTGGAGTGGGATCGGTTCGGATTACGGATCAACCGTGATCCGTTGCACCACTACAGGGCACATGGCCAGGTATCTTCCTTAGCTTATATAGCATAGCAGTTTTGGTCAGTAAAGGAAAAAATGATTGATCGTGGAAAAAATAACTAGAACATTATAATCTGTCATTGAATAAAATAAGGCTGGGCTTGAGCTAATGGTTTGTAAAGAGATGAATAATGGTAATAGTGTAATCATAATTCACAATGTCTCTTGCTGGCATTTTGTTGCTGCCATTGCAAGTGCTTGCTGAACTACCGTATTTTTCGGATTATAAGGCGCACTGTCGACAAACGGGTCGGTTTTCATAGATAAGGCGCACCAGTATATGTTGTTCCAGTGTCTTTCTAATTTTTGCTATGTAACTTTGCACTGTCCACTTTTTGCTGTAACAAAACAAATTTCCCACGTGTGGGACTAATAAAGGTTATCTTATCTTGCATTAATGACTAACCTCATATTGTGGCTGGATTATCTCAGTTGTTCTCCCCTACAGAAGTTTGGTCCGTTTACAGCAATTTTCCATGCGATTGCATTTGTCAAAAAAACATCGGGAACTTTTATCAAGTGGAAAAAAGTTAGCGTTCAGGTTCACTGTGTTATGCTTTGTTATGCTAACATAGCTGTGTCACTAGCACAGCATTATATACCATCTAGCCCTACTTCAGTAACCCTACAAACATCACTATTGTGTACTTTTCTGTCTTCATTCATGTTGGTAGTGATAGCAGCCAGATTGCTACATTACATTGTTTTCATGTAATCTGCATGAAAACAAGCGCTCACTCTTCCTGCTCAACAAATGACAAGGGCGGAGCCTTATACCACGTGATACAGAAGCTGTGCCGTGTGATGCTAAAATTAGCAGGGAAAAACAACGGAGAGCACGTCAGGGATGACGAGAAAGTGACAGGAGAAAATCCGTCCCGGTCAACCACCCAAACATCAATAACGGGAACCTTATACAGCGCTTCCCTTTACCCGTCGAACTCCCGCAGGCACAAAGAAATTACGGAGGCTATCACTTATCACCTGACCAAAGATATGGCTCCCATCAACACTGTGCAAAACGAGGGATTTAGGAAAATGATCAACACCCTAGACAAACGCTACACAGTGCCATCCCGCAACTACTTTTCTATTGTTGCACTACCTGCTCTATACACGCAGCGTCGAGCAACGGTGGAGACGGAATTTCGTTCGAGGTCAGTAAACACAGCCAGAATTCATAGATAAGGCGCACCAGATTATAAGGCGCTCTGCCGATTTTTGAGAAAATTAAAGGATTTTAAGTGTGCCTTATAGTGTGAAAAATATGGTAGTCTCTGCTACATCAGCATTTACGTGCTCTAGGTGATCGATTCTGTAATTATCTTTCTTAAATGTGTTTATTTTTTCCGTCTTCTTCTTCATTAAAAAAGTGTTTTACCAGGTGCTTTGCCTACCCTTCGTAGTTGTATGCATTCTTTATTCTCTTTGTCCACACTTTCTAAATACAGATTAGTTTGATTTTCACTCTTGCTTCATGCAAGTCTCTCAGAGGCTCTTCCTTTGTTATCCTATCATTGATCAACTGTGGAGGGCAGCACAAACAAATTTTTAATTTCGATTATGATTTTGGCATATCAGAATTAAAAGAACATGATCATACAATATTTAAAATGCATGCTCATCATATTGGCATATCCTATTCAAAGAGTACTGTCTGTTTGCAGAGCAACAGAACTAATCTAACTAACCTTTTACCCTGAAAACACACGACAGTCTGCGGTATAGTTAATGCGTAAAGACCAAGAAAAACAACGTTTTATGTGAATCGTTCAAATTGTCAACTTGGATATCAGTAAAAATGAGCTTGTGCAGTGTGTCAGTGCAGCACAGTGTAAATGTGAAATCAGTGGTCTGTTATTTAATTTTGCTAAGTTTCAGTACAAAGATTTATACAAAGCAATGTTCTGTTTACATCAGAGTGCAGAGAATTCAACAAATGAATAATAATGACTTTACTATTGAACAACGTCACTTTGGACATAATTGTGTGGCTCTAGTTGGTTGGTTGATGTGTTAACAGCTATGCAGAGCAGTGCTAGACTGAATGGTTAAATGATTTTCCACATTGTTTGTAGCTCCTTTGGGCTGACCTGCTTTCAGCCAAATTCCTGCTCAGTGATGTTGCAGCAGTGTTAACCCACAGTAGTGTTTTACTCTAAGGTTTCCATAGCAAAACAGTCTCTCAAACTGTGGTGTGGTCAATCAGTCTGCGTTTGCTTTTCTTTATTCCGTGCAAGAGGGGTAGCATTCATTGTGATAAGGCCATGCTGGTCTTTCCTGTTTTAGAAATGCTTTTCATGTGTGAATGAAAGGGCTTCCTGCTGATCCAAGAATAGATGAGAGGGAAGCGAAACGCATAAATCTGTTTAGAAATATTGTGTAATAATAGCTTCTTCTTGTGTTTTAAAATGTAGAAATACATCTGTTTGAATTAAAGTGCACTCATTTGAAGGCAAACTAGTAGTTCATTCACACAGCAGCTGCATGGGATGTTGCCATAACTGAATAGAGAGTGCTTGGTTATGCTGACCATCTATTTAAATTAATTTAAGCTATGTAGTATCTCTTGCTGTGTTTTCATGAAACAAACTGTTGCTAGATATTAGTGAAAGCTGATGTGTTCAGGGTCAGAAGGATTCTCCACATAGGCCGTTTCCCTTTGTCCGGTGTTTGAATAAATGTTGTCTTAGTAAACAAGGCTTCCATACTGGACAATGGCAACGATAAGAGGCATGGAAGCTGCAGTGACGTTACTGTATGATGTCACCTCTCCACTGTTCAAAAAAAATGTTCAGATCAGTTTTCAGTTCTTTCCTCATAGCTTGTAGTAAGACTTGTTCTGTACAGTCTTACTACAAGCACACTACACTGTCATTGAGAGGGAACCAGGTTACACACTGTGTGGTTGGGGCAGGGTTGTGGAGAGGGTGTGTCCTGTCATTGATAAAAGGTCT
This sequence comes from Astatotilapia calliptera, assembly GCF_964374335.1. Taxonomy (NCBI): domain Eukaryota; kingdom Metazoa; phylum Chordata; class Actinopteri; order Cichliformes; family Cichlidae; genus Astatotilapia; species Astatotilapia calliptera. Next base: position 1,525,980 of record NC_137431.1, read on the forward strand.
CTTTCGTTGAGCAGTTTTCAGAACTGTGAGTGTGTTTGCTGATTAGAATTGAACTAGGCAAAATTTTTAGAAGGGGGTCACATTTTTATCTCAAGACTCTTAAAAATGAACATTTGCCAACAAAGATGGGAGTGATCCAATATGCTTTAACCCCCTCCCCCCCCTCCAACATAAAACATTTCAGGACTACAAGTGAATGTGTAAAATTTTATGGCTGGTTAATTTAAGCAGGCAGTAATAGATTGTGCACCTTTAACACACAGATTAAGATTTATTAAGCGTCATTATAAGTATAGTAACAGCTGTCTACTGAAAAGACAAAAGATATTTATGTCATTTGCACCCACGGATTTATTTTGAATAAAATGAGAAAGCATTGTAACATTTCTGAGGCCATTTTTCCTGAAAGCAAAGCATTATACAACCATTACCAGCTTTATTCACATTACTGCAATAGGATATATGTTTATTTTTTGTAAATGATTGCTGCGCATGATATAGCAGTTATGTCTGATCAAAGATGCAAATACTTGGCCATAAATAAAAATGTATATACACGGTAACGGTCTTGGGTTTAAACACAAAACCATGTTCTAAATAGTTGTGATTATTCAGCAGTTGTACAACTGTGGTATATTACTCATTGACAGCCAAAAATTGGAGGAAGTTGCAACAGCAAAACATGGTGCATGGGATGGTTTTTGTAGTTTCATTTCCTTTAAATTTACGTTATACCAGTGTTGGCTGCATGTGGTTGATAATTGCCTTTTTCTTATTTTTCATGTTGAGTATTATTCGTATAGTTAAGCAATGAAAACTGCTTCTTCTTGATACTCTCGCTCAGAGCTGGCTTTGCCCATTGCTCCTCTGACTGTCCTCAGCAAGCACTGCTGTGTCAGGGTTTGTGTAAGGCAGGCAGGATACCCTGTTTCCAGCCTTTGTCAGTAAGCAGATCTGCAGAACTTGCTGGTGTTACATGCGGCAAATTGTTTCACACACAGCCTGAGGCTTTATTTTTATGCAGGTTAATTTTTTTCACGAGTCCTGTCTCTCTCTTCATGGAACACCTACAAGTAATTGAAGCTAAAGCTAAGGCGTGCTCTAATGTACTTGAGTTTCCCTCAGGGATTCAAATTGGTGTTAATTTAGGTAAAACTTGGACAAAATAAAGCACCAGTGGTTGTCTATATGACGTGACAGAATCCTCTTCATGCACTGATATTGGTATATATTGTGTTGGCAAACCAGCTCCTGTGAAACATAATAATTTCTGAGATGTCAGACTGTGAATAGTTCCTGTTAGTCAGACTAAAGAGACACTTGAGTGTTATGTAATGATGTTGCAGTTTCCTCTTTGGCCCATACTTTGAGAACTTGGCTGTGCATTAGCTCTCCACCCAGGCCAGGCAATAACTGTTACATCCAGTACAAAACTACATGTGTCCAAAGAACTGCTGCCTAGCTCCAGTATGGCAAACTCATCCGCTCTCTGTGGTAGTGCACAGTAGCTGAGTTTAAAGTCCCAACATTCTTAGTGGACCCTGTTGTTTGGTCAACTCCTGGCATTAATTTGACTATAGATTTGTCAAAGGCTTAGGTTGAAATTGTGACAGGAACAATGTGACGTATTGTTTCCCAAGATGATCTTCATATTTACCTAACGAACCTTTTGCTGCCCAGTTCTGTTCAGGCTCACATGGTTCTGCTTTTTTCCCCTTGTTTCTTTTAGCTCCAAAACTTAGGGATCAATCCGGCCAACATAGGCTTCAGCACCCTAACCATGGAGTCTGATAAGTTCATCTGTGTGCGTGAGAAGGTGGGTGAGCAGACTCAGGTGGTGATCATCGACTTGGCCGACCCCAACACACCTATCCGCAGGCCCATCTCAGCTGACAGCGCCATCATGAATCCAGCCAGCAAGGTCATTGCACTTAAAGGTATGGCAGTCTATTTACATTTCAAAGGCTGCATGTCTCTGAGTGCAGTGCATTACCACAGAGAGAGGGAAATGTGTTAAATCCTGTGTGTTAAATATCAGGGTTTAACACAAACGTTAACTAACCACTTGTAAGGGACTTACAGCATTTCATTAGGACATGTTTTTCTTCTATATAGCAACATGTTATCCATTTAAAATTTTAAGAATATTATGAATTATTTTCACTTATTTATGTCCATACACATCCAGCTACTTTAGTTTTCCATTGTGGATTAGTTTTTAATGGCCAACATGTATGTTTTTGTTTTTTTTTCTTCCTCAAAACATTTGTCCTGTAAATACTCAGAATGGGATATTTTTTATTCTTTTTGTCCAGCATCCATGATTGCTTTGACTTTTTTGTTGTTTTTGTTTTTGTCTTCTCTTATTTTTTTTTCCTTTACTGCTTTCTTATGTGTTTGCAGACGGTGAGTTGAAATTTAACTACTTCATTGTGGAAGTAAAATCCTGTTTAAAGCAACATTTATAAGCTGAATATCCATTTGAAGCATAGAGACTACTGTAGAGTTTGTTTGCTCTTAGAGCCTCAGCACTAATGGGCTAGGTTTAAGTATTCTTTACACACATGTTTAACCAAGTTTTAGTGCATTCTTGAAATTCAGCCAATATTCTGTAAACAGGATTTAGCTTTCACAGTTTTACGGCTTGCTGGCATTTCATCATTTTTGTTTTATGTACAAGTGATTTAGAACCTGTTGCAAGTGTGATAATACTGTGGGTAAAATGATTTCATTTTAATTTGCATTTCTTGGTTTCCGTTTGAAATTCATGTCCTCTTCCATCTGTGTTATGTTGTAATTAACTTTCTTCATTTGTCTCAAAGCTATGCTTAATAATTTTTATTAATTGTTCGCTGTAATAAGAACTAAATATTACAGTTTGTTACAAGACCAGAGAGCACAGGAATTTATCTTGTAATCTGTGCGAGAAGTCTAATGCCACCTGTCATCAGCACTGACTTTACTTCACATGGTCCTAATGGGACATTACTCTGTCACGTGTAGTGCCTGATGAGGATTGAATTGGGTCACAACATAGAATGAAGAGTAATCTGTAAGGCTTGCTTGTCAGGGTGTGGAAATGATAAAATTATACTCATAAGTTTACTGTGGTAGCTTATCCAAGAGCTCAGAAACCTTGAGTATCCTCATGTGTTTAGTCCATGAGCTTACTTATGCACCTTTTTAAAGATTTTGTGAGCAAAGCAATTTTGGTTTTTTTTGGGGGGGGGGCAAAGCTTTGTCCCTGTGTTCTCAGTGATATTATGTCACGACTTGGTCATTTCACACACATGCTGCAGCCCTGGTTTTGTTCAGGTTCATCCCTGATGGAGATGCTTGTAAGAATGTGAGTGTCTCACTCACTAAGCTTAGACAGCTGCCTGCGCCCATATCATGAAACAGGTACTTGTTTGGTGATTGCACAATGAGCATGTGGGTGTTTTGGGTCCTGCCTCTTGCTCACTCAGGTCCAGCCAATAGTCTTGTCTAAATCAAGTGAATTTCCAGTAGGGATAACATGTATGACTCAGATTTTCTCCTGTTGTGTTGCATGTGTGATGGTGCACCTGTGGACAATGTGTCAACATGAGTCCCTCCACATTGCCCACTATTCATGTGTGGAAAAAAACACACGGTATCAGTGATTTATTTATTGAGGGAACTGGTGTCCGTTTTTTAAGGCAGTTCATAAAAATGCTTAAAAAAAGCACCTTATCACAGCAAACAGGAGCTATATATGTACAGGAACAGGAAGCACAACAGTATATAGAGCGCAGCAGATGCAAACTGTTGCCTTGTATTTTTGCAGTGTAAGGCCAGTGTAGCTCTTTCTTGTTCAGTCCCATAGTGAAGATGCTTAGTTGACCTCGTCTTGTGACACAGTTTGAGCGTTAACTCCTCCATGTAACCTAAGGTTGACCACAAAACACACACGTACACACACACCGCCAGACGCTAATCATGATTGAATTTCAAATATTGCATGCTCTTTGAAATTTGGCTGCTACTGCTGCAAGTGGTCCATTTACCAATCTGCTTATTGTACTTTGGCTTAGTAATGGCAAAATAATCTTCACGGTTTGGCTGATGCATTGGTCTTCGCTTTTCTGACACAAGGTAAAAAGTGAAGAAGTCACACTGCTTCTTAGTAAAGCTTTAGCTTCTCAAATTAACCCCAACTAATAATACAGAAAATGCAGGTGAGTGAACTTTCTTCTAATTGTTTCAAATATGTTTGAAACATTCCAAATATTTATTATTTTTAGCACACTATTTAATATTCACAACACCGTACTCACTAGTCTGTGTCCTCTAATCTAGAATGACTTGTACTAAGAAAGAGGTAGGCATGTATCGAACCATTCGGTGACAGTCGGCACCTCTAATCCTTCATTAATTTTGTCACACGTGGAAAATGACCTTTCTCAATAATTGTATTCATGTTGATAATTCTTCATGCAGTCAGTGGCAGTAAGCAGAAGTGTTTTTATTGGCTTCCTACATTGATGCACCATTTGGTTTAAATTATGAATTTGTATGCACTTAAGTTCACGTCGAGCCTATCGCACCTTTTGTATTCTGGAAATAAATTCACATTAGGGCTGCTCAATTAATCGAATTTTAATCACGATTACGATCTGGGCTTTCAACGATCATTAAAAATGACTGAGCCGATTATTAGCCCCTCCCTCATTTATCCGCGACACCTTAAAGGCCGGTCCGTGAAAATATTGTCGGGCATAAACCGGTCCGTGGCGCAAAAAAGGTTGGAGACCGCTGATTAAGAGGACCCGAGGGAAGCTCGGAAAGCTAAGCAGAAGTTATTTGGAGAGTGACTGCCGTTGGTTGAAAAGAGAGGTAAAAAAAAAAAAACTTCAGTGGTGTTGCACACTATTTTATATTATTTTTTTTAAAGTCATTGTTAACCCTTTAAAGCCGGTCAGAGCAGCACGCTCCGTTTTGCGTAACTATTGTTAAATCCCTGTAGAACCTGAACCGTGTAAGCTAGCGCAATAATTTGTTTTGCATATGAAACCGGAGGAGTTGTACTTACATCTGATGCCATCAGCTTGTCCTCGGTCACGGTTTCGTTCCACATATAGCTTTGCAAAAATTGCATAAAAAGCGCTTGCAGGAACAAAAACATAATATTCCAGAAACAGGCTTTGCCGTTCCTATCAGCTGTTCGTAACACTTCCCACAGTAAAATGATGCACATGCTGTTTTCTTTGCAAATTTGCATCATAGGATTGTTTTTTGTTTTTCCTGCAGTATATAAAAATTGCTGTATCTCAAAAATAAAACTATGAAGACACTCAAAATAAATTTCCTGTGGTGGGAAACTATTTTTTGCAACTTTATTGTATTTAAAGTTTTGAGGGATAAACCTCTTAAACTTCTCCAAGTAGAAATATATGTAAACAAAACAAACGCGATTTTCAATTTTTTTTGTAGTTTATTGCACTTTTTTGCAATTTATGTAATTACTATGGACTTAATGCATACATATTATTAAAATATGGGCTATAACAGTTGTATTGATGTATAGCAACTTGAAATGCTCCCAAAATGGCACTACAGCATGTAAAAAAATAATATAAGCTCTGGTGGACTTGGTTCTATAGTAGGTCTTAAAGGGTTAAATAAATATCGTCAAATAATCGTGATCTCAATTTCAGTGAAAATAATCGTGATTATCATTTTTGCCATAATCGAGCAGCCCTAATTCACATTCTCCTTTTTTTTTTTTTTTCTCTCACTACACTTCATATGACAAAAATTGCAAAATGCAGCTTGTTCGATGTTTTTCATCTTATCAGTTGTGGCATTGTTGCTTGATGACCTCTGTGCCATCAAAACAACATTTCAAATTTCTTGTCTCTTTAAAAAAGAAATGGTGTGCTTCTTTTCCTATGGGAGGTTTTTGTGTGCGTCTCTCTGTGTGCACGGACTCGCTCTTATTGTGAGCTATAACATTCTCCTGTGGCCTGGTTCCTGCCCTGTTTCTCCCCCTTGTAGCTGCCAAAACTCTTCAGATCTTTAACATTGAGATGAAGAGCAAGATGAAGGCGCACACCATGACCGACGATGTTACCTTTTGGAAGTGGATCTCTCTTAACACAGTTGCACTTGTGACTGACAATGCCGTCTACCATTGGAGCATGGAGGGTGACTCACAGCCCGTGAAAGTCTTTGACCGGCACTCTAGCCTGGCAGGCTGCCAGATCATCAACTACCGCACTGATGCCAAGCAGAAGTGGCTCCTGCTCATCGGCATCTCAGCTCAGGTAGTTTGTTCTGCATGTGTTCTGGTTTAACAAAAAACAAAGCCAAGGTTCGTAATCTATGCGGTCATAATTACCTTATGCATGTTTATATCTTTCATTCTGGGGGGGTTTGTTTTTTCTTTCAGCAAAATCGAGTGGTGGGAGCCATGCAGCTGTACTCTGTTGAGAGAAAAGTTTCTCAGCCCATTGAAGGCCATGCTGCCAGCTTCGCCCAGTTTAAGATAGAAGGGAATGCAGAAGAGTCAACTCTGTTCTGCTTTGCTGTCAGAGGCCAGGCTGGAGGGAAGGTGACTGGTTTTTACAAACATAATTGTGAAAAGTGATTTCTCTCGTATGGTTTTGTTACAAATGTTTTGTCCTCATCATAGTTGCACATCATTGAAGTGGGAACCCCACCAACTGGTAACCAGCCATTTCCTAAGAAAGCAGTGGATGTCTTCTTCCCTCCAGAAGCCCAGAATGACTTCCCTGTAGCCATGCAGGTATGTTTGTGTGACATCAGTAGCATGAAAGGTAGTACTAGGTTGGCAAAACTGCAGTTTATCAGTGTTTTAAAAGACCAGTTTGGCTGATGTGTGGTGATGTTTTTGTTTTTTAATTGTTCATAATTTCTTTTACTGACAAGGAAATCTCTGTTAGAATAACTTTATAGAGCGCCAAATCACAATAACAGTTGTCTCCAGGTGCTTAACCACCAGACCACTTGTCCACCAAATAGTGATGTACAACAAACATCAGCCACTATGGTTGCTAAATGTCATCTTATTTGCTGGTAGGCCCATATTTTTCATCATGGCTGGTCATCCGTGTATCTTACACACATGAAACCCACACTTTCAAAAGCAAGTCTCTGATTTCTGTAGACGTCCCTGACCTCTCACTGAACTCAGAAATACACTTTGAGTAGGTACTGTTTTGGTGATGTTTCAGATAGCAATGCACAGCTTTATGTAACATCACTAAATTGGTTTTTGACAGATAAGCTCAAAGCACAATGTGGTTTTCCTGATTACCAAATATGGCTACATCCATCTCTATGACTTGGAGACTGGCACCTGCATCTACATGAACCGCATCAGTGGAGAGACCATCTTTGTCACCGCTCCACATGAGGCCACCTCAGGCATCATTGGGGTCAACAGGAAGGGGCAGGTAAGAATGTCACGATGTGCTAATTCTAACTGCTCATGGAAATTAAAGTGATGCCTGGAGTTGCTGTCTTGTTCATGTCGAAACGGAACGTGCAACCGTATATTTTCCACTCAGTTTCCTAAAAATCTGTATATAATATATCATAACATCTTAATTTATAGTTCAATTTTACTATTTAAATCTTGTTTCATCTCTAGTCCTAGTAATATCCAGCAAATATGACGCTGGGCAACAACAAACATCAGCTGACAGCAGCATCTCTTTGTTTGTCTGTTGTCATCAGGCAGGTTCACTTTGCCAGGAGTCATTATAAATAATCCAAGGTGTAGTGTTTCACAAACAGAAAGCAGCGACTGTTGCGTCTTACTGCTTTTCTGAAGCAGAACCAGAGAAGAGAACTGGATACAGCTAGCTGATGAATAATGATCCAGCCAGGCCACACACCACATGAATAATTGAGCGCAGAGAGGAAAGCTGATCTCAGACTGTGACAGATCTCACAGTCTGCCAGAGCAGTGTGTGTGTGTGTGTGTGTGTGTGTGTGTGTGTGTGTGTGTGTGTGTGTGTGTGTGAGTGTGCTTGTGTGTGTGTGTGTGTGTCACAAGCACACAGAGACAGTGATCTGAGAGAGAATAGGCCGCTGTCTGCGCCACTTACTGATTCTGGTTAACTGGGTTGGTTACCAGCAAAATTAGTAATTGGATACTGAGTAATAAATTACTCCAGTGCTATATACTTCCATCAAGTAGCCAGGTGAAAGGAAAATTGGTCTCAACTAGACTAGCAGCATAATGTTCACCGGGGGCGGTTAAATCAACATAACCATATTTTTATGGAAATGTCGGGGAGTAGAAAAACATCATTATTACCTCGTAAACATTTCAGGTGGGAAAACATTACATTATCATACAGTGCTAAGATATTGAGCTCATGAATGTAAAATCAGTGAGTGCACGAGGAGAGTATCCTGGCCTGTCAGTGACATGCATTGATTATAGGTGTAGCACTGAACTGCTGCACAGAAACCCGACAGGGGTGGAGGAGGTAACATGGAGAATTTAAATGACAGAGTACGGGTGGAAAAAGGCCCATGTCCCATCAGCGTGTGATGCAGAGTGGGAAGCACATCCTGGTGCTCTCTGTCAGTGTAGATCCTCTCGGTAGTGTCTGCCTGAAATGAGCTTTGCTATTTGTTCTTGGTGGATCTGTCTCAACTAGGTTTATCACTTGATACTTGATATTTTTTTCCTAGCATTTAGGAACAAAATGTTAGGCCACCCTGGGCTTAGTGTGCAGGCTGGTCTCCCTCATGATAGTAATTATCGGACTTTAATATCAGCCTCTACAAGCGTACTCTCCTCTGGACACATGTAGTGCGCACTGAGCAGAACACAGGATGAACACTAGGAAACCTTTTGTTAAACTCCTTTTCCTTCTTTTTTGTTTATTTTCATGTATTTACATTTCCACATTACTTCCATTTAGTCCAGTAACATTATAGTAAGTGATCCTGCTTGAGTAGTTGCCAGACTTCACACACAAGCCCTGTGTTACACTGAGCCACTAAAATAACATTTGCATTCAGCACCCATATCCCAGTGCTAGACTGAGTTTAATTTCATTGCACATACTTAAATTTAACATCTTGACTACTGATTTATTTATTTTTGGTTACCTGACAAAAGTGTATTGAATCATGCCTCTGTGGTCATAATGTATCTAAGATGAGTTAAAGTACAAAAGACTGTTTTTCCAATCAACGTTTCATTGTGTATTTGACCAAATCTGTGAATCTGTTCCACATGCCTGACATAAACTTCACAGATTGACTTTGACTTTAAAAATGTCTTTTCCTGTGGCACAGGTTCTGTCTGTCTGTGTGGAAGAGGAAAACATCATTCCCTACATCACCAACGTGCTGCAGAATCCAGATCTGGCTCTCCGCTTAGCTGTCCGCAACAACCTCACGGGAGCCGAAGAGCTGTTTGCACGCAAGTTCAACAACCTGTTTGCTGCTGGCAACTACTCCGAGGCCGCCAAGGTTGCTGCTAATGCACCAAAGGTACATTAGTGACTTCCATGGTCTTTTACTGCCCGTTTTGTCTTTTATCATTGCTTTATGGCTTTTCTCATATTCTGCTGACATTTCTTCACTCAGGGCATCCTGCGCACTCCAGATACCATCCGTCGTTTCCAGAGTGTTCCCACTCAGCCTGGCCAAACCTCCCCCTTGCTGCAGTACTTTGGTATCCTGTTAGACCAGGGTCAGCTCAATAAGTTTGAGTCCCTGGAGCTTTGCAGGCCTGTCCTCCAGCAGGGGCGAAAGCAGCTTTTGGAAAAGTGGTTGAAGGAAGACAAGGTACTGTACATCCATCTAAGCGCCAGCTCGCAGGAAGTCGCTCTTCCTGAGCTGCCTGTTATGTTTACACAACTTGCCTGTTATCTTGGATCAAGCAGGATCACGTGATATGCAAGGAATTTAGGAAGTCCCCTTCAGAAACTTTGAATCTACAAATTCTCCATGGTTAAGAAAAAAGTGAATTATGCATTTGAGTTGATTTTCATTCACTTAATATTTGCTATATTTTCTATATCAGTGGAGAACCAATCCCAACAGTTTTAGAGAAGTCCATCAAAGTGTTAATACTATAATCTAGATCAGATCTCTAATCCCTAAACCTAACCAAGGAAGGTAAAAAGAAACTAAAATCCGGCAGAACAGCTTGTGATAAAAGACCGAAACAGCCCGTGAAGGCACACAACAATGTGTCCCGCTGGTAAAGTTTCTGCCTTTCCTCAGCCATCCCTCAAGACTTTATTTGAAGCAGTGCATTGTCAGGGATTGTAACATCTAGTCCTTTTACTGAAACAGTGTTAAGATTTTTTTTATTGTCATACATTTATTATTTGCATTTAAACAATGTTTTTTTTTGGTTGTTGTTGTTTTTCATAATTGTCTCTCTTAAACGTCTGATGCTTCTTGTGTATTCCAGTTGGAGTGTTCTGAAGAACTGGGTGACTTGGTGAAGGCGGTGGATCCTACCTTGGCTCTCAGTGTGTACCTGAGGGCCAACGTTCCCAACAAGGTCATTCAGTGCTTTGCAGAGACTGGTCAGTTTCCTAAGATTGTCCTGTACGCCAAAAAGGTATGTCTAAGATTGCATTTGGCCATTACTTTTAATTATCTGTACTCTGGATTTTATTTATTTTTTTAATCTAGTTTAATGAAATTGGTTCTGACCATTAAGTGGAGTGGAGAGAGCTTGTTGGTTATTGTAGCATTTTCTTTCTTTGTTCCAGGTCGGCTACACACCAGACTGGATCTTTCTGCTCAGGAATGTGATGCGGATCAATCCAGAACAGGGCCTGCAGTTCGCACAGATGCTAGTCCAAGATGAAGAGCCACTGGCTGACATTACACAGGTAGGATATGAAGGATATGTAGTGATGCAGTATGTTTTTATTTTTGATACAGTAGTCCAACAGTTATTTTATTTTGAAATTGTGTTATGTGACCTTGAGGTCACTTAATTATCACTTTCTCTGTGATTAACAAGTCAGCCTGAAATTGTCCCAGAATGTAAACAAATAGAATTTTTAAGTGCAGAATGAGTTTACAGCTACAATGCAGACTTTATTTACAGTAGGCATGGCTGCAAACCGTATATGTGTGAAGTTAGAGAAGCATGTGCTTTCTTAAGTGAGTGAATGAATAAAACACGCTTAATGTTGTTTTCATGTTTATTTGTCAAGTACTTGGTAACAAATAAACAACTGACCAATACAAAGGACAATAGTCGTTGTTGTGCTCTGGAGCCTCCGTGATCTCAGTGTTAGGGGCACATTAAGCGGTTCTCTGGCTGCCGCAGGTTCTGGTCAGTGTTTCTCTAGCTAGCCTCAGAGCAACAAGGACTGCTGTCACCAGCTGCAGTTCAAGAAGGTGGAGTTAGCTGTATTTGGCCACAGAACCAGAGCCTCTCTGGGATGGCCTGAGAAAGACATTGAGGACCACTACAACAACAACCCGGCCACACAGCAAGGAGTGCAGGACAAGAAGGGTAGCTGGGTAGCATTAGCTGAACTTTCAAAATAAAGGCATGGGTGTTTCAGTAGTAAATTGAAAAGGATGTCATCATTCTGTTAGGCAGAAATGACAACTTAAAAAAAAAATACTATTTGGTGTTTATTATTGTGTCATATACTTATGCCTGCCTACTTCAGTGTGGAAAACACTGAATAAGTTTATTGAGCATAAGTATTAGAGATGGCACGACACCACTTTTTTATGTCCGATACCGATATGACTCTGATATATTGTATTTTTTAATCAATAAAACTGTTGTTTTTTAAAAATATTTTGTTCATACTGAAGTTTAAAAAAACCCACTAAAGCTATTCTGTTAAACCTGTATGCAAAAAATACACTGCACCCAAAATATTTCATAGTTCAGCAATAATGAGCAAATAAACTTAAACCTGCTCCATCCTCCCTATTCTGGTATTTTAAAGAGTATTTAGCAGAAATATTAAGCAACCAAACTAATAGGGTTGCAAACTCCCAGCAAAAATAATAGGAAACCACCCCCCACCCTCCGCCTCGTGATACTTAATCGACGTAATCAACCATAATTTAATGCACGTGTTTAAAAATAAAAAGCACAGAAATAAATTATTTTTCTACAATAATTAAATAGATTCAACATCTTTCTTCTACAGAGCTGCAGACTGCACAGATGGTTCCCAAAGGACAAAGTACTATAGCTTACTAGGGTATATTAGACTTAACAGTTACTATATACAGTAATGGACTTCTATATATTTTACATCAGATTAAAACTTTGGGTGTAAGATTCAGATAATTATTTATTAAAAGCTCAACATTTTAAATGAGAATAAGAAAGAAAAGTATGTCTTTGTGCCCCCTTTTCCCTGTTCATGCCCTGCTGGCCCCCCTGGCTAAACTTTGCTAGATCCGCCCCTGCACAGTTAGGTCAGCTGTAGAAAAAGATCCTGGTGTAGAAAGTAATATTAAATACAGTCTAACAACAGCTTATCAAGCTTAAATGTGCTGCTGTTGTTCAGCCGCTGGTTTCCTCTTTCTGGTGCAAAGTGGGCCAAAAACAAACGAGAGACGGCCTCGCGACAGAAAAGCCGATCAGCTGATCATTGATCAGTTTCATGATTGAAGGAGAGGGAGAGAGAGGCAGTCGCTCCATATATCGGGAATGCTTTACAAACATTCAGAGATGAACTTACACACTTGCTTTCTTCTCTCTGGGATACCTTCCTCCGAGATGAAATGCTGGTTTGGTAGCGAGGCTCTAAATGCTCAACTAGGGCTGGGCGATATATCGAGTTTTTAAAAAATATCGATATATTTTTATACGAGATATAAGATGTGACAATATCCTTTATATCGATATAGTCTATGTTACGTTATAACTATACTTGTGGAGCCGCAAGTTTGCCTCTCTTTCGTCCACTTTTGTCTTTACGCAACGTTACTCGGCCTCGCCTCTCCTTCACTGAACACAACTCCCCCTCCTCCCCCATCGCTTCACCTGCAGGAAGCGACAAGATGGACACGGCAAATCTCTGTTAACGAGTTACTGCACATCGACCCGTGCGTGGGGCTGGACACCGTCAACGTGTTAGCTAGCTAACCACGCTAACGAGCTAACCACGCTAACGCCATGCAGCCCAGAGGCGCTGCACGGCCTAAAATCCTTGCATTCTCTCAAAAGTTGACAGCGCACCTTATGTATGAATTTTGGTTGTGCTTGATGGCCGTGAACCGATTTTATGTGGAACACGGCGCTCAGCAATCTGTCAAAAATGTTTTATTACGACTTTGGTAAGCTACGGTGCTGCACCGCTTGATGGATTGTCAGAACATTACGGCTGAGCCTCGCAGAGTGATACGTACTGTGCTTCAACGTAATATTACCCTACTGTGTATAAGGACCATAAATGGCACCTGTTCAGAGACGTGGTTACGAAGAGGATTTCAAACTCAATGCTGTCAGTCACAGAGTAGAAGTTGGGAACAGAGCAGCTGTGAAATCTGTCTTTGTTACTATGCTCAGCGTCTTTTAGTTTACATTTTGACTGCACAATTGTGAGCTTTTTGTTATGCACAAAAACAACATTGTTTTCTTTTATTTATGGAGCATTATTATTTAATAAATGCTCATAATTTATTTTTGAGTAAATTTTATGTACATCTGCTCTATGTTAATAAAAGTGCCTGTGTGACATCTGGGACACAGCTTTGACTAAGAACTCTCATTTTGTTCTTACTTTATGGCTTTTAAAAAAAAATATCGAGATATATATCTTATATCGCCGTCCAGGTAAAAAATATCGAGATATGAATTTTGGGTCATATCGCCCTATGCTCAACCAGACCGCCGACAGGTCTCGCACGCCACAGCCGCTCTATCACATGACGTGTACTGGTCCGACGTGCTACGGTTATGAGCTGAGTTACGCCGTGTCGCAAGTTTTGTGAGGTGCTTTTTTGATATTTAATGGATCGGGCTACATTTTTTTATTTCTCTCCGATATCCGATCCAGTAATTTAGGTCAGTATCGGAGCGATACGTAATATCGATCGGTCCATCCCTAATAAGTATATAATATACTAGTTTTTAATGGTGGAAAACACTGAACAAGTTTGAGCACACGTTTATGTTTCTAAATCTTGCCTTTCACATGGTATAAAGGAAATTCACCTCTTCCTTTACTTCCTGCCTGTGCATAACCTCCGTGCTGCAAATGTCAACCGCTGACACAGCTCGTGTTCCTAAAGTGCAACAGAGCAGCTGATAGGAACACAAATCATTGCATCACAGGCAGGCTTTTTTTTTTTTTTTTTAAACAGTTACTGTATTCAGACAACTTTCACTTGTCATTGCAACTTGTCTAAAAGCTTTAGAGAACTGTGTGGGCTGCATTCCTCACATTTAATCCTTTAAGTGGTGCCGAACATTAGACTGCTGACAAGAATGTTGGGTTTATATCAAAGGTGAAAGCTGCAGTAAATAAGTGCTACCATATTTGATACAAACAGGCCTTTTTTGTTGTTTTTTTTAATACTTCTCAGCTGTACAAGTGTAGTCAAATTTTTGGTTTATTTCTTACCTGTGGTTCTGTTTTTGTCCAGATTGTGGATGTGTTTATGGAGTACAACCTGATTCAGCAGTGCACATCATTCCTTCTGGATGCCCTGAAAAACAACAGACCCTCAGAAGGACCTCTCCAGACTCGCCTGCTGGAGATGAACCTCATGCATGCACCACAGGTAGACCAATATGCACACACTTGAAAGAATGAAATGAATCCATTTGTTAAGCATGAATCACTGTTTTCTAATGATTCGTCTCATGGTGTAGGTTGCTGATGCAATCCTGGGCAACCAGATGTTCACCAACTATGATCGTGCCCACATTGCCCAGCTGTGTGAGAAAGCTGGACTCCTGCAAAGAGCACTCGAGCACTACACTGACCTGTATGACATCAAGCGTGCTGTGGTGCACACACACCTGCTCAACCCAGAGGTAGGCTTCACTTACCTACACAGTCAAAGTGTTTTCCCATCTGGCAAATGTGTCATTGCTTGCTGTAGATTGTACAGCCTCTGAATTAACTTTTTTCCCCCCCACACAACCTCCAGTGGTTGGTGAACTACTTTGGCTCATTGTCAGTGGAAGATTCTCTGGAGTGCCTCAGGGCCATGCTCTCAGCTAACATCCGCCAGAACCTGCAGATCTGCGTCCAGGTGGCGTCCAAGTACCATGAACAGCTCACCACACAGGCTCTCACTGAACTCTTTGAGTCCTTCAAGAGCTTTGAAGGTGAGACATAAAAATTCATTCTTAACATTCTTTATTATATCAGTAATCCATAATCCAGCCAATACAAATAGCTCACTTGTACCTACTGCTCAACATGGTTTTTAGGGTTTTCCATTAGATGGTAGTACCTGCTACCAGGTACTTCTTTAATACCTACTTGACCGGGGTTCCAAGCAATCTGAATGTGTGACGTCAGCAGACTACATGCCACTGCTTGGCTAGTCAGTGGCATTACACAATGAGTCATGAAAGCATCTCCTTCACCAACATCAAAATTGCCCTTTTTGAAACCCAGTAATAAGGGACAAGCATTTTAGATGGTACTCGATTATCAGGGAAAACGAGACGATCTGAGTAGGTACTAATAGGTAAACTAATTGGGGAAGAACAATATTTTAATGTCAGCAATGTCCCTATCCACATGGATCCCATTTGAAGCTTAATTTTAACTGTGTGTTCCCCTCAGGTTTGTTCTATTTCCTGGGCTCTATTGTAAACTTCAGTCAGGATCCTGAAGTTCACTTCAAATACATCCAAGCTGCCTGCAAGACGGGCCAGATCAAAGAGGTGGAAAGGATCTGCAGAGAGAGCAACTGCTACGATCCTGAGCGTGTCAAGAACTTCCTCAAGGTAGTGACAGGGATGACTGGAGCGATCAAACACTGACACAAGCAGCTTTTATGACTTTGACTCTTTTAATTTTTGTTATTCTTTTACCCTCGCCCGTTATTTCTCAGTTGGTTCCTACTGGTGCTTGTTTGTAACCTGTAACGCTGTCAGAACTTTATCAGTAGTTTTATGAATTTAATGTTGGGTTGATCAAAAGTTTAAACTCTCCTGAAATCTCTATTTTATAATCAGACGTTGCTTACAGTGCATAGTCTGTCTTTATATTTTATAGAAAAGCCAAGCTGCACACATTGACAGTTTACCTGTATTTGTTGCAAATTGTTCAACCAGCAGTCCTGATGGCAGTCAATTATCTTTTGTCCTTTTCCTCTTTTGTCTTTGGAATGGCAGGACATGTATCAGGTAAATCTATTCCTCCCCACAGTGCAGGATTCATTCCCTGCTTTTCTTTCACCCCTTTCCCATTATTTTCAGACACATGATTGAAACTGGGATTTGTATGGAGGCGTATATGTTTATACACCACAGTCCATACACCTGCTGGGGTGTATCTATGTGTAGCCACTGATCTATTAACTTTACGTAGTCGTAGTCATTCATTGGCTCTCGCGTGTGCAGGTAACGGTGACCGTGTTAGGCTCCTTTACTTCACATTTAAACACAGAAAGTGTCGGTTTGTGTTGTGTGTAATCTTGTAAGGAGCTTTTTTTCTAGTGCAGCATGTTGTTGGATAGTCGTGTCAAGATGCACAATCCCAGTTTTGTTTTTTAAATCCTGTGGATGGCAGCAGTGTTTCAGTACTGCTTAGTGAGAACTGGCATCTCTGCTTATTAGTATGAAGGAAGTTTATTGTTCTTTAGTGCGAAACACACACGTTGTTTTCAATAGTTTGACCATCCCTTTAGCCTCCCTAGCTAACAAAGCCAAGACGCTTGATTTTGTTTCTATGTGGTTTTTTAACTGATTAAGTCCTGATACTTTTAAATAACAGACATTTTTTGGTGATTATAATTATAGAGGGCAGAAACCAAACCAATCTAAACATTTGACTGTGTACAGATTCACTGACTACACTCTCTTCCCCATTACTCTGTGATGCACAGGAAGCCAAACTAACTGACCAGCTCCCACTCATCATCGTCTGTGACCGTTTCGACTTTGTCCACGACCTGGTCCTCTACCTGTACCGCAACAACCTGCAGAAATACATTGAGATCTATGTTCAGAAGGTAAGAGTCAACACAGAGACATTTAGTTTTCAGAGCACGGTTCATTCACAGATCAAGGAGAGATTTATTGTGAAATCTTTGCTTAGGTAAATCCGAGCCGTCTGCCTGTGGTGGTTGGTGGCCTCTTAGATGTGGACTGCTCTGAGGATGTCATCAAGAGTCTGATCCTGGTTGTCAGAGGACAGTTTTCCACGGATGAACTGGTCGCTGAGGTGGAAAAGAGGAACAGGTGCTGCACACATTCAACTTATGTTATTTTCTAAAACATAATTAATTTTTACCTGACACTTATTCTTCAGTGTAATTCAGGGAGCTGTATGGACGTTAATGAGTGAATATCAGGAGGGAAACTGTGATGCAGATGTTTACGGCTTCTTTTGGAGCTGGCTTTTGTCAAATAACTTTTTTTAATCATTTGAAATAAAAATTTATATATACATATATATGATTTATATTTGTATAATTGTATTACTCATCGTTTACAGCTTACTGAAACTAGATTTGACCCAAGCGTCAAAGCTGTATACGTAGCCAGGGATAGTTCTGACGTCCGCTGTCCTTGCAGGCTGAAGCTGCTCCTGCCCTGGCTCGAGTCTCGTATCCATGAAGGCTGTGAAGAGCCAGCAACCCACAATGCTCTGGCCAAGATCTACATTGACAGCAACAACAACCCTGAACGCTTCCTGAGGGAAAACCCTTACTATGACAGCCGTGTGGTGGGAAAGTACTGTGAGAAGAGAGACCCCCATTTGGCATGTGTAGCTTATGAGAGAGGACAGTGTGACCAGGAGCTGATCAATGTGAGCAAGATGATTTGATGCCACCAGTCCAAGTTTCAGCCAATCCAGTTCTGTTGTTGTGAACTTAACTGTAGCACAAAGCACTGTAATTCTTTCTTTCTTCCATCAGGTCTGCAATGAGAACTCCCTCTTCAAAAGCTTGTCTCGCTACCTTGTACGACGCAGAGACCCTGACCTGTGGGCCAGCGTACTCCTGGAGACCAATCCCTACAGGCGACCACTTATTGATCAGGTACGCACACAAGTTCTGTGGGTTTTTAATCTCCCTGCCCGCCAGCACTGCTTCTCTAAAGTTACTTACTTTGTGCTGTCAGGTGGTGCAGACAGCACTGTCAGAAACCCAGGACCCAGAGGAGGTTTCGGTCACAGTCAAGGCTTTCATGACTGCTGACTTGCCCAACGAGCTCATTGAGCTGCTGGAGAAGATTGTGTTGGATAACTCAGTCTTCAGTGAACACAGGTGCTGTAGTGCTGTACTGTTCATCCCGATTATTTTAAAACTGCACAGAAATCCTGATCTTTTTCTTTCTCCCACAGAAATCTGCAGAACCTGTTGATCTTGACGGCCATCAAGGCTGACCGTACTCGAGTGATGGAATATATCAGCAGGCTAGATAACTATGATGCCCCTGACATCGCAAACATTGCCATCAGTAATGAGCTCTTTGAGGAGGCCTTTGCCATCTTTAAAAAGTTTGATGTCAACACCTCTGCTGTGCAGGTCTCTTCTTATTTTCTCGACACTTGGACAAATAATCGTATTACCTGAAGAAGGTTTGATAATACTTCCTGTCTGCCTCCTGCCCCACAGGTGCTGATCGAGCATATTGGCAACTTGGACCGAGCCTATGAGTTTGCAGAGCGCTGCAATGAGCCCGCTGTGTGGAGCCAGCTGGCCAAGGCTCAGCTGCAGAAGGGCCTTGTTAAGGAAGCCATTGATTCCTACATCAAGGCTGACGACCCCTCTGCATACATGGAGGTGGTACAGGCTGCTGATACGAGTGGTACGCAGAATGGTCTCACTAAATTAGAGCAGGTTTTAGTGAAGGCTGTTAGTTGTGTGCTCGTGCCACTTTAATTGAAAGCAATTAATTAATCAATCAATCAATTACATCGACTGTGTTATCGGGTCTTAGATGGCAGCCTGTGCAGTAGCTTTGCTTGTGCAGCAGATATGAAAGGATTACTGTGAAAACAGAGCAACAGCCTCATTAATGTAAATATGTTGCAGGTAACTGGGAGGACTTGGTCAAATTCCTGCAGATGGCTCGTAAGAAGGCCCGCGAATCCTACGTAGAGACCGAGCTGATCTTTGCTTTGGCCAAAACCAACCGCCTTGCTGAACTTGAGGAGTTCATCAATGGGCCCAATAATGCTCACATCCAACAGGTTGAGCTCACTCTCACGCAGAGTCACTCACGCTCTGACGAGCCGACGGGTCATCGATGAAATAATGTTTATTGTACTTTTTATTTGCTTTAGGTTGGTGACCGCTGCTATGATGAGAAAATGTATGAGGCCGCTAAACTGTTGTACAACAACGTTTCCAACTTTGGTCGTCTGGCTTCAACCCTGGTGCACCTCGGAGAGTACCAGGCTGCTGTGGACGGCGCCCGTAAGGCCAACAGCACCCGCACCTGGAAAGAGGTGTGCTTCGCCTGTGTGGATGGACAGGAGTTCAGACTGGCGCAGATGTGTGGTCTCCATATCGTAGTGCACGCCGATGAGCTGGAGGAGCTGATTAACTACTACCAAGTAAGAGATCGATGAGAAGCATTATTGTCCTTAAAATAAATTCAGAAGTTTGAAATCTGGCATAATGATTTTGAGGTGTGCAGCTCTCGTAGCTTAGCCCAAAAATGAGCAAACATTTGACGACCTCCCATCGCTGTTGTTCTCTCTCAGGACCGTGGTTACTTTGAGGAGTTGATTACCATGCTGGAGGCCGCCCTGGGCCTGGAGCGTGCTCACATGGGGATGTTCACAGAGCTGGCCATTCTCTATTCCAAGTTCAAGCCCCAGAAGATGAGGGAGCATCTGGAGCTCTTCTGGTCAAGAGTTAACATCCCAAAGGTCCTGAGAGCAGCAGAGCAGGCTCACCTGTGGGCCGAACTTGTCTTCCTGTATGACAAATACGAGGAGTACGACAACGCCATCATCACCATGATGAACCACCCGACAGATGCCTGGAAGGAGGGCCAGTTCAAAGACATCATCACCAAGGTACAGTTTAATTGGATATCACAATCACGACTTGTTTTTTTTTTCTTCCCAACAAGGATGCACAACGTTGACCGTTTGTGTCACATTAATGTAGCAGTAAAATCTTGGCTGGTCTGGTACGAGTCAAGCTAATTACAATTTTCCAGCAGTCTGCAAAAAAACAGAAGCCAATACATTTATCTCCTAATGCAGTGTTTTGTTTTTATTAAACAGATTTGTTTAGAAGCATGAAATCATTTCTTTGCTTCTGTGTGTGCTGTAGGTGGCCAACGTGGAGCTGTATTACAAAGCCATCCAGTTCTATCTGGAGTTCAAACCATTGTTACTGAACGATTTGCTTATAGTGCTTTCCCCCAGACTGGACCACTCACGCGCCGTCAACTTCTTCACCAAGGTACATGTTGTTCCATGTCATAATGATTCAGATGCATCAGGCTGGTTTCCTCTGTGGTTCAAACTGGGCTGAGCACTGAGCGCACTTGTGTGTTAACAGGTGAAACAGCTGCCTCTGGTCAAACCGTACCTACGGTCAGTACAGAACCACAACAACAAATCGGTCAACGAAGCACTTAACAACCTCTTCATCACAGAGGAGGACTATCAGGTGAGTAACTGTGGATTTAGTTCAATGTTCTGTTATTTCAAAAATACCCACCTCACGCTTTCATTTTCTGCGTACTCCTGCTAGGCACTGAGAACATCAATAGATGCCTACGATAACTTTGACAACATCTCACTGGCCCAGCGCTTGGAGAAGCACGAGCTGATTGAGTTCAGGAGAATCGCTGCCTACCTGTTTAAGGGCAACAACCGCTGGAAACAGAGCGTAGAGCTCTGCAAGAAGGACAAGCTTTATAAGGTGCCCCTTCCGTTTGAGTGCTCAGGTTAAGGTAAGCAGGTGTGTTGCACTCTTCCTGACCCTGTGTGTGCTGCCTCTCGCTCTGCAGGATGCCATGCAGTATGCTTCAGAATCCAAAGACACAGAGCTGGCAGAGGAGCTGCTGTCCTGGTTCCTGCAGGAGAACAAGAAGGAGTGTTTTGCCGCCTGCCTGTTCACTTGCTACGATCTGCTACGACCTGATGTGGTGCTGGAGACCTCCTGGAGGCACAACATCATGGACTTTTCTATGCCGTACTTCATTCAGGTCATGAGGGAGTACCTCAGCAAGGTGAGTCGGCTCTTCTCGGGTTTCCTGTTAGATGGTCACTCAAAAGATCTGAGGACACGTTGGCACACGAGGAATCCTCAGTGAAATAAAACTTGCACAATTTTGTCTGATTACTTTGCATCTCCAGCCGCCTCTGTCAGTTTGTTTTTTTTAAATGTTCATCTTCTGTGCTGCTCCTCTTCTCTTTCAGGTTGATGCAGTTAAGGAACAGGTGACAGTTTAAAGCTCTGTGTTTGATCAGCATTCAGTTTAGGAGATTGCAGCCTGGAGTGTGCATGGTTTTAGCTCTAATGCTCTTTGCGCACTCAAAAACTGATCAGTCGGTCAAACTGGTTTTGTAATTGTTGGGCAACTATCCATATAGGCTGTAATACAAAACTTGGTATAGCCGTAGCATGTAAGTAAGTCTTATTATTCAGTATGTTGTTCAGTGGCGTCGACGCAGTGATTTGAAGCATTCCTGTGAAGTTGTGTTGCATTCTGATGCTTGGGACTTGATGCATGTGTGTTAACCAAATAAAAGTCTTGCTCATACAAACCTGCAGGCTGTTGGTTTGCCCAGCTTCATGCACAAGGCTTTGAACGATAGGAAGCACCTGAAGTAACCTGGCTCCGCCTCTAAATAAGCTGAGTCTTACTGCTGCAGCAGTGTGACACATACAGCATGAGACACTCAGCAGCTTTGTCTCACTGCTTTTAATTAAAGGGCTGCTGTTTGTTACACTGCATGGACAAACTGAATGTGCACACGGGGTGTGGAAGTAAACTGCTGAGGAAGCCTTTATTGCTGTGTTTTAGAAACAACATGCATCCAGCTGCTGCTGCTTTCCCCTTTGGACCGTAGAAGTCCATTCTGCATATTGCTGCTAGCAGTTATCTGACTCACTGCTCAGAAAGGTTCCTCCTGCTCTCACTTGTATTCATGTATATTGCTGGTTGACAGGAACTGACTTATTTCCTGCCTCTGTGAGGCAGAAGCAGGGAAACACTGGACCATCATAGCAACCCCAGTCTCAGCATTTATGCCCAAAAAAGATGTTAAAACAACGACTGCTGTTTTCGACTGCAGAAGCCGTTACTGATATTCACGTTTCATTAGTTGACTATTAAGAAATAAAGGGCAACTGCTTTTGCTACTAAACGTAACTGAGGATGTCATAAATGGTTGTATTTTTAAAATCATGCAAAATATGGCACTTTATTAACGTTTTTATTGCAGTTGGAGGTTCTCAGTTGCCTCTGTGGGTTCATGTGATCCCACATTGACACGTATCGTTGAGCTCGGGGCTCTGAGGGCTCGCACCATCTGCTGCAAGAGTCCATTATTGTTAAGAGATCGTGTGTTGACCCCTACTTTTTTTTTTCCTGACCTTGAACTGTGTAAGTTTCATTTTTAAGGGTTTCAGCGTTTTGCTAAATGTATTCATGTATTCTGTTTGCAGGTAGATAAACTTGAAACCTCAGAGTCTGTAAGGAAAGAGGAGGAGCAGGCAACAGAGACGCAACCCATCGTCTACGGTAACCTCAACATCCACTTATCGTGATCAGTATCCAGGAGAACGCTTTGCTTTCTCGTCTTTCACTTTGTGGTTCCAGGGTCTTCTGTAGTCACTCGGTTTAATCACTGTGAATTCTTTAAGTCATGAAAGGTCCTGAAAACCTGGCTTTAACTTGTTGTTATACTTCTGATGACATAAAAATAAAACCAGCTTCCAGTCTAAGCTTTTAAATCTGAACGAGGAAACAAAAACAAATGTGCATGTGTGACATGTTTCCTCTGTGTGTCGGCTCGCAGGAACACCCCAGCTGATGCTGACAGCAGGCCCAAGCGTCCCTGTGGCCCCTCAGCAAGCGTATGGCTACGGCTACCAGGCGCCCGCAGGATACGGTCAACCAGCAGCTCAGCCAGGCTTCGGCTATGGCATGTAAAGACCCCAGCTCCTTATCTCCACTTACAGGGTGGAGCTTCCATCCATCCATCCCCCACAGTCCTTCACCACACCATTACCCTCTCGCTCTGCCTTCAACAGGGAGAGGAGAACAGCAACAAACTCGTCTTCATCTTTCTTTTGTTTTTAAACCTTTCTTTACCCCCCTTAAACTGCCATGAAGGACTCAGTTTTTGTTCTGTTGTCAAACGAAAGGTTTGAATCACAGATTTAATTTCCTCACATTCCGTATTGACTACATTAATTTTTCTTATGTTTATTTTATTTGAATGGGAAATGGTTTATGTACAATGGGAGGGTTGGTTTGTGGGAAGAGCTGGTCTTCTCCAAAACAAGAAAAAAAAAAAAAACCACACAAACACACAAAGGTCTGTTGTGAAGCATCTGGTTTGCACTCTGTAGTGAGAAGAAATAATGTAGAGCCTCTTCCTTTTGATGTGCGTGAGCAGCTTCTTCTTTCAGACTGTAAAATGCATTTAATTATTGTATATTCAGACACATGGCCGCTGCTTCCGTCCCCACAATCCTGAAACACTACGCTGTCCCATTAATGCCCCAAACTCAAACTTCAGGGCTGGTTTGATGAAGAAAATCCCAGAAGAGTATTTTACGTACAATTTGCAGGAAAGTTTGGTTCTTTCCAGCAAAGCCTATGCAGAAAAACATTTACTTCCAGATGACATGTCTATGTGCTTTACACACGGCTTTAATGTGGGACGATTCCACCTTAGGAGGGGCTGCAGACCTGTTTGTGCTCGACTAACAACCTGTTTGATTAGATTGAATGTTAAGTTGAACTCCTCTAAATCAGAAACAATATCACAACACTTGTGGGATTGTGAAGGTTTTTTTTCTTAAGGCTTGTGTGTGTGTATACAGGAAATCAATCATTAACTCTTTGAACTTATATTCTTATCTCATTACCTTAGATTTAAATTGTGCACTTAAGATACTTGATTGTGCATAATCAGGATCATAATGAATGAAACAGCGGTTTTGTTTTCCACTTAAAAAATAAAATAAAGGCTTCTTGTTTGTCAAGAAAAGTGTGACCGTGTCTTGCATGTGCTGTAACAAACTCACAGTTCTGATGGGGGTGATAACAGAGTGACATATATTTTTGTCTCTACTACAACAGTAACGATCAGTGATTGCTAAATCTGAAGTCCCAAACGTGATGCAGGTGCAGTACGAAACCTTTGTTGAAGAGAGGAAATGTGTAGGAACACGTTGCGCACGTTACTGGACGACCCTGAATGTTCTTCTGTTTGTTTTGAGACATTTCGTTTTCTGTGGCTGGCTAAGTGCTCGGTTTGTACTGCTATAAATGTTCAATATGCCACCCAGCTGCGAATATATTGTCATGTTTTGCCTCTAGGGGGTGCTATAGTAAAATAAAGCTCTATGCAAGTCATTTCAGCTATTATACACTAAAACCGGCACTGCTTAAAAAATACTAAGGGACCACTGCACCATCTAAAGGTCTGGCAGGCAGTCTCAGAGGTACATGCCTGTAGCTAACAGCAGTCAGGGTACCGCTGGCCAGCAAGTCTGGTCTGTTTGGCCATCCAAGGATAAACCTCTCCAGACCATCAATGACCTTCTGCCAAATGGTCATGTTGGATATTATTGCTGCTGGCGTAACCGTTCACCATGAGATCTTTGTTACAGGTGCTCAGTGTGAACCTGCAGTCATCTGTAAAGTGGAGGACCTGTTATCAGGTGAACGCCAGATGCACCGGGCTGTGAGGTCATCCCACGCTATGTCGGGATGTCATGCAATGAGTGTGTGTCCAGCAGTTCAGTCAGAAACATGCACAAGTAGGCTGCTGAAGGGGATTTTGTGGAGCTCTGCATTTACAGTGGGGCAAAAAAGTATTTAGTCAGCCACCGATTGTGCAAGTTCCCCCACTTAAAATGATGACAGAGGTCAGTAATTTGCACCAGAGGTACACTTCAACTGTGAGACACAGAATGTGAAAAACAAATCCATGAATCCACATGGTAGGATTTGTAAAGAATTTATTGGTAAATCTGGGTGGAAAATAAGTATTTGGTCACCTCAAACAAGGAAAATCTCTGGCTCTCACAGACCTGTAACGTCTTCTGTAAGAAGCTTTTCTGTCCCCCACTCGTTACCTGTATGAATGGCACCTGTTTGAACTCATCTGGTAAAGACCTATAGTAAACGTTTGACCTCTGTTATTGCCAACAAAGGTTATGTTACAAAGTATTGAGTTGTATTTTTGTTATTGACCAAATACTTATTTTCCACCCTGATTTACCAATAAATTCTTTACAAATCCTACCATGTGGATTCATGGATTTGTTTTTCACATTCTGTGTCTCACAGTTGAAGTGTACCTCTGGTGCAAATTACTGACCTCTGTCATCATTTTAGGTGGGGGAACTTGCACAATCGGTGGCTGACTAAATACTTTTTTGCCCCACTGTAACTGACCTTGATGTAGTGGGATGATAAAGTGTCACCTTCGTTTTTTACAGTGTAGAAACATTGCTTATGATTAAAACGTGAACGTCTTTTCCCGACCCGGAAAACACGAGGTCAAGCAAAGAATCGCGGTGCTCAGACAACATGACTGCACTCACGTTAGACTACCTAATGATGTGGCAGCAGATGTTACTGTGTTTCATAAAAGTGGGCAGGCAGACGCAAAACGTTATCAGGGCTGGAATTTTTAAATACGTAGCACAACAGTGAAACATTGGTTGTATTTACACACATGGCTCTGATCTGTAGCCTTAAACTCAGTTACATGAATGTATCCAATTGTCTTTGTCACTTTTCTAAACTCACATTTCAAGTGTTTCACACTGAAACGGCTTCATACGAAGCAGATTTTAATACAGCAGCGTTACGAACACTAATAGCGTGACATCTCCTTTCTAGTCAGCGCATCTTTCTTTACCTTCTAGAGAATTTGACCAGCTCATGACTGACGTGTAGACAAAAGCTTTTCTCATTTTAAACATGTTAAAAATAAGGTGATTTTCTGAACTGCTGTTCTGTAAAACCTCCACCTCTGCTTTGTAACTGTGGCTTTCATCAGCAGCACCCCATCAATTAGTTTTCTAGTTACAAATAAAAAAAATTAAAAAAAACCCAAAACA
This sequence comes from Astatotilapia calliptera, assembly GCF_964374335.1. NCBI lineage: Eukaryota > Metazoa > Chordata > Actinopteri > Cichliformes > Cichlidae > Astatotilapia > Astatotilapia calliptera. The sequence goes on from NC_137431.1 coordinate 1,552,407, forward strand.
TTATTTTATAGGAAAAAATAAATGCCATTGAGTCTCAGCACCATTGTGATGTTACATTCATTTAAGCTGCTCTGCTGCTTCAGTGCAACATCACAGTATGAGTTCCTACAAATCAATCTTCTCATTAGCAGTACATAATTTGGACAAAGGTTATTAAATCATCATATTTCTGAGCGTCCCGTTGATGTGAAGAACTGCTCCGTGTCACTGAGCTATCACAGTAAAAGTACAAATGTGTCATTACTGAACTAAGCCCTGCAATAAAACTCCTGGTAGCTCAGCTGAAAGCTGGATCTCTAGTAGAGCTTCAAGTCTCCAGTGACACTGTCGATCAGATCGGCCAGGCCCGGGCCGATGCCCAGCACGGTGCGTGAGCCCGGTGCGATCTGTGTCCTTCCTGCATCCTGGATCAAGCTAACGGGAAGTCCCACTTCCTTGGCGCGGCCTAGCAGGTCAATCAGGGTGTCCTCGTCAGGCGCCTTCACCACCACTTTGGGCTGGCCGCAGTATTCCCACTGTCTGAGCAGCTCAGGGTTCCTGCGTTGGACCTGCTTGTAAGCCGACACAGCAGCATGGGCACACTGGGCAGCAACTTTCCCTTTGCCCATCTTTAGGTCATTCCTGACCACCAGAATCATTTTGAACTCGCCTCCTTCTCCCATCACGCTTGCTTCTCCAGAGCCATTCCCTTTCAACAGACTTTTGGATGTTGCGCCAAAGCGGGCCCCAAGGCGCCAACCAAGAAGGAGCCCACAGCCAAGGCCAGCTGCTACACCCAAGACCAAGGGGCCATACGACAAGTCCATACTTTAAACCTGGAAAAATCAGAAACAGGTTAGGGCTACACACACACACACACACAGGAAATACACTGTAACTGCTCCAGAGGAGGTCTCTGAATAAATAAGTCTTCCCATTTTAACATAAAAAATGTCCATATTCAAATTTCCATTTTGCGCTGTAATTCGGGAACTTTGCTTCAAAGAGGTTCGAAGGCGGGTTTTTCTCACTGGTTCACGTGCTGTTCACGTGCTACACTCGCTGACTTTGAGCCTCCAGGTTACAAACACGTTTGAAAAGCAGGACTTCAGAATGACACGAACAGACGCACACGGTAGAAGAAAGGAGGAAACAGCAGGACCACACCGGTCACATTTCATACCTGTGCTCGGCAAGAAGCGTCTTCTGCCTCACTTCCCGTCGCTCTGTGATGACGTCACACAACAGCTGTTTCGTCTTTGTTAACGATGCTCCGAAGTTGCATGAAATGTACCAGCTTTATCCATCGTAATCTCTTTTAAACTATACACTGTACCTATTCAATCTCCTTGTTATATTTCATTTATTACTAATTTTTATTAAAATTATTATTTTAACTACCGTAACCAAACATTTTCCCAGGTATTTCTTATCTAGCCTGAAGTAAACTTGTGCTTTTTCTTTAATCAATAACCGAAAAAATTACGAAAACCAATTAAACAAAAACCAAACTGCGTGCATGTTCTTCAGAAACACATCTGCTGACGTCGTTAAGCCAACAGGAAGCGGTTTCGTTTGCACAGCTTTTGTTTGTTTTGTTTTTTTTTAATTTATTGAGCAATTGAAAATACAAACGCTCAAAGACGATGACAGTGATAACAATACAAATACAATGAGGAATTATGAATAATAGAAAAAAATACAATCTAAAAACAAAACAGAAAAGATTCATATGGCAGGCATTTAAATTTTGCGTAAAGGAGAGCAATGAAAAAATAAAATAAGATAAGTCAAAATAGCAGGAGACGGGCAATGCCCTGATAAATATTTTTGGCATATTTGCTCTTAGTCTTTTTAAGCAAAGAAAAAAAAAACTTTAAATCATTAATAAAACAAAGAAGGCGTCGAGTTCCTCGATTTAGCACAATGGATATGATATTTAGCCAACAGTATGATGATGTTAATAATGTCTGAGACACCCAAAGCTAGATGATCCATATAAGAAATAATATGACATAGTTCGAATGGTTCAGGATTCAAAGATTCAAAGTCTTTATTGTCACGTGTACTGAAGCATTTCTCTGTGCAATGAAATTCTTCCTCTGCTGTCCAAACACAAATGCCAGGTTAGGTTGAAGGAACAAGATAAATAAATAAGTACAAAAATAAGTAAGTGAAGACAAGTGAGGTATGCAGATGTCGATGGACGTACAAAGGAGCTTAATGTGCAGAATGAACTTAGGTGGTGGCAAAAATCCAATTTGTTATGTCATCACCAAAAACATTGTGATAGTTTGCACAGGTCTTTGATTCACTCACGCCACATAAATGAGGGAGGAAGCACACTATGAAACTCACCCATCTGAAGGGTGTGTCACAGATAATACTTTGTAAATATTTGATATTTTATTAAAGACTGAAATCACCAAATGTTCTCATGTGTTCCTCAGAAATAACGTCTTATTTCAGCTGAACTGAAGCAGCTATAAATGCTTCAGTCTAAAGCCTCGTTAGTTCAAATCAGTGTTGTGAAAGCTAGCATATTAATGGAACAAATACATGACCATATAAATATGGAAGAGTGTCCTAAAATGGTTTGAATGGTGGAGAGTTAGGATGTTATTAAGGAGAGAGGGTCTTCTTCTTTTTATAGTTGCTCCCATTATGGGCCACCATAGTAGATCCTTTGCCTCTATCTCACCCTACCCCTCCAACTGTCTTACACCAGCCCTCTGCATGTCCTCCTCTACCTCATCCATGAGCTTTCTCTGTGGTCTTCCTCTTTCTGCCTGCCTGGCAGCTCCATCTTCAACATCCTTTGCATCAAATAAATTTCCTTCCTGTTGTCGCCAAGTGGAATCCAGTGGTTTTCAGTGTTTGGAGTAACACTCGAGGGTCATCTTATTGTTGGGTTTTTTTGTTTTCTGTGTTCGCCGTATCATCGTAGGGTCTTTACATTACAATATAAATCGCCTGGAGGAAACAGTTTTGTGATGTGGTGCCATAAAATAAAACTGAACTGAACTGAACACGGCAGCACGGTGGTTAGCACTGTTGCAAAATTACAGACATTACTCAAAGTATGAAAGTGCCATTTAAAAATCATTCAAACATCAGAGAAAACACAGCCGGGGAGCCTCCTTGATCAGGATCTCAGTGCTGCGTGTCTCAACAGGCTCAGGTTCAACATACTTTTACAAAATAAATAAATGAAATCTTCAAAGTCTAAGTTTTCCAATTTTTTACTCTTTTATTTAACTTGAAAGCAACGACAGAGCGCTGCACGAAGAGAGCCACAGATGAGAGAGCCCCGTTACTGGCTGATGTTAATGCTACTGCGTTAGGTGGCGTGTAGACTCATATGAATTCCAGTTAGTTGTTAACAAACAGGATGGACGCTGTGTGCTGCACAGTCGGATTCCCGCAGGTTGGAGGCGGAGTGACGCAGACAGAGGCCACCAAAACGAGCACACCGAGGAGGAAGCCTCCTAACTTTACTCCCCACACGACCTTGACACAGTTACACCACCAACTAAGCACAAACACACAATACTCAAATCAGCAAAGCACAAGGGACCTGTTTTAGTGTGATGTGTGGTTAAGTACCTCATCTCTGTCTTTTCATTTTGTGCCCAAATGTTGTGATGTTGTATCTTATTTGTGGCATCTGTGCAAAGACAAAGGCACAAAATCAGCAGCTTGTGGCAATACGTGTTATGGTTGCGCAGGAATGTTCAGTGTCTCGTTATGAAATAGTCCCAGTCATGACCCACAGATATGAGATGTTAATTCATTACCGTTAAAATGTGAGTTTTATTGCAAAACTAAGGACTGTAAACCCCTCTGTTTGCAAACAGTCATTAAAGTGGACGCACTCAAACGCAAGGAAGCACTTCCCAAAGAGTGGAAGGCGAGGAAGAGCTAGCGGCGAAGCTGCTTTTAAATACATTTTCCATAAAGATGCTAAACAATGACGCTGTGCTATGTTTACCATAGTCTGTGTTTCTCCTGGACTCCTCTTGGAATCGCAGTGCAGCTCTGTGAAAGTGAAGAACGGACAGATGGGAGAAAAGTCAGTGTAATATAGAAACTGAGATCTGCTCATCAAAGACTGCAGCGTGCTGCAAGTAGTTTCAGTTCATGTCAGTTACTGGTTAAAGGTGTCACTGAGTAACGGAGACTTTTTTAAACCAGCATAAATGATCACGTTGCTTGCACAGGTTCATTTTCCTGCCTGGTATCCAGCTGCTTCTATAACTCTCGTTGCTCCTTTCTTAGATCCTGCAGACAAAAGATGAAACGTTTGAGCGCAGGCGGCAAACTTTATTCATATTTAAGTCTCTGACTGACTTTCCAATCAACTCGTCTCTGACAGCAAAAAGACTCGTAGCAGACGTGACATCCGAAAGATGATGAAGCTGTTCATACCTTCAGTGTTTCTTCATCCTTACTATGTAAGACTATCTCCTCCAGTTTGTGGTACAGGACACAGAAAATCTTTGCTACAGCTATCAATGTGCTATTTGGTCAAAGAAGCAATTTGAAACAAAATTACCTTCAGTTTCTGCATAGCTGACCTCATTTTCTGACCTTTCCCTCTGAGATAATACAGCTGAAAGAGGAGCAGAGCATGACTGTTTCTGACTTAGCTGGAAATTCTTTCAGCTTTTACACGACTCCAGCCGTTAGAGACAAAATGTGGTGTTACAACAAGTATACTTGGAGACCCAGACGTCGCCTCAGCAGGCAGATGTTCATTTTTCTGTCTCAGCCGCTGATTCTCTGCCTCCAATCAGTGATTTGCTTTTGACATCAATGAAATCTGCGACGTTTAACAGTGGCCAGCTGGTCACAGGGTTGTGAGCAGGCCTGAACTCTAAGGTGAAACAGCGTCTGTCCCGATGTCTTTTGGCTGAAGTCAAAAAAGGACACACTTGTGCATGCCTCTCACCATTTCTCTTATTAATGTTTTTTCATATTCCTGCTTCCAGAGTTTTCTCTTTATTTCCACCTGTTGCTGTGACCTGGATTCACAGTCAATCATCGACGATGTCATCATAGCGGTGACATAACTTATTTTGAAATGTTCCACAGAGGAGTGACGTGCACAGCGTTATTCCAGTTTGTGAGACTACAGCCCATGAACAGTGCGTATATAAAAGTCCCTTCTTTGCCATTAAGTCTAGTTTAGCTGCTAAGGTTTAATATAACAAGCTCTTTTTTTATCTTTGTTATCTTCTCTCCAGGTATCGGCCCGTCCTCCAGCAGAGCTCCTTCTCCTCTCTGCAGTTGCTTACAGCATTGGAAAGTCTTCTCCTGATCGCTTCCACTTCACTACACACACACACCAGGACACGAGCTGTTATACCAACAGGTGCCATATACTGTCAAACAAGTGCAAATATTTGCGCCCTGTTTTAGCACTCACATGCTTTCCTGCTTCTCTCCATCACTCCTGAAGAGCTCCTGCATCATCCTGCTGAATCTCCAGGTATCAGCTTTTTTAAACATGCTGGAGGTTTAACAGGTTAAAATGTAGTTTAACAAACAAACATGTCTCTGCTTTCCCACGGAGAGCTAATCAAACCGGTACATCCCACTTTCTAAGTGACATTAACTGCCGCACAGGGAATACAGACATAACATAATCCTGGGACTTCCCCAGTAAGCCCAGTGAGGTTTTTAAACTTCAAGGTAACACTGCCCCCTATTGAACAAAACAGCTAGTTTCTGTTACAAGCAGCTGTACATGATCTGACAGTAATCAGATTACATCCTGTCCACTTGCCCACATCACTGAAATCAGACTGCAAGCTGAGACGTGACAGCGTTGTGTTATGAAGGATTGTGTAACTATAAGCCTTTCATCCAGCTCGTTTGATGAGTACTAAGGAGCACAGTATTACAGGTTGATATTTTGCTTGTATTTCCCATCAGACCTTTGTAAAACAGACAATATTTCATCTCGAAGATTGTGATTTAAACACAAAGACAAATGAAGAACACAAATATGTTCCATATTAGGAAACAAAGATCGGAGGTCTACGTGTACAAATGAAATCTCCAAATACATTTCTGTGGAAAAACTTTTCATTTGAAACTATTATAATGTTTTTGTGCGTCTTTAAAATATGAACTAAATGACCTCTGACATGACTATAACTGAACTCAGAGCTACCACGTCCAGGCAGAGGCTGTACTTTGTCATTTTAACATCACATGTCGTGCGGTCGGGTGGTAAATGACACCTGCTCTGCAATCTTCCCATCATTCCGCTTTCTTAACAAGATCCCAGGAGACAGTAAACCCGGACTGTGTTCGAGCCCTCGCAGAAACACCTTCCACCTGTGGGAGAAGAGTGGACAACTTCTTCTTTTAACTCTGGCAAATGAGATGAGACAGGAACTCAGACACGCCAGCGGACAGCTGAGGGCTCTACTAATGACCTGAAAACTGCAATGTCCTTAGTTTTGGAGTTGTTTTTTTCTAATTTGACACGATGCCGTTCATGCATCCTCAATGTGAAACCTGCAGAGGACTGAGACGTGTTAGAAGTGCGCTCCAGGAAAGTGATCCACTTATTTATAGAGTCTTAATTAGACTGCCTCTCTGGAGGTTTGACCAGGCAAAAGATGAAATCTCTCCCTCTTTCTGTGTTTGTGTGTCCCCCCCAAGAAACCCAGCATCACTGCTCTATCCCTCACTGGCCCCCTTCATCACCACACCCTGCACTCGAGTTATGATGCAATTCGTGGGGACGCGTGCTCTTGCCCTACATTGCTACTGGGGCTCCACCGCAGGGTTTGTTTTCTACAAGCTCAGAGCTGATTGCAGACGAGACTCCAGCTGAACGGTGAGTTTCCTCTCTGTGCATCATGCATTTCTACAACAGACTTTGGTGTCATATTTAAGGCCTTTGTTTTTGTTTTGCACTCAGTCCATAACCCGTCTCCAGTGTGCAGCTCTCATTTGTGTCTAACAAAAGTGTGAATCGATTACGCCGTATTGGATTTCTCATCTGGAAGTGTGTGCGCTCTGTCTTGGATTTCTCATTGTCCCTCGCAGTTACTCAACAGGTCTGAGTTGTTTTGGTAGAAGCGATTGCGCAATCAGGCGCTGGAGCAGCGCTGTGCTATGAGCCTCACATAAGCAGAAGTGTCGTTATGAAACTGTTTACTGGGTGCTGGCTGTGACGCACAGTTTGCAGTTTAACTCCTGAACAAAATAGCTGTTCTGCAGAATAAAGCACACATCTGTGGCAGCAAAAGTTCATGTTTTGCACAAACAGACCGGTTTGGCACAGATTTCTATTGTCGGGATTGTTCACAGGATATGATGAATAGCATGGTTCTTGGACAAGGCTCTGTTTTCTCATGTGCAAACGAGCAAATGATTTGTTGCAGCATTGAGTGAGTGCTTCTAATGAGCACATGTCCTGAAGGTTTGAAATCTGCCACTGAGTCTATGTGCAGTTCTTTATGTATAAGAAGGACATCGTTTTTTGGTGTGCAACATCTCAGTAGCACAAAATAGCCTGCCAACTATTCACAGCTGCCAGTGTGAGCCGTTTCAGCGATCAGGAAGCGTGTTTCCAATGCTGAACATACGTTTGTGTTCAGGTCCTTGAACCTTCAGCAAGCACTGAGTGGAAGTCTCACAAACTATGTACTTCACATTCATCTGGGAAGCATGTGCTGTGCAGTTTTATTTTTGCAGATTTTAAACAGCCAGAGGTGCACAGCTAGGGCACAGAAAGAGGGATTAAGCTCTGAGAGTATGTGTGTGTCTGCAAGAGGAACTGGCAATTCCAGCAGATGGTGAGCTGCACACCTCAGTGTCAGAGTCCCCATCTTGATGCTCACTGATTCCTGAGAGACACGAGGCTCTGTAGTGACACACTTACATGCTTGCAGGCACGAGCACGGAGGTGCGTGGATCTCCTGTGAACAAACGAAGGGAGGAAGCATGAAGCACAACACCGTCTTACACCGTTAAATCTATTATTTAAACATATTGAAACCTCTCAAAAGTTGTCTGCACAGAAAAATGAACAAGATTTGCATGCGCTCCCAGTATCAGCGCTAATTAAGGTACTTATTAGGTCATGCACAGGCCTGACTGGGTTACTGGCGCTCTGCAGCTGTTTACCCCGTGTGCAAGTGTGTATGGAGACATGCTTGAGAGTGGAAAATATTCGGGGGTTCTCCGTGTTATTGAAAGCGACACTGTGTTTGTTTGGGACCAGTAGCGCTTTCAGATCTGGCGAGCAGATCAGCATGCGCGACGCTGCGCTCAATGCCCGTCTCTTGTCTCAGCAGGACGCCTTCCAGATGAATGAGATGGCAAAGTGTGGGGCCGAAGGTGAACTGCTTCAGAGGCGACTGGGTGTAAAGGAGCAGCAAAATGGGGAGCTGGGAGGTAAAGTCTAAAAATGCTTAATGACACTATAAGTGAACCAGTATATAAATGGTTCTCCTGCGCGCCCACATTTGTTTGTGTGTGTTCTTGAATGATAGAAGACTCGGGGCTCCCTGCGGATGGCGGGAGACAGACGGACTCGGATGAGCGCGAAGCCCTCGTGTTATGGAAGAAACCTCTGCTCACGCTTCACTACTTCACTCTGGAACTGCTGATCACCCTGAAAGGCTGGACGTGGAGGTGAGACTGCACTGTCTCTGATCTGTTCCTGCCTGTGGCTTCATGAGCGAGTGCTCAGTCAATAAGAGCTTTAACATTAATGATACAGTGGGGCAAAAAAGTATTTAGTCAGCCACCGATTGTGCAAGTTCCCCCACCTAAAATGATGACAGAGGTCAGTAATTTGCACCAGAGGTACACTTCAACTGTGAGAGACAGAATGTGGAAAAAAAATCCATGAATCCACATGGTAGGATTTGTAAAGAATTTATTGGTAAATCAGGGTGGAAAATAAGTATTTGGTCAATAACAAAAATACAACTCAATACTTTGTAACATAACCTTTGTTGGCAATAACAGAGGTCAAACGTTTACTATAGGTCTTTACCAGGTTTGCACACACAGTAGCTGGTATTTTGGCCCATTCCTCCATGCAGATCTTCTCGAGAGCAGTGATGTTTTGGGGCTGTCGCCGAGCAACACGGACTTTCAACTCCCGCCACAGATTTTCTATGGGGTTGAGGTCTGGAGACTGGCTAGGCCACTCCAGGACTTTCAAATGCTTCTTACGGAGCCACTCCTTTGTTGCCCGGGCGGTGTGTTTTGGATCATTGTCATGTTGGAAGACCCAGCCTCGTTTCATCTTCAAAGTTCTCACTGATGGAAGGAGGTTTTGGCTCAAAATCTCACGATACATGGCCCCATTCATTCTGTCCTTAACACGGATCAGTCGTCCTGTCCCCTTGGCAGAAAAACAGCCCCATAGCATGATGTTTCCACCCCCATGCTTCACAGTAGGTATGGTGTTCTTGGGATGCAACTCAGTATTCTTCTTCCTCCAAACACGACGAGTTGAGTTTATACCAAAAAGTTCTACTTTGGTTTCATCTGACCACATGACATTCTCCCAATCCTCTGCTGTATCATCCATGTGCTCTCTGGCAAACTTCAGACGGGCCTGGACATGCACTGGCTTCAGCAGCGGAACACGTCTGGCACTGCGGGATTTGATTCCCTGCCGTTGTAGTGTGTTACTGATGGTGACCTTTGTTACTTTGGTCCCAGCTCTCTGCAGGTCATTCACCAGGTCCCCCCGTGTGGTTCTGGGATCTTTGCTCACCGTTCTCATGATCATTTTGACCCCACGGGATGAGATCTTGCGTGGAGCCCCAGATCGCGGGAGATTATCAGTGGTCTTGTATGTCTTCCATTTTCTGATGATTGCTCCCACAGTTGATTTTTTCACACCAAGCTGCTTGCCTATTGTAGATTCACTCTTCCCAGTCTGGTGCAGGTCTACAATACTTTTCCTGGTGTCCTTCGAAAGCTCTTTGGTCTTGGCCATGGCGGCGTTTGGAGTCTGACTGTTTGAGGCTGTGGACAGGTGTCTTTTATACAGATGATGAGTTCAAACAGGTGCCATTCATACAGGTAACGAGTGGGGGACAGAAAAGCTTCTTACAGAAGACGTTACAGGTCTGTGAGAGCCAGAGATTTTCCTTGTTTGAGGTGACCAAATACTTATTTTCCACCCTGATTTACAAATAAATTCTTTACAAATCCTACCATGTGGATTCATGGATTTTTTTTTCACATTCTGTCTCTCACAGTTGAAGTGTACCTCTGGTGCAAATTACTGACCTCTGTCATCATTTTAAATGGGGGAACTTGCACAATCGGTGGCTGACTAAATACTTTTTTGCCCCACTGTAATGTTAAAACAGGCAACGTGGTAACATTAGACTTTTGGTGAATTAGTAAGATACAATGCACAAACCGTTTCAGTATAGCTTCTTTGCATCTGCTCAGCTGTTAATGATGAATAAAAGGAAAAACTTGAAACATTTATGTCCTGTGAGTTTGTTTCACTGGGAAATCAGCACATAGATTTGTCCTATTTAAGCAGTAGTTTTTTCAGTATTATTTATAGTGACAGTTGCTGCTTTCATTGCACAAAAAGAGGAAGAGGCAGCACTATGCAGTCCTCACTTACACAAGAAGGATATAAACACCACCAGATCAGATGTAACGTTGATTGTCTCAGTTAACTGTTGTTCTATCTTCAGTCTTCAGCACAGTGCAACAAAAACACCACAGGATCTGTTTACATGTGTATATATTTTCACTTTGCACTCCTCTTCCTTTCTACCAAGAAAGTCTTTCCGCCACACACACTGGCATGATCCCACCAACAAAGCAACAACATCAGCTCAGACTCCGTCAGAATTTGTCTTGACAGCATGTTCCCTGTGGTGGAAAACGTGTCTTTGTACACCTAATAACAAAGAACCCAGAAGAAGGTCAGAGTGTACTCTCAGGGGGGCCTTTGCGGTTAAGCGTGTCAGGACAACGTGTTTATTTTCTAAAACTACAAGAGGATGTGGTGAGCCGCAAGCACCACGAGCAGCGCTGTGACTGAGAGAAGCTGCTACTCCCCAGCACACATGCAAACACATTAGGGCTTTAGTGCACTCGCATGCAGAGAGGTTTATCCTGGATGTTGTTAAAAGCGGTTTGTAATTTACAACATGTGGGAGTCCTCAAGGCAACAGACTGTCCTGTCTTGTGGCTATGCACTTGTTGTTCTTAATATGTAGGTAGCTTGTGAAACAATGCAGGATTAGGATAGGGGAGGGCATGTGGTGAGAAATCATTACGGTCAAATGAATGGAAATTCTGGTCTTAATAAAAACACATTTGCAGTGTTTTTTTCTATTCTTGGATGTGTGTGATTTCAAAGACGGGATATCCTCGATACTGTCATGGCACACACATAAGCCCCACCCACCTACGGTTTAAACTTCAAGGCAAATTAAATCATGCAAAGATACTCTAACACAGCCCAAGAGTAAAACCTGGACTAAATCCTAATCTCATCGTTAGATGTCACCAAATTGCAGATCACTGAATTCTGTTTTTTACCAGGTGTACGACAAACGATCACTGTTCGTCTGCAGTAAGTGTAGGCTGTCAGTTCACTGTTTACCTCAACTGTCAGTATGTTGTTTACTGTGAAGGAGGCTTTAAACTTTGTCAAATGAATCGTGTGCCGGTGGATTACTTACTTCTGACTGATGTGATCTGGAGTTGAGGTGTTGCAGCTATTCTGAGCTTTTCAGTAAATGCTGCTGTTAGCTTCGCGTTAGCTGCTGTTAGTCTCAATTAGCTGCTCTTTGAAGTGGGTGTAACACAGTTGGACATTAACTAGCCTAATGTTAGCTTGTGACCAGCTGTTGTTGTTTAGCCAGCTCACTGTCAGAGCCTTGAGTTAAAGAGATGAGGCTGGAGGTGAGTCGGAAAATGAGGGAGAAGAAAAACATAAGAAAAAGAGATGTGAAAATATACATGCACACATGTTAAATGGCTATAAATGTAGCCGGTCTTTAGTAACATACGTAAAACAGCGACATCCATCTCCGACCGCTGTATTGAAGTTGGAGAGGTATGGCTTCCACAAACAGGCAGCTGCCCCTAGGTATTTTTAATGGATTAATTCTGAGTTTATTAGAATGCTTCCAGTTCTATTCTATTCTATTTCTATTAGCTAACCTCTAATTAGCTACAAGAGCCAGTTTTCCATGTCAGTGCTAATGTGGTGTGCTCCAGTACCTGAAATAAGTGAGTGAAGCCGACAGCACATGGAGACAACTGTTTGCTCTGACCTTCTCACTGGGGGCTAATTTCATGCTACTCTGACTTTTCCTTTAATCAACCCTAATTATTTGCACCTGGGACCAGCGCGCATGCGCTTCTGTTCACTCCGTGTCAGTTTGGGCAGTAAATATGTGAAAGAAACGGTTTTAACAAACGCACAGACTGTAATGTGTCAGCTAGCCAACCTTTTCTACAGATGTGCACGTCCTGGTCACTGGGCAAACAAACAAGGTTAGCTTAGCATCAACCATAAATCTGATGATAGCATAGTTAGCTTCTGTCGTTTAGTTTTTTCATAAAACGTTTAATTCTAACATTCAAAATAAACACGTGAGCATTATCTTTTTACGGTGAGTGTACGTGATCGTCTGTACAATAACTTATTTTTCAAAGTCTATAAATGTCTTTGCGACTGTCGCGAGAGTTTCTGCTTTGGATTCATTCTGCTCTGTATTAAGTTGCTCGAATACTTTCTCCCCTCCACACATGCAGTGTTGCCAACTCCTCAGTAAGGAAAATCGCTATTGGTTGTCCTAAAAGTCTCTAGAAGGCGCCAAATGACGTCATCGCCTAATTTGCATAATTGGTCATGCTAATGTAACTGTAACCTACGCTGTTTTAGAGAGAAATAACATCGTGGAAGAGACAAAGTGAGTAAAAACGTCCTAAATGCATTTAGAATTTATTTAGAACTACGAATTTAATTTCTTTTAGCAATTATTGTTTTTTAATGTCACAATTCCAACTCTGCTCCTTTATCCAGGCCTGGACCGGCAAAAGTGACCCGAAATAGGCGCTCTGGTGGAGTTACTGTGTGTGTGTGTTTATAAGTAGTTTTAAACCTTGTGATCCACAAAACAGCACAACAGTAAAAGAACTGACTGCGTTACAGTCAGTGCGGAGCAGCGGCTTCGCTCATGCGCGATTCATTTGCCGTTTGGACGCACAGGTGTGAACGTCTCCTGCCCGGACAGCAGCTGAGGAGGACTGTCCTCCGCCCGTGAGCGCTTTGGCACGGGTGAGGTGCCCACAGCAGCACCGCTGCTTGGTGAGAGTAAGAGCGATCCGCGTTTTCACGTCAAAAAGTCGTCATAAATAAGTCTCCAATAACACCAGAAAAAGTCACCAGATTTGTCGCTAGTCGCTTTTTAGAAAAAAAGTCGCTAAGGGGTCTGAAAACTCGCTAAATATAGCGACAAAGTCGCTAAGTTGGCAACACTGCACACATGTTAACGAGGTGACAGTAACGGCACTTATGGCCGAGCACGTGCTTTTATAGGCTGCATATTACTCGGATGTGTTCACCATCTGGAAGCACGGCCTCTATGGGTGAAGACCTGCGGTGATTTGATTAGCTTCCAACAGATGTCTCTCTTGTCCAAAGTTGAAATCCTTTCCTTTCACTAAACGTGCTTGTTGACGATCCCTCTGGCGTCAAACTTTCCCTATTAAACATTGTCTTTCTGCTTTGTTTTCCACCAACTTCCGTCTCAAGTTTGTCTACCTTCACTCGCTGCTTCTTCACCCAGGCTCTGGCAGCAGAGACAGACTGTGTTTGGCCTGCTGACCCTGCTGACCCTCCTCTCCATTGCCTATCGTATTGAAGGAGCACACACCCAGGTGACTAAAACTCTGCACATATTGCATTTCTTGGCGTATCCTAACTATTCATATGCAAGGAGGTTATTAACGTAGTTGGTCCTGTGGCAGTCACTTTTTTGATGATTATATTTCCTCACCTTTAGCCCACCGCAGCACTGAATGCAACATGTATATTTGCTGCAGGGTTGTCCTGCCCGTGCATCCACATCAGCTGTAGAGTGCCTGAAATCTGTGGTTTCATCTGACAGTAGTATGTTGTTGTCTGACAGCTGATATTTGCATAAACGTGCTTGGTTGTATCTGCCAGTTTCTCATAAATATGCTTCTAAATGCCCAGATGCAGCATGCCGTGCTGTACAATCCCCCAGAGACGGCTCACATTTTTGCTGTTTTTAACGCCCCCTGGAATACGGGGGAAGAAAATCAGCGTTATTTACAGTCATGGAGTTGTGTAATCACTTCTCAGTAACTACACGTAACAATCTCCCTTGGCTGGCACTGCTTCCCCGAATCCTGCCAGTAAAGCCAGAGAGCGTATGTGCTGTTGTTGTGTTCCTGGGTTTCCTGGGAAATGGAGTCACTGGTCAGAGCCCCCACCCCACCTTCTCCCCCCTTCCCGTAATCTACACACTCCATGCTTCCCCCTGAAAACAACCTGCCCGGGCTTCCAGGAGGCGGTGTAAACAGCAGCGATAGATGGAGTGATAGTGGGGGATGAACAGAGAAGGAGAGATCTTGGCTTTCTTCTGTTTGCTTGTTGTGTAAGAGCTGGCTGCCACCAGGAAAGAATAATGGTGCTCTGTGCTGAACACTCCTACCCTACAGCTCTGTCCTTTAAACTCAACAACCTCAGGTTTCTCCCTCACTCTCCTTCCTCTCCCTCTTTCTTTCTCCCAGCCTTTAGAGGACCCTCTGTTTCACACACTCTCACCTCCTCTCACTCTGTCCCTTCCTTGCTCGCACTGTGCACACCCCCTCCCTCCCCTTCCCCTTTTCTTGTTTTCTTCACACTCTGTGCATGTGTCTCTGCCATGTGGTTGACCGTCCCTCTCTCTGGCCTCTGCAGTATGTGTGCTACATGGAGAAGAAGACGCTGTGGTGTGCCTACTGGGTCGGTCTGGGCATCCTCTCCTCTGTGGGTCTTGGCACTGGCTTGCACACTTTCCTCCTTTATCTGGTAAGACGGCATTTTGTGTGAGTGTTCACTCTTTCACGCTGCAGTTATTCACTTGTCTGTGCATGCCTGTGACAGGGCTCAGAGCCGCTGGATGATGGTGGTGCTGTGACGCAGGTATTAAAAAAGCTGGTTTTGATGCTGCTGTCAAGTAGTTGTTTTTAATAAGAGCACTGATAAAGAGATTTTGGCGTGAGTGTGCTAATGTGTGTTTGCGTGCGTCTGCGTTTCACAGTGAATAGGCGCTTTGGTAGCCACGCTGTTTTGACAGGCAGTCCAGGAACAATCGCACTCAGTGACCCCTCTGACTGAGTGCACATGAGGATAAAAACACTCTCCCTCCCCCGATCTGAGCTCTTTCTCTTTCCTTTCTCCCCACTTTCCTGCTCCCTACCGTGCCGCTCACTCTCACTTTCACTCCCTCTTCTTACTTTCTTCTTTGTGCCTCTCCTCGCCGCACACTCCCCGTTTTCTCTTCATCTCTCTTTTTAATCTAGTGCCAGGCGTGTTGGCTTTTGCGTCTCTAGCGCTGACGAGCGCAGGGTCCCCAAACATCTGCTTGTTTGACTACTCTCAGTCCATCTGTCATCAAGGAGTCCACCGTCACACTCTTGTGCCCTGACCCAGTGGAGCTGAACTGGAAACTTTGAAGTGCGTGTCCTCCATGCTGCTGTTTTTAAAAGCCAACTCTGGTGCTCTGAAATGTAATTTGAGAGGCGTTCCTCTGGTTTCTTTTAGTCCAATAGCGGTCCGGCTCACTTTCTTTGCCAGTAAGATGTCACCATCTAGTGAGCGTGGTCGTTACTGCAGGCGGTGGTGTCACCGGGTTCATGACAGAACTTGATGATCCTTGCTGGAGCGGCTCGTGCGCATTTTTATAGAGATTTGACTCATACTGTTGCTCGAGAGCTGATACTGTGATTTTTAACCAAAGAATTTCATGACTTAAAAAACAAATGTACAGAATTTCCAATAAAAATAGTTTGAACAGAATTACTTTTAAGCATTTAGTGTTTCACTGTAGGAAGGAAGTGCTGCTTACTGACAAACCTGCAATTTGTGATATGACTCCAACACTGACAAAAAACATCGTGATCAGGCAAGAATATTCAAACCAATGCAAACAGGGATTTGCCAACAGATTACTTATTTCACGTCGCATTTGTGTCATTGGCTCCTATCCAAATTTAAATTGGTGTTGGCCAATCCAAAAAGTACAAAAGTGGCCTTGGAGAATTATAATTATGCGTCTTCTTTTCTGTAGAAGCGCTGCTAAATGAGCCGCGTCGATTACTCTGTGATTTTCTAGATTTCTGGGTCCTGAAAAAATATTTTTGACAAGTGGTAAGTGAGCACTGGAGAAAGCTAGCAGGCTTCTTGTTCTGTTTTTAGGAACTGGGTCAGTGATAGTAAGTGGGTCAAGTGCAAAGCACTCGCTAAGATGCCTCCACAAACTTTTAAGTCCAACACATGCTGCGTGACCTTTCTGGGCCTAGTTTCCATTGTGTTTATAAGCAGGAATGACAATTTGAAAAGGCAGAACTGGAGTTCATGTGAGCTCTCAGTGTTGATCACTACCAACAACATTTGGGAAAGACGCCACCGCTTGTAACGGAGGTGCTTCCTGTGACGAGCTGATAGATCAACGATTTTATGAAAGGATATTGATGGATATTAAACGTAGCCTTATTTAAAGAAAAACAATGACAAATATGTATTCAGCTTGTAAAAAGTGTGATGTTTACTCGAGTGGTGCTCTGACACATTTAAATTGTTGTCTAAAAAGACGAAATCAAGGATGATGCCACTTAAGGAATTTTAGACATTTTTAGATCTTTTCTGTCCTTTTATAGATTAAAATGATTCAGTAATTAAATCGTTGTTAGATGCAGATGATAAAAGTAATTGTATGCCAGCAGCTCTGCCTGAGAGCTGAGGTTATTTTAGTTCAAATTTAAATCTAAACATTAAAATTCAAATTTTTTTACAAACAATACTTTCCTGCTGTTTCAAAACAGCGCTGGGGGAACTACGGTGTGACTTTGTTTTTATTAAGTGTCAGTAGGTGGTGCAAGCGGCCTTAACATGTCTGTAATGCAGGAAAAGTCACACACATTCAGAATAGAGTTGTAATTTTGTATC
Organism: Astatotilapia calliptera; assembly: GCF_964374335.1. Lineage (NCBI taxonomy): Eukaryota > Metazoa > Chordata > Actinopteri > Cichliformes > Cichlidae > Astatotilapia > Astatotilapia calliptera. The sequence goes on from NC_137431.1 coordinate 1,569,595, forward strand.
CAGTTTTGCGGTTGTAAAAAAACATATTGTAAAACATTGTAGCTTCCTCACATATTCACATGAATGATGAGAAGTGTAATGTTAATGTAAAAAACGGTCTCTATAAAGAATAAACTGGACACTGATCTATTTATTTACTTAACAAATGTTTAACGGTGTCGTGTATATGAGCAGCCAGCGGGTAAAAATCACAGGACTGTAAAAGGTGCATCTTTATGTGAATTTGTAGAAAAATGTGCCTCCTTCAAAGTTTAAATGCCACCGAGGTCCCTTTCAGCACTGCTTTCATGTGACCCCACACATGACACTGTGGTTTCTATAACTTTTCTTTTTTACAAGTATTTCTCCTGCAGTAACTGTTACATTTTCCCATCAGCCACAGTGTTTACTCTGATGTAGGAAGTCGAAGAGGCAAGCTTTCGGTTGATATGCCGGTCCTATACTGCTAATAGATTAGCTGGAAATAAAACACCACATCATATATTATTAGGCTACTTCCTTCGAAATTGGCGAGAGGCAGTCAACATTGTGAAAACAGCACGGAGGCTCCAGCAGGGGGGGGTACTGAGCCTGTATAGGCAAACCAACCCAGTCAATGAAACCAGAACAGAAGTGGCAGCTCCTCTGTTCTCTGACATGGCCAATTGCTACCCCGTGTCTCCACTCTGTTTGCATCCTGCTGAGACTGTGGGAGATCATTGTGCGTGGTTCAGCACTGGTTAATGGAGAAAGATAAAAAGCTGCAACTCAGCCGTAGAAAAGGGGGAAAGGCACACTTGGCACATCATCAAGTGTACTTTATCCAGCTGCTCTGAGAAAGGAGGTCGTGGGTGGGTGCTCACAATGCAGACTATGAAAGCGGCCGCAAAGGCGTTACAAAAATGCACGTGTGTGTACACTTTAAGTCCTGCACCTGTGCACACGTCCACCGAAACGACTGTGGCGATCGCTGTGACGAGCGGGACCAGCTTTCGTCCCGGCTCACTTTTTAAAGTTATGAGTGACGAGTCTTGTCACTGCTGTGTGAGTTCTCACTGAGACGGGGTTCACATAGAAAGCTGGGGAACGTCGTAAATACTTTAGAAGAGAGCTCATCTGAGTCATCCACCATTAAATTACCTTCAGTAATGACTGTTGCCATTAAGTCATTATGGGCAGCATGAAAATGATTGCGCTCGATGTTAAGTCAACAGAAACAATGAATTAAAGTCATTATAATCGAAGCACATTTCTGTTTTCATAATAACAACTCGGGTCGTCTTTTTTTTGCAGCTTCTGTCTTTACTTTGTGACTGAGAGGTGCAAACACGTGCACACATTTGAGCAGTTAGGAGGAGAAACGAGTCGACAACAAAAAATACATGTTTGTATACAACTTATCATTTGTTTTCCAAACAATGTGAATAAATAAAACCAGCGGATCGTCTAAATAAATGAACATTGTGTAGTTTTCTATATTGAGATTCTTCTAGGATTGCTAAATTATAGGTTGCACAGGAGGTTTGTGCAGAATATACAGAGTTTCCCCAGCAACCCTCCTAAAATTAAGTTTTGTCTGTGGGCAATTACCAGGAGCAAAGCTTTAATTAGTGCCAACTATCACTGAGTGCTGAGCAGGTCTGCGAGCGTGGCTTCCACACACTGGCCCGAGTTGTCGTCGCTGCCACTGTCGCACAGTTTTATGGATCAGCTGCTGTTGTATAGTTAAGTGCGGTCCGCTAATAAAGCCAGTGTACTGAGCTAATAACTGGGTCGTGTGTTCCTGAGATACCGTAGCGCTCACTCTCCTGGCCACTGTGGAGCTGGTGCATGATGCGAGTCCTGCTGTCATCCAGCAAACAATAGGAAACCTTCACCTTCACCTAGACAGAAACCTGGGTGCTTTGTTTGAGCTGTGATTCACGCTGCTCGGCAGTCGGACCTGGTCTAAATTTTCCACTGCTTGTTTTTTTTTTTCCCGTGTGTGTGTGTGTGTGTGTGTGTGTGTGTGTGTGTGTGTGTGTGTGTGTGTGTGTGTGTGAAGCTGTTTGAGAGCTGATTAGCTGAGGGAGCTCCTGGGACAGCTGTAAAGGTAACCTTCTAATTCGTGGGGTTTAATTTGTATGTAAAAGTTGCCATGAAAGAAGTTGCTTGGCTCTACCCACACATGTTCAAACATGACCGGCACATTATTTCTCTGTTCGCCAAAGAGACGACTGATACGTTGCATACTCATGAACCAGAACATGGGTGACACATCAGGATCGAGTTCAGTTTCTTGAAAAGGTGCTGTTGACTCACTGCTGCTCTGAAGTAATGGATCTTTCCCTTTAATTGCAACGCCTCTTAAATTCAGTTTAAAGCCATTCATTTTTAACTACATCTCGATAGTGTGTACACTGCAGCTGTTACAGAAATGACTGAAACTGGAATATAACTGCAAACAAGACTTTTACTTCCTGTGGGGAAAAAACGGGAAAAATTTGTGAGAAGTACGCAGCACAATTGCTTTCATTCATGACTTTTAAGTAATTCGTTTCCTTCATTAGTTTGGAGACATAAATATGCCCAAACATCTTGTGACTTACTCATCTTCACCAAAGTTTTTCAAAAATGAATACCAGAGAGGGGTGGGTGGGTGGGTGTGTGTGTGTGTGTGTGTGTGTGTGTGGTATTTCTAATGGCTTCTCTGTCCTAACTGTCTCACCTCAGCTATCTAAAGCATGCGTCTCTCTGTGTCTTAGAGGCCCCAGGAGTCCTGGTAATACTAAGTACAACAACTATTCGTTCTGAAACGCACACACACGCACCCACACACAGTCGCACCCACACACAGCCACAGGAAGCAAACCCTGGGCCAAAGTGGGCTTAGTGTGTAGCCAGTCTGGAATGGCACCAACAAACCCCAGAACAAGCCAAACCTGACCAGACCAAACCAGAGCTCTGCTGGCAGACTGGTTGTTGAGCTTTTTTCAAGCATAGTTTTGTTATGAAATTCTTTCATAAAGGTCACTCGGTGCTTTTCATTCGTGCACCCTCAGGTGGATCTGTTGGGCCGGCGCTCACTCGTACTCCATGTTCTGCAGATAAGGACTCTCTCTGGGTACCAGGAGTCTGTCTTCCTGCGTTAGTGATATTTGTACATCGTGCTTTAATTATAAATGACAATGAAAGATACATTTTAGTTGGTGTTGGTGTGGAGAGTAACCTTCAGTAATAGTAATAAATCACACAGCAATAGTTCATTCATGTAGCTGTAAAAAGCATGGTAATATGTTAAGTAATCCAAAGTGTTCAGAATAGTTACTCTCACTGAATAACGTAACAGAATACGTTACAAAATACATTTTGGGGCATGTAATCTGTAATCTGTAGTGGAATACATTTTAAAGTAACCTTCCCAACACTGGATTATATAAACAAATAATTACAATTTCTCCACTATCAGTGATACTTGTGATATGGGCCAATTAAAATCTTTCCAAATTAAAAATCTTTCCAAATTAGAAGAACAAACTCCTTCAACCGTAATCAATTTAAAACAACAAATCTGGATCCTGGTAAAAATATTGAATCCAGTGTATTAACTATAAATTTAGTCTAAAAGCATTTGAATTGATTGAAGCTGATTCTGTTTAAACTTTGTTTCTGTGAGTGTTTCTCAACACAGAGTCCTGTGGTTGGATGTGTGTGTGTACTCCCCCCCTCCCTGCTCCATCACTGGCCTCTCTCCCGAGCTCTCTTGCCTCCCTCAGAGATCCCGACCACGGCTTCTTCAGAACGAACTAACCTCTAATGTTTGTCCTGCGCTGCCTCCAGCAGTCTCCACTGTAAGAAGCGGTGAGCAGGTTATGCTGGCTGGACCATGTCTAATGTTCTTAAATGGCCCTCAACAACCACAGTGACCTGTTAATAACTGGACTATCGTGCGGTCGTGGTCACTGAAAAGTGCTCAGTTTATGGTCACCCATTAATGTCCTGTTTGGGCCACGAAAGCGTCTGCATTTGCCACTATAGACCAACAAGGAGTCGGCTCTGTGACTGGTGGCTGGAACAGTGATTTGACATTTGATTTGTGAGAAGAAAATATGCGATTTTTATTAGTGAACAATTTTAAAATACCAAAAATGGAGGAGAAGGAGAATAATGTGTGTTTATATATGATCTGCAAATGTGCTGGTCGTGTGTCGCTGCGTGCTAATGGGAACACAGTGTTGTCATGCACTGTGACGAATAATGAAACTTATAATAATGTACCGTTCGCTTATGAATGAATAAAACGTAGAGTCCACTACATTCTCACATGAAGTCATCATGTTAGGCTCTCTGCATACATTCTTCTATGTATATATCTGTGAACCACAGACTACATATAACAGATATCAGCCATTGTTTATGGGATGCTACACTTTGCTGCCTACATTTTGTTTTTCTAACTCCAGAAATATTTAGGTTTAACGTAGCAGGAGGCAAACTGAATGACTGACCACACCTGTGCAGGTTGGTTTCCAGGCAGGCTCAGAGTTTGATGCTCTGAATTCCACAAAAACATGACACTAAGCTGAGTTACAGTTACAGAACTGGTGTCTGTGCTCAGACTGTCTGTGTCATCGTTCTCTGGCTGTCGGTTTATGTTATTTGTACAGTTATATTATTGTAATGACAATAAAAACTTTCAATTCAATTAAAACAAACAAAGGGCTCCTAAAAATATCCAAGTCTCCACTTAGAATGATGTTTGTGTCTTTGTTACCAGCATCAGGGGTAAAAAGGGTCTGCGGCTCACACTGACTTTAGATTTTAAAAATCCCACACTGATATATTTTGTTTCATTTGACACTTGCTCTATGTTTGGACCGTGCACTCCCACTCCCTCTATATTTATGATATGGTCACCACGCATTCAGACACACACCCCAGATCCAAAGCGAGTCCAGTCTCATACCCAGGAGTGGGGATCCCAGGCACTGGTTTCTGCACGTCACCACAGGAATGCCAGCAATGCTCCAGTATGGATCCCATTGTGTCAGAAAGGAGCTTTGTCAGAACCGATGTGTAATATGGTGGCTGCAAACGTCTTCAGCACTGGGCAGATGTCAAAACAAACATGGAGGTAGAAGAGTGACTTGGGTAGAATTATTTGTTTAGTGTTATCATTGTTAACCTGCTGAGACCTGAACTCTTTCGTGGCATTTTGACTTTCTCTTTGCTGTTTGGGCTGATTGGGGCCTGATTCACGTAAAAACAAAGAATTACCTGATTTCTTTTTTTTAACTTGATTTTTGTTTCTGAGAGAAATGAGATCCACATACATTCACTTTAACTTTTGATCGCACAGGGGCAGGATAACGTCCTCGTAAGTGGATATCAGGCCCTTGTAGAGCAAGATTTAGTATTTTGGTCTGAACAACCCAAAATGTGACGTCCACATACGTGGACGCAGGTCCTAGGAGGTTAATAGTGATCGGCACAGAAGAACGCTTTCTTGGGAAAATTCCTGTGTATTTACTACTATCGGCATATTTGTTCATATGTGTCATCGAGTCAAAGGCCAAACGAGACGGAGAGCAGCTCCCTGACAGTCGTGGGTTGGGCCGTAGATTAATATTGAATCACCTGGACAACATGAGAGGACTGGACTTTTGTGTAAGCTGAGAAGCGGTGACACAGCAACGGCTGAGAGCGAGAGACTTCTCGCAGTCACTCCGTTGGCAGGCTCTCTGTGTGTGTTTGGTAAACAAACGTTACCCAAGATAGAGCAGGGAGGTGTGAACAAGAGGAATTTTTTCTTTCCTGTCCACAAAAACATCTTGCTTGATGACTTTGTCTGCACACATGAGTTGTGTTAAGTATCTGAGGCTGGAGAGTCGGTGAGGCAGGAAATGAGCCAGGGGAGGATCCAGGCTGACTGGGTCAGTGCTGGGAGTTTCTAGGCTTCTCTTTCTGGGTCACTAAAGATTTTCCTCATTTGTCTTGTGCTTTGGTAACCAGTGCATGAGCATCCATTTTCCCCTGCAGGTCCTGGGAGGCTGATATGAAGTGTTAGTGTGACTAACATTTGTGTCATCTAAGAGGGCACAGTTCCTAGAGAAGACATGGCAGCTTCCTGTTGCCTCACACACGCCGCTCTCCTGCCCTCCCACGTTCCACTCTGTCCTGTCCTGCCTTGTCCCATGCAGCTTCGGAAGTTCCACCCCCACCCTGGGCTTGCCAGATTGCTTTTGTGCTGCATTGCGTGATTCCAAACTGCCCCTGTGCGTCACTGGGAGCACCCTTCCTACACACACACACATACATTGTAAATACATGCTGCTTTGTCACACCGTCCTACTCGTGGGCTTGTCTTTATTTGTATTAGAGAGACGGTTGGGTAGTAACTGGTAATGCAAAGGTTTTGCTTTATATCACATGTGCATATATTAGTGGGAATTTTTTTTTTTAAGTTCACTTGGTGACCTACAAAGTAACTGACTGCATTTTTTAAAGTTAGCCGTCCTCTCCTGTTTGTAGAAAACTGGATCAAGATGATCTTATCATCCTGTACAGAATAACCACCAACCCTTTGTTTCCGTGTCATTTTCAGATAGCAAACTTTAAAAAGCGGATTTCTTTCACACTTTTTGTCTTCAGCCAGCAGAGCCTCGGCAGAACAGCACGTCGATTCAAACAGTAACAAAGTCAAATGAATCCTTTTTATTAAGAGCTCTTTGCCTTAAATTGCTTCTGTCTAAGTCAAATGTCATCATGACAGAAATGTGGTGAATGTTTGTTTTGATATTACCGAGTTTAAGTCTCAGTCTCCACAGGAGCATTCTGGGGGGGGCAGGAGCATTCTGGGGGGGGCAGGAGCATTCTGGGGGGGGCAGGAGCATTCTGGGTGCTGGGGCAGGAGCATGCACACGTCTCTATACTCCTGGAAGCCTCACTGAGGCAGAAATGGAAACCAGAGCAAAGACGGCAGGTCGCTCCTGTCGGGCAGCAGCACATCCAGAACGTGGGACGATTTTCTTTTTCCTTCATTATTATTACTTAATTATTGTAATTGCGCGTGTACAGGTATGGCTACACGTTACTGGATGTATTGATCAGTGGGAAACGCTGGTCACCAGCTTAGAAACTGTTGTGTTAATGAAACACACCAGAGCTGCTCTCTTTTTGTTTCTTTGAATACCACAAAGCAAACCCTGTAAAAGTTACTGGAACAAATAAATAAAAAAGTGTTTTTTGTTTTGTTTTTTAATGTTGTTTATTTTGTCCAATGAGCTGTTTTTTGTTTTTTTTCCAAAGCAATACTTTGATCTTATTGGCGTTTTTTCATTTTTGTGTTTTTCTGGATCCAAAGTTGAACCCGTGCACCACCAAACTCATATAGTTGGCCACATACAGCCCACTTTAATCTTTAGTGAGCAGACCAGTGAAAATCATCTTTCTTTCACTGTACAGACGTTTATTTGCACATTTAATACCGAAGATATTTTAATATTAGAAAAAGACGTGCAAATGTGTGCTATTTCTGTACACGGCAGAGAAATGCTGCTGTAGTTCATACATTGTAAGAAATGTGTGAAACTGCAGACATGTTTACATATTGACTGTCATAAATAATTATGAAACTGAAAGTTTTTATTAAAAATAACTCTCCCAGTAAAACCACATTTTTCTGCCTTTAATTGTTCATCTATTATCTACCTCCTGTGGTTTGGTATGAATGAGCTCTTTGTTTATCAGAAAAGCTGTAAAAATGATGAAAATACAGTTAGAAGAGCAAAATGACTCGATTGGACGAGTCAGGCTGACCTCGGGGTTTTTTACACGTCACCCTGAACTGTTCCCAAAATCGTTCATCTTTTTTTGCGCTGCCAAACTTGGTGGGTGAGTAAGTACAGAGATGTCGAGTGTGTGCGCACCAAACGGTTTCTCAGCTTTGGTTTCCACCTTTGATCGTTTCCATGTGGGGCCCTCCACTCTGGTGCTGACACTTTTAGTTTGAAAGGGCAACTCAAACGTGATCATAGCTTTGCTTTTCAACATTTCCTACTGGCATCACACAGCAAGGAAAGACGGAAGAGTCACTCGTCATGCTAGTTTGCAGTCAAACGTTCCCCATCTTTATAAAACACAGGAGCGATACTGGCCCACGGATAACTGCCTTTCTGTTCCTCAGTATTTGACTCAATCGGTGTCTATGCTAATAACAAAGGGGTCTTCCTCTCTGACTCAGGTAGACTTACTCCCACTCTTTTTTCCCTTTTCACTTTATCTTCCTTTCTTCTCCGCCTCTATCTCTGTCTTTCTCTTTTTCCAGGGACCACACATAGCATCGGTGACCCTGGCGGCCTACGAGTGCGGCTCTGTGGATTTCCCCGAGCCACCGTATCCAGAACAAATAGTTTGTCCCCAACAGGAAGCACCAGCATCAGATTCTGGTGCTGAGCAGGTGGGTGTGGAAGCTGTGGGGTCAGAGACGCTCCAGGGAAAAGTCTCACTGTGGACCATCCTCTCTAAAGTCCGTCTGGAAGCTTGTATGTGGGTGAGTGTGTGTTACATGTCAGGCACCGTCAGCTGTGGACATTACAGATGAGAACATTTTAAAAACCTGCAGAGTTTGGCTCCTTTCGTTCCGTTTCAGTCACAGTTTGCAGCAACCTTTCATATTAGCCACAGCTCGTAGCAGTGTTCAGTGTTTGTGATGCTTACAGGGGGATATCTCATGTCTGCTAAATGTCAGTTTCTCATGAACTAAGAAAAAACCATCTTTGTAGACGTATTCAGTGGGTGTCGTTACGCAGAATCGCACCAAAACCTGAAGGACAGCACGCTCAAAACTTGGTGAAGATCGAATCCTAATACAGACTATTTAAACTCTTTGGCGCCATTCTGGCCATATCAAAGGTTATGCTAATTTATGCTAATTAACTTGCATTTTTTTACCTTTCACACTCAAAGCAGAAACGACACAAAGGTGCATTAAAACTGGGTGCAAATGTATTCATTGATAACTGGTCTGCTTGGAAAACCCCTGCTCCTTCCTGTGAATTTCCCCTAACCAGCATCGATGGTTTCACACCTCTAACCAACCCTGCGGTTGCAAAGACCAACATCTCTTTTTTTCAATCGATGAGGTTTTTTTCAGACGTGCGTCAGAAACATTTTTATCTCTTTATATGAAAACAGCTGCTTTTCAAACACTTGGAGGTCTCGTATTAGCAGCGTCCACTTCCAGAGCGCGTGGGTCTGCGTGAGTTTTTATAAAGTCACTGACGATAACTTGCACACAAAAACACAACAGTCACGCTCGATTATGTGCGCTTTTGTTTACGTTTTCTCAGTGACGTGTGGACCTGCTGAACATTCGGAGAATAGAGAACTTGGCGTCTGACACATTAGATGACTTTGATCATTGTTGTCCATTTCCCTTTTCCTCTTAATGTGGAAGGTTCAGAGATGAGGGGGAAATGCATGTTATCAGCTACGAGGCTTTACTGGAACTGGGCTCCCTGCTCAGACCGGCGTTCGTTACGTAACTTTATTTTATATAATTATGCAGTTATGGTCCTTTGACTTGATCTTTATTTGATCCGTTTTCACTTTAAACGTCCCCTCCAACCTTCCACTTTGTGTTACCATATATGTGTACACACACCGATCCAGCATGTAAAAAAAAAAAGGTGTGCATGTTTTATTAATTGGTGCAGCACGGTCGTTTCTCTGCTTTCAAAATGGAGTCGCATTTTTCTCCCAGTCGAGCTGCAGCATCGTGTTACGAGCAGCGATATCCAAGTGTGTGTTGGCGGGGGGGGGTGCTATCCAATCCCCTCGGATGCATAACCACCCACTACCAACCAACCACTGCCCCTTTGTAACCTCAGCCTGGCACGACCTCGGCCGAGGCTTGTCGGCGATTCAGTTGGAAACACCTGTCGCACCCACGGCTTCAAAGCGCCCACGTCAACATTTCCCCTCCTCCTCCCACCTTGTGGATACGTCGCTGATGAGACACGTGTGATTCCCCTCCTACCTTCTCTGTCCTCTTTGTTGTCTCTTCTTCTCTGTGCTCGGTGGACAGAGAAGCTCAGAGGTCCGCTTTAAGAGCGGCGCCGTGCAGGTAGACGCGTTTCGCTGCCCCCCACACAAACCCACACGGCCACAATGCTCACACACAGAGGCAGAGCTGCTGAATGGAGCAGCTGCCAGGGAGATTAAGACACATCTCCATTATGAGGAAAAAAACTGGCACATTTCATCAAAGACTCCAGTGTTAACAAGAGAACAGGGTGTCCAGATTAAAGATCGAGTTTGCCAGGTTTGGGGATAGCACCGCCTCCCGAGAATGATTGTTTGGGCTTGTTGTTGCTGCCATGGTTGCTAACTACCTACTAATCATCTTCTGGCTCCAGCCATCCAGCAACATACAAGTAATGTGCCTGCGATTAGTCAGTTATATCCTTCTGGGGGAGAAGTTGTTTTGTGTTCCAACGAGACGACTGAAGTGCAAAAGGATTTTTTCTTCTTTTCGTTGCTGTCGGTGCATCGAAGGGTGTCGGGATGTGGTAAATCTCGAAATCACCCATTTGTCATCTGAAACTTAAACTAACTGTATCTTCTTGTCCCCGGCTTTGCGCATACTTTTCCTTTGTGCCTGGAAACATTAAAGTAATGAGCTGTGAGCAACTCCAAAAACGCAGCATTTCTTGGCGGCTGTTTTCATTGTGTTAATTAAGTCTGTAACCCTCACCCGCTCTCTCCCCCCTCCGAACTCCTGCCCTGTTCTCATGTTTTGGTGGATGAACTTGGTGAACCGACTGAAGTGCTGAGGATTTATTTCCCCCCCAAATCACTTCCGCTTTCTTCCTGTTAAGCCCCCTACAATCACACAATCATATGGCTACAAGCTCATTGTCGCTGTCGGACTTGGATGTTCTGGTTGCTTGGACGAGCTCCCTCTCCCCCAGATTTGTTAGCGCATCTTAAATTTTCTTGAAAAGGTTGCAGATTGGAGAGGAGGAGCCAGGAGTTTCACACACCCTGGACCCGTGTTTAACGTATCCATGATTGTTTAATAATCTGCCGGATTTATTTCTTGTAAATCTTTTCCGTTTTATTCCCATTAAGCGCACTGATCTCAAATCCCCGACCTCAAGCATCGCAAGCTGCTTTGCATAGTGGATATTGATATTTCATGTCTATTAACCGTCTGAAGGCAAGAAAAACATGGAATGATTTAGCGTAGCAAAAAGTCATTTCACAGCCAGATGTCTTGAGGCATAATTAATATTTAAAGCTGTGGCATCGCTTAACCGCAGATCTTGGATACAGTATAAGTGTTTTTAATAACTGCGCTCTACATCTGAGATATCTGTCCAGAAGCTCTGTCGATTGCAGATTTTGACATAACAGAAGTGTGTGTTATATATGAAATCACACGATGAGTATAAACATGAATGAAACGTGTGTGAACAGGGTGTGGGCACAGCCATCGGAGAGCTGCCTCCGTACTTCATGGCGCGAGCGGCTCGGCTGTCTGGCACTGAACCCGATGATGAGGATTACCAGGAGTTTGAGGAAATGCTGGACCAGGCAGAGGCCACGCAGGTGACACGCTGCTCATCTCAGACTCATCATCTTCATCATCATTCTCTGTAATCAAACTTCCCCTCTCCTACCTCCTTCTTTCCTGCATCGCACATCTTTCTGTCGTTTCCTCTCCGCTCGTTTGCCTTCATCACTCCATCACATTTTTTTTGCTCTATACCAAAAGTCACGTCTGATGTGGCAAATTTGCTTTTGTAACCTGCGTGTGTTTGTGTTTGAACCTCCCCTCGGTGTCTCAAGACTGCAGCGCTTTCACAATGCTGTGACTAAGGGAACAGCAATGATGCACTAGAGTAAAATGTTCCCGCGATATCCGGGCCCTCGTTGAGTAATTTCCTGTTTGACTTTGGGTTTTTTGGGTTCTCATGTCTAACATCTCTGCAAATGTTTCAACAATGCCTAACAACTCTGTCTAAATATTTATTTTTCCACCCTCTTGCGATTATGAATAGAGGGAGAGGAATGAACAGAAACATGCATGTGGATTTCCAAAGGCTTGTCATGTGTATGTCCATCGTCAGTCAAAGGCTGCGGTAGGTCAGGTGGATAAAACGACCAGCAGCTGAAGCGAGCTGCAGCCGACTCACTCATTTTCTCTGCTTTGAGCTGCGAGCAATAACTTTATTTTTTAATGAGGGTGTCTCAGATATTAAAGGACTGCTACGTGTTCAGTGTCCGTTTCATCTTTTGAAGCATGCGTGTAGGATCTGTGACTTGTTCAGCCACAGTTGCATTCTGGGTAATTAAATAAGTAAGTAAAGTTTATTTATTAAGCACTTTTCATAGACAGGTAGTCACAAAGCGCTGCACACAGAGATGAAAATAAACAGTACGATAAATAGAAAAATGCACAATATAGAGTTTAAATGTAAATTAAAAATATAAAAATGTAAAAAGCGTTGGTCAACAGAAAGCTTGTTTAAACAGTAAAGTTTTAACTGCTTTTTAAAGGATTCCACAGAGTCAACCAAACGTAGTTGTAGAGGCAGACTGGTCCACAGCCCTGGTGCCACAGACTGAAAGGCTCCGCCCCCTTTCCTCTTCAGACGAGCACTGGATTTAATTGTAACATGGCCGACATACGGACCTCTGGCCATAACTGACAAAATGCTTTTTAGCACTTTTTTTTTTTTTTTTAGCACATTTTAATGAATTATTTTTCATCTGTATTTACAAAAATATATTTTCAAAGGTCACCATATTTTTTTCTGTAAGGTATAGAGTAATTGTTTTAAAATAAAAGGTTAACCTCCTAAGACCCGAACTCTTCCACAGCAGCATTTTTAATTTCTCTCTGATATTTGGGCTGATTGGGACCTGATGAATGTAAAAACATGAATAAAAAAAATTAATGTAACCTCATTTTTGTTTCTAACAGAGCCACATCCGAGGATATTCGTTTAAAATTTCGATAGAACAGTAGCAGGATAACGTCCTTGTTAGTGGATATCAGGCCCTTGTAGAGCAAAATTGAGTATTTTGGTCTAAATAACCCAAAATGTGACGTTTTTTTTTTTTTTTTAAATGAGTGTACGTGATGTGTTGGTTGTATGTTTGTTGTTTGTTTTGACATACTGCGAATCAATTTCCCATCAGGGACAATAAAGTTACCATTGACATATGTGGACGCAGGTCCTTGGAGGTTAAAAATTGTTATTTCCACCTTATTGAATTTAAATCAGGGCCAATTTGTTGTAGTTAAACACAAGTTGTTTTTGTTTTTTTTAAATGAGCAATTTAAAAATGTAATTTTTTTCTTTTATATCAATTTAATAAGTAATAAGTTGCAGCTTTCAGCACTATTGTAACACAGAGGAGCTACGCAGGTTTGAACTTTGATCTTTCTTTTTCTTCTCGTTCTACCTGATCAGCTTAAACCACGTTGTACCTGTTACGCCTTCAGCTGGCTGAAGTAGTAATCGGTGATTAGTTGTCACAAATGAACTTTGAAGTCAATAATTACAACATATTTAACGACGTGTGGTTCCTGAGACGAGCCGCTGTTTCCATTATCAGCGACTTCAACAAATGTGGACGAGGGCTGCGCTGACACAGACATCAAATTCGTAAAGCTCTGAATATTCACAGATATGTACATGTGCTTTCTTTTCATGAGCTTTATCATTCAGATTTGTGGTTTTTATGAACTCAGTGCTTTTCCTTGGGCATAAATATATTTAGACTGGAGTCATTTAGCATATAAATCAAAGTTTGTTGTCAGTGCAACAACGGCGCAGCAGCACGCTTTGATCGAATGCTGAATTTTGCCGTTAAAACAGAGAAAAGCAAAACAGCAACTTCAAAATATTTTGATATTACAATGAAATGTGTTTCAGTCATGAAAGCATCCAGTCTGCATGTGGATGCACTCGTTAGCTCAATGTGAGCTCAGGAGTTTCCTTTTGCACCACGTCAGGCTGTTCTCCTCACTTTGCATCTCTCTCTCCCCTCCTCTCTTTCTCTCTCGCTCGCTCTGTTCTGTGATATGTGGTAACTGTGTGTTTGTGTATATATGTAATGTGCACTTTGATAGCAGCTGGAGGCGGGTTGCTTGCACCAGCACAGACCTGCTGCATACGGAAACGTTTTTTCTCTCACCGGGGCTTTTACTGTTGCTCGGATGTTCTTGGGATTCCCTCTTTGGCTCACGGACATCCCACAACACGTCTCTTTTTTTTCTTTTTCCTCGTCCACCATTTAGCCTTTTATTAACTGATGTCGTTTTATTGTGGACGTTGGCGTTCATCTGCTGTGGAATAGCTTTTTTAAATGATATATTACCAGCTGAGCTTTAACGGCAGCGGTGGAAACCGACTCCACTGCGACTGGAAGGGACAAACTATCACTGCATTGTTTATGAGACAGGAAGTGGTTAAATTTTTCATGAAGGAAGTGACCCCCTCTAACCCTTACCCCGTTCCACATACGTACCCCCCCACCCGCCTCCCAAAAACCCCAAACACACACAATAGCACACGCTCCCCCCTGTGGCAGCAGAGTCGGACTAAGATGCTTTGTACCCCCCATCAGTAAGACAGGTTTCTCAGGTGCCAGCATTTTGACTCAAACCCGCTGGTATTTCTCCCACCCTGCACGTGCCAACTTCCTGCCACAAGTGCACGTGATGCGCAGCAACAAAGCACTCTGGGTTTTTCCTCATTCATTCAACAGAAGAATAATGAAGTCATGCCTTTTCTAACGGCTCCAGACGCTGATGTCATGAACATCAGTTTTTTCCCTGCTTAAATCAAGCTCCGTGTGAGTGAGAGCACCAGAGAGGAATCCTCAGCACTGACACGGACCGTAGCAGAACATCCTGCTGGGCTTGGATCTCTTATAACTTCATTAGAAATGACTTCCTGTTGAAGGGCTTTTTTTCCTTCGTCTGGCATTGAAAGCGTTAACAGGCTGCGAATTCTTGATTGCCAACTCCCAGGATCCTATCTCCTGTAACTCAAATCAGGGCCATCTGCGCTGGGCGTATGCCTGCCTTCCCCCCTGGCCTACTGCACTCAAAGGCTCTCTGTGCTGTGGTTTGCCCAGCCTTGTCACGTGACTTCTCTGAAAGTGCCCCCTCCCTCCTCCTCCCTCTTTATTTCCAGTAAACTGTTTGAAAGGAGGGGGGTGAGTCAGAGTAAAACCAGCTTCCCTTTAACCACAGCTTGTTAAAGAATTTGTCAACGTGGACTCAGGGTGTGTGTTTGTGCGTGTGTGTGTGTGTGTTGTGCCATTGGACAGATTTGAATTTGTACCTCTTGGTTTTTTTGTTTTTTTTGAAAGGCGACTATAGCTTCGATTGCATCAAGAGTCCTTAATCACTTCACTTCCTGTGCCAGACAGAGCGGGCGCAGGCTTGTCAGGAGTTAATGAGATGAACTTTAGCCGTCTTCATGTCGGGGGGCTCGCGAGCGCTCTGGAGATGTCTTCTATGTAGAAGAAAAAAATGTGCGTGGGTGTTGACTTGTGTATAGGCTATGCATAGATTTTTCCTTGTGTGACACTTTGATTTTCCACATGGAGCAGATTGCCTGGTCACTGCCTGCTTTTTGTCCATCTGAACTCTGTCCCTCAAAAGTCAAAACAAAGTGATCGCTTCGTCGACTTTTCCACAATGAAAAGTCCGCAGGACGTCAGACCATGTTCACTAAAAACAATGGAGCGATCCAGTATATTATAATATTATTCTTATTATATAATGCTCTCTCCTTTCGATATCTAATTCAAAAAAGTAAACAGACTCAAACCAGCTTGAACTGAGTGCAGCTGAGTCCTTACGTTTGAGGAGTTTCTTTTTATTTGGCCACCTGCTTGAATTATCTGCAAATCATCCACAATATATTCACTGGTCAAATCATCTTAAGGCTGTAAAATGTAAATGTTCATAAAACATTACAGACCGAAACCTGTGAAAAGAGGCGTCTGACTCGCCTATAATTTGGTTCTTAAACGAGGACTTGACTGGTCAGATCATCTCGAGTAACAAATCAAATGTGGTTTTGTGTCCTTGTGTGGTGACTGAAGGTTGCTGAGTAAAGATTTGTGCTGAGCAGCCAAAGCTGGAACCAAAGCTCCCTCCTTTCATGACGCTGCACCCTGACACCATCTCAGCAGATGTCACCGCTGCTAAGCCAGCCTGGCAGGTCGGAGGACGCTGTATGTGTTGTTAATAAGCTGCCAACAACAAAGACGGGCACTTCCCTGGTCCAGAAACAGAGTTGTGTCCATAGTTGTGCTACAGTAAATCAGTGTCACAGCCTCTCCTCACCTCCTAAGGGACCCTCTGTTCACACTGATATATACTCTGGTAGTGCACACCTAACACCTAACAGCACCTAATGTAAACAATGCGTGCGTCAAGATATGGTGAATGAACGGGACTCGAGGCTGCGTGTGTGCGGCGCCCAGCGGCACTGTAGGATGCATTAACAGCCACAGATGTCAGGTATCCAGACACGGTCGTCAGCAGTTCAGCTATAAACCAGCCGTACACATTCCTTCCTTCCCTGTCTCCCACCAGCTGAGCATTTCTCTCTCTCTCTCTCTCTCACTCACACTCACACACACACACACACACACACACACACACACACACACACACACACACACACACACACACAGGCTAGAATTAAAACTCCGGGGTTCATGATTGGACATCAGCAGAGGCAGAAATTCAAACTGTGAACCAATCAGATTGCGTGTCCGTTCGCTCCCCCCTCCACCACCTTATTAGGCGACCTCCCATGTCTCTCAAATTTCCCGTCTGTTGGGTTGCACCCAGTAAAGAATGTCATCAGCACTGTACTGGTTTTGTTGACCATATTAGGTATGATCATCTATTGCAGGCCCCCCCACCCCTCAATTTTGAAGCTGCTGTGTTTCACAAACTGAGGCCTTGCTTTCAAAAAATAAACCCAATTTTTAGCCTTTTCATCTGATAAAATTCCTCTTTTCAGATAAATTTGGTTGATTTTTGTTTTGTTTTTTTCAGGTGAGGAAAAAATGTTTTTGCTAAAAGAAAATAAAGTTCACAAACATTTAACACAGATCGAATGAAAATTTGACTGTGAAATATGCATTTAATAACCTGAGGAAGGTTCTAAATGTGTCATTTGTTTTGTTCAGGAATTATTTGTCTTTACAGGAATTAGTGGTTTGAAACCAAAATAATTTTGTCCACACGAGCAGATCGAGGGCTCGCTCACTGTAAAGAAGTGTTTTTAATTTTTTGCATGAAAATATTCCCACAGATATCAAAGGAGTTGAATCTAAAAATCACAAAGACAACCTCTGTGACACACACACACATTTATATATAACACACAGCAGCCTGATATTTCAAACTAATCAAATACTCTTAGAAAAAATATCTATTTACATCCATATCGCTCTCAGCCAGTAATTGACATAATTAATATATGTAGAGCCTGTAAGTGTTACATGTTTACATCCCCCATCTATGACAACAATTACACTGATTTATAAACAAATATTATTTTGTTTGAGAAGCTGAGAAAATGTGGAAATAATAAAGACAGAAAGCAGACTTTATTTTCTAAAACCAAAAGATGAAAATATTAAAAATCGACTTAAAAGCAGTAATTTTACCAGCTGTTATATTGCTGTTTGTGTTTGGCTGTCAGTCGCAATTTCTTTTGAAAATGTAAATTTTCACAGATGTGGATGTTGTAGAAATGCTGATTGTAGAAACGTTTAGCTGCATATTATTGTGCCGTCCTGCATCTGAGGTTTCCTTTTAAATTCACAGTTTTCCCAGAAGTAGTTCAAGTAAAATCCAAACAGAGCTTCTCTTCCCAGAAAACACATCGAGGTCAAACCTGTCTCATTGCTGTGAAAAGAGGCTTTTGTGGAGATGTCAGTGGTGCCGAGCGAGACCAGCAGCAACGAAGAATTAGTCACTGGAATAACACGTCTGTTGTCTTCTCACATTTTCACAAAGGAATTAATAAGTTGTGCTGTAGGTAAAGTGCAAGCACGACAAACCAGTTTATTCAGTTTTGTAATTAAATGAATTTTCATATGATAAAAATCCATGTTTACAGCAGCCAAAGCTCATCTAAATCTTTAAACCCACCTTTCCCCAGTCAAGCTTTTAAATAAGCAATACAACAAAATTCTCCTTTGTAGAGTTTTTACATTTATTTTGATTAAAGTGTATGAGTGAGAATTATGCTCATGGAAATATTAAATATAAAACCATCCTAAGTGCAGGTTTTAGAAGGCTCTGTGATTTTTGAGTGTTTGGAAACTAAAAACTGATTTGAGAGGTAAAGACAGCTCCGAGCATTAAGTCTGCTCTACTAAAATCCTAATTTTGGAGGATTTGCTGTGTTTCTGTAGAAACACATTTGCAGCAGGTAGAAAATGTTCCTGTTGCAGCTGCAGCTTGTTTGAACTCGTGTAGAAATCAGCAGAGACGAGAAAAATCAGGAATTATCTCATTTTTCGTTTCGCTGGACGCTGTTTTTGTTTTTAGATTAAAAAAAGGCAGAAGGTTGATCTCTGCTGCACCAACACTGAATTATAAAGAGGAGAAATGACTAAAGCAAGGCTCTGATTTTAAGATCTAAATGCATCCGTTTTTTAAATGTGACATTTGAACAGTTTTCCGAGCAGTTGTTAAAAAGCTCGTTGGAAGCAGCGCTGCAGCCGTTTGTTTCTCACAACTGTGAAATTTGTTCTGCTTCAAAAACAAATTCCCTGAAACTTCAGCTTCTTCTCATTTCAAATGAATTTTACCAGCAAGTAAAAGGAAACTGAAGAAAGCAGCAGTGATCAGGATGATTATCACTGAATCGGAATGAAGTATTTTAAAGACATTGTGAGATCTGATTTTTAAAATCAACGCTGATAATTAGGAAATGATTTAATTTGACTGTTTTACCTTTGAGTTAAAAGAAACTGGCCTGTAGATCTGACATCAGCCTTCGGTTCATTAACAGTGTGTAAATGAACAAATCTGTGGAGGTGATTTATTTGCACATTTTTCTCTTTTTTTTTTTTTAGGACTTCTCCTCCCGGGCGAAAGTCGGCGTACAGAAACTGATCCAGAAAGTGGGATTCTTTGGGATTTTAGCCTGCGCCTCTGTAAGTCCCACACAAGCTTATTTCGATTCTTTCTGTAATAAAACGCCATAAAATAATCCTCCTTATTCTGCAGACGTCCACACTAAACACACACGGATGCTTTTCTTGACTTTGATCGTGCTTCTGATTCCCCTCAGATTCCCAATCCCCTGTTCGACCTGGCAGGAATAACATGCGGACACTTTTTGGTCCCCTTCTGGACTTTTTTTGGTGCAACACTGATCGGAAAGGCGCTCATCAAAATGCACATTCAGGTAAGCGACATTAAAAAGCCCCGTGGATCTCTGTGGCTCATAGAAATAGAATAATAGAAGAGAGCTGTGTGAATGCGCAGCGTCACATCTGTGTGTGTGAAATGTTCGATTCTGTGCTGAAACAAAGCGTCGCAGAGATGCAAGTGCGTCTTTAATGGGGACAAATGCATGAGATAGTCGCACTGATGCAGTGACTGCTCTGGAGTCGGCTCCGGAGTGAGGAGGCCATTTTGTGCAGCCAAGCAGGGGGGAGTCAACCATTTTGTGAGTGCAGCTGCAGCAGCACAGAGCCTGTAGTGTGTGTAGATGGTCCAAAGCTATAGGGGGAAGCAGCTTCGTCCTGCTTTGTTGAATAAGGAGCTGTAGGTAGGAGACTTCCCAAATACTTGTTCTAATCCTGGAAAATCCTCAGTTTGCGTCCAGGAATTTGTGGCATGTCTGCGATCACCGTCGGGGGATCGACTTGTTTTCTAACCAAACGCAGGAATTTGCTCACTGTGACACAGACGGGTTAAAAACACGGGAAGCATTTCCACAGCAGCTGTGTGACTCGGTGAGCACCAGCAGATAAACATCTGTGGGGGGTAAAGGAGGGCACGGCAGGAACACTCACACACAGAGTGCTAGATTACACCCGGCTCCCAGGGGCCCCCCGCTGACAGAGGTGTGGCCCTCTGTGTCACGTAAAGAAGGACCCCCCCCTCTGCAGGCCCCCCTGGAGCTGCTCACTTTAATTGTTCTGAAAGTTTGTTTCTCATGCAAATGATCTGAGTTTAACGTCTTTGTGCAGAAAACAAGAAGTGTTACGAGACGGCCGAGCAGGTGACAAAGGGGGATTTTAAGGCTCTGTGTGTGTGTGTGTGTGTGCGTGTGTGCGTGTGTGTGTGTGTGTGTGTGTGTGTGTGTGTGTGTGTGTGCGTGTGTGTGCGCGTGTGTGTGTGTGTGTGTGTGTGTGTGTGTGTGTGTGTGTGTGTGTGTGCGCGTGTGTGTGTGTGTGTGTGTGTGTGTGTGTGTGTGTGTGTGCGCGTGTGTGTGTGTGTGTGTGTGTGTGTGTGTGCGCGCTTCAAAATCTGGGGTTGTACCTGTGCTCAGGTGTGTTCTCTTCATTCGCGTCTTATTTCTGCTTCCTGCTCATTGAGCTTCAGGTGTGAGAGGTTAGCGTCGGTGGCTGTGGGACGCAGCGGAGGAACGTGTGTTTGTGATGGTCACATGGCAAATATTAAAGTATTCTGAAAACAGTTGTCAGAACATGCATGTACGTGAAACATGGCTGCTTCCCATCAGACGAGCTGCTTGTCCCATGTTTGTGTGCCTGTAAGGTTCATTTGCACTGGAACGGGCAGAGTTCAGCGTTTCAGGCGTGTGAGAGCAGACGTCACTCAGCTTTCCTGTGTGTGTGTGTGTGTGTGTGTGTGTGTGTGTGTGTGTGTGTGTGTGTGTGTGCGCTCATCAATGCTTTGTGTGGGAGAACAGATCAACTGTCAGCTGTGGGGGCACAAACGCCTCAGTTCAGGTTAAATAATTTCTGTAACTGTCACAAACTCCAGATCTTACCAAGTCTATTTGTCTCATTTCTAGTCAAAAAAATCTGCCAATGAAACAAGTGATCCAAGCGGCAGTGTGGAAAAAACACGAGTGGACATATCTGAGTGAAACGTTACTCTGTAGCTGAGAAATGAGACAAATTTACTTGGTAAGATTTTGAGTTTTTGCTGTTTGTTTTGTGTCAGATACAAAGTTTCAGTTTATACATAGTTGTGTATTTATTTTTGCAACATGTAACATTTTGACTGCGAGCCTGTCATTTGTTCAGTTTCTCCTCCTGTGATGCTCCGAGCTGAGCACTGAGTCTAAGTGCAGCCGGCTCAGCTGATCACGTTTTTAAAAAATTGTATTCACCTATCAAATGTTTGCACTTTGTGTATTTCCCGTGGTTTTGTCAGCACATTTATATTTTCCAAATGGTGTTGGAGGTGAATAGTGCGATTTCCAAGTGTTGTGTTGGTCAGCACACTTTACATCACTGCAAATTGTGACTGTGTTTTTTAAATTGTTCTTATTTAAATTGACGGCGCTGTTCTTGCCCCTGATATAGAAAATGCTGGTGTATTTCTCTATAATTTTCAGTATATATTTAGCGTCTTCTGCAAACTGTTTCTGTGGGTTTGAACGATCCTTTGCTGCACAACACGAGTTTGTAATGACGGCTCGGCTGCTGTAGTCTTCCTCATGGTGAAGGCAGGCGAGAGGTTCGTGGATCAAACAAACACATGCGCTTTTAGAAGAACACACTAACAGACAATAACTGAAGGACCTTGAAAAATTAGTGGTCAATTATTGTCTGCATGCCCCTCCCACCAGCACCAAAGCTGGAATGACCGGCAGTCGCCTGTTTGTCGCCTCTGTGCTGGTGACTAAGCAGGACCTGGACAGGAGCCGGATGCAGGCCCCTGTGGAGCCATGACACATCTGATTCTCCATGTCTCTGTCAGTGTGCACGTTACACACCGGCTGTTCTAACGGCAGCCGAGGTGATACGCTGACGTGTGTCGCGGGCTCTGATTTCTTGCCCTTTGTTTCTGCTTTCACACCAAACCTTTTTGGTTGTGTGACACACATGACTGGGGAAACTGAGTAGTGAGTGTTTGTGTGAGAAAGGAGGTATTAAAGGATCACCGGTCAAACTATAATGTTTTACTGCTTTTCCCGCTATTGCTGACCTCACGCTTCAACGACTAACGTGTTCTTCCTCCGTGTGCTTCTTTGTCATACAGAAACTGTTTGTGATCATCACCTTCAGTAAGCACATAGTGGAGCAGATGGTCTCCCTAATCGGGTGAGTAACCCTCACCGGGTGTGTGTGTGTGTGTGTGTGTGTGTGTGTGTGTGTGTGTGTGTGTGTGTGTGTGTGTGTGTGTGTGCGCGGCTGTTTGGTCACCAAAAGTACTACTACGCACCAAAGAGTGAATGCAGAGCGTGATGAATGAGGGACTTTTTGGGTGGCGATGGGGCATTTAGGCCCCACTGTGTCAAGTGGGCCTCCTGCTCTCGGAGGTCCTGACAGACGCTGTGTACAGTGGCTCTGAGGGACTCGCTCCTCGCCCCCTCGCCCCTCGCCCCTCGCTCCTCGCTCTGCTCTGACAGTCTGTGTGCTGATTAAGGGCCTGGATTTTTCCACTGGATGATGACTATGAGCATGAACATGTTCTGACTGCTTCACAATGAGCTCTTGACTATGGCAGAAACCTCGTCCCTGGTTTATCACATGTTTTGCTTCCCGTGTGTCTGCGTGATCATAGAGAGCTGCTGCTGGTACGAGGAGGCCTTTCATGTGCGAGCTGACGGTGCCAGGGGTTGATTGACCTGCAACCCTGTGTGGAGGAAATGCTGAGTTTCTGGAGGAGGTTGGAGAGACAGGTTTTATCTGTGCAGTGGACATCCTGTAAAAATGAACCACACAGTAAATACGGGCTTCTTGAAATTAAGGCCACGATGAAGCTGAAAGATCCTTGAGTTGGGAGTGGGTGCTGGCGGGGGCCGTGATGGGTGTCCTTGTAGCGATACGGGGGCTTGCAGCTGGAAACCGACACACCTGCTGGTGGGAGTGCCATTTATATTACACGCACACACCCGTAGGTGCACTCACACACATGCTGAAAGGAGGAGGTCAGGTTGCATCAGCTCTCTTCCTCACTCTTATTGTTGTTTTGTACATTTACTGTGTGTCTGCTGTGAGCCTGGACGTCTGCAGTCAAAGTGTTTTTTCACTGTGTTTTTAGTTTTTATACAGACTAATTAAGTGTGTGTGTGTGTGTGTGTGTGTGTGTGTGTGTGTGTGTGTAATTTGTAGCGTGAATTGTGAAAGACATGTGGCTGCTAGCAGTCACTGTTCATTGAACTGCAGAC
Organism: Astatotilapia calliptera; assembly: GCF_964374335.1. NCBI lineage: Eukaryota > Metazoa > Chordata > Actinopteri > Cichliformes > Cichlidae > Astatotilapia > Astatotilapia calliptera. The sequence continues at coordinate 1,592,931 of NC_137431.1, forward strand.
TGAAGGCAGCAGATCATTGGTTCCTGACCGGTTTCAGTCTGACTCGCTTCTTCTCTAAAGGAAGTTTCACTCATTACAACTTGTCAACCGTCGGCTTCCTTCCTCGCCGAGCCCTTTCTATCCTCACCTCTGATTCTCGATGCTGCTCTCGCTCTCAGTCACACGTCACCTTATGAATGGGTGACAGCGTTTCCAATTGAACCCTTTCTGCACCAGCGCTCTGCCACGTTAACTGTGGAGGTGCTTTCAAATAACTGTGCACCTTTCCACGCACCAAATCTGCAGTTGCCCCCACCTGCTGTGCGCTTGCACGGTGTGCACACACTCACACAAACTCAACCATTTATCCTCTGGATGCCCTTTTTCTCAAAACAAAACAAAGTCACACTACTCCATGTGTCGCGTTCAGTATCTGGTGGTCGGCAGACAGACCTGAGCTCCTACATAACACTATTTACATATTTACTTTTTTTATTTGGACCTTTTATATATTATTTGCACTGCTTTGGAGATGCTCTGTATCTCATTGTACAACTGTATAGTGACAATAATAGCATTCTATTCTATTCTATTCTATTCTATTCTCCAAAATTTCCTCCCCCTGCTAATATTGAATCTTTCAAAGCTGACCTGTTGCTCTGAAAGCTGATTTCTTACATTTCTTTTCTGTTCATGTAAACAGTGAAATTCTGACTTGACATGATCAGACTTCAAAAGTTGATTGACAGCCACGTCCCCAAAATACTTTCAGTGAAACGCACTCTGGACGTGGGGTTCGCCGTCGTTCGCGTCGTGATTTTGGATTCTTAATATGTGTCTTTGTTTTGGTTTGACTCCGGTGCCAGCCTTAGTGGGTGAATGACCGTTGGACTTTGGCTCTAGTGATTTCATCCTCACATGACATAATACAATACAAGTCATTTCCTGCTCTAGGTGAGCTCGCTGGCATGTGCACACAGACGACGCAGAATCAGTGGCTGCAGTCTCTCTGGGTGCAGCACCTCAAGCCTTTTTGTACACGTCACTTATTTTATTTTTACACCTGGTAAACTGATTTTATTGCCACGTATCAGAGTGTTTTATTTGACCTCTTCTTTTGGATTTATACTGAAGTTGATAAAGGTTCAATTCCAGTATTTAGCTTTCTGACAGAGTGGAACATTTTTCAGTGCCGGTGAATCCGAGCATGGCTGTTATTAAAATAACAATGAACCAGGTGAATTCCCTGAAACATTTACTGCAGTGCGAAAAAGCCTCTAGTTTCACAATAGTCAAAATGTGCATTTTTGGTGATAAGAACAAAAGTGTGTGTGTGTGTGTGTGTGTGTGTGTGTGTGTGTGTGTGTGTGTGCGTGTGTGTGTGTGTGTGTGTGTGTGTGTGTGTGTGTGTGTGTGTGTGTGTGTGTGCACCTCTTTTTGTTTGTAAAATGTGTTTGAAGACGAGAGTTTTGGCGTGCTCTCTGCTGACCGTCATAATCGAGTTTTGAATGAGCTTCTTTTTAAAGATGTTTTAGTTTTCGGTCGTCTGCGATCAGTTTAAAACAGGGAAGTCGTTTTTCTGTGAATGACAAATGGAAAGTGTTGAAATTCATTGACTGAAATTCAGTTTCATAAGAGGATCACGAGGCTCTAAAACTGTCAACAGGAATTTTTATTACCTCTCAACCAAAAAATGACCAACTTCAGTTTTTCCTTCGTTTATCTACCGGCTAGAAATAAAATGTGCCTTTATTTATTTATTTATTTATTTATTTATTTATTTATTTATTTGTCTATTTATTTATTTATTTATTTGTCTATTTATTTATTTATTTATTTATTTATTTATTTATTTATTTGTAAGATAAGATAAGACTTTATTGATCCCACAACAGGGAAATTTTTGCGTCACCTCAGCTCAGGTACAGATATATGAAGGAAATACAAAAATACAATTAAGTACAAATAAAGTACAGTTGTCTATTTATTTATTTATCTATCTATTTATTTATTTATTTATCTATTTATTTATTTATTTGTCTATCTATTTATTTATTTTTAAGAATGTGCACAAAATATAAATGATTAAAATGCCATTACACGTTTGCTTTTCTGCTGTTCCTTTTGAGTATTTACGTTTGTTGGAAAAATAATTTTTCATTTCAACTATTCAGTGAATTTCTTTCTTTTTCAGCCGTTTCTCTAACTGCTGTTTGGGGAAAAGGTCAGACAGGTCAAACCTGGTCTATTACTCCTTCATTATTGTTGAAACAGTTTTCTGGCAGATAGTTTTCACTCTTATCCTGCTGAGCCGAGCATTCAAGGCTACATCCACAGGTTTCTGTCAGTAGCAGCAGGGTAATGATGAAGATAGTTTTGCTTTGAAGTGCAACAGAGTCAGAATAAAACCCTCCTCAGATGCCTTCAGGGCTGATAAAAGAAGCAGATAACCAGGTCAGACAGGCTGAGGGCCTGATCAGACTTGCTAGGTTTCTTTCATCCTGTGACTAATGTTCAGATGTCTGCTCTGCACGATGAGCCGTGTGGACAGTCGTTTAGGTCAGGAGGAAATTCTGCAGACTCACGTTAAGTACATAGTGCTCCTGTTCTTAATTAAAAGGCTCATTTTTCACATCCTTGCACATTTTTTGCAGATTTTCTGATGTCAAAATTTTCCTAATTCAGGAGTTTTTTGTTTGTTTGTTTTAAACTTGCTAGAAGTGACTTTCTGACAGAGTGGGAAACACCCTGATTCTAGGCTTCGTGTAACACCTGGACTCTGTGTCTGTTCCTCCTTTTCTCCGTTCTCTTATCTCAGCAGCAGCTCAAAATCACCCAGCACATGTGGCAGTGGAACAGGGAGCTTTCCTGTGTTTGAATCCAAGTTTTCCATCCTCTCGTTGATCTTTTGTAAGTGTTCGGTGAACAGTTTACTCTGATTCGTGCCATTTCTTCATCAACAATTTGTAACCGATAACTGGACAGGACGTAAAAGACGCTTTCTCTAATTGGAAGACAAACTGCAGCGATCCAGTTGTGTTTATGCTTGTCACTGGTCCCTGTGGTGGAACTGGATGAACTTTCTCTAAACGCCAGATGAGAAATTTGTTTCATATTATCTCATCTTCTGACTTCACACCCTGTTCTTCACAAAGTCAGCAGTAGGTTGTTTTGTATGGAGCTCGACAATTCCTTCATAGCCATGGATGAAGGGAAGGGTAGTCTTTGTCAGACTCTGAGAGAAAACCATTGACATGCAGAGAGGAGTCGAGACCTGAATAGGTTGTGCTGTAGAAACCGGTGTGCTGAGGCCACGGGGAACCCCAGCACGTCTTCATAAGAATGCACCTATTTCCATGCGAGTCCATCTCTAAGACATGAGTCGATTACCAGCACAATGGGCCTCCACATGGCTGTTTCTGCTGCATAAGGCATTGGGAGATCCCAGCATGCAGCCCTGCTCGGGAGGAGGAGGCACAGGTCAGAGCAGGCCGGTGGGTGATAGTGGGAACCACTGGTTGAATCATAGAGGAGCATTTCAAGTTAGGCTTTGCATTTACATGCAGTGTTGTGCTACGATTGTAATGTATTAGGTACTCCTGGTGGAATAACAATGAGTCGGTAAACTCAGCTGGATTATGTCTCAGATTATTTTCAGCATTTACTTTTTGTTTTGTGACAAAAAAAATCCTTCTAAGCAAACACGACCAACGTATTTGAAAATGGCAAAGTGATGGAAGTGAGACTCAGTCGCTTGTGAGGAACCGTTTAGATTCAGTTTCCTCTTGAGTGCAGGGTCAGCGCAGCTTCCCGTGGACGTTAACTATAAAACAACCAAGCTGTGGCTGCTGGAGAAGTTACTGAGAACCATGCAAATCAAACTATTCTGGGTGTTCACAGAAGGGCAGTTATTTATGCACACATACTCAACTTCTGGTGTTTAAGGTCTGTTACTGCTTGTTTCCACTGAATTTCACTTGCGTTGAACACTCGCGCCTCGTTCATATAGAAACTAGGTTTGTGTGGTTTCGTACTGAATGACGGGGTGTCTGGCGTAAAGGTAGCTATGGTGCACTCGCAGGCAGGAAGGGATTGAATCATCTGGCACCGCATTAGTCTGATTGAAGCAGAAGGTATCCAATTGTGGCAGTGAGATTTCTTGCAATTTTAGAAAGAAGAGCGCATTGAACTGCATGTTTTGCTGTGATGTTTTGGACCTTGAACGTGTAGAAAATGGTGAACTGTCATCTCACCTCACTGCACCTATAAATAGCCCTTATTGAGCATATGAGCAAAGTCTTCCTGTTAACCCAAAGTGCAGGAAGGGAGTATTTTCAATACTATGAGTCACTGGCTCTGTTGGTCACCTGAGAACTGTACTGACAAAGATGGCATTGATCAGTCTTTCCACTGCCAGGCCTATTCACCCAAACGCATTCATGATGCGATCAGCCGGGGCGAGACAGCGAGACTGAGCGGTGGTGTGGTGGCAACTGTCCTTTTATACGCCATCATTAAATTTGATGTGTGGCTCAGCAGAGTGTACTTTTTTTATTTATTTTTTTAATCTTCACTTCTGATTACCCAGATTTGCACCTGACAGGGAAACAGCGGCAGGAGCAGAGAAGTCCAAAGGTCTTAGTACAGCCATGTAAAATAATAATCTGTCGCTCAAGACTGTAGGTCCTGCAGGCCGGTTTGTGTGTGTGTGTGTGTGTGTGTGTGTGTGTGTGTGTGTGTGTGTGTGTGTGTGTGTGTGTGTGGGTGGGGAGAGGTCATATGTGCTGCAGGTCTGGTGTCATATTATGAGCCTCTGAGGCATCATGTGTGTGTGTGGCAGGACTTCCTGCTCCGTTCGGCTGATTCTTTTAATGCCGAGTCGTTCACCGCACATGCTCCACACTCACCAAATCATCCCTACTATTACTAATGTATTCATCAGGGTGGCAAGTGGCCCGCATGTTGTTTTAGGAAACAGTACGCCATTGATTCACTTTTAGAGCGGCTCATTTATCAGGGGAACACAACGTGACCTCCAGCTCTTAATCAGCATCGTCTACTGGGAAGTGTATTGTTTTGTAAATCCTGTAAACATTTTAATGTGTGCTGTAATTTCACCATGTCATGTCATGAGGATGTGTCTGTGAAAGGAGTCATGCCAGACAGGACCTGAGTCAGAGGCCAGCTGAGCAGACGTCCAGGACCCTCGTACTCCCAGCCGCTCATCCGTCACACCTCAGTCAAAACAGACGCATCATCTCACATCAGCCTAAGTAATGGGAGGACAGACTGCAGAGGGTTGTTTCTGATAGTTCTATCTGAACGATCACCGCTGTGAAAAATAGCTTTATTGTCCAGGTTTGGGTGTTTTTAAGACCTCAGACTGAAAACCAGGGAAACGACTCATTTTAAATGTGACAACACAAATAAATATGTACAATCAAATTTCAAGTATACCAAAAATGCACTTGTACAGTGTCATTTTTGCAAATCTGGGGACTAAATTACAGTCACATTCAACGTTAATGTAGTGTGCGTGTGTTTGTTCAAGAATAGAAAAGCGTGGCAAACGTTCATAAGAGCTTCACTTTCCGTCTCTGACCACAACCTCGAGGGCGCATCGTCATAAAATAATGATCTGGATGCTTTCACGGTGCTTTTTCCTGTTTTGCTGGTGATGTCGTTTGTCTTGTACAAACATCATTGGCTCCTTAACTAACACGTCTAGAGTGGTTCATAGAGGGGATCGGACATTTGCGGTTGTGGCGCCGAAAATGTGGAGCGATCTACCTCTCCACGTTTTTCCCTTTCTATACCGTACGAGAGTTACCAACTTTTTATTTGAATTTTCTTACCTGTTTGATGTTGCTAAAGTTATTGTTTAGTTCTCTGTTGTTATTAAATGTACTTTATAAATAAATGAAATGAAACATTGTTACAAAAACACTCCATCTTCTCAAACTTTTGGGATTTCCTTACCTGGATGACAACAATACATCTCATTTGCTAAAACTTTCACTCTCGCAACGTATAGTTTTGAAGCGGAAGCTATATAGCATCCTGTGGCTTTTAGCAGGTAGCTACTAACCTGTGTGGTTACAAACTACTAGCATTTCACATATATGACACACCACAGAGGCACTGTATAGTTCCCCAGTGTACTGTACACACATATACCTTGCTACTCAGCGACTGATGAGCTGCTTTGACTGATGATTGTCTCATAAATATGTGACCTTGGAGAGTTTCTGTTCTTCACGTAAACCTAGCGCGGTGTGACAGATTCATTTCCCCACTCTGGTATTTTTGAGGGTTTTCTTAAACAGAGTTTCCCATTTGTAACTCACTTGTAAGAGCTAGGTGTCGTCTCATAGGAAATAATGTCATTATAGATCCCGCTACACAACCGTCCCCACAAGCCTGACATCACAGGTTAGATGGAGACACCTACATCTCTCATCTTCTCATGCATCTGCTGCTGTAGCCTGAACAGTTTGACTTGTCTGGATGCGTCTCAGTCAAGTCTGACTCACTGAATAACCCCGCGGTCCAGGCCTGGTTACCCGGTGCCCCAGCAACTCCATACATCCCCAACACCAAGAGAGTTTGTGTAGGCACGCTGACCTGAACCTGGGGTGGGTGGGTGGTCACAGGGACTACAGCAGTGTTTCATGTGGGAGGAATAATAGAAAGCTATAACTGGTCCCCCTAATTTCCTGGCAGCTCTGCGGAGAGGAGAACACGAGTCTATGCTTCTGTATATGTAGGTGTATGTATGTGTGCTGGCTGCCACAGATGGCTGCAGAGCAGGGATGTGATAAACACCCTGGGCAGGGGGATCTCCGTCCAGGAGTGGGCTCCATGCTTTAGTGGTGAAGTCATTGGGAAAAAGCCCGGTCGAACTGGAGGAGGAATAGACACGCACCCACAGGCACACACAGATTGCCTTACAACATTTGCACGTGAATCGAAATTTTCCCGACTATTAAATGAATCGCACTCCTCCCCTAATTCCGTTATTCCAACACTTAATAAAGTTCAGTTGGAACAGTAGCAATTTATTGAGGCGTGTAAGCCACGAAAGCCGATTTAACGAGAAATTTGCAGTGTCAGTGTTTCGAAGAGAGACGAAGAGGTCAGAGTGCCTCAGGTTAGCGCACCACCTATCCACGCTGTGCTTCTCGCAGCGTCGGCGCTGTTATGTTAGGTGTGAACTGTGGCCCTGTGCAGCATTGGGTAACACCAGCGATTGCCTAAGCCAGTTGTTGTGCTGGTGTTGTAACCCGTTGGACCTGGCCAGGGTTTGGCTGTCATGTGAGCCCTTGTTCTCTATCTTCCTCTTCCTGGACGCCGGGCACGTGTGTGCCTGCTTGTCATTGTGTGTGTGCTTGGAATTAAATTAGCATTAAGAACACAAATTGTACATTTTAAGAGGATCTGTGTTCAACTGCCTTTGGAGGTGGCGGCCTATGGAAGGGGCATACATGTCAAAGGTCACCTGTGACTCACTGCCAGTGGAATGTGGGTGTGGGGAGGGGGGGTTGTTTCTCTTTCTTTTGTCAGTTTTTGTCTCTTTTCCCTTTGCAGCATTAGAACATATTGCTCTTTGAACAGAAGGAGTAAATGATAGTTTATTAAAGACAATTTAAAAGAGGCTGAGATTGGGCTGCTAAAATGAACCCAGCAGAATGAATCGGCTGCAGGAAGCTTGAGAGATGTGGGGGTTTCCTTGTTTTCTCAGAGCCTCTTTCCCCCCCATCCTTTCTTTCCTGATTATTGATCAGGCTGCACCTTGTTCACAGTTAAAGAACAGACACGTCGCAGGTTGTTACAGGTTTAGTGCAACTGAAAGTGATGACATAAATTTCTGTATGTTTTAACTTTTATCTTCTATTTTTATCATTGTGTATATTTCCAGTTTTTATCTGTTGTACAGTGTCCTTGGGTGCTTTGAAAGGCGCTATTTAAATAAAATGTATTATTATTATTATTATTAGCACACATGTGGTTTTTTGTTAAATTTGCATATTTGATGCGATGAATAATTTCAATGTTCATGTAATCCAGCAAACAAGTTTTGTGCGTCACCCACATTCCTTCGTTTTTCCAGGTGTGAGGATTAAATAAAGATTTTCTTGATGCACTTCAGAGACAGAAAACGTTATTCTGTTTTCTTTTACTCTCCATTATTTTTCTAACATTTAGCATTAATATAATTTTTACCTGCTTCAGCAGAATTATAAAAATGTTCTTTTTAAGTCATTGAATTTTTAAATCATTGAAACAGATGAAGAAGTGTGTGTGGACGGTGATGGCAGTGGCTTTTCCCCCAGAATGAAATTGGTACCTCGACTGGTGTTTGATGTTCTAACCTAAAACTGAGTTTGTAAAGGGCAGCACTGTTGGATTTTACCAAACACTCTGATTGTCAGTGTTTTGCCTTTTGTCCATGTGTTTATTTTACACAGATGCACAGTGTGACCGCACTCACAAGTATTTGGAAAAATGGAAAAAGTGATTTGGTTTAGTGGTTTTGTGAGAGGATGGCGGTGCCCTGGTTTCTCCTGTATCTCTGGACGAGCTCTTCACGGTCAGAAATACCGATCAGCTTGTGCACAGCTTGATTAAAAGCATTCTTGAAATAAAGGCAGCAAAGTAATAGTTTTGTTTAAACTCGTATCATATAAGAGCTCCAAACATTTAAGTCTTGAACTCTGATCGCATGCAGGACATTTCCAAATGTGGATTTTCTTTCAGCTGATGAATAAAATATTGTACAGTGGAGCTTTCATGCATTCCTCCTGCTGCGCCTCTTATTGTCAAAAGTTCACAACACAGATGATAATAAATGAATTTAATTCTTTTACATATTTAGTATTTACTGCTGTATTATAATAACTTATGAAAGGATGTATTTACTCAGTTGACTAAATGGAAACTGTTTGATGCTGATTGTTAATAAGCTGATGATTTAGATATAAGAATACTCTGCCTTCATTTGTGCTGGTGTATGAACAGCAGCTGCTGTGTGAATATATCCACATAACACACAAAACAAACTTTAAATTTAAAGCCCAAATTACTGAAAGCCTTTATTTTTTATTTTTTTGAAGGGAAACAATTTAATTCTAATTATTGTTGCTGGTGTTCATGCATGGAGCCTTCTATGATTGAAAAAGCACCTACATTTTAGGACTTAATAATACACAATTTTTCTTTAGAAGAATAAAGTAACAAAAGTGCCGTCTTCTGTTTCATTTTTGTTTTGTTCGTTTTATAAACGTGTCACTGCTGTTCGATGTCTCTGAACGTGAACACACAGATGATTTTCATGTGAAATACACAAAACTTCTGCTCCAGTTTTTATCATTACATGATGACAAGCTGATGGACAAATCTGTCATTTTATTGTTCACATGTTAAAGCTGATTATTTGAATAAAATACAACAACTTGAGGTATTTTATAGTTTAATGAGCTGAATTATTGCTGACATGCAGTTTTACTAATATTTTTACTAAATAAAGGTGACCAGAAAATGTAGACATGGCCAACAGTTTTAATGAGCATTTTCTACTCGATATAATAAATTGACAGGAGCTTTTAATGTAAAACTGAGACTCATAAAAAAGTCTATTAGGTAGTTGTTTTTTTTTTAATTACATTATTTGCTCATTGTTCGAGGCCTCAGTGCTTCTGAGTTTTCTTTTACTCTTCACTGCTCGCAGAATTTCAGCAAAGCTGCTGCTAAAGTTTGTTCAGGCTCATTCTTTGCCACATTTAATCCTTTTGCTGTTTTTCGCCAATTTAACTCATTTAAACATCTCTAAATGCAACTTTCACAACTTTGGCTAACATGTATATAATTCATGCACAGGTGACACAAATCTTTCATTTATTTTAGGTATCAGAAGGTCATTAATCTTCTACACTTGTTGCACACACTCACACACACTCACAGGTAAATTACAAACACACTTACAGTAGGAATTCTTAAATCCAACAATTTCTCAGCACCTTGTGTCGGAAAGTGAAAATATATTCCCCAAAAAACACAAAGTCACTTGATATTTAATGGGAAGACGAAGAGAGCGTCCTCACTCTGGCATTAAATTCTTGTTTTAGACTGAAGCTTTGAGCTTCTTTGTTGGTGGATTTGCCCTGGCTCATGACTCAGTGTTGCTCATCGTGTAGGAGATGATTCGCCCGCCATTTCTGAAAACTGTTTCTTTCCTTCTTTGTTCTTGCGTGTTTACTTTTATTTGCTTTTAACTCCTGTGTTTTCTAGTTGTTGTGCTCAGATTCAGCGTCTCAACCAGGTTTTATGTTTTAAATAAGTTTGGTAAGATTGTGTGTGTGTGTGTGTGTGTGTGTGTGTGTGTGTGTGTGTGTGTGTGTGTGTGTGTGTGTGTGTGTGTGTGTGTGTGTGTGTGTGTGTGTGTGTGTGTGTGTGTGTGTGTGTGTGTGTGTGTGTGTGAGTGAGAGAGAGTGAGAATGTAAGAGGAATTTTGTGACATGGGGGATGGGAATAGCAGAGGCTTTGTTTCCCTCCAAAAAGATTTTTGATAGTGTGTGTCCTTTGCATTTTCTGTTGTGTAATTTAAAGCGTGATCCATCTGTTAGACTTCCTGTCTGCTTTGTAACCATTCACGTGTAGGATATCCATTACCCGTTATAAAGTTAATCATTACTAAAAGGCTTCCTCGTTGTTAACTCAATCATTTAACACAATCTTTTCTCTTTTTTTCTCACCCTCAGATAGCAGATAGGTGTGTGTAGATTGTGTGCGTTTGTACGTGCGTGGAGGTAGGGAGGGACGGAAATGACAAGCCTCCTTCAGAGAAAGTTATCAGCGATAAACTCAACCGTATGTGACATGACTGCCCACGTAAACCTGTCTGAAAATCTTTGATGGGTCTCTGAGCTTTGAAGATGCCTTCCCAGTACGAACAAAAGACAGAAGTGGAGCAGAGGGAATGCTTTGAAACGAAAGCTCAGAGGATGTAGCTGACGATGTGTAGCTACAAAACAGAAGAAGTAAAGGTCTTTAGTATGTATTTGTTCAGTGATTAATCACTAACTCCAGCCAAGGGATGGGCCACTGATTTGCTATTCTAGGGCATTCTCTGCAGCCTCTCACGTCTTTTTTTTCTTTTCGTGTGTGTGTGTGTGTGTGTGTGTGTGTGTGTGTGTGTGTGTGTGTGTGTGTGTGTGTGTGTGTGTGTGTGTGTGACAAAGAGAGAGGGAAGGGGGTTCAGTAGTATCTTGTAGTTGGTGGCTAAACCTTGTAAAGGGTTTTCCTAATATGGGCCGTCTTACTGGAGTTCCCTCCCCCTGTGGGCCATCCCCCAGGTCTCAGCCAGTGATGACACAGCGTGGGTACGACTCACTTCCTCATTAATTGGCTGAAACCAGTTCTTACAGGAACCGCCTGCGATAAATGTGAGAGTTCTGAGAAGTCATTCATTTCTCCTCGCTGCAGCGGCAGAGGAGGCACTGCAGGGGAGTTGAACGAGTTCACCGATGTGTGTGTGTGTGTGAGCGAGAGGAGGGGAAGTGTGTGTGTGAGGAGAGAGACAGCGGAGTGGGAGAATGTGGGTGACTACTGCTGCCGCAGCTGCCGACTGCGAGCCGGCCAACTTTACTTCAGCTGTTTTAATCTGTTTTTTTCCTTTTGTTTTGATTTTTAAAATTTTCAGTTTGTTTCCGAGTGCTGCTGTTTTTTGGGGTTTTTATTTTATTTTTACAGCTGTGGTAGTCTGTTTTTCTCTGTGTGGGGGGGGGGATGAGCAATGAAGGGATCGCACTCGCTGCTCTCCGTCTTTCTCTCTTCTTGGAGAGAGGAAGCAGGCGAGGCCGACACTGTACAGGAGACAGGACAGCGTGCCTCCCTTTGTTGCTGCCCTTGGGCTGGTGAGTAACAATGATGTGATGTGATTTGTGCCCCGCAACCCCACCCCCTCCCTGTTCTTTCCCCAATGCATCCCCCCTCCACCCTCTACCTCTGTCTTTCTCTCTCTACACCCCCCTCCCCCCACTCTTTTTCCTCCTCCTCCTCCTCCTCCTCCACCACCAACACCAACCCCCACACCCCTGTTGGTGGAAACAGATCTGTTCCACTGCTGGGTGCGGCACTGCAGAAGCCCTTCAGGGAGTACTTGGAGGCCCAGAAGGCCAAGCTGCACCATCTCACTGGAGAGGGGATCCCAGCTGTAAGTACAAGGGGCCTCAGTGCCCAGCTTCTATTCATTCATGTTTGCAGCCTAACAAAAAGTGGAACGCACCCCACTTTCTCCAACCTTTTTTGTTCCCTTTCCCTCCACTTATGCCTAACCCATTTTCTCTAATGTGCGCACCTGTTTTACTTGACTTTTTATTCGTTTAAAAAATCATTATTTCATAATCCAAAGTTGTGTGTGCATTGTAATCTGTAGAAATGACACGGGCCTGTTTAGGGCTAGAATGACAAAGTAGCTTAGGGCGGGCTGGGCGGGCTTGAGTTCAGGGAGGAGAAAGAGGGGGGAGAGGGGCCAGTTTGGGGTCTGGCTTCACTTGCTGTATTGAAGTGTACTACTGTAGCACTGCTGACTCATGCTCGATCTTACCAATTGGGAGAGTGCGTCCGAGCGTGGTCCCTCCCCTATGTGTCACACACAAACACTTGCACTCAGTGCCCCGCCTGAACCCGGCACTGACTGTGGAGCGGGGCGCCCACCCCCTCCACTAGTGACAATCCATCAAAACCCCCATCTGGGGGAAAAAAGAGCCAGTTGTAGCTTATTTGTCTTTGAAAACTTTGTTCCTCCGGCTCTTTATTTCCCACTTTTGTCCCGTTCTGTGTGATTCAAGTGATTGAGTGAAAATATTTTTCCTTTGAATTCTAGGAAGGAGGAGGAAAGGATCGACGTTGAGTTGCACAAGGACAGATTAAGGCATTTCTAGAACAATGTTCCTTTTTTCTTGTAACTTGAGCCTTCAGCAGTTACAGGGTAGAAACGAGGCAATTTAGCTTGGTGGAGGCAGGCTGCAGGCTGGGGTCAGCGGGGGCGTTAAGAGGGAGGACGGTGGGGGCTGCCGCGTGTTTTATTACCCCCGATCTCTATCTGTCCTGCACATGGAGCTGGATCCCCACCTAGCCTACAGCATCAGGAGCAGAAGGGAGAGCAGTGTGTGGGGCAAAGAGGGGCTTGTTCTGGAGCTTACTGACAGAGCTCCTCTCTCTTCTGTTCTCTCTGTGGTTCCTGGCAGGAGGAGAGCTGGCTGTCGTGGCTCTTTGAGAAGGTTGTGGTCATCATGGTATGCTTCTTTGTCTGCTCCATTGTCAACTCCATGGCTCAGAGCTACGCCAAGCGCAAACGGCAGGAGAAGTATTCGGAGAGCAAGGCGGAGTGAAGGCTGGCTCGAGATCAAATCGGTCCATCACCTCCAGGCTGCTACCACTCCTTCCCTCCTATCTGCTCTTCCTCCTGGCTGATCCCCCGCTGTGTATTTAGGGAAATATGAGCCCCATCTGGTTTCTCTCTTGTGGTATTAGTGACTTGGACTTCTATTTGCTTGTTTTTAAAAGCTTTGCATTTGGTAGGTGTTTGCTGGGCTGCATGTGAGCGCGTGGAAACTGCATTAATGTTGGTGCTTTTAGGAGCTCCACGTGATAATTCTCGCCAGTAGGCCTTAAGCTGCACTGTTTATTCCACTGGTGTTTATTCCACTGGATTTGTCTAATCTGAATAAGCTAGCATCGTTGCAATGGTATCTTATAAAACCAGCACAGAGTTTGTTGTTTTATTTGGTTAAGAAACAATGACTTCTTGTGTATCTCTGCCAGCCTCGTAGGAATCCTGTATTTATGCTGGACTGTAGCTCGGTGTCAGGCAATGGTAACTCTTCTTATTTCTAAATATTGTTGAGCTCCAAGTTAATTGTAGTAGAGATGTTAATAGATGGTTCCAGTTGTAAATGGTGCTTTAGACAACTACTTCTTTTGTGTGTACAGTAAAGCGCTCTGTAGTACTTTTGGAGAGAAATGATAAATCAGCCATGAATCACCCGCTGGTCCCTTTGTCTGCCCTTATTGTTCTGCTTCCAGGAAGAGAGCGCATGACTCAGCCCGGGGCTACTTTACCAGATGCAGCCGTATATTGAATCAGATCTACAACTGTGCGCGTGCCTGTGTGTGAGACTGAGAGCAAGACGGAGATAGTAGGTCGTGTTGGCATGGCTGCCACATTTGTTGCTCTCCTTTTTTGTTTTTTTCTTTTATGGATTAAAGCAGACTGCGCTCCACTCACAGCCGGGGAGTCGGAGCGATAGCCGCCGATCCCTCACACTTAGAGACGATCTCTGTTGTGATGTCAGATGTTCTTCTTTGTCTTCTTTTTTAAAGCCCTCTTCTCCCGCACGAGGACGCCAGGCTCGTGTTTGATATTACGCGAGCAGCTCTTAAAGCAAAAGCGCTTCCATCACATTTTTCTCTTTCTTTCTTTTTTTACTCGCTGGATAACGACAGTTGGCTCTCGGTGTCCGCGGTATCTTCCTTTTTTCAGTAATTGCCAGTGAAATGTGCTATTTCTTCTCTGTACCGCTGTTGTGCTACGCTGGACTGAGCGCAGCGGGTGCTAGAGCAGGCACAAGCAGCGGGGGAAAAAAAACCCTCAAGTGCACAGTGAAAAGCGTCTGTGCCGTTACCTCAGCTGAACCCTCGAATGAACTCGTTGCACTGCCCGAGTCACGGAGCCAGGAGACGAATCACTCGAGTAGATTCGAAACAGAGGGGCACTGTTGAGCAAGCTGAAGCCTGCGCTCTGCACCGGCTCCAGTCAGAACATTCACATCTCCTTTCTCCTGTCGTGGTAAGTAGCATTAGGGCTCTTTCTCTTTTCCTTTTTTTTCTCCCCCCCCTTTCATTGTTGTCGTTCTGTACATGCATACGTCTCAGGCATGTCCGTCACACTCTCGGCCTGTCAGATAGCTTATCAGACTGGTGTTGGCTGTTAAGATTGCAAGGCGACAACAGTCTGTAGGCTGTCTGACATTTCGGGCTCTTTCATCTGACCAGCATCCTGTTTTGTCCTCCTTCTGTTATTGTCATTGTTTCAGTTAGCATCAGTTCCCATTTAGAGGTGTGTGCCACGATGTCACTTCCCTTTATCCCAACCGCTTGTGAAACGTCGGCGATACGGGTCTGTTATTTATTTCCTCCGTGCTGACGTCTGTGAGGGTTTT
This sequence comes from Astatotilapia calliptera, assembly GCF_964374335.1. Classification (NCBI taxonomy): domain Eukaryota; kingdom Metazoa; phylum Chordata; class Actinopteri; order Cichliformes; family Cichlidae; genus Astatotilapia; species Astatotilapia calliptera. Next base: position 1,608,131 of record NC_137431.1, read on the forward strand.
TCTGTCAGTCTGTGTGAGGAACTGTGAATTCACATGTTTGCAAATGCACACGTAATGATGTCAGCGATGTACTTCTATGTGCACGTCTGTGTGAGTGTGAGAGTTGGCTCTTTCCTCTTGAATTTCCAGAGAATCCAGACAGCGTACACCTTATTGCAACACATCATATTGTGACACTCGGTGCTAGGTATGGTACATGCAGTGCTTACCCAGCTTTCCTTCCCTTTCACACTTCCCTGTTCTGTTTTACTGAGAACTTTCTTCTGTTGCTCAATATGTACTTTTTCTTTTGTGCCGAGCTGCATTTTATTGGAACAGCTCTTTGAGGGGGTGTTTTTTTTTGTTTTGTTTTTTCCAACAGCCACACATCGGTAATTACGCAAAGCTGAAAATCATTGCTTGACCAGTGAATGCTTGTGCTGCACAGACACATTTTATTTTAGGTTCGTCTTTTTCGAGAATAGAGCAAAAGCTGCAAACGTACTCCCGGTGAAGCAAAATCACGCTGGAATGGCTCGCTGGCTTAAAAAGTGCTTTTCTTGGCACATTCAGGACGTCCTGTTCCATAAGGGAGCCCCCTTTTGGCAAATACAGTGTGCGTGTGCATGTTTGTCTAGAAATGCTATTTCTACGTGGAAGTGCCTGTATTTCTTGTTGAATATGTCTGTACCTGTGCTATTTTTAAAGGTGTACACACTGTTTTTTATTCTACTTTTTCTAAATAAAGTCTATTAAAAGGAGGATTTGTATTCGGTTCATTATTCGATAAGTCTCGACTGCCCAGGTTGGCGTTTACCTTCAGGCCTCCGAAGAATCTCACGTGTCAGCCAAGAAACTGGGACTGGGAGGATACAGAGTCCATCACAACTCCGATTTCCACGTCTGATGTTTCAGATCCAAACTGTTATCACATTACTGATTTGCCCTCTACACTGACATCATCTCCATTTCAGATTCCAAGCTAAGCTTTTGCTGAGTTTGGGCTCTCGTCACAAATGAAGTCTACTTAATCTGAACAGCCTCTCCATGAAGTAGTAAAATAATACTGCATCAGTTTTAAATTATTATTAACACTCATAACCCTATACTGCATACTAAATACATTATACCCTGTGCTTTGGAACAGACAGCTGCAGGATTTTAAAGCGATAAATAATATTTATGAAATGTCACATGACTTCTGTGTGGTTATGAAAAAATAAGAACCCAGTGTTGGTGGGTGTGTTTGAACACAGCGTGATCTTGTGTCCTGAGGTCAGGCGTGTGACCTGTGCCGAGTCCTGTCCCGTTCCCAGAGCAGCCACACCCAGAGCACCATGAAGATGACTATTTCCACCCACCCCACCCTTCCCCTGGGCTCTGTCTGAAAACCTAACATGCAAATCGTGCCTGTCTAAACAGGTTGGGGGACTGATAGTTAAGCAGTGACACTGCTTTTGTCCTCTCGCTGGTCTCCCCATATGCTGTATAAACTATATTACAGTTAAATCTGGTGGCGCTGCTTCTTTCCAGCACCCTCCTGCCTGCCTATGGCTCACCACCCCCTCGCTGTCTCTAGCTCTCCAGTTTGTGCCCCTCCTTTCAGCACGCTGAACACCCAGGGATGCTGAAATATCACTGACTTCATCCAACACCCGCCCACCCGCAAGCCCACTCTGCATTTGGTTATCCACTTAGTTCCTTTCACATTCTGTCTCATTACATTATGCTGACAATGTGGATTTCTTTTCATTCTTTCTTTCTTTTTCTAATTCAGACTCACATTAAGGTCCTTCGTTTTTGTCAGCAGCGGTCACGGGATCGTGTCAGACCACAGTGGAGTGAGCAGGCGGACCAAATGGTACAAAGATGCCTTGCAAAGAAAAGTCACCCCGTTAAAACATGGAAAAGCCGAACGAGCTCCAAACCCTATCGTCAGATCGCAAGAGAAGGATTTAGTGACATAATGCCCTGTTTAGGACGACAGCTGTGCTACAATATGCCGTTTATAGACAGAATGTGATGTCAAACTTAAACCTGGAGAAGATGTGTCCTTCCTGCCAGGAAGTAGGAGACATCCTGTGTTCGATAGTTAACTGTTTTAATTTAATACTTTTAATAATTGAGATGATTTTTCTTTTTTTTGGACATAAATTATTATTCAGTGCAGAGTATTTTACATCTCACAGATAAGCATGTTGATGATGTTTGGCAATATTAGATTACAAAAATATAAATGTTACTATGCGGAGCGTAAATAATACGCAGGTTCGGTGTTGGATATATGAAGTTTTAAACTAGATAAATATTAGCATACATATTAATACAGCTACATTTAAGCAAAATGCAACTGGACTCATTTGCAGACCTTGTGCCTGCTTACACACACACATAAAGGCAAATGTAGAAACAAAAGACACACAGCAACCACCCAAACTTTTTCATTTTCCAACTTGTTGCATTCAGAAGCCTCGGTGGTCTGACTGCACCAGCATATTCATTTCGAGGACTGACCAGTTCAACACCGTCTCCTTAACCCTGCCGTACACGTTTCTAAAGGCCTTTGTTGTGCTTTGGTATGCCAGGATCAAACGGGCTTATCAGCAGCTTCAGACTCCTCATAATTCACTCAGAGGAGAGATATGGGCCTCGACTGGTCGAGGCGGAGCGTCTAGCTGAAGTATCAACACTTGCTCGGCTGGCCCCTGGTGTTAATGATTTACAATTACCTAAATAAAATGGCTCAAACAATTACCACGTGATGATGTATTGTTTCTCAGATGGAACAAAACACATCTCCGTGCCCCGAGCGGAACCTAAATCATGTGTGGGTATTTTAACAGAGCATAATTTGGCAGAAGCGTCTGCTTTTCCTGCCCACACAGTGCCAACGGAGCAGACAGCCTAATGGCTGACGCCAGGTGGCCACCGTGACGAAACACACATCCTCTGCTCTTCCGCCTGCCTTTTCCTCAAGCCTTTCAAACCTCAGGACGGACTTCAAGTCAGTGCAACGTTTTAAAAGGATCTGAACTTTTATATTGATCGGTGAATTTCATTGCGCGCTCTCTACTTATATGCAAGTAAAAAGTAAACTTTGTTTTTATTACACTGTTAAAGGATCTTCAGAGCAATTTGGCACTGATCGGTCTTTTGTGTACCACTGTGCCAAGGCTGCTCTCGCAAATGTGCCTACTGTGGTAAGAGGGCAGAGAGGACTCGTAGTAAACCTGCATGAATGGCTCGTCACGTTTTTCACAGTTTGTCCTACCTTCATGTCCCAGGAATTCTGCCAAGGAAACTGCGTCATTCAGGTGTGGCATACGTACAAAGCGGACGTGAGCGCCGTGTTAAGATTAGGAAACACAATAAGGCAGAGCATGCCTGAGAGTAGAATGGGCGTAAAATCGCCGAAATGTACCACACAGCCCAGCACACACTGTTCGAAACTGCACACCCCCTTTGATGCGAGTATCACTGAGTCAACCTTTGGAATGCCGGAAATCTGACGGCACGGACTCTCCTCCGCACGGGGTCTGATCCGAGGGCTGCTTAAGCTCAGCTTTACGCGTACGTGCAGGTGTCTGTCATGACATGATGCCATCTAAGGAATATTACAGGAATGCCTCACAGTGCCTTCCGAGCATACCATTCATGCTGTCCTTTTTCATTTCAAATTAGGCAACGCTGGAAAAGAACCAGAAAAACCGCCAGTAGCTGATTTTGAAGAAAGTGCTGTAGGGTGAGGCGACACGTTCACTTACTGGGACGGTAACGGAGACAGGTAACGATCCTGGATGGGTTTATCAGAACCACCTTTACTGGTGGCGCTACAGAGGAGGTCAACAGTCCTGGATGTTAGCAGGATTACCTCCTCACTATGGCACTGCTGTCAGGGCCTGTGTGCAGGCTGCTGTGTGCATTACAGGCAGAAAGCCCGCCTGCTGTGAAAGACTGTTCTGTCAGAGGCTTTTGTTCAAATCTAAAGATCGGTTTAACATGTTACACACTAGCTACTGCTGGCAATTTAAAAAGGAGCTTCTGTTGATGTGTCAGGAGCCAAAAACATGTGACACCACAGCCCCGGTGCCTAGATTTTGACATTAAAATCACGATATTACTCTCTAAAACCTAAACTCTCATCTTTTGTGCCATTCTGCTCAGAGCTAATTTTAGTCTTGCCCTCATTCTCTGTATGTGGCCTCTTTACGCATGCGATGTGGTTATATGAATCGTGCCCGTTCTGCAATCAACCACACACAGCAAACTAAACCGGACACACACATGCCAGACTCCACCACTCCAATGTGCTGTGTGCCCACATTCATGTAGATCTCTCAGCGATATTCCACTAAAATAGCTTTCCGTGGCCTGTCTGCCAGTCTCACCTCCAGATGCTTTCCTCTTGGGTTCCTTCGTAGTTTCAACACTGAGCCCCGCAGTATTTATCACTATAACTCCCCTTTATCTCTGAACAAGGACCATGGAGCTTAACTTTAGGCGGTCTAGTTAATAAATTTGACAGGAAGTTCTCAATTATTTGCTTATGCCAGTGTTTGACTGTAGTCTATCTTGTAATACAATCAGTATCTTGGGGGAAATTACATTTCTTCAAGGAAATTAAACATTTATCGTCTGACTACTTTTTGCATGTTCCACCAAATATTTGGTCTGTGGGAGCCCATTGTTAGGAAAAACACTTCTGATTACAAAATCCCAAATTTTTGGTTGGATTTTATTTTTTTGGGAGGGTACAAATAATCTTGCATAAAGCCTCCACATTTGCAATAAAAACCTATTTGTTTATAATAAAAATGCTAATATTTCAAATTAGCCATCTCTAAATTGCTTTTTTGTTTGTTTTCATCCTGATGAATCACAAAGTCAGAATAACATTTAAATATAGTTTATCTTGATTTTAATTTCAAAGAAGGAACAAAAAAGCCCCATTTTGATTGCAGTTATCAGCAGGTACTATACAGTTATAGGGGAATGCCTGCCATTATAATAAGAAGTCTTTAAAGGGCAACTGTTAGTTAAATTAGTATTGCACTGGTGTTTTTGGCTTCTATGACTCTGACTTTCATCAGCGACGGCGCTAACCTGACGCAAACACTGTGCTTGAACCCACACTAGTGACTGGTGGCCCTTTGCTTTGCTGCAGGTGCGCAGATGCATAGATAGCTGACTTTTCAACGTTCACTTTGCAGTCTGTACTTTCTTTTGGAAAACAAACTTCCCCACCCTCTTTTGTGCGTCAGTGTGTCGGTTTTGCTGTCACCTTTTCACACAGCTTAGTCACAATATGAAAAATTGGCGTCAATGACAGGGCTACTGCCTGGTTATAGGGGAACACCTGCCATTTAAACGAGAATCAGAAAAACGACACAGTTTTCTCGTGTTGCAGCCGTTTATTGTTCACATAAAACACATTCAGACTGGAGTAGAGCCCCCGCCCCCCTCGAGCTTCTCAGTAAACCACAGGTGTATGCATTCAGCAAAAAAAGAAAAATGAAGACGCTGACAGCTTTAACCTTCAGTTTTTAAATTAATGGCCTTCCATATTGACAAAGTCCAAACACGAGAGCACAACCCAGTCAGTTGATATGCTAAGTGATTTTGAACAAACACAATCCCGACCTCAAGTCACCACGCAGACCCACAACAGAGCGCCGTGACTTTCTACCAGTGTCTCTTCTGTTCTTTTGTAAACATAAACAAAGCTAAACAATAGAGAGAACACACACACAGAAATCCTATTTTGTTACCCGGTGCAGCTGGTTTTGATCACTGGGTAAAGCAAAACAAACTATCAGATGGATTTGAGGCAGCGCTCAGAGTAACGCTACCCTGCGAGGGGCATTTCCTCAACCCCGCAAACCGCTCCGGCAAATAAAAGAAGGCTGACCTTGTGGCTCCTAAAGTGAAAGACATGCTGGGAATTTCGTCTGTAATCATTGTCACTTTTCCTGTACTATGCAGGAGGTCACGCATAGTTGAAGCGTTCAAAGACGCACTGTCTTGCAAGAGGGAGCACATTTATGCTAACTGCTTTCACTTTGTCTGAGCAAAAGTGACCGACTGATATAAAGTGTATATTTTTAGCCCTTTATCAGAGAAATAGGTTGAAAATCCACTTTTACCATCCACTGTTTAATTTGCGATATGTGATCCTAATAGTTTTGCTGTCACAGCAGATGCATGTGGGTGGATTAACTTTCAGTCTTCCCTTTCTTGCTGTAAGTGCACCGTTTGACACTGGAGCGACTTTTTCCTGTCTTCACCTCATATTTAACACTGGGAAAGTAATTATGAGCCAATACAGGATACAGAACATACATTAAAGAGGCAGATGTTTTCCTCTACCCTGTAGTGCTAATTATTCTATTAGACTGTTGTGGTGTGGGTTTCCCAGTTGTACAGCTACTGGTTGTAGAACTTCTCTTGACTAAACTAAAAGCAAATGGCGCTTTCCTTACGCTGTTCAAATCACCCAAAACTCAGCAGCAGTGTCTCTTTCTGCTAATAAAAATGAACTTTTCCTGAGCCCTTTAGGCAGGAACTGTTTTTTTTAAACCAAACTACACCTGTCAACCACATTACCACAAAGGAGGAAGTGTGCATCTACCTGTGACGGTGTGACAGAGTGCAAACTCTGGTATTGTTCCTCTCAGCTGGCTGAAGGCACCTGTTGGTTGGCCAGTGTAAAAAGGAGAAAGAAAATAGTTCCCACATAATACTTCTCACAAAGTTTGGGTTTTTCTTTACCTATTCATGTGGTTCTGTCATATCCCAGAAAAGGAAGACGTCTCTACAGCTGATATCTCCCAAACCAGGTTGTTCACACCAAAGTATTTTTCATAGATAGCCAGGGTGAAAACACAACAGATGAACTGTCTCTTTAAGAGTGAATCTGTGCGGTCCTCAGTAAATCTGATCATTATGGATTTATTGAGCTTTAGTTTTGATACCTGGCTGACACTGAAACAGGTGAAGATAAACACACCATATATTCATGCATTTTACTGTATATTTACTGTGACAGATCAGACAGGGCTGAATAAACCGCTACGTACTGTTAGCCTTTGCTTCCAAAAATGTTGTCGACATTAAATTTATTTTTTTTAACCGCTTCCCCGACACACACACACACACACACACACACACACACACACACACACACACACACACACACACACACACACACACAAAATCCTTTCAAGGACAACATGATGATGACTCACGATGAAGACATGGAACAGTGTGACACTTCTCACCAAAAGGACAAAAGCAGAAGTGTAGTAGGCTTCTAAATACAATGTGAGGAAATAGCAACAAGTTCTCATTCCGCTTCTTTCTACAGGTACCGCAGACATCACAGGGTAGCATGCAAGCTTCTCTCAATATAGCGTCGACAGCATGGCCATAAACGGCCTCAGGCACAGATGCTCGTGTGCTACCTCTGTGTGAGCTAAAACACCACAGGGTTTCCTGTCTGTGTACTCACAACAGGAAGGTACACTTACCTGTACTGCTTTGATATCTCTGTATCAGTGTAGACAAATTCTAGAAGACATCCTGAAGCTCTAAGCCAAAGGCGGCACAACATGTTTCCTCATCAGTACGATACCAAGAAATTCAAATATATATTAGCATTTGGTGCATTTTGTAATGGTTTTGGATTGGATGAAAGCGCGGCAATACAGCATGAATAAACAGGCATTTTTCAGGATGAATGAATGAGGAGAGAAGAAAAAAAGGTTGCCTTTTTCTTGCTGCCACCTACTGGTAAGAAAAAAGGGGGATTGTATACAAACCCTGATGTGAAATACCTGAAGAAGTCGCAAAGAGCAGAACATGAGCGTCTTATACTTGGGAGCCTTTACAACAGCAGATATTTTGACTCAGACGAGCAATGATGACTCATGTAAAAAACAAGTGTGTCAGTCCGACAGAATGATACTGAATCGTCTGGATGGAAGTCATCATCATCATCATCATCATCATCATTATTATTATTATTCACACCCCTGCCCAAAAACCTGTGCAGGCTAAATACGCGGTGCTGAGCAAGTTTATTAAACCACAGCCCAATGGATGCTTCATGCCCCAGCTGTCCTCAATTAGGAATAATTAATAAAATGACTTTTAAAAAATATTTCTGTATTGGTTAATCCAGGAGTTTGTGCAAACTCATTAATCTAAATGATATTTTTATCTGTTAGCTGTGAACGTTCAAATTTACTGTTATACACAAAAGCTGGTTTTAAATTGGAAAGCATTATTATATATATATATATATATATATATATATATATATATATATATATATATATATATATTTCCTGTGTCAGTCTATTTAAGTGCTTTCTGTGTAACATTCACATGCATCTCCGTACTCTGATGGATGCATTGGAGGGCAGCTTGGGGTCAGTTGGCAGAGTGGAGCTGGGAGCACACAGGGATCGACCCATAGACCGTCGGTGACCTGCTCTACCCCCTGAGCTATGTCACCAGCTGAGCTACACCACCTGGTGGTCAACCACCACTAGTTTTAGTGGTTGAATTTTATGTTTGGTCAATTTCTGATTTCTCAGAGAAGTCCAGTGTCACTGGACTGCATGACTCGTTTACATGATCAGATTATGATGAATATGACTGTCTGTACTGCAAGTTTGGAAAGCAGCAAAAGGAAGATCTGTTAAGTCGAGGACTGCAAATTCTTACAATCTGCTGTTGTGAGTAGGCTAAAATAAAAGAGGAGCTTACATTATACATCTGACCTTTGTTTGATGAATATATAAAGTTAGTGTTAGATTATGACTTGGGTTCGGCATGGAGCACTACTGTGTCACATGACACAATTTCTGATTTTTGTTCTGACCCAAGTCTAAAACTATCATCTATATTTTTGGAAAAAACACAGGAAATGAAATACATTCTCTCATAAACATGTACTATAAATACGTTTTTATGCAAATCTTTAAATACAATTCAAATGTAATTTGCACAGACTGGGAAATAAATCATCCACCTATATTTATTCGTTCATTTATTTATTTTTCTTATTAGTGTGTGTTTGTTTGTTTATGTTGGCACATCTGACCACTTTCCCTCTTTCAGTTACTGGATTTATTTTCCTGATCTGCCGTTACTGGAACTCTTTCCTGATGTTTTCGTCCAGCCTGAGCAGAGTAGTGCCGCCGGCCGACGCTAGAGGCTCTTTTTGTTGCTGCTGTTCGATTCCTGTGTTGTTTTGGTTGGTGAGCCCATGCTTTCTGCTGTAGCCGGTTGTAACGGTGATGGCTCTCACATGAGGTGACGGATCGGGCCTGTGTTTTGTCATTTAACGCCAAGTAAGGTGTCGCGGCCATGGCCGCGGTTTTTGACATCGATTTGGATCAACCGGATGAGAATGTCTCTGACGAAGAATTTGAGGATGGGGTGAGTTGATGCTAACGCTAAGGCTAATGTCCCTGCTGTTAGCCAGTTAGCTAGAACTAAGCAGCTCCGAGGCCTAAGTTGCTAACACCGGTGCCCATGTATCCATTATCGGACACGTCATCTTTCACTCTTTTCCCGCGTATTAATGTGCTTTCACATACAACGTTAGCTACAATGAAATTAAACATTACAGTTACATTTTCTGGATTTTACTTAAAGTTTTGGACGATGGGTGGCTTAAGTTAAGGTGGCCAGCCCTCAAGTACAAGTAAGGTTATTCTTCAGTTGAAAGTGTACAAGCAGAGAAGATATCAACGCCAGAGGGTAAAGAAATCAAAAATAAGGTAAAATGTCAGGTTAGAAATAAAGCATAACGAAAGCTAAACAATAGCAATTGACGGTGTAGTAGCTAGGGCGTAAGGGGTTGTCCGATTATGGAGCTATGAGCGGCAACGCTATTAATCGGTATTTTCGGAGGGATGCTCTTATTGCCGTGTAACTAGCTACATTAGCTGCACATGAATGCTATATCTGCGGTTTGTTAGCTACTTTAATTTAATCAGTAGTGTATCCCTTTCTGACCGTTTTTTAGAAAATAATAATAATACAAATAAATTATACTCCAGCCGACCAACAACAGGCTGAAATGCTACCGGTGCTAGCATCACTGCAGGTAAGAGGATCACACTTTTGCTAGCCTTCCCACCGCGGCGTAACGTTAACGCGAGGCTACGAGTCTGCTGTCGTCGCTGCGTTCCTGGTTATCAGTTTCGTTTAAAACTGATAGTGTTAGACATACAGCACGTCCCTGCTTAACTATATTGGTTAGCCGTGAGGCTGTCCTAACTTTGAGTGAACTAGGCTAATAAAAATATATCGCTAGAAAATGAAAAGGTCTGTAATGTACCTCCGATTGATTCAGACTCCCTAGTAAAGAACAGTTCTCCCTCGCATTCCTGTGTGCCTAAATGTTGTGTCCCGGTGTCCCCTTTTGTTTCCAGGGGCAGCTCAGTGAGTACATGGAGCAGTGCAGTAGCTTTGATTTGTGAGTATAAGCGATGTTGTGATTCACTGTGTTTCGAAAAAGGGAACAAACCATTTTTCTTAATTGGATGCGTGGGAGTCAACATTTCAGGATCTGGGAAAAACCTAAATCCCGTCATAGCTGTTTTTAAATTGGTAAAAGAACTAACCAATTTTAAGCGAACTTGATTGTACTTCTGAGCCATAAGAAATTTGCAACTAAACTTAATGGAAAACTAACATACGTTATGTAGTGCCAGACCATAACAACCCTCTGTAGCAGGGTTGTTTTGTTTTCTAATGCTGGGTTGCCCATTAAAGTGAACTGAAACCTGGTAGCTTTGAGAGCCGTTCATGCATCCAGGTGGAGACCTGTGGTGCTGTGTGAAGCACCATTTAGCAGGTAAAACAATCATTGTAATCTGTGATAATCCTGTTTGGCTTCTTTGTTCTCACTTGGAAATATCTGAGGGATCTTTGTGTGGAAGTGCTTTAGCAGTGGGCACTGATCTCACTCAGCCAGTCCCCCCACCCCAAACAAAATACATAAAAATAAATAAATAAAATAAAACTAGCATCAGAAAAAGTCCAGCCATTACCCAATGTTGTCACGGTGCTCAAGTGTTTGTGGCACTCATCCTAAAATGCTAACAGTGTTGTGCAAAATATTCTGAACCTGTGTTTCATCTTTACTTTCTTATCTTCTTTATTTATTTTTTTGCTTTGTTTTGCCAGTAACATGGATGACTGTGAGAAGTTTGAAATTTCAGAGAACAGCGTGAACAAAGGAACAGAGCAGATCAGGCCCGAATGCTTTGAGCTGCTGAAAGTTTTGGGAAAAGGTGGCTATGGGAAGGTGAGGACTCAAGACTCTCAAATCGACATTTCTCTCTGACACGTTTTCCCTCCTCCTTTTATTGACCCCTCTTGACTTGAAAGTTAGGGTTTGAAAAGGCTTAACTTACATCTTCATATTCATATGCATTTGATGCAGCGTTAATTTAAAAACAAAAAAACCCCTTTGTTTTTAAAATCGTGTAAAATGCAACTTATATTTCTTAGCCTGGGACCTGGTGTCAGTATGTGTGGGAGGCATTGCAGATGTCTTGAAATTCCAGTGGGTGGAATGGGAAATTTGGCAATAGTTTACAGTGTCATTGTTGTTTATCAACAGCCCTCCAATTCCCACAAATATCTAGCAATATTTTTCCTGTGGTAGGAAGAAAGAAATCCTGTTTCACCTTTACCGTAAGCTCTTGAAGCAAAGAAGTAGAAGCCTTTCTTTGCATAGACATAAAGCATCAAAGTAATCCGTCTGCAGCTGCTTGTATCAAATCTTAGGACAAATGGAGATTTTAAAGATGAGTGCACATTGTAGGTTCTGCCTTATTTTTGTGGATGTAGAGCTCTGGAACTTCCCTGATGTTTCGTTGCTAAACTTGACAATGACAGAGCACATTAGTTATTTTGGAAACATTTTTCACTTAGCAAGCAGATGCATGACTTGCTCTGTCTGAAGTGGTTTTGACGGAGATGACAACAAAGTCATTTTCCGTAACTTGGGACTTACTTAGAATTATGAGATAACACAATCGTATTAAGAAAAAAGAAGAAGAAAAATGTAGCACATTGGCAGCTGTTTTGATATCGTCGTCATGTTGCATAATTTGGCAAAAGTTTCTCTGTATTTTTAACTGAGGGTCAGAACTCAAGCCTTTCCTTATACGAAGTAAGAACAGATGATTTTAGTCTTATTTTTTAAGAGTAAAGACAATGATTTTCAAATTCATACCTGAGCGATTGAATTTGTGTCTCGAATGTATAATTTTTCCAATTCAAAATATCTGGACCCCACAGCCAAAGGATAGGTGACGGTACATTCATCGTAGTTTTTGAAAAGGTGGTATTAAAAAGTCTTAAATAAGCTACAAAAGTCACATGCTTAAGCAATAATGTTAGCTATAAAATCATCTTATATCTCTCTGGAAGCTGTCAGCCGAAGTTCAAGATATTCAAACTAACATATAGATACAGTCAGTAAGACCCAGAGGCAAGCATTGGCATTACGTTCACCTGCTCTCACTGCGCAGAGTGAGAGCAGCGTTTCATTATGGGCGTTATGACCTTAGCTCCATGCCAGAGTGCGAGGGAGTGCTGCACATATTTGATGTTACATTAAAAAAATCTGTGTTGTATCACTGCTGCTTGTCTTTCAGGAAATGCATTTCTTTCTTTGTGCGCTTTAGTCTTAGATAAAATTTGATGAACCTTGTAGCACTCCTCCTTAAATGTCTTTATACAAATGTAAATTATTTTTGCAGGTGTTCCAGGTTCGGAAGGTATCGGGTGCCACCTCTGGGAAGATATTTGCTATGAAGGTTTTAAAGAAGGTGAGTAAATCTGCTTGCATGTACTCGAGTCGGGTTCATTCGTAGAAACTGGCCCGTGTCTGAATACACAATCAGTCTGGTGTTGCAGAGTTGATGTCCGAGTTCTCCGTATCAATAGCTACGAGCCGGAGCAGGTGATCTGAATATGATATCCTCTTACGCTGAGCTACGAAGCCAGAAGGACAAACCGACCTAAAATAATGGCACCAGGCGTTTTTCTCATGACACCTCAGAGCTGCTGCTTCTGTTCAGCTTGCCTCCTCTCTGCTGTCGACACAGAGCTCATGTCTGGCTCTCCTTGAAAAACCAGCTCATATTCCCCAAAGCCTGAGGTTTCGCTTAATGACTGTTTATTAGCTTAATGAGACTTAGCTGTAGCTACCATCTTGGCGTCCCGGTTCCCGCTCTGCCTCTGCAGCTGATGTTTTAAAGGTTTCGTGCCAGCTAATGGGGTAAGATTTATTGCCCAAATAGTTTCACACCCCTGCACTGTGCTTTTCTGTCCAGGCCATGATTGTGCGTAACGCAAAGGACACCGCCCACACCAAAGCCGAGAGGAACATATTGGAGGAGGTTAAACATCCGTTCATTGTTGACCTGATCTATGCCTTCCAGACGGGGGGAAAGTTGTACCTCATCCTTGAGTATCTGAGCGGTGAGAAGGAATTCCCAGTCATTCTATCAGTGCAGCTCCTCATTCCCAGTGTGAATACATTTGAACGATGAGTTTTCGTATGTGGTAACTAGGCGGGGAGCTGTTCATGCAGCTGGAAAGAGAGGGAATCTTCATGGAGGACACAGCATGGTGAGTTGGTCTGTTGCTGGTAAAACCTCGATCGTCTTCTTTTTTTGGTTGAGTTCAGTTTACTGCGCTCACAGTAAGCGCAGCTGCAAGCTTTCATTATCACGAACAAAGCCAGTGTCCAATGAAAACAGGGACAAATGTAAATATCATCCCTAAGAATCCTTACGTACCACGTGTGACAAACAAATACATCTGACATGTTGTGCACACACCGTACGCAAACATGAGTAGGTGGAAGTTGGCACTTATTAATATCCACTTTCACCAAAAACAGAGATGACCGTCTGAGTGACACCACTGAGAGGAACGTTATCTACATTCATACAATTTGTTGTTTTTGACCAGACGTGTGAAGTTGTGTGTTTTGTTTGTTGCACACACTAACTCCTGTGACTGTGATGTTTCACATTAGTCCTTCCTACCAGCTTGCTGAACAGATTGATTTGCTGCTTTATACAGTAGTTGCATCTTTACATTAACTTGCATGTTTGCATATTACATGATCAGCACCATGCATTTAGGATGTTAACCCACAGAAGAGGCATCTTAACACCCAGTGATGTGACTTTGATTCACATTCAGTCAAAAACAGGTTCTCCAAAATATTTCTAGGAATACAACAAAGAGACAAACAGTAGCTGCTTGTGTTCTGATTGGAGCAGACGGACATATTTAAACTGGAGCCCCAAAAAGCATCACGAGGAAAAACAATCACATCGAGGAAATTGGCACACGGGGGAGTTTAAAGTTTGAGGAACTGACTTACGTGAAGGGAGGCACGTAGGTGACTCTGTCTCTCAGACACTGAGCTGGAACAGTAGGACTGTTCAGCTGGAGCAGGGACTGAATGCTTGCAGTATGAGTCCTTTTGTCTTATAAACACAGTCTGTAGATGGAGACTCCATGAACCAAAGTGCTGAACAAATAAGGGTTAGTAGTGTTCCTAGAATAATGAGAGACACTGAGTGCAGAAAGGCACAGGAGTGTAAACATTACATCATAACGTGGGCAAGAAATGTGCGTAAACATAGAAGAGTAATGAGGAAAAATGGATAGAAATGTCAATGCATTCGACTAAATATGGGACCTGCGTTGTGTTTTTCTGTTGACAGTTTCTACCTGGCCGAGATCTCAATGGCGCTGGGTCACCTGCACCAAAAAGGCATCATCTACAGGGACTTAAAACCTGAGAACATCATGCTCAATAACAACGGTACTGAAACACTAGGAGCTGCTTACTAAACGTCCGACCTAGATACATGTCCTTCACCAACTGAGATTTTCTTGCAAATATCTTCTGCTTGTTTTGCATTCAACTATTAAAACACAACCTTGAACCTTCTAACGTGTCCTCTGTACGCATCCACCTTCTAGGACACGTGAAGCTGACGGATTTCGGCCTATGCAAAGAGTCCATCCATGATGGAACAGTCACCCACACCTTCTGCGGCACTATCGAGTACATGTATGGCAAACAGTCTGATGATTTGCATACACATCAGCACATTCATGCCTCTGGTTTGACACGCCTTCTCCTCTGCCTCTTCTTCTTCAGGGCTCCAGAGATCCTGATGAGGAGTGGACATAATCGTGCTGTGGACTGGTGGAGTCTGGGAGCGCTCATGTACGACATGCTGACAGGAGCAGTAAGTACAAACCAGTCAACATCTTAATAACTAACTAATACAAGTAACCGGAACCGTTACTCACAGCGTCCTTATCGTGCTGCTCAGCTAATGTTTCCAATCTGCTGCTGTCCCTCAGCCTCCGTTCACCGGTGAAAACCGAAAGAAGACCATAGACAAAATCTTAAAATGTAAACTCAGCCTTCCACCTTACCTCACGCAAGAAGCCAGGGACCTTCTGAAAAAGGTGAGCTGTTAAAGCCTTGCTCCTCCCCACGCGCTTCACACGCCTGTCTCGTTAAAAAGCACTGATCTGCTGTCAAAAATACGAATATTTATGTTTTTTCTAGTTGCTGAAGAGAAATGCCTCGTTGCGACTCGGGGGCGGTCCAGGAGATGCAGCTGAAGTCCAGGTAGGCATCGCTTTTCAGATGGAGCTTGAAAAATATGTTTTTAAAAAACCACGCAGACACAAAACGGCTGTCATGTTTCCTAGGCCCATACGTTCTTCCGCCTTATAAATTGGGACGAACTCCTTGCTCGCAAAGTAGAGCCTCCATTTAAACCATTTCTGGTGAGTTTGTCTTCCACACAGAGATGTCCTGTGTAATGTGGCCATGAAGGTCATTAACTAACCTGATTACTATTGTATTTTTACAGCAATCAGCTGATGATGTCAGCCAGTTTGATTCCAAGTTCACCAGTCAGACTCCAGTGGACAGCCCCGATGACTCCATGCTCAGTGAAAGTGCCAATCAAGTCTTCCTGGTGTGTAACTGGTGCCTCACTCACCGGCCACTTCATTAGTTACACCTTGCAAGTGTTAGTGAACCTTCTGAACTGACTGGTAACTCAACAAGGTGCCGGCCCACATTGACAGGATAGCATCACACAGCTGCTGCGTCCGTGATGCGACTCTCGTTTCGACACGTCCCAAAGTGCTCTGTTGGGTCGAGTCTGGCCAGCCTTCTCCGGCATTAGCAGAGAATGGCTGCTTACTGGATTATTTTCTGTTTTGGACCACTCTCTGTAAACTCTGGAGATGATGGTGTGGGAAAATCCCAGCAGATCAGCAGTTTCTCAGATATACTCGGACCAGCCCATCTGGCACCGGCAACCACATTCAGAGTCGCTTAAATCACCTTTCTGCCCCATTCTGAACCTCACACGTCATCTTGACCATGTGTATGAGTTTAGCGTGAATGAGCGAGTTGCTGCTCTGCCATTGGCTGATTAGTTATGTGCACTAATTAGCAGTTGGGACAGGTATATCTGACAGAGTGGTGGGTGAGCGTATAATAATGTTGCAGGGTAAGATCTATGAAAGACGACTCATAACCTGCGTGTCAGTGTTTTGTAGAGTTTCGTTCGGTCATCGTTTGTGGTCAGATGATGTGAGGTAGGAAAACGCTAAATATCTGGTGCAAAGCTGATGTTGCTAAACTTACGCAGAGTTTTTAATAGAAAACGGTGCACTGACTGTTTGTGTTGTCTGAAAACATGCAAACAGCAGCTAGTTCTGGACATACTGGGTTTTTTTCGTGTTTTGTTTTTGTTCCCTTTTCGACAAGTGGGTCTTACGAGAACCAGTTAATGCGTCCCATCTGGTTTAATCCTGTTGGTTTTCCTGGAAGCTTCACTCACTTTTCCACCGCATTGCATGATATGGTTTACTCAGCATTTCATTGCTCATCATCAGCTGTGGGTTGTTTTTGGAAAGATGGTCTTTGAAGTGGGCTGAGATCTTTCTGTTTTTGTCCTCCACCCCTTCCCCAGGGTTTCACATATGTAGCCCCATCTGTGCTTGAAAACGTCAAAGAGAAGTTCTCCTTTGAGCCAAAGGTCCGCTCGCCGCGAAAGTTCCCGGGAAGCCCGAGAACACCTGTGAGGTAACGGCATGTTGTTTTTCTCTGCAGATCTGTCCGATTTCACTGGTCATTTAAAAAATTTCCCAAAACAAGTCTTCATCCTGATGACTCACTCGCTGACCTTGTGAATAGCTTAAATTTTCTTGGCTAACAGTAAGGCATATAAAGTCATTAAAGCTTAAATGAATTGAATAAAAACATGGATAGGGAAGGTGAGGGGTGTTTTGGGGGTAATCCCCTGGAGGGTCTTAAGGACATTTATTGTCTTTTGAATTTTTAGTTTTAAACCATTTTCACTGTGTTGAGTGGATTAAAGCCAAATTTGTCAAAGAATCTTTTTTTAACTTTTTTTTTTAAATTGTGGTGTAAATTCATTAAATTAGCCTAAAATGGCTAAGCTACAGCGATGCATCCACCTTTATGCCTTTGGACAAAAATTGTCCCATTGAAACCCATTATAAACGCTATTTTTCACGCCAGAAAAATTAAGGTTTAAGGGATCGTCAGGTTTCCACCTTAGGTTTCGTTTTTAACTAGAGACCTTAGAGTTGTAATTTTTTTATTTGTCCACCGAGTGGCGCCCTTGCTTCACATTTGACCTCTGCTCGAAAACAGCGGGCTGCAGAACTGAACTGCGGGAAAGGAAGTCTGATTTCCGGCTTGCATCACCGGCTATGCCCGCTGATCGGGCGAGACCAATCCACCCTCTCACCGACGTGAGAGGGTGGATTTTTTTTTTCAATCAACAGGAAATGACGTATTTGTTGTCACGTGGTATGAATGTGTCTGCTGGAGAAAGGAGTCCCACGCAACATGCCCCGGTTCTTCGTCGCAACTTACCCCGGGAAGAGGCACTAATTTCGGCCTAGAGGACCAGCATTGACCGCCTGGAGACTATTTTCGGTTCCGGAAATTTTTTTTTAAAGTAGATCGAAATTAATTTTGGTGCCGATCTTTGGACCATCTAAAGGCCTAATTATATTAACTATCAAATATTACTTCAAATGTTTTTTTTGGAAAATATTTAGTTTTTTAGGTTTTTTTTTAGTTTTTTTGTAATACAACTGGGATTTAAAGGGTTAAAACAACGAAAATATAATTAAAACTTTATATGAATATTTCAGGGAGAAGTAGTTTTAAAAGACTGACCAATTTAAAGTGAAAAAAAAAATTTAATATTTAATATTTTTATTGCACTTTTGGGGAATTTGCATTTTTCATGGATTTTTTAATGTGCTCCTGCAAAAAAAATAATGGCAGGTCAAAATTCATTTTGGTGCCAATCTTTTGTCCATCTGAAGGCCTAATTATAATAACAATCAAATATTACTTCAAATGGTTTTTTTGAAAATATTTAGTTTTTTTGTTTTTTGGGGCTAAAAAAACAGGGTGCTCATGTAATGAAACTGGTATTTAAAGGGTTAAAACAACGAAAATATAATTAAAACTTTATATAAATATTTCAGGGAGAAATAGTTTTAAAAGACTGACCAATTTAAAGTGAAAAAAAATATGAATATATAAAGTTTTTATAGCACTTTTTGGGGAATGGACATTTATTGTCGTTAAGCACAAAGGTGGATGCATTTTTAAGACGCCTCCAGGTGTTAAATAAAAAAACAACCTCAGATGAACAACAACACAAAATAATTTGAAGCCAGAATGCAGAATCAGTGGATCACAAGACCATTTCCAAATAATTTCAAGTGAATCGTTCTACTGTGGGAACGATTATTCCCAAGCAGGAAATGTTCAGCACAACTGTCATTGTACCCAGGAAAGCCACGTCAGTCCGTGCACTCCCTAAGAGCCACATCTCAGACTCGACAGGGAAAGTTCATAATAGTACAATTAGAAAAAGGCAAAGGTTGCAAGGACAAGGCTCTTTTCTCTAAAGAAGAACACGGCAGCACGGCTTAGATTGCAAAGTCGTATCTGTACACGCCACAAAACCTCTGGAACAATGTTCCAAAATGAAGATGTCTGGCAATAACGCCATAAACCACCGGCCGAGCGTGGTGGTAGAGGGATAATGATCTGGGCTCGTTTTGCAGCAAATGTGGAACTCCTGTGTACCAAAGTATCCTTGAGCCAAATATGCAGCTTTCTATCTGACAGCTAAAGCTTGGCCTAAATGGATCCTTTCATAGGACACATCAGGGAACCTACATCCAAGTGTCTCAAAAAGAAAACACTAAATGTGGTTTAATGACCCGGTCAAAGTCCAGACCTCTGACTGAAGAGAGCTGGAAGTCTTACTGAACCGAAGCAACGTTGTTGTTGTGTTGTTTATTCTCAGGTTGTATTTAAATAAACAAGTTTTCTTCGTAAGTCCTGGTGTGTGATGGTGTGCTTTGGTGTACTTTTTCACGACTGTAGCCGTGTGGTGCACATAACAGCCTTTGAGCCTAATCAAAGTATGTCATATCTTCTTCCTCAGTCCGGTGAAGTTTGCAGGGGGGGGCAACTGGCACCGGGGACCTTTGATGACTGGCAGCCCATCTCTGCTTTCACCCAGCAGCTCGATGGACCAGCCCATGGAGGTTTCAGCAGTGGAGCAAATGGACACGAGCGGCAGCGGCTTCACCGAGGCTTCTGCGCCGCTTCCCATCAGGCACCCTTCAGGCATCAGTGTAGGGCCCTACAAGAAGCAGGCGTACCCCATGAACTCCAAGCGGCCCGAACACCTACGAATGAACCTATGACGCTCGGCTCGCCTATGAACGCCGGCCCTCTTTGAGTGTCCCTTCCTTTTCCTTTTGTCCTTTCAAAGAGACTTGTAGGATTTCTTTTTTACTTTGACTGACGCTGTCAACGCCGATCACCAGCTCTTCCAGCAGCGCCTTCCCCTCCTTAACCGCCTGAAACCTCCTGACTTAGCCTGGGCCTTTTTTTTTTTTTGTAACTCGCCACAGCTAATCAGCAGTTTATAAATTAGCAGAGCGGTGTGAGAGGTGCTCTTTGACAAACTCTGTTCGAACGTGTGCTGAAAAACGCCAGCTGACGAGTGGGCTCAGGTGATTGAGATGTACTCAACTGGCATTACTGTAGGATTTACTGGTGCTCTTTTATCTTCGAGTCTAGGGTAACGTTACTTGTAGTGTTTACGGCGAGTCTACTCCATCACAGTGAGAAAAGGATCTCTAATAAGGAGCGTTTGTTTCTTCCTCATCGTGACATTTTATCTGAACAGTCACTCTGTGAAATTTCGGATCGCGCTGTCAGTCAGTGGATTTATTGGATCATAGTTTCACAGGGTTAGGTCCTTTATATTTAAAGGACAGAGTCAGATCGCCTTCGTCACTAGAGCTGAGAGCAGGTGAAGAGCGCGCCTGAAGGAAAGCAGCTATAAAAAGACAAGTGAAATTTCAGCCAAGTGCATCACTTCCACCACAGTCGATACCAAATGCTGGCACTGCTTTGTGTGACTGGAAGGCTTCCTGCGGGACGCCGATCCAGAAACACTGATCGTTTTCTTTGTGTTGAATGTAAACAGACTCCAAAAGCCTTTGTGTGTCACTTAAATCTCCTGCTCTTATTTTTTAACTCATGCAGTCTCATTGCCACTGGCATGGTTGGAAACCAACAAGCATGTTGACCCAAAATACTCTGAGCCAGATTGGTATCACTGCCTTTTTTACTGACATGGGCTGCATTCATGTCTAAGGTACTGTGAGTGTGCTTTTTGTGCATTGTAACATGGCTTTAAGCGTAAGGGCGTATTAACACACACCTGTGTGAATAGACCATCTATTAAGAGTGCGATGTTTGGGATGTTTGTGCGACGTAAAGCTGCTAGATGAGCCTTTGGAGTCAAGCCATTGAACCCTGTCATCCTAAAAATGACCAAAGGTCGGATTCAGATTCCCATAATGCTAATGAAAGCTAAACGAGTGACTTCTGTTGTTGTTTTTGAAATTGTTCCCTGCAATCCACAAATGCTGACTGTAACGTTTGGCCAAAACGAGCTGAAGCTTTGGGGATTTTTCTGGTAATCATAAAAATGAAAACACAGGAAGTTTGCGCCTTTTTCTACAAATGAACTGTGTAGGAACTTCTTTTGGTTCATGTTTTAGGTTTTACTGACTGAGCCGATGTATTTGGATCATTCCTGTAAAGCAGCTGTGTTTAACAGCCGTCACTCCACTCGCTTACTTTGTTTATATTTATTTCAAGTGCCATTGTGGTTCCACTTCGTTGTCTACACTATGCAAACTATGTATTTATTATGTAGTATTATTCACATAGGGCAGCAGAATGTGTAAAAAGTTGATTTGACTTCTGTTGCAATTATAATCGTGTACAGTGTAATTTTATTTCCATAGAAAGTCTTACAAGAACCTCAGATGCAGCTTTTTTTAATGTTTCAAAGGCCCGACGTCTTACAGTATTTATTTCGAGGCATAGTTTCACTTTGAAACCTTTTTTTTCTTCATTTTAGACTTTCCTTGCCAAAAACTTGAAGTGTAGTTTTTCTTTTGCAGTGGAAAGATAGATGATGTTATGATGCAAAAACCAATGGGAATGGCACTGTGCCTTTGCTGACAGAGTACATCATGTATGTACAGTTTGCTGTATATTGTAGTTGTGTGAGTGCGTGTGCGCGTGTAAGGCTGGGATTGATTACCACCGCTGACGTCATGCCTTTCTAGGATGTGTACATCTTTGATCGTGGTCTGAGTGGGAGGTTTGGTGTGACTGTCGTGTCTGAGACACGGTGATGTAAAAGTGGTGCATTTTGCTTCTGTTCAGGTATGTTTAAGGAGCATTTTACACACAGATGTTTGAACCATACTTTATCAAGCTTACTTGATAACATGTCTCGAGTTGAAAAGGATATTTTAGTCACTGGTGACATGTGTTGTGTCGATCCTTCACCTGAACTGTATCATGTACATAATGAAGTTGAAATAAAACATAAATGAACAGAGCCTGTCTGAGTCCTGCTGGTGCAACAGAACATTTCAGCGTATCTCAGTGATAACGTCCAAGTTTTTTCCCATAAACTGGAAGCTGTTCACCAGGGAACTGGTCCCAGTTTGCTCCACAAATCAAGCCAAGAACTCTTAACTTAAATGTAGATCTTTAATCAGAGTTCATGGGTCAGAGCGGATAAAAATAACAGTGAAATGATTTTTGTACATAAAATAGATGTTTCTCCCAGTCTTTGGTTTTTACAAAAACGGGGCAACGTCAGCCCTGTAAAAAAATAATTTGTGTAAATCAGTATCACAATCTGCAGTCCCCCAAAAAAGCTGAAAGCAAGAAGTTTACTGTGTGCACATTAATGAGCAATTATACCTATGAGTTGTTCCAGAAGGTCAGTTCTGCAGCCTGATTTCAAACTGAACGATACAACTGAAGCAGATGCTTTTATTTGGCGCATTCGTTTGGATGAATCGGAATAGTTGCGATCAGAAATTAGGTAACACTAGACAAGACGGGGGATCAGGTGCTGTGTGTAATTCTCTTATGCTCCTATATTCACAAAACATTAAAAAAAAAACGTGGAAGTAATGAAATTTTCATTCTCGAGGAAAGTTTCAAAGACTAAAGGTGAGGAAAAGCAACACAAAGCAAAACTACTTAAATCAAAAAAATACTCGAGGGTGAGAAAATAATTTCTGTGAGAAGAAGAAATTCTTTGCTGGAGATTTAACAAGAGAAGCCAGAAACGTGCCTATGGTTGTGTACCTTCACTGGCCCCGGCCAGCAAGGAGCCCAGCCTTTAACTGACTAATGAAACAGTGTGTACGACGTTATCTGTCAGTGGGCTTGACAGCCATGAAAAGTCACATATTACATACAAAATAATACCAATATCCCACACCTGAACCATTAATAAATCTGCAGGTGTGGAGACGTGGCTCCATCTCTCCACTTGTAGACCTTCTCTGTGATGACTGTGCGGCAGAGGGGGCAGCTCTTCTCCCGGTTGAACCACATAGCGATGCATTCGTCACAGAATATGTGCTGCACAGCGGAGAAGTGAAAGCACATCAACACATTTTACACTCAAAAGTGCCTGAAAAGGGCTACTGAACTTCTTCAAGTTTGTTTTAGCTCCTTCGTCACTCTTTACACCAGCTTTGTCCTGATTGGCCGCCCCTTGCAGACATTTTTCAACAGCAGGTGGGGCGCACTTCTATGCTCAAGACTCCATAAATAGGCGGTTGTAGCTTTTGTAAAGTAAATAAAGCCGATATAAAGGTACCCTAAATTTGCATTCCTCTAACGCAGGGGTGGGCAACTCCAGGCCTCGAGGGCCGGTGTCCTGCAGGTTTTAGACGTGTCCTTGATCCAGCACAGCTGATTTAAATGGCTAAACGACCTCCTCAACATGTCCTGAAGTTCTCCAGAGGCCTGGTAATGAACTAATCATGTGATTCAGGTGTGTTGACCCAGGGTGAGATCTAAACCCTGCAGGACACAGAGTTCCCCACCCCTGGTTTATATACAGTCTATGTCACAGAGCTGTGTGCCTGATATAAAATCTGACAGGGAACATTTGTACACACTCTGACCTCACCATTTAAAAGTGTTTTACAGAAGCATCGAACACTGAGGCAGCAAATACAGGACTGTACTCAAGTCCTGAGCCACCCCTCATTACTTGATTTTCTATGAACAAGTAAACTTTTTATAGATTCAGCTAAAGAAATGGGAACAAATGTTTTGAGACAGGCTGGCAGCAACAAAGTCCCAACAGAAACCATTTCAGCTGGTTCACTGTCGGGGTGTCTGTCATGTGAAGACTTAACACTGATTCACTGGGCCTTGAGTTGGGTGCCTTCTTATGCTTGAATGACTTAGAGTTCAGCCTTAAATTGCTTAATAAACAAAAGAAATTTAAAAAAAGCATTCCTCTGAAAATGATCAGGTACAAGAACAGGACTGAAGATGAGTAAAAAGCAGCCAGTGTTCAAAGAAAAGTCTGGCTCCTTTGGAGCAAATCATAAAGAAATGAGGGGGGACTCAACACTTTTGTGGCAGCGTACAGCAGGCCCTGGAAGTGTGCACGTGTCGTTTTACCTGACAGAGAAGTGCACGTGGCTCCCTGTACTCTCCCTGACAGATGGGGCAGACATCTCCAGCCTCGTTACACTGACTCCTCGTGGCTGCTGTGCCTGTGCACTGAGAAATAACATGGAAACACACTTCAATACGGACACTTCAGCACAATCTGCATTTACCTTTAATTCACAATTTAAAGATAAAGCTGTTTAACACTGACCTCGACTCGTAGGAACAGCCTCCCAGTTTTCATTAAAGACGTCCACTGACCATACAATCCTAAAAGCTAAAAGGGAGAGAAAACAACAGTTTTCGATGTAATTGTCAACAGGAAACAGAACCCTTTTAGCATTTATACTACAAAAATATATAAGCTGTAGGATCACACCTTTAGTATGAGGTAGAGCAAAGCCAACAGGACCCCGAGTGTAAGTCCAGGGGTGCCTTCTGTCTCCTGGTAGGTGACTAGGTAGCGGAACCACAGTGGAACAGGCGCTATAGTCTGGTGGACTTGACCCAGCTCCTCAGTCAACATGAGCCACCGGCCCTGGAGAAATAAACTTAAGCTACTGAACCAGCCCTGCCAACAGGGCTTTGGTTTTCTTCATTAAGTCAACAATGTCGAGAATAAATCCACAAATCAAACCTGAGTTCGATAGGACACCAGTGAAGAGGGCAGCAGCAGAATAAGGCACTTGATTCCCATGCAGAGGAACTTTATTACAAAGTTGGTGACGCCGACTGCCCAGAGTGTCTCCCAGAAACCCAGCCGCTCAATGGTTGGACTGAGCAGGATGAGGCTACGAGGAAGGGTGACAGTCGGGTTAAACGGCATAATGCTCTTCAACAAATCTGATCACACTCCACTTTTAGGTCGGACACTATATTTCTAGTGATAAGTGAGGTGACACAATGGATCGTGCCTTACCAATGATAAAGTGTCTCTGTGAGAAAGGTGTAGTAAAGCAGTAAGGTGCAGGAGATCAGGAAGAGCAGCAGCCATATGCACTGCAGCTTTGAGTGACGATCCTGCACACAGACAACGTGTCGTATCAGGGACTTAATTAATATTCATAAACGCATCACAAATCAACAGTTTTTCAGCTGCTGACTCACCTGAAGAAAGACTTGAGTTTGAATGTTTTTATTCACATACAGAAAGGTCGTGAAGAGGCCGATCCCAACTGCTAAACCTGGTAAAGGAAGAGAGACACGATGACATGCGTTCTTGTGCTCACAGCTGTGGTGACACTGTTTTCTTCACTCCTGCTTACCCAGAGCATGTTGGATCACCAGCTTAGCGCACAGTATGACCAGGAAAGGAAGACTCTTTTGGAGCCAGCGGAAGAGACAGCGTAGCTCAGAAAGAGAGGCGCTGGGTTCTCCAGAGTCCAGATCAGGGTCGGGCGGGTCAAGCTCGGGCTCTGAACTGGAAGGGGGCGCCCGATTATGTGCGTGTGAATGCGTGTGGCTGTGGGAGTTGATCCTGCATCTCCTGGATGACGCACCTCCACTGGACTCTCCGGGACCACCGGTCATGGGTACTCGTACCTCACTGCTCTCAGGGCTGGAGGCAGCAGCACCACTGACAGGTGCCCTGGTGAAAAGCTCTGGCTGCAGAGTTAGGGATAAACCATTTCCCGCGTGACCTCCCCGCTCAGTTGAATTAGGCTGCATTACAGTAGGAGACTCCCTCAGTTTCAGTACTCTTCTGGAATCAGTCCTAAGACACAAGAGCCTCGGTCAGAGTGTGTCCCGCTGCAGCTACGATCACGGCCATGTTTACGTGTCAACTGACAGAGAGAACCGACGTAAAGACGTTAATAAAGTGTTAAGAAGTAATGAAGGGTTTAGCACTGTTTATGCTAAAACAGCCGAGACTCCTCTCTGACAGTACTGTGGTACTTTGGGGCACGAATGCGACTGGAGATCTGCTTTTTTAGGTTGGCTAAAGTTCACAAAAGTGAATTACTCTGACATTATTTCCATATAACTCATTTCATTATACCAACGTAACTACCTTTAGGTAACCCCCCCAGACATTTTCAAGTAATAGTAATAAAAAAAGGTCCAAAGCAGCTTAGTGACCGCTAACAGGTAAACTGAGCGTTTCCTACACACAGCTAGCCGTTAGCATTAGCAGCTAGCATGTTTCTTCTTAGGCCCCGTTTAAGCTTCAGCTCACCTGTCATTCTGGACCCGGAGTTTCATGGTAGGCTCTGGGTCTCCATCTAGAACAAAAGCCGACCCGCCAAACGAAACAAAAACAAAAAAAAACAAAAATAAGATGTTAGCTTTTAGGCTAAGCCATAAGCTGCTTGTACAGACATGACGTTGTTTTACGACTGCACACGTCACGACGTTTTTTTCTAGTTCAGGCGGTTTTTTTTGTTTTTGTTTTGGTAAAATGACGCAACACCTCCACCTACTGGGATGTCCCAGAACTGCAGTCACATGACAGGCATAAACCCTTTAGAGAAAACACACATGTGTCGTTATGTAGGCGGCTCAGTTTCCAGAGCAGGTTTTAGTTGCTCACAGAAATTGAGATGGTGAATAAAACGTTTGCAGCTGAACCAGAGGATTTAGCCCCTGATGTGTCTTTGAGACTGCAGCTCCAGTGTTGCTGCTGATTCTGCTGCTGTAGCCTTGGTATCTCTTCATAATCGGATGTCTTTAAAGCACTTTGCATTTTGTTGTTAGAGCCTGAGTGGTTGCAGTACTCTTTTCCTGATCTCAGCTGCATCACTGATCTGATCACGGATTTTTATCACAGTCACAAGTAAAAAGTCGACCAATATAGAGGTTTATCATTTCATCTTGGCTCATGATCTGGATTTCAGATCACAACGTGGAAGAGTGGATCCAGCAGATTCCAAGCACAGCATCCGAGGTCTCTCTCCGGAAGAATTCAATCCTAGGAACAGCTAAGATACAAAGATACAAACGTACACCTATCTGGAATAACCCTGACATATTACAAAACAATAATATGATTAGTTTCCCTGAATGGAGTTGTAAAGGAATTAAATACTTAGAACATATATTAGAGGGAACAGAATTTATTCCATTTGACAGACTAGTTACACAATATGGGATCAACAAGAAAAGATTTTTAGAATATCAACAAATTAAATCCATAGTAAAAAAGAAATTTAACCTCAGTCAAGTTGAATTACAAACACCACTAAGTGCGGCACATTTTCTTACTCTTAAATCCCCCAAATTATTATCTAAAATATACAGAACACTTTCTAAATTAGATGAATCAATATCCCTTCCTATTGCAAAATGGGAAGCGGATTTATCAGTTAACTTAGACCAAAACTTCTGGTCTCAGATTTGCTTAAAAACCTTTCATCTAATTAGAAATCCCAGTCTGCAATTAATACAATACAAAATACTACATAGAGTGCACTATACAGGTCATCGGATGTTCAAGATGGGCTTTACGTCTACCAACAACTGCTCACACTGTCAAGGCAATTCACCGGACAATTATATCCACGCTCTTTGGTTCTGTCCACCAGTTCAGAAGTTTTGGCGTGAGATATGTGAAGACTTATCAAAGTGTCTGAAATGTAACATTCCAACTTCCCCCTTAGTGTGTTTGTTGGGCAGCTTAGATAATGTCACTTCAGAAAAGAATATCGCCCATATGGTTTTCACTGCCCTATGCATAGCCAAGAAAACAGTCCTCATGAACTGGAAAAATAAAAATAATCTTAATTCTAACCAATATAGAAATTATCTATTAGATTACATTAGTCTTGATACAGCCTCTGCCACCACATCAGATCAATTGCTCTGGGCTCCTTTGATCAGCTGCATCACCTAGTGGGGGTGGGGGGTTGTGTGTTGCCGGGGTTGTGGGCGGGTGGGTGCATGGGGGCCCATTCCTGGCGCAGGGTGCCGCCGGTGCATCGAGCCACCTGGGGGGCTCTTCAACTGGTGGGGGAGATTGTCACACCTTGCAGGAGCTTTCCTCTCTTCAGGAACTCTCTGCAGGAGGGGGAGATACAGGAGAGGTGGAGGAAGATCTCAGCCTGGGCGTCTATTGTCTTGTGTAGTCTGGAAGATGAGTGGATGGTGGGGTGGGTGCAGTTTTCTCTGTGGTGGGGTTGGGTGGACTGTCCCGGGCTCTGTTGGGCCGGGGGGGGCGCTGCTGCACTGGGCCCCGGTCTGGATGGGCCTGGGCCCCCTTTCCCTGGCGGGTCGCGGAGTATGGGGGTGCCTACTGGGGTCAGCGGGGGAGCTGGCCCCAGGGAGGGGTCACTTGCCCCTCCCTTACTTCCCTCCCCATCTCCAGCTGCCTCCCTCTTCCCGCTCCACCACAACCACCCACACATGCAGGGCCTTGGAGTAGGGGTATGTCACCAGGGTGCAGAGGAGGCTACCCCCCCCCCCCCCCCCTCCGTCCCCTTCTGGCTGCCTCTGCCTCAATTTTATCCCACAACTTAGACATTCACATTACTCACACTCTCATTACACATACATATAGGATCTTGGGGGTGGGCACGATACACGGAATCCAAAGTACCATCAGGGTGTACACCTCACCCCTGGCGTCGTTGCCCACCTCTCAATTTTAAATACACGTAGACATTGAGGGCTAGCAGGAGGGACCATGCGCTTACCTGCTGCTCTCTGGTAGGTAGCTCCATGCCCTCCTGGGTTTTAAATGCACCTTAGAACACACATGCATCAACACTACAATGAGCGGGTGGAGGGAGGTTTGGAGTCTTCTCTCACCCCCATTCTCTGCGGCCTGCTGGAGCGGGGGGGCTAGGAGGAGGAGTTGGCCGTCCGACTGCGGTCTGGGGTGTGGGGCCTCCCTGCTGCTGCGGAGTCGGGGCGGTCTGCCTCTCCCCACCGCAGGGAAAAGGGAAACACCACCTGGGTCTGGGTGCAGTTCCCCCTCCAGGGGCAAGGGTACCTAGACCCGGTTTGTAGAGTACGCTTGGGGAGTGTGATCGTGTGTACAGCGTCTCTTTATGTCTGTCTCCACGTTGGTTGAGTGTGGAGTGAGTGCATATGAGAGCATGAGGGTGGGAATGGATGTTTGTATCTGTGTGTGCCTGTATGTCTGTGTCTATATGTCAGGTTGGGTATCAGACGCCACCTCTCTGGGGACATCTCAGGCCCTCCAAGGTTTGGAGGCCTATCTCCACCCACCACCACTTCCCCTGCCAGTGGCGGACTCCCTCAGACATCGGTGCGTTGGTGGTTCTTTGTGTCCGGGGATGGGCGTCCAGGTACACACCGGCTCACTCCTTGGCGGCCGCTTATCGGGGCCTGGAGCCTGGGGCTCGCTCGGGCCACTTCGGAGGTGGGGTGCCCTCGGCCTCTCGGCCTGGGGCTCGGTCACTCAGGCACGGCTGGCTGCCGGCGGAGCTCACGGGCGCGTCATTGCAACTCCCCCTGGCTTCTGCTCCGCGGCTGCTGAGTGAGCCCTCATCTGGGACTCTCCTCAGCCCTTACTGGAACAGTGGCGCGGCTGCCCCTCTGTTGGTCTTCCTTGGTCTCTTGTGTTCTGGGGGCCTCTGGATGTCTGGAGTTTTGATCTCCTCCACACCTGCTTCATACCCTGGAGGACGGGGCTGTGGCCCCCCCACACTCCCTAGCAGATCGTTACATGGAGAAACCTTTGGAATGCAAGCATGCTGATCCACACAGGTGTGCACACAGGTATGCACAGACGCGGACTACAGCTTTCTTGGCTGCTGCCTCAAAGCACATTATGCGCTGTCTATCTTGCGTGCTGCACAATATCGTTTAATATTTAGTATCTACTGATATCTACTGCTAGCTAGTTTATTGTGATGGTGCCGTTTTTTTTATTATGTTGCTCTTTGTTGTTGGTGACCCAGGTGTTTTTTTTTTCTTTCTTCCCCCCCTTCTCACCGTCTCTTCTCCCCTTTGGTTTTCTTTCTCTCCCTCTCTTTCTTTCATTCTTTCTCCCTGTCCTATCCCCCAGTCATGTTTGTCCCGTTTGTAGCAACTGAAAATAAAATAAATTCATAATTATAATAAAGGTCAATCAAGTGGACCAATATGGCAAGGCCATGATGATCCACTTGGTAAAATAAATCCGCTTGGCATCTTTCTTGGCCTTAAGACAACAATTCTGATGCTAAAGATCCAAACGGGACACAAAAAAAAAAAAAAAAAAAAGGAACAGCTAAGATAATGTGCAGAACACTCCCAGAAAACTCCCAGGCATCTGGTAGTGTCCCCAAACTTGAAAAACACACATACCCCTCAGGGAGTGAGAGAGAGATTTTTATAGATATGCAGTAGAATGAAAAGCAATTTTCCAGGATTATGGAGCAAATGCAAAAATGTGAGATGAGTGCAACACAAAGAGATTACACCGAACAATAAATAGACTGAACATAAACTGTGAATTGTATTTTATTCCCCCAAGAATGTCCCATTCAGTTAGGTCCATATGTTTAGATACAATTTGTCTCTGTATGTCATTACAGTGGATTTTAAACAGTAAATATGTGACTAAAATGCAGGCATTAAACTTTAATTCAGTGAGTTTAACACTGAAACTGTTTCAGAACCACTGTCATTTTTATACAGTATTTCATTTTCAGGGGCTGAAAGGTAATGGAACTACTGACTGACGAGCCGTTTCATGAGAAGATAAAAAAATCTGGAGTCTGGAGTTGGACCTAGCTGTTCACTGCGGCTCTAAGTAAGAGAGATGACAAAACCAACAATCTGGTACATCCTTAAAAAGAATGAATGCACTGGCTATCTCAGGAACATCAAAACACCCGAAAGACCGTGTAGGAAAAAAGACACCTTCATGAAGTACAGAAGGTTTGTGATCCACAGTCAAGAACAGCAAGGCCTGAGATTAGACTGTCAGCAAACAGCAACGTTGTAGAACCAGTTCTACAGCTGCCAGTAAGACCAGGTCACTAGCGTTGAGTGATGATGGGATTGCTGATAGAAACAGCAGGATGAATTCTGAAGTGTACACTGCTCGGATAAATGCTGATTAGCCCTTTAAACCCTAACCCAGGGGTGTCAAACTCCAGGCCTCGAGGGCCGGTGTCCTGCAGGTTTTAGATCTCACCCTGGGTCAACACACCTGAATCAAATGATTAGTTCATTACCAGGCCTCTGGAGAACTTCAGGACATGTTGAGGTCATTTAGCCATTTAAATCAGCTGTGTTGGATCAAGGACACATCTAAAACCTGCAGGACTGGCTCTTAAATCTTAACTCACGCATCAGTGCAGCCACAACATCAGGCTTCCTTTGCCACCTCTACCTTCATCTAATAGTCAAAATAAAATCACTTTGATCTATTCTCCTGTCCTTCTGTCTGCACCTGTTTGTAGTTCCTGTAACATATGAAGATGAACCCAGGTGCAGTGTAGAACTCATAAAGACACAGGGGGAAAATGTGTGCATGTAAATCAGTTTAATGGAGGCCAGCCTCTTCGTCTCGTTCTGCCCAGAGGTTCTCATCAACAAAAACAAGGATCTGACATGTAACTGCTCACTTGCAGTTATACGATATCTGTATGTAGCATATCCTGATACATAAGGCAAAGACAGTGTCTTTCAGATATTGGAAAGTACATTAATGAAAAAGGGGGATTTAGAAAGGAAGCACGTGAACTCAACAGTCGCATGCATGAACCAATGCATGTCTGCATTTTTAACAGCTTTTCTGTAAGCTGGTTCATCAGAGCTCTACAGGGCCGTGCTGCGGCTGCACCAACAGCATGAAGACCTACAGCATGATAATACAGGATAGCTTCTGTATAGCTCAGTTTGTAGAGTGGTCGCCCCGTGATCGGAAGGTTGGGGGTTTGAATCCACCGAGCCGCTACCCTGAGGTACCCTTGAGCAAGGTACTGTCTCTACACACACACTGCTCCCTGGGTGCTGGATTGGTAGCTGCCCACTGCTTCACTGAGTGAATGGCTTAAATGCAGAGGACAAAATATGCCATATAAGGGCTTTGGAAATAAATAAATAATAAACATGAACATGTGCTGAAACAGATTTTGATACTGTTAATAATCGTGTGTGTTTTTTATTTTTGGCTTAAATAAGTGTAATAGAACAGACACAAAGTTTCAAACTTCATCCATCCATCCATTCGCTTCCGCTTCTCCTTTTCAGGGTCGCGGGGGGCGCTGGAGCCTATCCCAGCTGTCATAGGGCGAAAGGCGGGGTACACCCTGGACAGGTCGCCAGTCTGTCGCAGGGCCAACACACAGGGACAGACAACCATTCACACTCACATTCACACCTATGGGCAATTTGGATTATCCAATTAACCTATCCCCACAAGCTGCATGTCTTTGGACGGTGGGAGGAAGCTGGAGTACCCGGAGAGAACCCACGCAAACACGGGGAGAACATGCAAACTCCACACAGAAAGACCCCGGCCTGATGGTGGAATTGAACTCAGGACCTTCTTGCTGTGCGGCAACAGTGCTAACCACCGTGCCACCGTGCTGCCCAGTTTCAAGCTTTCAAAGTTTTATTTTCATATGGACAATACAGAAACACTTTCCCTGTACAATGAAATTCTGTATATGTACACAAAAGTCCACATTTTTCACTCCCGTTTCAAAATCCTCTGCATTTACACTTTGTGTAATCTGGGTTTTATTTTGCCAAGTTTTTGAACCTTTGGATCTCTAATTTGATATTCTAATGATGACTTTAATTCCTCGTGTCTCATCTGTTTGTCTGATGATATTCTTGTTTCTCTGTTACTTTGAAAGGTGGCTTTCTCTCATGTCCAGTGTCGGTTTTACTTCCTTCTCTGTGGTCACAGGTGATCGTCTTCACCTGTGTGGGGCTCAGAAGGACACAAAGAAAAAATGTGTATGTAAATGAGTTTAGGCACAATGACCAATGGTTCTCATTAAGCCCTCGGTGTATAAATTGTCCTGTCTCACGCTTTGTTATTGTCAGATTGTTTGTTATGATCCCCATTTGTATTTGTTACACTTCTGGACTTTGTTCCTGTTCAAAGGTTATCATCAACCTACATAAAGTGGCTCGCCTTTTTTATCCGGTTTTATCCCCATGCTCTGAGTTTGGAGAATAACTATCCAACACTCATAAACTGTGATGCTGAATACAAACACCAAAAAATTGCTTTCCAGTGCTTAGATAGTAATTTAGGCACAACATCTTGCACACACCTCGATTAACAGTCTTCCACCTTTAACATTGTTTAAAAAAAATAGATAAAATCACGTTTAAATATACAAATAAATGATGCTGTATACCTGTGCAAAAACTGCAAAACAATTGATATAGATGGAACTTTTGTAAGTGTCAGGGACCAAGCAGTAAGGCATAAAGGACACAGGTGTTTAATTCAAAAAAGGGGTTTGAATGACCCAAAAGTATGAAAAGATATTTAACAAACACAGAAAAACAGGCAGACCAATAAAAGAGGTCAACTCAATAAACTAAACTCAAGATAACAATTACCAAATCCTCAAACAAACACAAGACAAACTGACACAGGGGGGAACTTAAATACTGGTTTAGCTAAACCGAAGGATGCACCAGGGGGTGTGTCACATGACCAACTAATACAAAACAATTAAACAAACTTGAAACACCCCCCAGGCAATGAAGCATGTGGTATCATCCAATTAGGCTGTTAGTGGTACTTCAGCTCTCACAACCTTTTGCCAGACAGGAGGAGAAGCCACACCCTGTAACTCAAACAAAGATGTATGAATATATCATAAAACAGAACTTTGATCTTGCAGTGTTAAGATGTGTGCATAAACACTGGAAGGTGTGATGGAAAAATAAATAAATAAACAATATTCAAAGATTCAAGGAGCTTCATTCACATGTTAGCATGAGGTGGAACGAAATTAAGTACACACGAGTGAAAAGAAGATTTTTTTTGAAGTAATAAACAAATAGTTGTTTTTTTTGTTTTGTTTTGTTTTTTTTAACAAAAAGACAATTGGACAATAAGTAGGATATATTTAAAGTAAAGTGAATCCAATAATGATGAGGTGTGGAGCTTACCATGTGTGGCTTTGCCATCACAGCAAGCTAAGATAAAGATTTAGTTTTTCGAAATTTGGGAAATTCTTTTGCAACAGCAATTTATTTATTTATTTACAGTTTTTGTCTGAAGTGCTTTTTTTTAACAAAGCAAAGGATTTTCATTGCATTTCTAAACATACCAGTTTTCTTGAAAATAAAATATTCTAAATTAGCTCTCCAAACAACGAACCTTTTTATTGAGCCATAGCACGAACCACTGCTGTGCGATGATGTGCTTTAACTCTGGAAAGCTCAAAACTTGTAAAATAAAGTTAAACTAAAAGTTACCTTCCAATTTCCACACAGTAAAAACAAAAAAGCAAAACAAAAAACGTCACAGTTATCACAGCATTTCTAAATATGAAGAACTGGAGCGAGAAGTATCGTCAGGAAATTCAAAGAGAGCCACACAGGACAGAACAAGCCTGGCAGAGGTAGGAAGATTTCAAAGACTGGAAAAAAACTAGTGTCAAGATACTGATGACTTAGCCATGCTGGGACTTGTAGCCTCGAAGAAGACAGTCACTGGAACCAGGACAGGATTGGTCTGTGAGGTTGCAGAAAAGACAAACACTTATGTAGAAGAGACAACTTCAAGCTGAAGTATGCTAAAGGCAACCCGGAGAAAGAGTATGCATACTGGAAGTGTGCCCTTTGGCCTTAGAGGCGCTGTCTATATTATATAGTACAACCCACAGTGAAACTCAGTGGTGGGAGTATTATGCTGGGTGGGTGCTTCTGTGTCTCTGGAATTGGGAAACTCATCGAGGTGGAAAGAATCTGTGATTATGGAAGAAAAGCTCAAGCAGTCGGCAGCAAATCTTGGCCTGATTTGTCTTTCAACACGACAACAATCCAAAACTTACACACATGCAAACATCGATCTTGGTGAAGAGCTACCTCCAGAAGACTAATGGGAATGTTACTCACGTGCACACCTGACCTCCTAACCTGACCTGAATCCCACTGAAAGTCTGTGGGGAGAACCGGAGACCAACGTCCATGTCAGGAGACATTCTGTAAATGCTAAGGTGTTCAAGGCATTTGCATGAAAAATGTAATGGTGTAGACGCACAAAGCAGCATAATATAGAAATAGAGAGCTCTACTGAAAGCCACAGCTGAACAGTGACATGTGTCTGTACAGAGCATAGACAGTGGCGAACCTTTGTCTCTTTTCAGCATATGATTACATTAAACTAACTTATTTAGCAGCTAAAGCTGGAAAGAGCAATAACTTCTGACAACAAAAAATCAGCATTATTGTGATTTCATTAATCAATCCACTTCTGATTGTGTTTCATGGTAATTAATTTCAGCTAAATATAACCGTGGGCAGCAAAGTTCAATTCCACCATCAGGTCTTTCTGTGTGGAGTTTGCATGTTCTCCCCGTGTTTGCGTGGGTTCCCCCGGGTACTGCGGCTTCCTCCCACCGTCCAAAGACATGCAGCTTGTGGGGATAGGTTAATTGATTAATCCAAATTGCCCATAGGTGTGAATGTGAGTGTGAATGGTTGTCTGTCCCTGTGTGTTGGCCCTGTGACAGACTGGCGACCTGTCCAGGATGTACCCCGCCTCTCGCCCTATGACAGCTGGGATAGGCTCCAGTGACCTCCGCGACCCTGAAAAGGATAAGCGAATGGATGGATGATATAAAGGTGGTCTATAAGTTGCTTACCTGCAATTCAAATGTGTGATATTTGACATAATGTGTTTTAAACAGAGCAACCAAATGCATACATCTGAAACCTGAACACTGAAATATTCATCAGGAAAGACCTGTTGTGGCAACCAAGACATCCACACTCGATCCCGGGGAAATAAAGGCCTTGAAAAGAAATCATTTAACCAATTTTATTTGATTTTAAAGCACCGAAGCACAAAGTCAGTCATCTCGTGGTGCTTTGTGTTGTAAGATAAACCTGCCCTGCAATAACACAGAGAACACCCCAACAGTCAGGTGACCTGCATTGTGCAAGCACTTGGTGACAGTGGGAAGGAAAAACTCCTTTTCAGCAGGAAGAAATCTCCAGCAGAACCAGTCTCAGGGAGGGGCAGCAGCACCCGCGACCAGTTGGGGTGAGGGAAGGACGACACGACAAAAAACACACTGTGGAATTAAACACAGCGTGGTGTGTAGGCACAGAGGAAGTGTAAAAAAGGTGCTGTAGGATCTACCTTACAATATAAAGCACCGGGAGGCGACTGTTGTTGTGATTTGGCGCTTTATAAATCAAATTGAATTGAATCGAAAGTGACTGAAACCCGCCCACTGAATGAACAATGGCCTATGAGGTCAGTTGTCATGACCTTTGACCCTGCATCCAGATGAACAGAATTAACTTTTTGGGAAGATCTGGTGTTGTAACCTTCAGGTAGGCACATTCACATTTGGACAATAATAAAAACAATCTATACTAAATATTCAAGTTACACTTGTGTAGTGAATACTGACTAGTCTTGATTAGTGGCTTTAACTTGACCCTTCAAATAGCAAATGACAACTGAAACCAGGCCTGACAAACAGGAAAGGTAAGTAAGTACAATTTTATTTATACAGCACATTTCTAGATAAAAAGATCACAAAGTGCTTCAGAAAGTATAAAACAAAAACAGTCAAAAGTTAACAAAATGCAATTCTAAAAAGATGTGTTTTAGTTGTTTTTTCAAAGTGACCATTGAGTCCACAGTGAGTCCACAGTGAGTCCACAGTGAGTCCACAGTGGCAAAAGCTGCGTCTCCCTTGGTTTTCAGTCTTGTGTGCTGAATAACAAGTAGGCCCTGATCACATGACCTCAGGGACCTCCTACATAGGGCTGTAAAGGTTCAATGGTGTAGGCTGGTGCTTGTCCTTGAAGAGCTTTAAAGGTCAGAACCAGCATCTTAAAATGGACTCTGACTTCAACGGGGAGCCAGTGCAGCTGTATAAGCAACGGTGTTACATGAGAGTACTTAGACGTTTTAGTCAGAAGCCTTGCTGCAGCATTTTTAACAATCTGCAGGCGCTCCAGGGAGTTTTTGTTTAGACATGTAAACAGTGAATTACAGTAGTTCAATCGTGATGAAATGAATGCATGAATAACAAACTCCAGTTCAGTATGAGAAGCTGCAGGGCTCAATTTAGAGATGTTTCTTCAATGATAGAAGCAGGACCTTTGGTGATGTCCATGAGGTACCTACAAGTATTGACCTCAAAGGATTCTCAAGTATTAAAAAAGAAGTGTTTTATTTCTGATTTCATTTGTCTGCTTTGAGCTCAGTTGGGTTTGTTGCATGATTCAGGTTATATTTCGTCACCAAACTGTGTTTCAATTTCAGTCACATTCTGTCTTTTAGTAAAGTCACAATTAGTAAATGTGATACTGTTGTGGTAGCCAGCAGAATCCCTCCTTCAGCAAAATGTTGACAATTGTATCATTGTCCAAATATTTAGAGATTTCACCGTGCTAAAACAGATACTGTTAACCATGGTGTGTGTGTGTGTGTGTGTGTGTGTGTGTGTGTGTGTGCGTGCGTGTGTGTGTGTGTGTGTGTGTGTGTGTGTGTGTGTGTGTGTGTGTGTGTGTGTGTGTGTGTGTGCGTGTGCGTGCAGAAATGCTGGTTTGCAGTCAGCAGAGCCATCCTAAATATCATTACTTGTAGCCGTGCACGACTCATTTTGACTGTGCTGTTGCTAATAGTTTTGTTGTGTTGTGGCTTATGCAACAACTCTTTGTTGAAATTAAGGAATATGAGCTTAATCGCAAACAGTTGTGTAAAAATAATTTTGCCCTGGAAGGACATCAGAGACCTGATCTGAGCCCATTCTGCTGCGGGTTGAGTAACCACGGTGTGGTTGGGATAACTGTGTGCCAGGTTTTATCAGCCTAACATCAGTGGCTATTCTCTCTGGTGCTCTGATGCTGGCTTGGAGCTGATCTCAGCCATTAAATTATAAAGCCTAGTTAAAAGTACTCCCAGGAAAGAACAGGAAAGAGGCAGAATGAAAGCAGAGAGGCAGAGCTTTTAGTGTCTGAAATGACTCAATTCCAAAAACACTGTATAGTAACCTTCTTATCAGAGCAGCTTTTATCATCCCACATCTGTCAAACTCCCCAATGTACATCTGGCTTTTGAGGGGAAATAATAGGTTGCTAAAGCAATTCCCTTCCTACAGTGAGAGAACTTTAATATATATGCTGTTAATCTTGTTCTTCTGCCTGGTGCTTCGGGGCCACTGGGCAGCCATTAGTTTATTCACAGCTGTGGCTGCTTCTGTTCACCTGCAGCTTAAGGCAACAGATATGATCTACAGTTTGATGAATTAGGAAAACCAAAGCCAACGAGGAAAGTGCTGCTGAAGTTCTCATAGTGGATTTTACTGCACTTACATCCCTTCGGTTCCTTAGCCTGAGATTTCACTTCAGATATCAGGATTAAAGGCCAGGACCGTAAAAGTACAACACATGTACCTATTTCGATTGAGCAGTGATTCAAGGAGTGATCAGACACCTAAACAGCAGGAGGAACGCGTTCTGCTTTTACTAGCATCAGCAAAGTCCTTGCATAAAGATCTACCATTAAATTTAGCAGCTGTCCTCTTCAAGGTTGGCTCCTCGTGAAGTGTTTATGTGTGTTTAGTTATTTAGCTAGTTAGTATATTGTATATTGCAAAGCCGGGAGAAGCTTTGTTGTAATCCTTGTTTGCTGTGACACAGAGGGTCATTTTGCTTCTTTATGCCCTAAATAAATAAAAAAATATAGCAAATATTAAAATGGGTCAGAGAATAAAATTGCCTTTGGTGTAGCTGCTAGTAATTCAGAGTAATCTGAAAGGGGACATTAAGGACCAAGAAGATGCTGTGAGGGACTCCTGCTGGGTGAGGGCCTGATCGCTAATAATGTTTATAGATATTCGTGTTATGAAAATGCGTAAGGAATAGGACACCTCCAGGTTCTGTTTGTTGTCTGAGTGCTATTGGCCCATTAGCATTTTGTTAGCTTCTTAACATGCCCCTGCATTCAAACAGTGATTGATAGACAGAATAAACTATCTGTTCTTCCTATTTCCTTAGCCCGAGGAAGTCATGCGTCTTCAGTAATGCGTGGTAAGCTTTTATATTTCTGTGCTAATGTGACCATAAACCTGAAGAGGAAGTAGTCTATGTAAAGATGAAGGTTACACTTGCACTCTATGAATATTTGTTCAAATAACCTTGATTCACCTCTTTTTTAATGGGTATTGGATAGTAAGTCTTACATTATAAAGCTGTTTGTTAATAACAACACTACATACTGAGCTGACGGAGATTCCTGCACCTGAGCCCTGCACAGATAGCGCTGCTTTTCCTGTTAAAGAGCTTTTGTCTCCTCTAAAGTCTGCCTTGACGCTGTACAAGCATGAAGTCAGCCATTGTGGTAAAAGGAGGTTAATGTAGTGCGGCTGTGAGAGCTGTTCCCCAGCTCTGTCGTGCTCTCTGTAATTGTGTTATTGCACTATGAAATTGTCAGAGGACTTGTACTGCTCCAGTCAAGACATCTGAGCCAAGTCTATGGAGGGAGGTTAACTTGACATATAAATTGCTATCTGCCAAGATGAATGGGGCTCGCCAGAGAGCAGATGAGGAGAGCAGTGACCTGACATTGCTTCTGACAGACTCCGTATATCCCCAGTCATCTTTCTCCCCTCCTTTCTCTGTACACGGTGCTGCTGCTGCTTCCTCTGATGTCTTACTGCAGCTGCCAGAGATTCTGTGGTAGTGCAGTCCTCCCATGCATGCTATTTATGCATGTGTGCATGCACAGCAGCATACCTGCACGCCTTGAAGTGACTGTGACTTTTATATTACGAAATAAAAGGTTTTTCGCACAAGTCACATGCAAAACATTAAAATTAATGGAATGTGGTCAAACTAAATGTACTTTATTCAGTTTATACCAAGCATAATTTCCTTAATGATTAATTATTTTCAACAAATAAACCTTTAATTTGACATGTTTCTCTTTTTCATAATTATTGCTTCATTTTATGAGGGCAAAGGATCATTTTGTAGAGTGAAAAGCACCAAATATATTTACTGTGAGATATCTTGATGAGATCTGTTCCCTTTAGCAAAGATGAGCTTAGTTATGACTCTGGTCGAGTTGTGTTATACTTGTTGCCTGCATGCATCAATAATACTGAACATTACTCCACTGCAATACTGAAAACATCGTGGAGTAATGGGCTGATTAATGGCTTGATGGTTAAATGCTGAGGTTGAGACTCACACTCCTGAATTTGTGGCATTTGGGAAACAAAAATGTTGATTTTATTGTCTGTAAAGAAAAAAAGATCAATAAATAAATAACAGAGGTGTGGACTCGAGTCACATGACTTGGACTCGAGTCAGACTCGAGTCATTAATTTTATGACTTTAGACTTGACTTGAAAAAATGTTCTAAGACTTGTGACTTGACTTGGACTTTTACACCAATGACTTGGGACTTGAATTGGACTTGAACCGGTTTACTTGAAAAGACTTGATATTTTACCCCAAATATAAAATTTAACATGCATATTATATAGAGATTGAAAATGTGACGTCATTCACGGGTAGAACCGCAAAGGATTCTGGGAACTCGTGGCAATCGGTACTAGCGCACGCAGGCTTTCAATTAAAATCAGTTATACAGCGATAAAAAGAAACACAAAAATGTCAAGAAGCTGTTGTATTATTAACTGCAATAGCCGGTCGCATGACAGCCACGGGAAGCCGACGGGTAAAGAGATCGGTTGTTATCGGATTACGTCGTTGAAGAGAAATTGTTCGAGCCGTGTTTCCGAAGTAACAAAGAGGCGACGGGTGGCCTGGATTGCAGCCATTCAAAGATCAAATATAACGTCCTAGAACCCTCCAGCTCACAGGTTAGTCTGCTCCAAGCGAAGGTCAGTCTGCTGTTGTAGTTAATGCGTCATTTTCATAACATAATTGGTGATATAGGTTACAAGCAAGTCTGGCGCTGAACAGAAATTGTCGCGCTATGCTCCTTTATTTATTGTGCATAAATAGTGAATTGTCCTGACACAATATTGCGTTTCGCCTCTGTTATTATGGTACATTGACAAAAACATATACTTTTATTCACAGGATAAAACAGTTGTTTTGTATCACTAATTGCCCAGTACGATTACAGCATACAGTATTATTGTCACTGCTACATTTCTGTGATGCGTACCAGAAATTATTTCCACTACTAATTAATTACCGTTGAGCTCAAAGGTCCTATTAATAAACGGTTAAGGAATGTGTATTTATGACGACAATTTGTGAGACTGGTAAACTTATGATACGTACGATGGTCTTTCGTTCTACACGGTGCATTTCAAGGTCCTGCACCCATCCGTCGGTAAACTGTACCTGGGCTTGTTGCAGTGACCTGAAGTTACTAAACTTCATGAGTGTATGCACTCACTCCAAGAACCGTATGATTATAAATATGCATATAAATATGCTACGATGAGATAGCTGACTTCATCTAACTAGCAAATGTTGTCCAGGCTACGTTGGTGATACAGTTTTTTTTAATATGTATGATATTTTTGTCATGCGATTTTAAAGCTGGTCCTACAACCGCATCCAAGAATAACATGCAGCTTATCTCAGAACTGTCGGTGAAAATTATTCTTGGAGCTAGGTTTAATTGAGCTGCATTTTAAAGAGGTGCAATTTCACAATTTGTGTATATTTTCTAAGTTCACTATTTTGTCATGTGTTGAGAAAAACACAGATTTTAAAATTACATGGTCTAATATTTACATTTAGCATAACTGCAACATTATTTTTTCGTTTTGTTTTTTTTAAAGACTCGAAAGGACTTGAAATTCAAAGTTTCAGACTTGTGACTTGACTCGGACTTTTACACCAGTGACTTGAGACTCGACTCTGACTTGCCTGACATTACTTGAGACTTGACTTGAGACTTGAGGATAAAGACTTGAGGCTTACTTGAGACTTGCAAAACAATGACTTGGTCCCACCTCTGATAAATAATATATAAATAACAATTTGACAGTAAACATATGGCAACTTCCATCCAACTGGGATATTATTATCAGGTTTTTAAGACTAAATGACAGCGGGATGCTATTATTATTATTATTATTATTATTATTATTATTATTATCATTGAGAAAGCTCTGCTAAAATCCTGTCATGTTGTTGTGGCCACCCGTTTGTTTTTTGATGTCTTTATCCTGAACTCTTCCACAGCATTTTTAATTTCTCTTTGATATTTGGGCATATTGGGGCCCGATGATTGTAAAAACAAAGAATTACCTTTTTTTTTTTTACCTGATTTTTGTTTCTAAGAAAAATGAGAGCCATATATGAGGATATTTGTTTAAAATGTTGATAGAACAGTAGCAGCAGAACATCCTCGTAAGTGGATATCAGGCACTTGTAGACCAAAATTGAGTATTTTGGTCTAAATAACCCAAAATGTGACGTCCACATATGTGGACGCAGGTCCTAGGAGGTTAAACTATCCTAAAGATAAAAATGTGGAGCTTAGAGGTGAATAGAGTTTACCCTTACCTTTAGATGTCCTGCCAACAAGTTTTTTCAAAAAGGTCTCAAAGACTTTAGAGTCAGACCTGTTACAGATCGTCAACTTTTCTTTATTATCAGGTGTGTTTCCAGAATCACTAAAAACTGCTGTAATCAAACCTATACTGAAAAAGGACAATCTTGACAAGACACAAATGAACAACTACAGGCCGATCTCAAATCTCCCGTTTTTAAGTAAGATCATTGAAAAAGCAGTTTCTCAACAGCTCAGTTACTTCTTAAAACAGAATAATTGCTACGATGCCTTCCAGTCAGGTTTTAGACAGAACCACAGCACTGAAACCGCTCTGACCAAAGTGTTTAATGACATATGTCTGAATACAGACAGTGGAAAAATGTCAGTCCTAGTTTTACTGGATCTCAGTGCAGCATTTGATACAGTTGACCACAACATATTACTCAAACGACTGGAGAACTGGACAGGTCTTTCAGGAACTGTACTAAACTGGTTCAAAACATACGTAGAAAACAGGAAATACTTTGTATCAATAGGTAACTTCACATCTGAGCAGACAAGTATCACATGTGGAGTTCCCCAAGGTTCCATCTTGGGACCCCTTCTGTTTAACATCTACATGCTCCCACTGGCACAGATTATAAAGAACAACAAAATAAACTACCACAGCTATGCAGATGACACACAAATATATATCACAATGTCACCAGGAGACCGAGGCCCTGTACAGGCTCTTGGTAAATGCATTGAGGAAATCAATGACTGGTTGTGCCACAATTTTCTCCAGCTAAACAAAAACAAAACTGAGGTAATAGTCTTTGGCGCCAAAGAAAAACGATTACAGGTCACCAGAGAACTTCAATCTATACATCTAAAAACCACAAACCAGGCGAGAAATGTGGGTGTAGTGATGGATGCAGACCTAAACTTAGAAAAACACATTAAGACAATAACAAAGTCAGCTTACTATCACCTCAAGAATATATCAAGGATAAAAGATCTGATGTCTCAACAGGACCTGGAAAAACTAGTCCATGCATTCATCTTTAGTAGGCTTGATTACTGTAACAGCATCTTTACAGGTCTACCTAAAAAATCAGTCAGACAACTACAGCTCATTCAGAACTCTGCTGCTCGAGTCCTCACTAAGACCAAAAAAGTGGACCACATCAGTCCAGCTCTGAGGTCCTTACACTGGCTGCCTGTCCGTCAGAGGATAGACTTTAAAGTTCTGATGCTTGTCTATAAAGCTCTGAATGGTTTAGGACCAAAATACATCAGTGACCTCCTGACCCAGTATGAACCTTCCAGATCCCTCAGGTCATCTGGATCCGGTCTTTTATCAGTTCCCAGAGTCAGAACCAGACACGGAGAAGCTGCATTCAGCTTTTATGCTCCTTATATCTGGAACAAACTCCCAGAAAGCCTCAGATCAGCTGAAACACTCAGTTTATTTAAATCCAGGTTGAAGACTCACCTGTTCTCAGCTGCATTTGAATAAAGCACCAAATCCACACTTAAGCTTAAATTTCAAAACTTACATTTAACTACTGATT
This sequence comes from Astatotilapia calliptera, assembly GCF_964374335.1. NCBI lineage: Eukaryota > Metazoa > Chordata > Actinopteri > Cichliformes > Cichlidae > Astatotilapia > Astatotilapia calliptera. The sequence continues at coordinate 1,652,445 of NC_137431.1, forward strand.
TTATCTATTTCTGATTTTATCTGTTTTGATTTTATATACTGTTGTTTGTTTGTTTGTTTGTTTGTTTGTTAATTAGTTAGTTAGTTTATTTGCTTGTTTTATTCAATTTTAAATCATGCTTTTTATTTGTTCTTGTTTCTAATGTCTCTGTAAAGCACTTTGAATCACCTTGTTGTTGAATTGTGCTATACAAATAAACTTGCCTTGCCTTGCCTTAAACTACTGATAATTTCTTTGTAGTTGCTACATGTATCCACACACCTTACATAAACTACATTTTAATAAAACGCGACTGACCAAATTGTATTTACTACTTATTCTAGTAGGAGCTTGGAAAGAAAGGCGTCTGGACTTCTTTAAGTTGCTTGACGACGATTCATCTCATCCGAGAAGTTTCTTCAGTTCGAGGGTCTGAGTACTGAGTGGTGCATTCCTTTACCCAGAGATCTCCTAAAGAGTTGTAATCATTTACATCCTTCCATGTGGACATAAAAGTGAATATTATATTAAATGCAGAGCATTCAAAGACACTGGAGGACAGACCTACCCTCCTACCTTACAACAGCTTCTGTTTCGTTACTGTTTTCTTTCATGTCCAGCAGGTGGCGCTGTATGATAAGTGATGAAAGGAAGCCTGGGCCCAGCGCTGATGTATGACTGTTTTTGCAACACAATGCAAGACGAGGCAAAGACACACAGTAGATACTAAGAGAGCATGTGTGTTTATGAATCCCATACGTGTCTAACTGCTTATTGAAGCTCAACATTAACTACAGTAATGCCGTTTGGTCAATATGAGCATGTGTCTGATGCGAGGACAGCAGATTCTTATTATGATGAGCTGTCCTGAACAAGCATCACAACACTTGGAGTGATTTACTGGTCTGCGGAGTACCTGGAGTGAGTCCTGTGCTCCCAGTACACCTCCAGCCCACGCTGGCAGCCACTAAGGTTAAAGAGTCATTCCACATTGACCTCTGCGTCACTGCTTCTTCAGAACATCCACCTGTCCTCCACCTCCTCCTCTTTAGGTCTGGTAGGCACTGGCACAGCTTTGTCCCTGTGCCCGTGGCACAGCTGCACACTTTCTGTTCTGTACCTCTTTCATCTTAATAGATGAGCTTCTGCCCAGCGACTACAGGAAAATAAATAAATAAATAAAACACCCTTATCGGCCGCGACACGGCTCCTCAATTGTCAATCTGATCGATGTGTGCAGCTCGGATCTAGGCCACTGCATTAGTTGCAGAGGCTCCTGGCCGCTCGCCGCGGATGCACATCACTGCTCACATCTTGTTGCTGTTGTGTTGTAATTGTTTTGTTATTGCGGCTCACACTGGCTATAGCACGCTGTCCATTTAAATGTTCGAATAGCACCAGACAGCCTAATGCTCACGACCTGGTACATTTCTTCAATGTCATCGTGGAACATCCACCTACAAAGTATTTATCTGTACTTACTGAAATGGTTTATTAAGCTTTCGTAAACACCCTGTCTAACATCTCTCTTCGGCCTAACATTTATCAGCTATTTATAAGCTGTCAGAGTTAAGAAAGTGACCTGAAGCAGGCATCACAATGAGCTCAACGCAGACTAAAGCTGCTGCAGTCCTTTAAGAGGCACCATGATGTTTTCTATCAATGGCATGTACAGTCTCAGCAGAGGTCCTCCTCCTCCTCCTTTCTCTGTTTTCTCGGGGGCAAAAGCCTGAGTCGCCACGCCAGTCCCAATAAATCCTCAGCTGAGAGTGGCAGCAGCAGCAGCAGCAGCAGCAGGCCTGCATTCTTCAGGAGCTAGCACTTCCCCTAATCTGCCCTGGAGTGTTGGAGCAACAGTTGGCCTGCCTGGCAGGGATAGAGGGAAAGGGATAGAAGAGGAGAGGAGGGGGCTCCCTGGTGACAAGAGCGTGATGTGTTTGTGAAAACACTGGGAATGTTGGAATTGGATATGTTCAGACTCTCCCCTAAGTGGGCCTGGAGAGATGCAGAGGCTTATTTTTGGCAGATGTGTTCATTTGCTGTCCTAAACTAAAGCACTAAAGCACTTCTGGATGGATGCAAACTGCATTTCGTTGCCCTGTACCTGTGCATGTGCAATGACAATAAAGTTGAATTCTATTCTATTCTATTCTAAACACAGAGACAAACAGAGCGCTTTAGCCTACCTGCCACACTTTCCTTTTTTTTCATGATGCGTGACACTTTGACCCCACTCTGGTGTGTGTTTGTGTTGGAGAAAGCAGAAGAAGGAAAGAGATGACGGGGAGAGGCATTGGACTACAAAATGCCTTGCAGATGTGTGCAGCAAGCCAGGAGACTTTGTTGGCAACGGGCAGATCGTAACTCTGTGCCGTGAACGAGTTTGAAAGGTTTCGTATAAAACACGCAATTCGTGAAACGTATTTGCACGTCTTTAAGCGCATCCTTGCTGAGAAGGCGATCAACAGACTGATTGTGCGACAGACCTGGTCGATGCAAGGTTTGGATAGCTGACACAGCCCGTGCAGCCTTTATAGAGGAGAACAGGCCCCCGTGAATGAATTCCTCTCTGCTGGTCTCTAGTTTCAATTGATTGCTTTAATTTGGCCTATAATGAGTGGGAGGCCTCCCGCCTGCAATTAATGCATGAGTATATGTGTGTGAGTGTGTGAGTGTGTATACTTGTAGGTTGTGTTTAATTACTGCAGTGGATGGATGCTGTGTGGCCCAGCAGGATCCTGCAGGAATGGAAAGATCCACAACTGTGTTGGCATCCACTGACACCTCAGCCCACATTGCATCGGTGCCAGGTCTTAATGCCTTCCAGTCTGACGGAGGAAGCCAGGTTTTTTCATTAGCGCCACGAATCCCTGTGTTTGACCTTGTCAACTGAGCTCTGAAAAATCCGGGGACAAAGATTTTTCAGAGGAACTCGGGGATAAGGTGTGTGGTCACGAAAATTCTACACGACCGACTGAAAACAAGCAATTTTGGTTTAGCAGGCGACGATCGATAGATAAAGAGCTTTTCCACAGGACTCGTTCACCCGTTCATTTATGGGTGAATGAAGTGCGTTAAATCTTGAAACTCAGGATTCAGTATCTTACCCGAAGATACTTTGGTGATTCGAGCAGCCAGGGATCAAACTATCAATACTTCGATTAGTAGACAACCTGCTGTGCCTCTCGAGTCACGGGCATCCCAAGATCTGTAGCATGTTTATCAAAGTAAAAGGAAAAGAGAAAAAGTACAGAGTATTTCGAGGTAGTACTCTACTACTTTAAGTGTTCGCTGTTCCCTTTGAACATTAATCCTGCAGCAAGCGTTTTAGGTATGTGAAAATATAGTGGAGTAAAGGTGTGCTTGCCTGTGTTTGTCGTAATGCAAGCTTTTCCTTCCTATGGTTTGGTGGAGTGCATGTGAGTGCATGTGAGTGCATGTGTTTCAGAAACTGTCGTCCGGGATCTAGAAAGAAACTAAGAGCGCCACCTCCTGCACTAAGTTGTAAAAACGGCGTGGGTCTGTTTATGTGGACTTTTATTTTATTCCAGCTGCAGAGTCTGTGCTCTACATTTGCTCGTCTCTGTTTTACACCCGAGCGTCTCGTTCAGAGACATGCGAACAGACGCGTGCAGAGCAGAGCAGAGGAATTTGAGGTGAAGACAAGTGTTCTTCAGAGTAAGACCTCTCAACGCCAAGTTTTATCATCCGTGTTTTTGAAATACAAACCAGGAGGAAGCAGCATGTGGATCAACCTCAGCGTGTCATAGCCAATCACTGCATTTCACAGCTCTAGCAAGGGCTAATATTTGTGGCTGGGTTTGTTCTGTTGGCTCTATACTATACACAGCTTCTAAATGAAAAGGAAGAGAAAGGACGATGAAATGGATCCCATACAACCCATTTAATACTTGCACTCTGCTACATTTGAACTGGAAATGTGCTGTAGGTCACAGTTTTTAATCTGAAAGCGCCGTTGAGTTTATTTTTATATTCGGATGGTTGTGTCATTGTCCCAATAATTAAGAACCTCTCTTTATGACACAACAGTGGGCACATGATAACATTATAGAGATTAAAGCAAAAACAAATAAACACCCTTGTCACCCTCCCTCTGCCTCTCATTTGTCTCCCCATCTCTGTGTTTATGTTTTAATACAATCATGCTTGCTCATCAGCAGTGGAGGCCAGACATCTCTTCTCTCTGGGCAACAGCAGTGGCGGCAGCTCCCCTGGGGCACAGCGGGGGCGGCGGTGGGCTTGGTTTGTTGTGTGCCGCCGCTGTCAGTCTGTAGTGAATGCAAATGAGACTGCTCCCTCTGATAAACTCTCTGTGTACTCCCAGACGCTAACTCGAACTCTCGCTATCGCCCTCTCCCTCTGCATTTCTTGTCCCGTCTATCTCAAGGTCCTCGGGCTGCGCACGGCGTCCTCCACCTTTGTTTAAATCACGATAACAAGATGCACTTAGCACTCAACTGTCACACACGCACATCCAGTTCACGGTGGCTTTGTTACACTGCAGGCATGCTGATTGCTAAAAGATCATTTTGAAAGTTTCTGGTTTTTGTTGCAGGTGACTCTTTAAAGCAGGGATCCCAGTATGCAGTGCACCTTTTGTTCTTATCACTATTGATTATAAGATACAAGGGGTGCTTCTGGTTCAAGGGCTGGAGGGTCCGCTTATAGATAACAGGAGTAAGACCATTACCACCACACCACGCCTCTTTACCTTCAAATGAGTCTTTGATTGGATCTGAATTTGAATTTAAATGCTCCGATTAGCTGAGAGAGAGAGTCTCAAGCACCAATATCCTGTGGTTGTATGTGGAAAATACATTCAGTTTATTTATGCTTCATTAATAACAGAGTGTAATTATTTGTCAAAATCTCCAGTAGGACTAACCTCAACCTCAGCTTAATTATGTTTGATTTGTTTCATGCTAATTTGAAGTATGAAGCGAACTTCTTAATGGTGTTTCGTGTTTGATTGTGCTCAAGCTCCTGATGGATGCCATTTGTTTTTTCCCCAAGTCATTAAGCAAATAATCTTCTGTTGATTGCCCCACGCTAATTACACTCGCCAATGCTGGAGGCTTCCGCGCAGTATTGAACAAAACAGCTGCACAGGTACGTCTGAAGAGGCTTTAGCTCAGCTGTCTGCCTCTCCATATTTTTGGCATTGTTCATAAAGGTGACTTATTGTTTCCAGCAAAAGCGGGAATCATACAGCATCTTTTATTCACGGCTCCTCAGCACTGGTGACACGACTGACCTTGCATCCTAATGTATAAGCTGATCCCAGCAGACCAGCGTGTCTGGAAAGACTTCAAAAAGAAACAGACGCAACAGTATTATCAACTATTTATGTGCCGCACAGACCCCCAAATACAACGTGAGACAAGAAAACAGCGGTGGAGATGAAAAAACGTTGTTTTCCCTCAGCTGCTGGTTATTGAAAGCATACATCATAAAATGTGAAAAAGTACAGAAGCAGCGTTTTCACTGAGGCTACGCACATTTCTCTGAATATGTTAAATGTGGATGAATTACATGTACAGTATGTCTGTGTGTCACTCTAAACGTCTGTCAGCTCTTAACTCTGAAAGCCGAGTGATTTGAACCCTTCAGTAAAGGAAAAGATCCGCTGTGCTTCCCAAGAAGTTGAGTCAGCTTTAAAATCTGATCCCATCCTTGTACCGAGTGTGTTCCTCCACACTGTTCTCACAGGCCTGCAAAATGCTAGTATTAAGAGTGACCTCCAGTCATACCTGCAGCTGCTTCTGGAGACCTTTCGCATTTGCAAAATGAAACGGAGACGGAATAAAAAGAACGGTTGTGAAGCAGCATTCAGGTCAGTGAAGTTGTAAACTCAGTGCTAGAAATAACTAGACTGCTGTAGAGCTGAGGACTGCATGATAACAGTGGTGTCAAAATACAGGTTTGTCAAAGCACACACAGCAGCTACTTTACTAGGTACACCTGCCCAGCTGCTTGTTAACACACATCGCACAGCATCGTCTCAGTACGTGGTCAAGACAACCTCCTGAAGATCAACCCGAGCATCAGAAGGGGGAACGGCGACTTAAAGGACTTTGAACGTGGCATGGTTGTCAGTGCCTGACAGGCTGATCTGAGTATTTCAGCAACTGCTGAATTTCCCCACACAACCATCTCTGGGGTTCACAGAGATCTGAGTGGGTAAAATGCCTCGTTGATGCCAGACAGCAGAGCAGCACGTCCTCAGTGCTTTGACTTGGTCCACGTTTTGCTGACCTGTATCCATCGTTTGATAGCTGCTCACTCACCGTGCTGTCGTCTCTCCATCGCTCCACTCATTTGCACAGATTGAATAGTTAATTTGTTATCACGCTAGGTTTCACGTGGTTTTCCAGTGTACTGAAAATAATGAGTTCTTTGTGCTCAAGTTACACACCTCAGAGTGAAATCCTTCAAAGAGAGAATCGGTGACATCGAGGGAAATAATTTGGCTCGCGGTGAAATCATTTTCAGTCAGAATCAGCTGTGACGTGTCTCCTGTGTCGTCATAGCGACATCACAGCGCCTTTACATCGGGTCTATGGGATTAGCCTGAAATATTCAAACACATTAACACCCAGTGTAAAACACTCAGCATCTTTTTGTAGGGATGGGTATCGTTTAGGTTTTATCCGATACCGGTGCCAAATCGGTACTTTTGAAACGGTGCCGGTGCTCAAACGGTGCTCAAACCGGTGCTTAAAGAATGGAGAACACAAAATTGGTCCTAAAACCTCTCATATTCAGCTGGTTTTTTGTAAAAATATAACAATGTTAGCCTTTTCTGCAGCTATGGGGCATATATGGTATCACTCTTGGCTGGAAGCAGTGCTTAAACAATGGAAAAAACACAAACTTTGTCCAAAAACCTCTCATGTTTAACTGTTTTCCACTTTTTCTTTGGTCATTTTAGCCTTTTTGTCCAGGGTGAAGGGAGTATCTGCCATCAAACAAGAAGACAGCCGCATGTAGCTAGAGATGGACCGATCCGATATTACGTATCGGTATCGGTCCGATACTGACCTAAATTACTGGATCGGATATCGGAGAAAAATAAAAAATGTAATCCGATCCATTAAATATCACGAAAGCACCTCACAAAACTTGCAACGCGCCGTAACTCACCTCAGAACGTTAGCACGTCGGAGCAGTATGCATCACGTGATAGAGCGGCTGTGGCATGGGGACCTGTCTGTGGTCTGGATAGCATGTGGAGCTTCGCTAGCAACCCGGCATTTCATCTCCGACAAAGTTATCCCCGAGAGAAGTAAAGCAAGTGTGTAAGTCCATCTCTGAATGTTTGTAAAGCATTCCTGCGTTAAGCTTAACAAGCGACTGCCTCTTCTTGCTGCTACTTCAATCATGAAACTGCTTAACGATCAGCTGATCGGCTTTTCTGTCGCGAGTCCGTGTCTCTAGTTTGCTTTTGGCCCACTTTGCACCAGAAAGAGGAAACCAGCGGCTGAACAACAGCAGCACGTTTAAGCTTGATAAGCTGTTGTTAGAATGTATTTAATATTACTTTCTACTCGAGGATCTTTTTCTACGTAGCTGACGCTGGTAACTGTGCAGGGGCGGATCTAGCAAAGTTTAGCCAGGGGGGCCGATAGGGCATGAACAGGGAAAAGGGGCACAAAGACATACTTTTCTTTCTTATTCTCATTTAAAATGTCGAACTTTTAATAAATAATTATCCAAATCTTACACCCAAAGTTTTAATCTGATGTAAAAGGAATAGAAGTCAATTACTGTATATAGTAACTATTAAGTCTAATATATATACCCTAGTAAGCTATAGTACTTTTTCCTTTGGGAAGGTACCATCTGTGCAGTCTGCAATTTTGTTGAAGAAAGATGTTGAATCTATTTAATATTTCTTGAAAAATAATTGATTTCTGTGCATTTTTTTTCCACACTGCATCAAATTAAGGTTGATTACGTCGATTAAGCATCATGAGGTGGCGCGTGAGGGGTGGTTCCCTATTTTGTATTTATTTATTTTTGTTGTTGCTGGGAGTTGGAACCCTATTAGTTAGGTTGCTTAATATTTACGCTAAGTACTCTTTAAAATACCAGAATAGGGAGGATGGTGTAGGTTTAAGTTTATTAGATTGATCAGTATTGCTGAACTATGAAAAAAAATTTTTTGCATACAGGTATAACAGAATAGCTTTAGTGTAGTTGTTGTTTTAAACTTGAGTATGAACTTATACAAAATGCAGCAAGATATTTAAAAAACAGTTTTGTTGATTAAAAAACACTATATCGGATTCATATCGGTATCGGCAGATATCCAAATTTATGATATCGGTATCGGTATCGGACATAAAAAAGTGGTATCGTGCCATCTCTACATGTAGCTATGATGATGTTTGCTAGTTCACCTTACATGCATTAATGTAATAACGTGGTTAGCCTACTCAACGTAAATTACACACGAACAACATTAAGCTACTCACGCAGAGAAGAACGGCTGCTGCTGCATCATCATCCTCATCATTTCTGCTACACTGGCAGGGCTAGGGGCCAGGACTCTCCTCTTCGGGGTTTTTGGGGGATATTGCTAACTCCGGGTCAGATAACAGGCAACCCACGCACAGTAGATGCGCTCGGTGTGAGGTCTCGCAGCAAGCTATCAAATACGGCGCATTTCTGGGCTTTTAAAAAAACGCTATGCGTCGCCAGGTGTTTCATCAGATTTGATGTGTTACCTCCTTTGACAGTATCACAGTATCAGCTTAAAGCACTTGTTGCTGCTGAGTTTGCATCTTTTGCTGTGAAGTACAGCCAGACTTTTGACCGCTTCGCCTTGGACATTTTTAATCTGTAGCTCTGCTCTAACAGAACGTACGTACCTGGCCCCGCCTACTATCCTGGGAAACGTAAAATTATTGGCTAGAATCTAAAGTGTATCACAGCTCAGGAAAAAAAGCACCGAAATAAAGCACCGAAATGTGCGCTGCTTTTCGGTCTGGTTACTACCGTTTATGTCAGAACCGGTGCCATCATGGCACCGGACACCGGTACCCATCCCTATCTTTTTGTGTGTCTGTGGTTATTTCAGCACACTTACTGGCAGCCAATTATCTTCTTTCATACAGTTCACACTAAAGGCAGACATATCAAACATTATACATGCGCCACACTTCATACATATGTCCACTGCTCTGTGGCTATAGCGTTACTTCTGTAAGAATGCTTGTTATTGCCCTTGGCCTCAGCTGTGGCGGTAGATATCAGAGATAACAGCTTTCTCTCTCCTCCACAGTCCTCGGGGACAAACACAGACTGATGAGCCTGGCCCTGGAGAACAGTGGCTACCAGGATAGTTAACATTCCTGTTAGTGTAGCTTACCTCTGTTTCAGATAAGCACTACTTAGTGTATTTATATTGTAAGATGAATCACATGCACTGGAATGGATTTGGAATGCATCCCAAAGACTGAGGATAATGCCTCCATGCAGATTAACTTGTTGTGCAAAAGGATGCAGGCATCTACAGCACTCCTGCACTGCTTTATAAATAGTCCGAGGTTGTGCATATGTTTGCAAATGAGCCCGCACAGCAAAAATTGAGCAAATTAAGTGTGTGTGTGTGGTATGTGTGTGTTCCAGTGAACTTGTGCCTGCACGTTTGTCTGTGCACCTGTGTGTGTGTATATGTATGCATGTGTGTGGATGATTCTTCTTGCCCGGCTGGGTTTGTTTAACTGAATGTTGTTTCCTCTGAGACCTGGCCCATCCAGCGCCTCCAGCTATGGGCTTTAACCCAAGTTGCTGTGAGCTGTGTGACCCACCACATCAAATGCAGCACACACACACGTATCTCTGAACACACATCCTCAGCTTTAATTTATGCAATCAGCGCTCTCGATTTACATACATTACCATGGATCATACATGTTGAGGCTTCTTGCAAGGTCACTGCTGCAAAGCTCACCTGTGTGAACGGATGATACCATGTATGATAGCTGCAACAGTATATCACCAGTTTATCTCAGGAGCTGCAATGAGATTTGACACTGCACTGCGCTATATGCTACTATCCCTGCGCTGTCCCCGCTGCCTGCTGTAAACGCTGAAGACACGTGACATGCATAGACCTCATTATCATATAATTGCAGGGCACAGCAGCGAGGATGTCTCTTTTTGCACAAGAGCCCTTAATAGGCCTCAATAGGCCCTCTGTTTCCTCTGTGGACGTATGTAATGACATATGTGCTGGTGAGTGCTCGTGAGAGTGGGCTGGACCCAGTGATGTCTCTCTCATCTACCTCTCTCCTTTCCTTATCCCTCCCTCTCTCTGAAGTGGTTAATATGCATGTCCGTGGACATGTTCCTTTGGCTTCTGGCTTCCACTCTCAGCACGGCTCCCTGCAGGATTGGACATAGTGATAGCAGCAGGTCCAGCCCCACTTTCCTCTTTGTATCAGGCCACTGGAAAAGCTATGGATAATTCACCTCTCCTCACTCCCCTGTCTCTAACTGAGATGGATGCAGATGAGCCTTTCTGTACCTCTCGGTGTGTATGTGCATGCTCGTGCAGGAGGCGGTGCGCCTTAAGCAAGAAATGGATTGGTCTGTGTCTTTAGACTGGGCCCTGGTGAGGCAGGCGGAGAGTATAATCTGATTTAAAGCATGTCAAGGATTGTGAATAATTTCCTCATTACCCCCACCCCTCCCGTCATTTTCAGGGCATATTTAATTTAACAAGAAGAGGGCGGTTTGCACTCATGTGGTTTTGTGTGTGTGTGTGTGTGTATTTGTGCGTGTGCCACATCTGCTGAAGATTCTCTCATATCGTCCTGCTCAAGGAGGAAAGAATCACTCGCTCTTTCTCTCTCCGTCTCTCACTTTGCCTCCCTCTCCGACCCCCTGAGAGCTACAGCTGTCACAGTGTCACTTTTCCCATCCATAATTGAGGACTGTGCACTGCACAAAGCCCATGAAACCATGTCAACCACTTCCAGTTGCTCCTGTTAAATAATCAGGCAGAACCAAAAGTGCCAGGGGGAAATATGCACATGCAGCTGCCTGTATCGCTGACTTGTGTAATCAGTTCTCAACTTACTCCTCCTCCCCCCCCCCAAAACCAAGATTGTTCGCTCACCTCTGAGGCAAATCCTGTTCTAGACTCGTCCAATACAAGAGCCTGAACACCAGCATTCATTGGTTCTCAGGGTTGAAGGTGGGCGTGGCTTACTATGAGCACTGTTTTATGTAATGTGTTTCCTCGATTTACCCTCTACATGTCTACACTTTCTTTTCCTTTGCATCCAACTCACCCGTGCGTCACACCCAAGCAGCTCCCCTGCTTACATAACTGTCTGCTGCCTTACCTGCCTTTGTTGTCACCCTGCTGTGGTAAACTATTGTTTTTTCCAGCCATTTCCAACTATTTGTATCTGGTTAAACTCTGGATTTGGATCCTCCTCCTTCTGTTTTGTTCTACACCACATGACCATGACGGAGTCTAGGTTGAGCTTGACAACAGCCTAAGAGACACTAAGAGAAATGTTTTGTGTAAGAAACATGTGAAAAACTGAGGCTACATGCTGTTAGTTAAATGCGCTCAGCGACAGATCATCAGAATTCCTGTATCAAAGCAGAAATTCTCGCATTTTGTGTCTACACTGCCTTGTGTGTCTGCACCGTCTTGTGTCTGCACCGTCTTGTGTCTGCACTGCCTTGTGTGTCTGCGCTGCCTTGTGTGTCTGCACTGCCCTGTGTGTCTGCACTGCCTTGTGCTGCACTGCCTTGTGTGTCTGCGCTGCCTTGTGTGTCTGCGCTGCCTTGTGTGTCTGCGCTGCCTTGGGCTGCACCGCCTTGTGTGTCTGCACTGCCGTGTGTCTGCACCGCCTTGTGTGTCTGCACCGCCTTGTGTGTCTGCACTGCCTTGTGCTGCACTGCATTGTGTTTCTGCACTGCCTTGTGTGTCTGCACCGCCTTGTGTGTCTGCGCTGCCTTGTGTGTCTGCGCTGCCTTGGGCTGCACCGCCTTGTGTGTCTGCACTGCCTTGTGCTGCACTGCCTTGTGCTGCACTGCCTTGTGTGTCTGCACCGCCTTGTGTGTCTGCACTGCCTTGTGCTGCACTGCATTGTGTGTCTGCACTGCCTTGTGCTGCACTGCCTTGTGCTGCACTGCATTGTGTGTCTGCACTGCCTTGTGCTGCACTGCCTTGTGCTGCACTGCCTTGTGTGTCTGCACTGCCTTGTGTGTCTGCACTGCATTGTGTGTCTGCACTGCCTTGTGTGTCTGCACCGCCTTGTGTGTCTGTACTGCCTTGTGCTGCACTACATTGTGTGTCTGCACTGTCTTGTGTGTCTGCACCGCCTTGTGTGTCTGCACTGCCTTGTGTGTCTGCACTGCCTTGTGCTGCACTGCCTTGTGTGTCTGCACTGCCTTGTGTGTCTGCACCGCCTTGTGTGTCTGCACTGCCTTGTGCTGCACTGCATTGTGTGTCTGCACTGCCTTGTGCTGCACCGCTTTGTGTGTCTGCGCTGCCTTGTGTGTCTGCACCGCCTTGTGTGTCTGCACTGCATTGCGTGTCTGGGTTGCCTTGTGTGTCTGCACCGCCTTGTGTGTCTGCACTGCATTGTGTGTCTGGGTTGCCTTGTGTGTCTGCACTGCCTTGTGTGTCTGTACTGCCTTGTGCTGCACTACATTGTGTGTCTGCACTGTCTTGTGTGTCTGCACCGCCTTGTGTGTCTGCACTGCATTGTGTGTCTCCACTGCCTTGTGCTGCACCGCTTTGTGTGTCTGCGCTGCCTTGTGTGTCTGCACCGCCTTGTGTGTCTGGGTTGCCTTGTGCTGCACTGCCTTGTGTGTCTGCACCATCTTGTGTCTGCACCGCCTTGTGCTGCACTGTCTTGTGTGTCTGCACTGCCTTGTGTGTCTGCACCGCCTTGTGCTGTACTGCCTTGTGCTGCACTGTCTTGTATGTCTGCACCGCCTTGTGTGTCTGCACTGCCTTGTGTCTGCACTGCCTTGTGTGTCTGCACTGCATTGTGTGTCTGCACCATCTTGTGTCTGCGCTGCCTTGTGTCTGCACTGCCTTGTATGTCTGCACCGCCTTGTGTGTCTGCACTGCCTTGTGTCTGCACTGCCTTGTGTCTGCACTGTCTTGTGTGTCTGCACTGCATTGTTCAATTCAATTCAATTCAATTTTATCTATATAGCGCCAAATCACAACATAAGTCGCCTCAAGGCGCTTCATAGATACAGAGAAAAACCCAACAATCATATGACCCCCTGTGAGCAAGCACTTTAGCGACAGTGGGAAGGAAAAACTCCCTTTTAACAGGAAGAAACCTCAGACAGAACCAGGCTCAGGGAGGGGCGGGGCCATCTGCTGCGACCGGTTGGGGTGAGAGAAGGAAGACAGGATAAATACATGCTGTGGAAGAGAGACAGAGGTTAATAACAGATATGATTCAATGCAGAGAGGTCTGTTAATACATAGTGAGTGAGAAAGGTGACTGGAAAGGAAAAACTCAATGCATCATGGGAGTCCCCCGGCAGCCTACGTCTATTGCAGCATAACTAAGGGAGGATTCAGGGTCACATGGTCCAGCCCTAACTATATGCTTTAGCAAAAAGGAAAGTTTGAAGCCTAATCTTGAAAGTAGAGATAGTGTCTGTCTCCTGAATCCAAACTGGAAGCTGGTTCCACAGAAGAGGGGCCTGAAAACTGAAGGCTGTGCCTCCCATTCTACTTTTAAATACTCTAGGAACAACAAGTAGGCCTGCAGAGCGAGAGCGAAGTGCTCTAATAGGGTGATATGGTACTACAAGGTCATTAAGATAAGATGGGGCCTGATTATTTAAGACCTTGTATGTGAGGAGCAGGATTTTGAATTCAATTCTGGATTTAACAGGAAGCCAAAACAGGAGAAATATGCTCTCTCTTTCTAGTCCCTGTCAGGACTCTTGCTGCAGCATTTTGGATTAGCTGAAGGCTTTTCAGTGAGTTTTTTGGACTTCCTGATAATAATGAATTACAGTCGTCCAGCCTGGAAGTAATAAATGCATGAACTAGTTTTTCAGCGTCACTCTGAGACAGGATATTTCTAATATTAGAGATGCTGCGCAAATGGAAGAACGCAGTCTTACATATTTGTTTAATATGTGCATTGAAGGACATGTCCTGGTCAAAAATGACTCCAAGGTTCCTCACAGCATTACTGGAGGCCAAGGTAATGCCATCCAGAGGAAGAATCTGGTTAGAGACCATATTTCTAAGCTTTTCAGGGCCGAGTACAATAACCTCAGTTTGATCTGAATTAAGAAGCAGAAAGTTAGCGGCCATCCAGGTCTTTATGTCTTTAAGACATTCCTGCAGTTTAACTAATTGGTGTGTGTTATCTGGCTTCATGGACAGATAGAGCTGGGTGTCATCAGCATAGCAGTGTAAATGTATGCTATGTCTTCTAATGATACTGCCTAAGGGAAGCATGTACAGTGGGGCAAAAAAGTATTTAGTCAGCCACCGATTGTGCAAGTTCCCCCACCTAAAATGATGACAGAGGTCAGTAATTTGCACCAGAGGTACACTTCAACTGTGAGAGACAGAATGTGAAAAAAAAATCCATGAATCCACATGGTAGGATTTGTAAAGAATTTATTCGTAAATCAGGGTGGAAAATAAGTATTTGGTCAATAACAAAAATACAACTCAATACTTTGTAACATAACCTTTGTTGGCAATAACAGAGGTCAAACGTTTACTATAGGTCTTTACCAGGTTTGCACACACAGTAGCTGGTATTTTGGCCCATTCCTCCATGCAGATCTTCTCGAGAGCAGTGATGTTTTGGGGCTGTCGCCGAGCAACACGGACTTTCAACTCCCGCCACAGATTTTCTATGGGGTTGAGGTCTGGAGACTGGCTAGGCCACTCCAGGACTTTCAAATGCTTCTTACGGAGCCACTCCTTTGTTGCCCGGGCGGTGTGTTTTGGATCATTGTCATGTTGGAAGACCCAGCCTCGTTTCATCTTCAAAGTTCTCACTGATGGAAGGAGGTTTTGGCTCAAAATCTCACGATACATGGCCCCATTCATTCTGTCCTTAACACGGCTCAGTCGTCCTGTCCCCTTGGCAGAAAAACAGCCCCGTAGTATGATGTTTCCACCCCCATGCTTCACAGTAGGTATGGTGTTCTTGGGATGCAACTCAGTATTCTTCTTCCTCCAAACACGACGAGTTGAGTTTATACCAAAAAGTTCTACTTTGGTTTCATCTGACCACATGACATTCTCCCAATCCTCTGCTGTATCATCCATGTGCTCTCTGGCAAACTTCAGACGGGCCTGGACATGCACTGGCTTCAGCAGCGGAACACGTCTGGCACTGCGGGATTTGATTCCCTGCCGTTGTAGTGTGTTACTGATGGTGACCTTTGTTACTTTTGACCCCACGGGATGAGATCTTGCGTGGAGCCCCAGATCGAGGGAGATTATCAGTGGTCTTGTATGTCTTCCATTTTCTGATGATTGCTCCCACAGTTGATTTTTTCACACCAAGCTGCTTGCCTATTGTAGATTCACTCTTCCCAGTCTGGTGCAGGTCTACAATACTTTTCCTGGTGTCCTTCCAAAGCTCTTTGGTCTTGGCCATGGCGGAGTTTGGAGTCTGACTGTTTGAGGCTGTGGACAGGTGTCTTTTATACAGATGATGAGTTCAAACAGGTGCCATTCATACAGGTAACGAGTGGGGGACAGAAAAGCTTCTTACAGAAGACGTTACAGGTCTGTGAGAGCCAGAGATTTTCCTTGTTTGAGGTGACCAAATACTTATTTTCCACCCTGATTTACGAATAAATTCTTTACAAATCCTACCATGTGGATTCATGGATTTTTTTTTCACATTCTGTCTCTCACAGTTGAAGTGTACCTCTGGTGCAAATTACTGACCTCTGTCATCATTTTAAGTGGGGGAACTTGCACAATCGGTGGCTGACTAAATACTTTTTTGCCCCACTGTATAATGTAAACAGAATTGGTCCTAGCACTGAACCCTGTGGAACTCCATAATTAACCTCAGTGTGTAAAGAGGACTCTCCATTTACATGCACAAACTGGAGTCTATTAGATAGATATGATACAAACCACTGCAGTGCAGTACCTGTAATACCTACAGCATGTTCTAATCGCTCTAATAGGATATTATGGTCGACAGTATCGAATGCTGCACTGAGGTCTAGCAGGACAAGCACAGAGATGAGTCCACTGTCAGAGGCCATAAGAAGATCATTTGTAACCTTCACTAAAGCTGTTTCTGTGCTGTGATGAGCTCTGAAACCTGACTGAAACTCTTCAAATAAGCCATTCCTCTGCAGATGATCTGTTAGCTGTTTGACAACTACTCTTTCAAGGATTTTTGATATGAAAGGAAGGTTGGAGATTGGCCTATAATTAGCTAAGACTGCTGGGTCTAGAGATGCTTTTTGAGTAAAGGTTTAACTACAGCCAGCTTGAAGGCCTGTGGTACATAGCTGATTATTAGAGATAGTTGATCATATTTAAGATCAAAGAATTAATTAATGGCAGGACTTCTTTGAGCAGTTTTGTAGGAATGGGGTCTAAAAGACACGTTGATGGTTTGGAGGAAGTAATTATTGAAGTTAACTCAGAAAGATCAATTAGAGAAAAAGAGTCTAACTTAACATCAATGGTACTAAGAGTAGCTGTAGATAATATTACATCTGTGGGATGATTACTGGTAATTTTTCCTCTAATGATAAAAATGTTATTTGTGAAGAAGTTCATGAAGTCATTACTAGTTAACGTTAAAGGGATTGTTGGCTCAACAGAGCTCTGACTTTTTGTCAGCCTGGCTACAGAGCTGAAGAGAAACCTGGGGTTGTTCTTATTTACTTCAATCAGTGATGAATAGTAAGATGTTCTGGCTTTGCGGAGGGCTTTCTTATAAAGCAGCAAACTATTTCTCCAGGCTAAATGATGATCCTCTAAATTTGTGACACGCCATTTCCTCTCCAGATTACGAGTCATCTGCTTTAGGCTACGTGTTTGAGAATTATACCACGGAGTCAGGTACTTCTGATTTGAGACCTTAGTTTTCACTGGAGCTACAGTATCCAGAGTCGTACGTAGTGAGGAGGTGAAATTATTAACAAGATAATCGACCTCTGTTGGGGTAGCGTTCAGATAGCTGCTCTGCTCTGTGTTGGTACAGGGCATTGAAGATGATAACAGTGGGTGGATTATATTCTTAAACTTAGTTACAGCGCTTTCAGAAAGACATCTACTTTGATAAAGTCTACTCTCCACCGCTGTGTAATCAATTATTGTAAATGTAAATGTTATCAGGAAATGATCAGACAGGAGAGGGTTTTCAGGAAACACTGTTAAATGTTCAGTTTCTATGCCATATGTTAACACAAGATCTAGAGTGTGATTAAAGTGGTGGGTGGGTTCTTTTACATTTTGAGAGAAGCCAATTGAGTCTAATAACAGACTAAATGCCATGTTGAGGCTGTCATTTTTAGCATCTACATGGATGTTAAAATCACCCACAATAATTATTTTATCTGAGCTCAGAACTAAATTAGATATAAAGTCTGAGAAATCAGACAGAAACTCTGTGTAAGGCCCAGGTGGACGATAGATGATAACAAGTAAGACTGGTTTCTGAGTTTCACAGCTGGGGTGGACGAGGCTAAGCATCAGGCTTTCAAATGAATTAAAAGTCTGTCTTGGTCTTTCATTAATTAATAGGCTGGTGTGAAAAATTGCTGCCACACCTCCCCCTCGGCCTGTGCTTCGAGGTTTCTGGTAGTTAGAATGACTCGGGGGTGTTGATTAATTTAAACTAACACAATCATCCTGCTGCAACCAGGTTTCTGTAAGGCAGAGTAAATCGATTTGTTGATCAATTATTAAGTCATGTACTAACAGAGACTTGGAGGAGAGAGACCTAATATTTAATAATCCACATTTCACTGTTTTACTCTTTGGTTCAGATGTGGATACTGTATTGTTCTTTCTTTGTAATTGTTTATGTTTAAGTTGTTTGTTGCTGGTTTTTAGTTTGTTTTTTGTCTTTTTGGAAGCTGACACAGTCTCTATGGAGATGGGTTTTTGGGGGGGTAGCAGGAGGAGAGAAGCTGCAGAGAGGCGTGTAAGACTGCAGCTCTGCTTCCTGGTCCCAACTCTGGATAGTCATATTTTGGGGGGGTTTAATAAATTTGTCCATATTTCTAGAAATGAGAGCTGCTCCATCCAAAGTGGGATGGATGCCGTCTCTCCTAACAAGACCAGGTTTCCTCCAGAAGGTTTGCCAATTATCTATGAAGCCCACATCGTTTCTGGGACACCACTCAGACAGCCAGCAATTTAAGGAGAACATGCGGCTAAACATGTCGCTCCTGGTCTGATTGGGGAGGGGACCAGAGAAAACTACAGAGTCCGACATTGTTTTGGCAAAGTTGCACACCGATTCAATATTGATTTTAGTGACCTCCGATTGGCGTAACCGGGTGTCATTACTGCCGACGTGAATTATGATTTTACTGAATTTACATTTACCCTTAGCCAGCAGTCTTAAATTTCCTTCAATGTCGCCTGCTCTGGCCCCTGGAAGACAATTGACTATGGTTGCTGGTGTCTCTAGCTTCACATGTCTGAGAACAGAATCACCAATTACCAGAGTTTGACCCCCGGCGGGTGTGTCGCCGAGTGGGGAAAAACGGTTAGACACATGAACGGGTTGGTGGTGTACCTGGGGCTTCTGTTTAGGACTATGCTTCCTCCTCACCGTGACCCAGCCGCCCTCTTTCCCCAGCTTCTTGGGATCTGCCGGTGAACAGCTAGCAGGGCCTACGCTATCTTCGGCTGCACCAGTTACAGGGGCTTGGCTAGCTACGGGTGAATGAAGGGTGCGAAGCTGAGTCTCCAATTCAGTAATCCTGGCCTCCAGAGCTGCAAATATGCTACATTTGTTACAGATATCATTACTGCTAAAGGAGGCCGAGGAGTAACTAAACATCTGACACAATGAGCAAGAAAGTGCAGGAGGGAGAGGTGAAGTAGCCATGGTGCTAACGAGTCGGCTACGAGCTAAGCTAAGCTAGCGAAACAGTACAGAGACAGTGAGTGAATACTTTGGCTATAAATTAGGTAGTGAGTACACAGAAAGTGTGCTTCGGATGAAGCACGTGAAGATTATACTATGAAAGAAGAATGTATTTAAAAGTTGTTAATTTAAATTGCTAAGCAAATAAGCTACTCAGAAGCACCACTGTGTTTGAGCAGGAACAGGAAGTGATACTCTACCACAGAGCGAGCGAACACCAAGTGACAGCGCCACCAAGAGCAGTGTGTCTGCACTGCCTTGTGCTGCAGTGTCTTTTGTGTCTGCACTGCCTTGTGTGTCTGCACTGCATTGTGTGTCTGCACTGCCTTGTGTCTGCACTGCCTTGTGTGTCTGCACTGCCTTTTTGTTTTTTGCTCTTTGTCTTGGATGGTCTTGGAGGAACGCTGTGCTCTACCACTGCACGTGGCTGACATGAAAACAAAGCCACCTGGATGGCCCTTAAAAATGCATCCCTTTAGAGCCCTGGGGACCAAAAATGGTCTCGCCCCAAAAGTGCAATAAAAAGATTATATATTCATATTTTTTTCCACTTTAAATTGGTCAGTCTTTTAAAACTACTTCTCCCTGAAATATTCATATAAAGTTTTAATTATATTTTCGTTGTTTTAACCCTTTAAATCCCAGTTTTATTACATGAGCGCTCTGTTTTTTAGCCCCAAAAAACAAAAAACTAAATATTTTCCAAAAAAAACATTTGAAGTAATATTTGTTTGTTATTATAATTAGGCCTTTAGATGGACTAAAGATTGGCACCAACAGTCATTTCGATCGCCTTTTTTTTTTTTTTTCAGGACCAGAAAATGGTCTCCAGGCGGCAAATGCTCCTCCTCTAGGCCGAAATAAGTGCATGTTGCCGGGGTAAGTCGCGACGATCACCGGGGCACGATCACCGGGGACTGCTTTTTCCAGCCCACACGTCCGATACCACGTGACAACAAATACGTCATTTCCTGTTGACTAAAAAAAAAATGCACCCTCTCATGGTCCTAGGGACCAAAAAATGGTCCCGCCCGATCAGCGGGCGAAGCCGCTGCTGCACGCCGGAAATGAGGCTTCATTTCCCGCAGGTCTGTCCAAGCAGCCCGCTGTTTTCCAGCAGGGATCAAATGTGGAGCAAAGGCGCCACCCGGTGGACAAATAAAAAAATTACAACTCTAAGGCTCATAGACCAAAACGAAACGGAAACATAAGTAATCACCAAGACATTAACGGTAATAATTCTGCAGTGAAAAATAGCGTTTATAATGGAAGTCAATGGGGACCAAAAATGGTCCCCAGGGCTCGGAGAGGATGTGTATTGTTAGCTTAGCCACTGAAGCTAATTTAAGGAAGTCAGACTTGAATTTTGAAATGAAATTATGCCAAGTTTTTTTTTTAGAGGATTTGGCTATATTCCATTCAACACAGTGCAAATGGCTTGTACCTGAAAACCTAAAGGGACCATTTATGGTCCCAGGGCCACACAGGGGTTTTAACTTGAAAATGTCTAAAAAAAAAATGCTGCTGGTTAAGTCAGTTTATTGCAAACTATTTAAGACTTTCTTGGGCCAAACAACCAATACTGTCCTCCATTAAGCCATATAACCAGCACTGCTAAATATGAGCAAGGGATGGAATCTGTGTTCAACATCAAATGTCTTCACTGTGACAGCACGAACAGAAATGAAAGTGGGAGTAGATTAGATAGAATTTTCCTTCAGACTAGAGCACCAACACAGGCGTTTGTCATGTTTCAAATGAACCCTGTGATAATTAGATCACTTTCATTAGTGGCACACATGGACAAGGCCTTTTTCCATTTCTTTTTTGTCTCTGTGTCTTCTCTCCCTGTCTGCATCCCTTTTGATTTCTGTGTTCCTATTTTCTCCACCGCCCCTCTTCTCTCACCTGACCCCTCCTCTCTTTCTGTTCTCTGATGGCAGGTTTTTCACCAGCATCTCCCCGTGTCAGGAATCAAAGCAGGCGCGAAGATCTCAGGAAGGTATACGGCATGCTGTGAAACAGGCGCCAAGCTTCCACTTCCCTAACCACCACCCATTCCTGGATTCTAGTTTAATTGAGCATCACCACCTTTACTGTGGAACTCCAGTGACTCACACAGCTCATAGGATACAGCATCCATTAACACCCACCCCGATGATTATTAGACACACACTTTACTCTCATAGTGAGGTATGTTATTAAAGTGCATGTGGAGACAGGAGTGTGTGTGTGTGTGTGTGGTAGTGATGGGAGGGGGTTGGCTAAGATACAGTGCAGTGTAGTTTGACATGAAAGCAAAATCCCCAACCACTTCAAAACTACAGAGAACAGCTTACATTTAGAAAATAGGCAGTGCTACAGGACAGGAATTAAAACGATACCATAGCCCGCATGCAGAAATTACCCTGTGTGTCTGCATTGTGTGATCAAAAGAGTCATCTGGAACTGTACACCTTCTACAGCAATATAGTAAGCCTTTGTAATGAAAGAGCTGTAATTACGGTGTAGTGAAGAGTCGTGGTAACCTCCCACTCTCCAGGCTTTGACAGCTGGGCAACACGGATTTCTTTATATAACATAGCGCTCTGATTCAAGCTCCTTATAGGCTGTGAGATATAGTGTGCACGGCCCAATCAAGAATTACAATCGGTGGGCTGAACACTGGAAAAGCATGGCGTGGGAATGCCATTCATTGTGCCTGAGAAAACCAGTAGTCAGCCACAGGAATATTGACTATAATTGATATAATTTTCAAAAAAGTCTAAAAAAAAAAAAAGATTAGCATGCATGACCGGTGTCTTTGGCTGCTGCTTTACCCCTGCTGAAGTATTTGTCTTTTTCAAACAGGTTTAATTTAAACCATAAACTCTATATAAAACTTAAAGGAAGCCACCATGATGCCTGTGACTGGTTAGTGAAGTCCTGCTATGAAGCACCAAGCTGAGTTTTTCCACATTTTTTTGATATCTTAGTGTTTTGAAATTAGATATAACAAGGAAGCAGTGGCTCTAACTGGGAAACCAAGAAACACTGTAGGGACACATAGTGAGGCCACTCGACATTATACCCTGCTTTAGCCTTTTTTGATCAGTGAAGACTATAATTTACAAAATGATCCTCATGTTGAATACAAGAGACTTCAAACAGGAGCTTGAGACTTGAGGTCTTAGATCAAGAGAGCCAAAGGCTGTTTTCCTGTAGACTTCCATGTTCTGATTTACCTTATTTTTATTCTGTAGTTTGCAAACATTTATTATCCCGGATTTGTTTGTTTTGCACTTTTACAGATTACGTAATATAACATCTTAGTTTAAATCAACGCTGACAAGTTTAAGTTAACCTTTTATTTATTCCAACTGTTTACTTGGTTTAAACACACCTGATTTACCTTTGTTCCAGGAACAAAAAGAAGAAGGACCAGGTCAGTGTAGCTGAGTGCTCTTGACATTCATTTTTGTTGGTTTATGTTCAGTTATGTTTATTTGTACCAAGTTAGCTTTGGAGTTATTGAGGGGTTTTTGTTTTTACATTTTGTAAATATGTTTGGTCACAATGATGGCAAATAAATCACTTGCTACACTGGACAGCATCTGTCTCCTGCCTTTCTTCAGCCACTTTGGTCAAGCTATCTCACAACCAGAATAACTTGCAACCCCAATGACCTCTCTGCACTGAATCATATCTGTTATTAACCTCTGTCTCTCTTCCACAGCTTGTCTTTATCCTGTCTTCCTTCTCTCCCCCCAACCAATCACAGCAGATGGCCCCGCCCCTCCCTGAGCTCATTTTGAGATGAGATGAGATATTCAACATCTTTCCACTGAGAAACATTATTCTGACATTATTCCTCAACGTGTAGACACAGTTTTTGGCAGATTGGTGAATCTGAGAAAGATGCTCTTTTTATGCCCATACATGTTACTGACCTGTTCCCAGTTAGCTGTTTCTTTTTAATATCACTATACACCCATGCAGGCAAGATAGGCTCTTTCCAGTACAACAATAAAAAAAGAACAATAAATAGTATTTTAGTGACTTCACGTATAAGTTAGAAAATGCTCAATAAACTTAAAATGATTAATCATCAAATTAACGTTAGTATTTGTATGAACTAGGAAAAAAGAATGAATCTAAAGTGAAAATTAAACCTGCTTTGGGTCAGTGGCAGATTTTGTCTCACAAAATAAATCGAATACTACCTGTTATGCTTCACAAGCTCAGTATTTGTCAGTAACATGGCTGCCTTTGTTTATCAGACTCACCTGGAAGTTTCTGTCACAGCCCCACGAGGGGGGGACTTTTTCAGAGGAATTGAAGGCGGTGCTTTCATGCACCTTTTCTGTGAGTCATTATTCATGCACCACAGCAGCTCCTCAAAACTGAATCAGCAGACTGTTTGCTGTATGAAGCTTCTTCTCTCAACCACAGGCTGCAGTGCAGAACATCTATCTGAGCTTTCCTGATGCTTTAATAACAACTTTGACCTCACTGCTTCTTTTGACATTACTAAAAGGTGCTGCTGTCCTTGTGCAGTGAATTCCTCTATGATCTACTTCAGCATGTAACCTGAATGATGATGGGTTCCTGGGTCACACTGCCTCGCTGCCTCGCTAGTGCTTTTTCGTTGTTTGTGTTGACACATGCGGGACTGGAAAAGGTCAACGTCTTCTCCCGTAGAGAGAAACAAGCGAACCTCTGGATCATAACTCCTGCATATCTATGAGCTATAGAGAGCGGCAGCGAGTCGCTTCTGTGGATTTATTGACTAGCTTACGAGTCTAAATGGGGTGTCGTAATTGTGTGGAGATGAAGGAATCCAAGCCAGCTGTAATATGTTAATGCGGTGGGAGAGAGGCAGAAGAAAAGACTGTTGAGTCGTATTTGTGTTTTCCTGCAGCACTGTATGAAAGCAGTGAGCTTCAGAGTTTTGACTCTGTGCGTGTACTAACGAGAACCTTCCACAGCTTTGATTGCCTCTGAGCACAGCTTTGTCTGTGTGACTGATTAGCAGACTCCACAAGCACTACGTCGTTGGACTGACTGCGTTTGAGGTTTTTTAAAGAATCTTAATTCTTTCATTTTTTGCATTTCTGGAGTCACGTTTGTTCGACTCTGCAGGACAGAGGGAGCTTTCTATTAAGCTGATGAATCTGTACAGAACAGGGCCCCTTTAAAGCAGCAGGCTCCACTGAGTCAGGCTCTCTTTGTGAATGCCGCCCTACCTTCCCCGCTCAGACCTCAGAATTTTTGTTCTTTCAGCAATGGCTCGAAAGCAGCAGCTGTCTTCAAGCCTGCCAGTCTTCATTACCGGCTGAAATGGAGTAAATTGATTGGAAAGATTTTGTTATTTTTCTCCGAGTGAAAGAGCTTACTCCCTTGGAACTGATCTCAGTCTGTTCATACGTGTTTGAATGAAGTATATATTGTGTAATTGTGCATGCACATGTGCAGAGAGTGGATAAAACAATAAGACCAATTGAGAATAAAGGCCAATGCAATAAAGCAGCTCTGAAATAAAACCAGTTGGTACACCGTTTAGCTTTAGGCATAGAGAAAGCAATAGTAAAAAAGCCACGTGTTTGTTGGTGAAAGAATATAAAAACCTCCATGGGGGTTCATATCAGCAGAAAATACGTGAATCTGGACTTTTTGTGCAGACACCAACCAGTATGGCCTTGTTTGAATAACCCTGGTAGCCCTGTGAGGACATATTTGTGGAGATGCTTGTGCTCCTCCAAAGACATTTTTTTAGCTTGATAAAGGAGGAACATATGCACACAGAGTCTGTGCAAACCTGCCAGTCCTCTTACAATACAAAACCTGTTGCTACAGTAAAAATCTGAAAAATGCATAAAGTCCACGAGAACACCATGCTTTGTTGGTCCTCTATAGACGCACATTACAGGTTAAAGCCCTGGAAATGTCAGCATCACATTGGCCCGTCTCTGTGTGGAGTCTGGTGTGCTCTGCACTGCAGGGTGGATTGAATGTAGCATTGATTAAGAGAAGCAGACTGCGTGGTGCGTCACATGCTGCGCTCGGAGACAAATATGTGCACAGAGCATGAACAAATATTCTCCTTCACCGAACATTGCTTCACAACCAAGCCATTGCCGTGTTCAGCGTGTGGGACTGCATGGAGCCGATGCTGTGGTGCTTCCGTCTGCGTCGTGTTGCAGATCGCTGTAGATCAGGAGGCTGCGGAGCTCATACGTAAGCGTTATTTAGAGGTCAAACTGCACATCAGGAGTGGTGCCGCGGGCCTTGCATGGCACGATTATAATCTGACTCAAGTGTTTATTCAGACCGTGGGGATAATATGTGAATATCACATAACAACGTCCAGCGCTTGCTTTTTTACAGCTTATTCTGTGCTCGTGCAGCACCCCTGGGTGAACATTTCTCATCCTAACAAGGCAGTTTATGGGGGATTATTTTGCCTCACACGGGGATGCTTTCTAGCCGCGATGTGTGTCAGGATTGTTCTTAATGACTTCCTTGTGTTTTCAATGGCCCGCCAGTCAGTGTGTCCTTGACTTTGTCAGCTGCTTAGTTGCCTGGAGCACATAAAGAGAATGGGATCGCTGGTGTGTGTGCCTGTGCGTGTGTGAGTCTGTCATGTGAGGTCTTAACAACAAATACAGAGGGCAGCCTATAGGAAGTGTGTATGCATGCATAGTGTACACACAGGTCTGTTTTTGTGTGCAGCAAGCCTGTCCTCCACCACAGCACGGGTCCCGGCTCTGTTCTTCAGACATCTTGTGCATCTCTGGTGAGTAATCAGGTAATTGATCATAGAGACAGGTAATTATTCCTGTGCCAAGCTCACTGGCAAATGAAAAGTCTGACAAAAAAAAGCATCCGTCTCTCCCAGCGCCGCCTGCAGGAAGAGGACAAGGGAAGAGTAAAAATGGGAGTCTGGGAGGATAGATGGCCAAACGAAAAGGCTTTAAATCACAAGGAAGGGCTTTTTCCCCTTTCTTTTTTAAGGCCTTTTAGTTTTGGTGTATTAGAGAGGTGTGTGTTCCAGATGTTCCTGACCCACAACCCAAGATACAGTGTCAAACATGGAGATTAAAGAGGTGAATTCCAATGTGACTCAGAAGGGATTCCTTTTAGGTCAGTTGAAAATACATTTTCTTTCCAACAAGTTCCCGTGGTCACGCTTTACAAGTTTGAATGGAAGCCTGAAATCGCAATGGCAGCAATCCATTCACCACTGCGATTGGAACATTTATGTATTGTAAGTTCCTCGGGCCGGCACGCTGTGGGTTATAAAAGGTGAGCTGCTGTTGGCATGACAAAGTGCTTAGAGGCAGAATTTGATGTCCTCGCTCCCTACATCTGTGATCTAGATCGCTTGCTTCATTGGTGTCATTTAGGTTTGTTCTGGAGCAGTGAGTAAACCAATCTTCTTACATACACCCCTGTCTGCAGTTTGTCTTGATTTATGAACAGGGAATAACCCAACCGAACTTGAGGCTCATTTGTCAGCTGTCATTAAGATGTACTGGTAAGGTGTTTTCCTGTTACAAATACCCCCTCCTCAGTCACTTTGCTGCTGCCGCTGCCCGTGGGCCGTGCTGTGGAGGAAGAAGAACAGAAGAGTCTTGCTGGCTCTCCAGCTGCGTGTTGCTCACAAAGAAGAGAAGGCTATTATGTCCAGTTTTTCTGCCTACACCAGAAGATCTTGCTCCCTGCACGGCAATCACTCATTCTTATTTTTCATCTCTGCGAGTGAGCATGCAGTGGGTTCCCTGCGCCAAATCCTTGCTTCACTCCTTGCTTCCACCCCTCTAGTGCTCACAGACGTGGTTGCGCTCTTGTGGGCTGAAACTCCCACCGGAGGCAGACACCGATTTGGCTCCAGGATGAATCTCGATGTATGCGGATTTAAAACGCCAAGTCTAGCATGAAACTCTAGGGCCATGGGAGACTAATCAGTTGTTGAAAAGTAAATCAATCAATCAATCAATAAAGGCACATGTCTGACGTCTGACCTGCTACTAAGAGCTTAGCTGCAAAACAGAAAAGTCCCTGAATTCTTTTGTTATGAATCTCTTTGGTTGAAGGTTGGAGAGAAGTGGAGGAAGAAACATTGCCACCAGTGAAGGGAAGGAAGCACGAATGAGGCTGACTGAGCCGGCGAGCCTGAGAGAGACACATTTGCTGGTCTGTCATTAAATATGCATTTCCTTTAGTGAAAGTCCATCTAAACACACTCCCTGAAGTGACATTTAGCTGCAATCCTCCAAGCTGCTAGACACTAGACACATGCAGACGGAGAAGAAGAGATGGGAGTGCAGGTTTCACAGGAATAAGCAGCAGAGGCTTTGAAAAAGCCGTCCAGAGGGGAAAACCGGAGCACACAATCCCAATAACGCAGCTTCAGTTCGATGTGTTAATGTTAAATATTCAAAAAGTAAAAAGTGACTGAAAACCCGAAATATGAATGAGAGCATTGTTAACCATACACAGTCGGCTTTTCCATGAAAGCAAAACTGAAAGTACTGTTTCAGTAAGTGAAGCACAGGTGACTGCTAAGACTGTGCACACCCACAAAGCTAGCTGTCATTAAAGCACGAGTCTAATTATAGTGTTCAAATTAAACCCGTGCTCAAACGTCAGTGTATCAGAGGCTCTTAGTGGGTTCATTTACCCTCTGAGGTCCAGTCAGAATATGTAATTTAGTTTTTTAATAAAGTGCTTTCCCACGTCTTGGCAAACAGCCGTTCTTTGATGTATTTTGACAGCAGTATTTCTGAGGCCATAGAAACTCAAACCTCTTTCAGGAGTCATCATTTTCAAGAGCCACGTACACGAAGCACACCATAGAAAATGCAGAGAGAGAAAAATCTCCTCCAGCATCACTCTCAGAAGCCTGAGGGAAGAAACTAGAAGAGATGCTGTTTTGAGAAACAAGCACGACTCTGTTATCCTTGTTCTGCTGCTCTCTATGCACGAAACAGCAACAGGTTGAAATCAGCTTTTTGGGGAATTACAAAATACAAATGTTTGTTTTCTTTTGTTCATAAAATAAATATATTTCATTTTGGGGAACATTGATTTGCCAGGAAGTGCTAGATTGGCCAGCTAGACCCAGAAGGGTTCATAAAGAAAAGACGATTAACCATACTACATACCACATGATTAACCCCGACCAGTCCTTACTGACTGCGCCCTGTTTGGCAAATAATCTTCACTTTCAGGTCCTCGTGAGGAGAGCGGTGGAAGAAGACTGTAAACCCTAAGAAGACTGAGGAATCAATCCCAGTCACTGACACATCTAATCTCTGTCTTATCTCATGTGAAGAGTGTCAGTGCTGCTGCTTAAGGCTAAAGCTAGCACAAAGAGAGCAGACGGGTTTTTGTCAGAGCAATGAGACTCAGCATTAAGTAGTGGAAAAGCACCGGGTGCCATTCAGTGCCAATAACAACAAATTACTAACACAGCAGTTAGAGGACTTTGCTGGATTTCACACTGGAGAACAGCACAGATGATTCACTATTCATTTCTTAAACTCATAGTAGCAAAAGGGAATGTCCTCCTAATATTTCAACCGAGTCTCTTCTTATTTCAGCATTAATGAGAAGTGCACAACTATGAAAACCAGGTTTGGACACATTGCTTCATCGAACCAGTAAACGTAAAATGTTGCTTTTCTTTAACTAACTTTAATAAACAGCTGCAGGGTATCTTCACAGGTTTCAGTGAGATCATACATAGGCTCCCTCTCTCAGCTGATTGGTGGAGGTTTGCGCCCTTCTTGTTTTTAATCATTGACGCGTGCTCAAAGTGAACCCACGGAGTTTTTCTCTTACCAGAATCATCATATTTTTTTTCTTAACTGCTTATACAGTTTAAACTGTGGGGCAACTGGAGGCTTTCCCAGCTGTCACAGGGCAAGAGGCGGGGTTCACCCGGCAGCTAGCCTATCAGAGGGCTAACAGAAAGAGAGAAGGACACAGTGATTAACATTACATCTACAGCCAATTTAACCCACGCAGACACAGGGAGACAAACTGCCAAGCTTTCCTCATCACAGCAATGCCAGCGTCTACTGAACTATGAATTAAATGCAAAAATAATGAGATTATTATTATTAGGAATCATTTGAAATAAAAGAATCTTTCCCACTGCACTATATTTGGGTACAGGTTTGTCTGTTTTGGGTGATATATTACAGCTGTTTGTATGTTGTTTCTGTTGTACAGAAATCGTACATAGATAATAAAACAATAATAGATTTTTCTGCTTTTCTGGCTGTTTGACTTCAATTGAACTGACAAAATCTTACTTTAATACTTTCATATCTGTGCAGAGCGTTACAAGCTGTGTAGCTGGCCAACCTGGTGAAACTTTGACCGACTAAATGTTTGTTATTAACGGTTTAGTGTCATTTCCAAATGATTGTTCTTAACCTACAAAACTGCAAGTGCAAGTTGATTTTGTGCTGCATTGATTTTGAGTGTAACCCATTTAAAAGTGATTACATGCAAAATAATTGAATAATGTCCACTTGACCTAAAAAAGAAAGAAAGAAAGAAAGAAAGAAAGAAAGAAAGAAAGAAAGAAAGAAAGAAAGAAAGAAAGAAAGAAAGAAAGAAAGAAAGAAAGAAAGAAAGAAAGAAAAGCCTTCGTAGAGCTCCAGGAACACATGTTGTAAAATATTTAAAGCTCTCGGCTCCCACTTCTGATTCTGCTTACAGCCACACACTCCTGCAGTGTTCCTCACTTTTCCCTGTCTTAATTTAATGCCTGGATATATGGGAATGGTCTGTGCACTTGTCTGCTCTGTTTAGTGCATGATGTGTTGTATATGTTTGATCTAATTATCTTTTTTCTGAAGAATTTGGCGAAATACAGCAACTTATAATAAATCTGCCAGTATCTCAAAAAGGGGTCACAGAGGTTTTTAAATGTGGTCTCATGGTCGGGTCCTGTCTGACTCTCAGAGGGAGCTCAGGCAGTGGCCGTCCACTGAGCTGCTTGCTTCCCTTCTGTGACTGACGGCTGAGAGAAACTCTTTTCTTTTACAAATGCACAGAGCACCCATCTTTTGTCTGATCCCACAAGCTTTTCAAATATATGTAATAACAGTGTAATTAGATGATACTTAAAGCAGGTCTTTGGTGCTTTAATGTGGCACATTGTCTCCCAAAACATATCTACCTGTAATTGTGCAGTTACAACAATATTTAGATGTGTTTGTTTACTATGTACCAGCGTGAAGGATCCTGAAATTTCAGATTAGCTGAACTGACTGTAACTTACTACAAGAACAAATTACAAACATGAATCAAAACTAAAAGCAAGAACCGTGCACAGAAATCAGCTCTGAAAGAAAATGAAACCAAGGCAGAAAACAAAACTCAAAGATTAATACACAAAGCCCCAACAACCGCACAACCATGACACAATGCAACCATGTTTTCTTTGTTTAATTTGTTTTGTTTTCTGCGCTGGCTGACATTAAAACTAATTTCAGCAGAGGACACTCTTGTCTTTCGAGCCAAATAAATACCTAACAGGGGATGGTCTGAGTGACACGCTGCATGGATGCTCTTTTATCTAAAACATAAGATGAAGAAGCTCTTTTGTTTCTTGCAGTGCTTTGATAAAAACATACAGGATATGACTTACAATCAAAGTTCCTGGGGAAACCCTTCTGTGCATCGTCCTCTTTTCTGTCATTCCACAAAGGAAGGTAAAGGTCCTGTGATGTATTTGAACTCACACCTCCTATTCATGTGTCACTGGAGCCAGCTCACCAGGTCACACGGCACCTTGGATCCAAGAAAAAAGGCCAAAGTGAAGGTGTGTACCTTGTGCACATGCGCAGTGGTTATTAGCTGTCTTTAGAACATCAATACAGAGTCCCTGCGGCTGTTTCTAATTAATAAGGACACAAAGTGAATACAGCAACCTTATCATCTGCCATCTATTACATGGAAACTGCAGTAAATATGCTGCTGTTGACTGCTCCACCTTTGAGGGAAGTTAACTTGCAAAGTTGGAGCAACAGAGCAGTTTTGCGTGGCAGTGGTTCAGTCAAAGCTGCAGTCATGATAATGAATTGAACTCAACCAGCTGCGCCCTTCCCAAGTTTTGTAAGTGGTATCATGAAAGCATTCAAACATGTAAGGGCAAATCTGATTTGCAAAGCAAATACCCTTAGTCAAACAGCCACTGTCAGTTGTTCGTAAGTAGAGTGTATTAAAAAGCATTTATGTCACTTACAATTATGTATACAGACTTTTTTTTTTTACAGCTACACGCTGCAGATAAACTGACAGAAAGCTAAGTTATGCATGCATGATTTGACATGCAAACCCTTAGAGAGTGTCCTTACTGTAAACATGATGGAATTTTCACAACTGACGTATCCGTGCATTGAAACAATACGTTAAACTATGTTGCCAGTAAAACAGAAACATGAAAAAATGATTCCAAGCTGAGATTCAGAGCTTCTGCTGAGAAACTTCCTCTGAGTGCAGGACGTGGTGCAAGCTGATCACACACATTATGCCGAGCATGTTGCCCCTCAGAACAAGACAGTCTACACAGTAAATGTAAGACGCAGATGCAAACATGCATAATGTATGAGCGCGCAAGTGTTCACTTGCAATGTGAGTGCACCATGTTGAAAGTATTTATGACATATTGCGACGTGAATAATGTTCCTAGACACACATATGTGTGCACATATTTGCATCCACATACACATACATCTTCGCACACACACACACAAACGCACGTGCGCGCGCACACACACACACATAGCTGTCTCTTGGCAGCTAACTACTCACTTAGGTTTCACTGAGCAAGCAAAAACACATATAGTATTATTAGCGTATTAAAAGGGGGCTCACAATAAGCTGTTGGTTTTTTGTTACTATTGTTATGCTGTTGTTAACAACTACAACAGGTTTAGTGTTCTCCATCTATCGATTACTGAACAGCAGAGACTGTTTACAGAGACCATGGGTTCTGCTTTTGGTAAACTCATTGATCAGTAACTAGTATGTTCAAATAAACCAGGCTCCCGAACATCTATGAAATGTTGCCGACTGTATCATGCTGGATAGGTTGTGTACTGTTGCATGTTACACAGGAGATGCACGCATGAGTGGAATTGTTTGAAACGTACTTGTGTGAATGCCACAGTTGTCTGTAAAAAGTCCTAAATATTTGTTTTTAAAAATAACAGTAATTGTAGCTATAATTTTGTGCATGACAAAACCTTGGTTGTGTCATTTCCTGTCAAATCTGGAGTGGAACTTTCAGAATTATTGTATTGATAATTTTTTCCTTTATTTATGACCATATGGATTCCAAAGCTTCTCAGCTGTTTTTAAACATCATGTTTGCTGATATATTGTTGCCTTTCTTAAACGTCCTTTCAGTGAAACTGCTGGTGGAAGGTTTCTTTGTATCCCAATTTTTAATTGTTAAGTCTGTAAATCTGTTACATTATAACAAATTAGACATCAAAAATGACAACTTTGAAAGTATTCATAAATTTGTTACTAGTGTAAATGACAAGCGTTCTTACATGTTTATACTGGATTTGATCCCGTTTGTTTTATAATCTACTTGTGAGGTGACTTGATCATGTCAGACGTTGACGTTTATGAGCTGGAAAATGAATTGAGACTTGGAACGTGCACATCAAGTGATTCGAACAAGTACAGGTTGCTTTTTTTTTTTTTTTTGTAGAAATGGAGGACGGTGATACTCATCGATCACAGCACCACTTTAATTTAACCATTTCTGCCAGTGTTGCATTTTTCCAGCACAATCAACTAACGTAATGAGCTCAGTGCGGGAAGGTGAGGGGTGGTGAGGGTGGGGGTGTCGATGTGCTTTTGGTGTTGGGGCTGATAGGGTGATCGGATCCTATCACGAGGACTCAAAGCCTGCTGGGTGGTAAACGGGCCTCTATATCAACCAGCTGACTAGAAGGGGGAAACACACGGGCTCTGGAGCCTCCTCCATCCCACACACAGCCTCCAATTAAACAATTATGGAATGAGGCTGCTCTAATTGGAAACATGGCCGGTCCTGCCGCACAAGAGCCTCCACTGCGTCAACGGTCCTTCAGACACCCTACTCCACGCCTCTCGGCATGCCCTTGAGTTGAACTCTCCGCTCTGTCTTGCTGTCACCCTCGTGTTCCTGTTCTCTCTTTCTGTCTGCTTCTGTTTTCAGTTTTAATTGCAGTAGTCCATATGGACGCTGGGAAAACTGCAGTGTCTGCAAGCCTGTATGGACTGCATTTCCTGTGGCTGCTGTGTCCTTTATTTAACACATAACCTTCCATAATCTGAGACTAGGAGTTCAGGATTGCACTGCAGCCGGATCTGGGTGCAATCATTTGCATGTGTCCTTCTGAAGGTTTTTGTTGCTTGTTTATAGGAGTGGCTTTTGTAAACTGGAATAATCACGACACGTAGCGTGAATGCTTCTTCCCTGGATGCGGCCCGTCCCTCAGTGTCACTGTGGAGAAGAATGACAAAGTGCTGTGTCACAGAAGAATGCTGGGCATGTTGTAGCCAGTCGCACAGGTCAGCCTCCTGACAGCGGGCCAGTTTTATGGCTTTGCTGACTGCTGCTTTTAATGGTGTAATTGTGACAATGATCTCATTCTCTCCCTCTCTCCGCCTGATCTCGAGGAGCTCTGTGTTTCCCAGTGGCTGGCAGTCAGGGGGGAGAGGTGGGGGTTCACATTTCATTAGCTTTCAATTCATATTGAATTTATTAATCCCATGCTGGTTCTGCAGGCTCGAAGGCTGCTTAAAGGGGGGGTATCTTCGATATAGACACCTTTTCCTCCATCTGCTTGCAATGTGTGCACAAAACTGTATGAAAGGGGGGGGGGGGGGGGGGGGGTAAAGGAGCCAAGGAAGGCGGGAATGGAGAGGCAGAATAACAACGACAGCCTCACAACAAGGACTCGTGAAAAGACTGCAGCGGCAAAAAGTGTGTCAGATCATTTACCAGCAGGGATGCACGACTTCGCCTTTTTAAAGGCAGCGGCCCTGCAGAAAGGCTCTTGTCTAGTCAGCACTGCAACAAAGGCACAGCCACGGCTTTATTTGTGTGCCTGGAATGTTCCTGTGTGCTCAGGGGCAGCACCCGAACAACTAACCCTCGGCTCCATCAAGGGAGGGAGCGCGGCGCTAACCTCAGCTAGACCTCACCCCAGATAGAGAAGCCAAGCATTGTTGCAGCAACCGAGCTGACAAGCACTTCACACTATTTAGCTCCAGAAGTGACTCAACAAAGGGCAGCTCTCTGCCTAACTGTCTCTGAGTAACGCTGTTTGACGTCGCGCTGTTTCTGAAGAGACTCTGTGTTGTATCACACGGTCCTGTTACAAAGCACAGTATAGAGCTGGAAGTGAGCAGGTGTCAGCTGACAAAAAACAAGTTTATCCATCTCTTGTGCAAACAGTCTAAAAGCATACATTCTCAGCTAAAACACTTGTAGTTCACGATCAGCTATTCATGATCCCCTCACTCAGCGAGCCTTTACACACTACTGCCCGGATAGAGGCTTTGAGGGCACGGAGCCAACTGCTCTGCGTCCTCAGCACTCTGCAGCCCTTTCAAGCTAATAACAAGAAGGCTGTCTCGTGTTATCATTAAAAAAGCAAAAAACCCTTTTAAATTGGCTTTGCTTTATGTTCTTCTGTTAGTGGGAGGGGCTGCTGGGAAGTTCCCATTCAAGCTCAGGCCAAGTTTAAGTCGAGCTGTGTAGCAGCAGGATAGTGGAGTAAAGCAGTTTGATAGCATGAAACGCAATTTGTTTGTCTGTCATTCCAGAGCTTGTTGATTTGGGTGAAAATCTTCCTTGAACACCTCTCAGTCAGCTGGTGCGCTACATGCTGTACTTTCTCGTTCCACACGTACCTGATCTGCAGGCCTCGAGCTCTCTCCGCCAACCCTTAGTCTCACGTATTTCGTTTCATTCTTTCACTTTCCTTATGGGATCTTTCACCCCACTGAAAAGGTGCACGCTTATTCCGCATCATGACTGCATCTTTGCAAAGATCTAAAAGAGCAAACGCACAGTGAACCCCTTTATAAAGACTGCACACTGCACACTCTGTTCACCATTGACAGAAACTTGTTCAACAAAACTGATTTTAATAATGAATTCTAAATACGTCTGGACACAAACCAAACAAGGGCCAATTAAATGCTGCAGTGCATGATGAGTCCTCCACCTCACAGGTCAGGTTTTGCGTCTTTATTTTCATTGCCTGCATCATTATGTTTTATGTTGCGGTTCGTGTTAGATTTATCCCCCTCTGTCTGTGATTCAGCCTCATCAGCACACAGTTGTAGTGTTTTAGTTTACATGCATTTACTTGTCTGTTTCCTCCTTATATGGCTAATTCTTTCAGATGAATGAAGTAACACATGCAAATGTTTTAAGCCACTTCGATTTTATGTTCTCCCTCAGTGTGGATTATGAAGAGGGTGATTACCGTCTCAGAATATTACATTTCACACACAACCTCGGCACGCCTGACGTTTTTCTTCTTCTGTGTCAATAACTTTGCAGTCGATGCCATATGTCATCATTTGAGTGAATGAACAGAGTAAGCGGCTATTCTCACTATTTTCGAAAGTGTTTCTCAATCTAGTGGCTAATTATGAGCACTCGGGGAAGGAGCCAAGGAAGGAAGGAAGCAGGGGGAGCAAAGACAACATATATCTCCATGTGCATTAACATGGCGGCTGGGAGGGGGGTGGCTTTATTTGAACGTGGCACAGTTGTTGACCCTCTTCATAACTAACCTCTGCAGAGGCTAAGAGTGGGATATTACCACTTAGCCTCCGTAAACACAAGTTACACTGTTGAACTCTGGAGCTCGGAGTCGTGCTCTTAACTGCCGGGTGCCTCGGCCGTGTCTGCTCGTGAAGGGGAAAACCTCTTCCTGCCTGGGTGGTCACTTTCATTGATTTACAGAAAGCTTTTCAAATATTTCACATGACTGTTATGATCTTTCAGTAGCAGCATTGTTTGTCTTGTTTCTTGTCTCACGCCTAAGGCCACAGGACATACTCGAGAACAAGAGCAAACACACACACACACAAAGCAGAAAGCATACCAAAGGCTTGTGTTACATTTCTGCACTCAGTTTTCTCATCTTCAGTGTTTCATGATTTATCGTTTCAGCATGTTTAATGATAATCAAGGCTATTTTTCCATCCAGTACTGTAATGTTTTTGCTGTCTTATCTGACCGCAGGCCCTCATTAAATCCAGCCAATGTTTTTCTTCTGGCTAAATTTAACAGATTTTATGTTCACTTTTTCACGCAGGATTTAGAGACACATGGGAACTTTGACAAATGCTCCTACAGCAGACTGGCAGGGACCACAGAGCATGTCAAATCAAATGTCAAAGAAGCAGTCGGCCAAATTCAAACTATCCTAAACTCTCCTTTCCCCAATATGCTTTTGCGCTGCTGGGATAGAATATATGTGACAGAAAGTCTCTGTGGGGCTCAGATAAGAGGGAGCTGGAGATAAGTGAGAGAAAACTATCGGCAGATATGATCGCAATCTGTTACCCACATTACTTTCTCTGGTATGACAACTGTGCTCATCGACTTCACTATTAGATGTTTTTTTTCATTTCTGTTAAACAGTCTTATACAGATGGTATCATGCCACAATTGTTTTTCGTATCAAGGACTGATGATAAAGCGTGGGAAGCTCTGGAAGTGAGATTAACATCCATTCCTATGGGGAGATTTAAGGTTTAAAAAGCTACGCAGTCCTTTAGGATCAGATGAAAGACAAAGCTGATTTTGCAGAGCTTTGGGGAGTGCACAGAGCGAGCTAAAACTCTTGTTATATATATTGCATCTGTAATGCATTTAAGGGCTTGAACAATTAACATAGCTTTGTTAAATGCTGGATTTTTAAAAATGACAAACAGCTCTCTGTCTAAACAGTGAACAAGTATAATTTTGGTTCAGGCACAAATCAAACAGACGTGAGCAAAGTGTGAAAGATGGAAACAGAAGAAATGATCAAAGAGAATGTCACTTGCTTCGAGTGTGTACAGTTTTCATGTTCTGCAGGTGATCTTAGTGAAAATTTCTCCTCATAAGGTCTTGGAACAAATCGATTTCCTCACATGTTCTCTTCAGGCTACCGCACTGTGACTCCATCAGTGTTTCAGCAGCAGCCAGCTGCTTCTGGTCTCAGGATCATCACCGCCTTTCTGTTTCCCTGTTCTCACTGTAAGTCTTGTGAACAGCAGATGTCACTTATACTTATCCTGGGCACACAGGAAATGAACTGCTGCAGGCAGTTTTCAGGTCTGAATTATGTAAGCGCATTATTGCAGGCTTATACAAAAGTCCACAAATGCTGTAATAATGTCATAAACATAGGAATTTTGGAAAAACAGAGACATGTTCTTATGTTGGGATCAAAGGAAACAATACGTGGTATGATGAGATATATGATTATTCCAAAATGTGCAAATAGGAACTGAAATTCCTTGTGGATGAATCCCTGTATAACAGAAACAAAAGGGGCTGGCTACCCAACCATCGGCCATTCATTTCTTTAAAGAAATTATGACTAAAGACAGCTTACACTGTAATCTAATTAGGAACAGCCAACTGCAAAAAACGCAGTATTAGTATTCCATGAACCTACACTGCTCAGCAGGAGTAGACGACTTAAGGGT
Source organism: Astatotilapia calliptera (assembly GCF_964374335.1). NCBI lineage: Eukaryota > Metazoa > Chordata > Actinopteri > Cichliformes > Cichlidae > Astatotilapia > Astatotilapia calliptera. The sequence continues at coordinate 1,690,280 of NC_137431.1, forward strand.
TAAAAAGGAAACAAACATTACTCTGGCTGAGTTTCATTTTTTAAGGTGACCAGTAATATGGGTTTGAATACATTTATTAAAAATTGATTGTTTAAAAAAATTATGTAGAGATGCAGATGACAACTACCATATACATAGTGATGCAGAAACAAAGGCTCTCTAAAAACAGATAACCTTAAGCTTGATGCACACTACAATACACAGAAGACAGGGACAAATGAGTTAACTGGGTTTATTTTGCATACTGTTTGCAGCACTAATAGAAATCCTTTTAATTTGGCCCAGCACCAACTTGGATCCTGGCTGGATGAGATCAGAGGTGCAGGATTTAGAAGTCTATATCTAGATGTCAATCTATTACTCTGTACTTCAGACAATTTAAAGTGGAAGTTCTTTAAAGCTTTTCTTACAGAGAAGAATTTGAAAAGAACATACAGTAATTACCCTGCTCTGTGTACTGTAGTTGGTGGTACTCAAATGCAACTCTTACTCTTATTTGGAAGGTAAATATTTAACAGCCACACTGCGGTTCAGTATTTTGGCACTGGTGCGTATCTCAGATATCACCCCCTGAACCCTACCAGGGCTCCCTGTCAGATGGTGTGATGAGTAGAGATGTGGCCTTTTTATAGTGAGCGATGTATTTGCTTGGATCTTACGGGTTCTCTTATTTCAAATCTGATGAAACACCCTACAGTGTAACTTTACTCTCTCTTTGATTGGGAATTTGTATAAACAAACAGCATCCTTAACGACACACTTTAGGGAGACTGTGTGGAACATCCTCTGCTATATTGCAACGGCATCAACAACGATTTCTATTTCATTTATTCATGAATTGAACTTTTGCTTCTTACATCTCTTTCACGTGTTGCATTCCTGCAGTGCAGCGCCTTATAAATATGAGATTTGACTGCTTTCATTTCGTCGCTTGAGCTACACAATTTTTAACTACTGCTTTGAATAAAGTAAAAAAAAGAATTCGCATCAATTCTTTTTGGTCGTGCATTTCAATTGCAAGTGCAACATCACATGCGCTAGGTGGTGCACTGTGTAAGTGAGCAAGTTTATAGGGTTTGATCATTAGTAACAAAATCTGTTGCTCAGTAGCGCCACTTGCGCTGGCCCAGCGGCAATACCTATCAGTCTTGTGTTATTACAGCCCTCATGACCACGACAGTGTCAAATCCACGGCACTAAAAGCGAAAGTCGTTGTCGGGACTTTCAAAGTAAGACGTCCATGAGCGGTAAAAAAATTTTTGCAGGCTCTCTTTTGACATGTTGCATGTAAAAAACAAACAAATGCATTATTTTAGTGAATAAATAGAAATCCCACATGCAATAATTATAGTGTTCAATATCTTTTTCATAACCACGTGTTTATGATATTACTGCAATTGTGAAGAGGAATAATTGCATGCTTTTATTTTTCCGGAAGTGCACCTTACTGTCTGACGCGTGTCTGCACGTGGACGGCTAACTTGCCAAAGATTTGACCACGAATGAGCCAATAGGCTGTGGAAGGCAGAGTTGTCCCTGTGGCCGCCATTAAAGAAAGGAATCCATGAATTCAAATGGAAACCAACAGGAACCGAGGCTGAAATAATGATCGAAATAATCGTTAAAATATAGGCCGGTGCCAGAATTCGAGAGGCTGCTACAGGATGTGTTTCGATTTTAGGCTAAATTTTGCGATGGAGGAGTGAGACAGGACGTTTTTATTTTTTTAAGCGGAGACCGTTTTAGGGCTAAGGGGGAGGGGGAGAGTTGCTTCTTTGCTCTCCTTTTCTTTTTGTTTTATGAACATTTTTCGCTTCCTTGAACGCGGTTTTACTGTGTGCTTTTGACATGTCGACTTAAAGACCACGCTGTCCTTTTTATCCGCTTTTATCCCCGGTGGGAGGAAACTGTAATCGGAAGGTTGTTGAATTAACTATCCTCCAGCCAAATGTTAGAAAAAATATTTCTCGCTGATTAAGCCTGTACATCTTAGAAAACACCGATCCGCAAATTCTTTTTATTTAATTTCCCGGGAAGTGAAATGATGGAGAGTTGGATTTCGCAGTGAAGAAGGATGAGTTCTTGTTTTGTACCAAACGGGGCCAGCTTGGAGGATTGCCATTCCAATCTATTCTGTCTGGTAAGAGATTTAAAACTAAAGGAAAGCAGCCATTTTTAACTAGCTGAACGGGGGCTAAGCTAACGCTAGCCACAGAGGCATCAGTTGATAGCAGCTTAGCTAGGCTTACGGCCCTGTCGAAGCTGACATCGTTTTAGGACAACAAGGTGTCCCACTTTGCTAATATTACCGCGTACGCTTGTTATTTTAGTAAGTTTGGCCCCAGGTGTGACCGCTTGCCTATTATAATCTTCTTTCCATTACATTTCCGTTTCCCAGTTCACAAACAACACACTTGAGGTTAACGCCAGTGGCTTGCAAAGCTTCATTTACTTTATGTCATAAGACCCATACACACATACAGAGCAGCATATAGTCTTGTTAGCACGGAAATAAATGTTGTGCATTTTACTGCCAGAGGCAGGACCGTGCTGCCCTGAGTGGAGTTGTAGCACTTTCTCTCCTTTCGCCTCAGCACCTTGTTTATTATTAACTTGCTGCCTCGTTCTCATTGCATTTCCACTGTGTTTTATCGAGTGTTGACCCGTAAACCAAACATTTCATGGACTTCAGTTTGTGGCGTTTAGTCAGAGTCTGACGCTGTGGTGCCTTTGAATACTATTTTCTTTCCCGTGTGTGTGTTTGTGTGGCACTGACAACTCCTGGATGAAAGAATGTCGCTGCCCAACTTGCAGAGCCTGTCGATAGAAACACGCCCCTTAATAAGTCTTGTCTCGAAAGCTCTTTCCTTTTAACAGGCATGTTACTGATATTACCGCCGCAGTTGTCTGTTTGCAACCACTTATCTATTATGTCATCATCTTGTTTATTGGTGGGTTTAATCTCCTTGGACCTCATTTTCTAGTATTCACACCAACTAGGGCACAGGCCCCAGGCTGATTATATAATCTGTGGCATTCATCCCTGGGCACTACATCACACGGGGAAGCTACACACCTCAGCTACACCTAACGTTCTACACCTACCACCACCATCAGCATCTTGCCAGTTGTGGCTAGTTGGCATCACCCTAAATAGTTGTGGTTATGCTTCTAGCAGCTCAAAGCTCCCCAGTATTCTTTTAAATCCCGTGCACTAAGAGCCAGTCGTGTGGTCTACAGTCTTAGCCACAGCAGCAAATGTAAAGGTGCTGCTTGAGCAGAGCGTCTCTGGGATAATCAGGAACACGGTCTGAATGTGTTTGTTGTTGCAGTTAATTGGCTTGTCAGCAGGCTTAACTCCAGTTTCACTTGTAGGTTAGCCGAGGAGCACAATGTGCTCGTCTCCAACCGCAGGAAATTGTTAATGTGATTGTCAAGTGCTGAAATGCACCCTTTAGAAAAAGGAGACTTCTTTTATAGATTAAATGACATAGAAACCACTCTGTGGTGCAGTGGCAAGGCTGCAAAGTGCATAGATTGTGACTCAGTTTGTTAATGTTATTATTAGTTATTATATTATTATTATTATTACATGAAAACCTCAAACAAGAAGTGAGACTACAAGTGCATCACAAGTAATTCTGACACAGAATCTAGCATAATAACAGTTGAGTGAAATATTACACTGTTCTTACCACAAATTGACACAGCTGTCCGCCCCCTAAAGGTAACGTTTTGCTGCAGAAAATCCCCACTCTCTCAGTACTGCTCTGTTGGGTCGATTGTGTGTGCTGAACTCATAATTACAATGTTTACGACAGCACTTGAAGGCAGCGTTGGCTACAGTATACAGGCGAGATAGAGGCTGGTAGTTGTGGTGCTGTGCCTGTCTGGCTGACATTTTCCTGCACACTGAGACTAAGCATAACACCACTGCTGTTATGACTCACTTACTGAACAGACTCCACTTTGTGGTTTTATGGTGAAAGAATGCGAAGACTTTGTGGTAGTCTCTCCCCCCCGTTCATTTTTCCGTGGATACTCTCCTCTGGAGTATGATACTACTTGTTGCATGCTTTTTCTTTCTTTTTTCTTCTTGGCATTTTTAAAGTGGGCTTACTTGGAATAACTCGGAGTGTAAGGTAAATTTATCTGTTCCTCCACTATGAAACACAATTGCAGCTGCCTTGTTGTGAAATTTATAGTTGGACCTGCGATACATTTATGAGCTGGAGAAGGCTGTAAACTCTAAAGAACCACTTGGCAGAGATCTTCCTTTCAGCGATGTGCATCAGTTGAAACTGATTGAATTTTTGCATTCTCCTGAACTCGAAATGCAAACTCACACTTGGTAGTTTCAGGTTTGTTTCCTGACAGTTAACGGTGGGAGAGGGGCAACAGGCAGGAAGAGGGACTTGCTATAAAAGGAGCATATGTGGTATGATTAGTGAAGCTTCACCTGGTGCTTGTCTCTTATCTTGAAAGGCATCTGCTTGAACACAGTGTTCCCATACCAAGAACCAGAACTCTTAAGTTGCTGGAGGGAAGGTGAGCAGCTGGCAAAAGCAGGGGTCATAACCTCCCCTGAGCAGGCATCACCTCAGGCAAACTTCCTGCCTGTATCCACTGGCTTTTTGGCCTTAGCTTCCCTCGTAATGCAGCAGTGTGATTTTTCTGGTTTGGCATATGAAAGACAAAACTTCTCGTGACCCACATCGCTTACGCTGCCGGGACATCTGTATAAGCTGCTGCTCACATACCTGAGCATTTACTAAGACACAGACGGGTGCCTGAAATGTTCAAGGCACACTCGTGCACACAGCCGGGACAGCATGAATGTTGGAAGGAAATACAGATATCCTTGGCATCCCCTGTTCTTTTTTTTGCGCACACACACAAGCTGCAACTAATTTATTTTGAAAGCACAGACAGAACAATTGCAGAAGGCACATTTATCCTTGATAGAGCAGTCTGCCTGTTGGATATTGTTGATGGGAGGCAAAGTACTGATGTGTCCGGCCTTCAGTCTCTTGCCTCTTAAAGCTCAGGACAATCTAAGGACAAAGGGAAATATGTGGTTTGATTTAGTACACTGTCACGTGTTTTGTGTCAGGTTAAAGACTGTTATGACAGCTAAAACAAAGCAGGGAAACAAACTGTAAGCAGGCTGACTGAAGGTGTCTACATTTGAACTACATGAGTTGCAAATGTAATTTAACACCAGTGTAATTCCTAACTGATGTAGCCAACTGTGCGTCTGTGCACCCTGAGAGATTACTTGTTTAAGAAACAGGTTGTATAAAAGCCTTTCACATGTTGTTTAAAGGTTGCGCGCAACTCAAACGACAGAACGTCGCTGGCAGGCAGTGCTGCCGAGAACTTTATCACATGCACACAGAGACGATTTGATCATCTATAAATGCAAAGATGGACTTTTAGCATTTGATGTTGTGGTGTTTGAAGAATTATAATTTACATCAACACATTTTCATTCGTCTTCATTGAGTCCATCCGTTATGAATCAGCAGTAGAAATATTTGGCTTACTTCCCGTCTAAACAAAGCAGATTCTGCTTGACATCTTGCAGGAGGAGACGGGTTTTTATTACTAAGTGGCTTGAGACATTTTCTCATCCAATTCTTCCCAGTAAGCTTAGCGGGTACAGATGTGTCGATAAAATAGAGCTGCTTTTTGTGGTCTTTGCTTGGCAATCCTATTGTCAGTGGAATAGACCAGAGGAACTCGTCGGTACAGTATTTACCCGAGTAGCTCGGTCGATGTTACGTTAGGGTTCAAGTCAAAATTTTTCGTTGATTTCTTTTGTGTAAGAAAATGTGTCCACGGACAGATATGAAGCCATAGCAGAAATGTTAACCATTTGCTAAGGGTTCACTTAACGCGTTGCATAAGTTGTCCTACACTGTGCACAAGCTTCATAAAACTCAGTCTCCTGTATTCAAGCAGCCACCGTAGTTTTTGACTGACAGCATTTCACTGTTGAACCAATTCACCATATTTTCACCTTCTAGATAAGGATGAGGCTGTGATAACATTGACAGCCCTGTTAAGTTGTTGCATTGTGTAACAGGGATCATTTATTGCAAAGTAAATAAAAGAATAGAGGAGGCTGTAGCAGTTTGATAAAGTTTCCGTTAATCATAAAGTCACATATCAAGGTTTGGAAGTGTCAGATTTAAAAAACAAAAACATGCACAAAGGCAGGCAGTTACTTTTTCACTGAAACGATTTGTGTGTGTGGTGTTTTTAAGTTTTATTATTCTAAGTTGTAATTTGATTGCATACTGCACATTAACTGCAGTACAAGAAAGTGTGTAACAAACAGCTGATGGCTGCAACTGCAGAGTAAGATGAAAATGTTCTGTTTCATTCATTCAAGCAGAAGCGTTACTCAGTGTTTTAGCAGTAAATCTCAGAGCCACACTGGATGTGGAGAGTTAACCAACTGTTTAATCTTCTCAGCTGATCAGTTTTTATGCATTTAAGTGCAACACGGTATAGTTAAGCCTCTTTTTTTAAGGAACTTGTCAGAAATACATTTTCACTTAATTGACTAAATATTAATGATCTTTATTGTTTTATTATAGATTACAACCGCTTAATTGCCTGTGAATGTAATACTTATGTGAAAGAACAGAGTAGGAAGTGATCAGATAGAAGAGCCCTGTAGCCACTATGTAAATTCAGGGAAGGCTTTTTATTGCTTGCTTGCTTAAGATAACTCAGCAATAGCAAAATGTCAAGGTAATGCTTATTCCAGTTGTATTTTCAGTGTTTCTCCATAGACGGCTCGACAGTTATTTAAAAAAATATCACAGGAAATATTTCAGATGGTGCAAGTATCTGGAAAAGATAATTATACAAACTGTATTGGCATTAATTCAGTATAGAAACTTGTCTGAGTAACGGCTGATGTACTGCGACCGACTTGCAGACTGTGTGCAGCACATAATCACTTCTAAATGTGTGAAACCAATATGGATGAGTGTGAGAGGCCTGTAATAAAATCTGTAGTGCACTCAAGACCAAAACCTTTTATATGGTGAAATGCACAATGCCATGGGGGACAGGCCATGGTCAGTAAGCTGATGAGGGCTGTTCACTTGCTAATTGCCTATCTGTACTGCCTATGATCTGGTTTCACAGTTAACCGTTGTCTTCGCCCTCCCTTTGCATTGTGTGCACAGATGTTTCCGAGCGAGGTGCAGGTGTAAAGAAGCGCTTCTCGCACTCCAGCAGGAAGGAGCAGCCTAACTGCTGCAGCTCTGTTACACACAGTTGTACACAGACTCATTTCTGCTGCTTAAATCTTGGAGTTTGTCCTCAGCATGTGCAGCTGCTTTGAATTCCCCAGGAGTCTGGTTGTGCATCAGAGACCATGGTGTTTTGATCATACACATGACTATAAAGCAACCTTGGGCTTTTTTGTGTTTGACTCTCGGTTTAGTGGTCGAGCTTGTCTGTATTTGAACAAGCAGCCAGGCTGTTTGTTGCATGTTGTATCATATAGCGAGCCTTTACAGGATTCATGCTTAAACTGATGTTTTTTTTTCTGCTTGTGGGTGGAAATATTCATGGTGTCTTGATCTCCTAACTTCTTGTTGTGATCCAACTCGGCTCCAGCTGACACAACACAATGCCTCCCTGTCCCAGCTAACACCATAACGCTAACGCCACTGCTTGACCACAACCGCTGGTAATCACTTGCTCTGGCTCAGCGCCTTTGCACTTGAATTAGGACGTCCCTTGAACTGTAATGGCTTAATTGGTTGAATATACAGACAGACAGCTTGCCAACTCGGCCAGAACGAAATGAAACTAAATGGTGGGAAGATGAACAGTCTGTGTTGTCGAAGATTACTTAAAATGATGTGCCCCTAAGGCATTGTGTGTATGTGTATTTTTTTATGGTAGTTAGCACGTGTGCATGTGTTTAGGTAGACATGGGTAGTCAGTCAGCGCTTGGGTGATAAGCTGCAGTGCCAGCCAGCAGCAGAGCGTAATGTTCCTGTTTTAACACTTAATAACCCCACCAGTGATTTACTGCCTATGAGGCTTTTTCCTGTGTGTTTTGTTCTCTTTATAAAAGCCAGACAGTGTTTATAGAAACCCCCCCCCCCCCACACACACACACACACAGTACTCTCCAATAATGAGGATTAAGCTGGTGAGACCACATTTACCAGCATTAGTTTTTTCCTGTGAGTGTTTCCAACATGTCTTTCATGATCGCAGCTGAAACATTAAGTACAAGATCTTTTACAGAAACAGTCGAATGTCCCACTTTGTTTGCGGCTGTTTCTCGTTTGCGTCTGTAGCGAAATGTTTTCTCCCTCACAGTCTCGACAGCATGGGGTGTTGTCAGGATAGTTAGGGGGTGAAAACCCCCATAAAAGAGGATTAATACTTACTCTTAACACTCTGCTCACCACATGTTTCCTCAGAGGTGCTGAGTGGGTCCCAAAGCAGCGACTCTGCACACTAACAGTTTCTCCCCCCCCCCCCTCTCTCTCTCTCTCCTGTCTTGCAGGCTGACTTGACAGGGATCAAATGGAAGAGGTTTGTGTGGCAGGGTCCCACCTCTGCACCAATCCTCTTCCCGGTGACGGAGGAGGACCCCATCCTATGCAGCTTCAGTCGCTGCCTGAAGGCTGATATACTAAGCGTGTGGAGGAGATGCCAGCAGCAGGGTCGGAGGGAGCTTTGGCTCTTCTGGTGGGGTGACGACCCAAACTTTGCTGATCTCATCCACAATGAGCTTGCAGGTGGGAACTCTTTTGCATACACAGAAGTGCCATTAATTAGAATAAATAAGCAATGCATGTTACATTTACTGTTTAGGTGCATTGCATTTCTGCAGCTTCCTCTCTCTATGAAGGTCGGAGTCAGTTATAGGATAATAGCCAGATTAGTACCAGAGTTCAGAGGAGCAGGGCTGTTTGATAAAGAGATGCCCCTCACAGTTTAAGAGCAGTTCATTTACACTACTGCAGAAAGATGAACAGATAGTGTGGCAAGTTGTTTGGTTTTTTTCTTTTAGATGATGATTGAGTACAAGTGGAATGTTCTTTTATTTTGTCAGAGAAATGACTCAAGTCAAAAAGCCATTGTAGGAATATGAAATTCTACTTCTGCTGCCTCTGTCAGACTGAACCAAGGTTGCATAGCTAAATGAGTAATGGCTGTAAAAGATAGCAGAAAGTGTCGAGGACTCGCAGCTTGTGTAACAGAAGCACTTGAACATGCATCCCCCTATCAAGAAACGTTATTGGTTGTACAATGAAAAATGATACAGATGTCACCGCATGATTGTCAGGTAGGCACAGGGGAGGTACGCTGAAAGTGCGAGCCTCAAGCAAGTGTCGCTATCTGTGTAATCCAACACCTCCGTAGTGCCCCCACCCTTTGCCCTTCTCTGACTGATAACCCAGCCAGCCAGCCAGACTGGTAGTGCCAACATCTGCAGGGCTAACTCCCTCTCCCTGGAGACACTGGGCATCATGCTGTGTTATTATTACTTGTGTGTTTAAAACAGGGTTAACATGTCTGAGTGGTCCTAGGCTGCGGCTAAGGAATCAGCAGCTTGCCTTTTGGCTCGAACAAGCAAGTTGGAAGTCACATGTCACCGTTTTGCACAGGGTTAACAAAAAAGGAAGAAGGTATAAGAAGCAGAGCAGGGGCAGCCATGCAGAAATGAGGCACATGCACCCCCACCCCTGACCCTGCTCTGCTTCTTATTTAACTTTTTTTTAGTAATAGTACAATTACTGGTGGAAGATGGGAAAAGGCCATCTTTATGCATGCTCTCTGCCATGTAGATTGCAGTTTGGAGTCTGAGCTAAATACAGCCTGCCTGTGACCCCCCCCCCCCCCCCTCCTTATTATGGGACATTGTGCCTGAAGTAGCCTCAAAATGGGAGCTGAAGGCTGCAATGGGCAGCACATTTAACTCTTAACAGGTCCTGGTAGTAACCCAAAGTGTTTGGCTCAGGTCTTCTGATGTAGGCTGCTGGGGTCACTGCTGTGTTCTGGCTTTGGGCAGATTAAACATATTTAGTGTTTCAGGAGATGGATATTAGGTAATCAGATATTGTCTAGAAAACCTGGACTGGTATTTTTCCTTCCAGGTATTTTAACACCAAAAGGATGAATCATGTTTTTGCAGTAGTCTCGGCAGCTCGTCTTTGAGGTGTGGTGTTATTTGAATTTTTAATTAACCTCCATTGTGCCTTTTCCTCTTGGGACTAATCTTGACACGGACAGTCAGAGGCTTTTTGCACCGTCCTTGTCTTTGGGTCTTTTCGTGGGGCTGTGACAGCTCTGTACCATTAATGCCAGTGCTGAGCGTGTGAGCGCTCGCAGCAGTATTCTCCTGAACAACAACTGTTGCCACTCAGACAAAAGCACCTCATTGCCACTGGTATAAGTGGAAACCAGAGGCTAATTCCGTTTGAAGTCGGAAATCGGAATCTCCGAGTTTTCGGTCAGAATTTACAACAGGAACACCCGATCAAGTCGTACTTCCTAACGGGAAAGTCAGAGAAGCCGCATGAACCCTGACTTAAGAGTCCAAGATGGCAGCAGTGCATGTAAACATTAGTGAAATTGTAAAATCTGTAGCATTACTGCCGTTTATGTCTGACTGGTTAATTAAGACACACAGAGCACTAACCAGCCTCTCTCCATCAACGTGCTGCAGGAGTGTTGTACTGCCAGCATGAATGGCTTCACCCTTCTGAGGAGCAATGTCAGTTTTCCTCGCTTTCCCGACTTTTACTATGGGAATGCACTTAAACTGAGAATGATGTCACTTCGAGGCAAATGGATTGCTTCAAATGAAACACTTTGTCAGAAGTTTTCTTTGGGGTTGCAAATTCAACAAGTCAACCCCAAATTTCTAAAGCCACATCTTTCCAAACTGTTGCAGCATCTTGTTGCAGCGTTTTATAACCCACCTGTATATCTCTGCGTTCCTGTACTGACGTATCATAAAGAACCGACGGGATTGTACGCTCCCGTCTTCAGCCCAGCGCACGGTTACATAAATTGCTGCGCAGGAAAACTTCTCAGTTCCCAGATTAGAGGTTTTATTCATTTCAGCTCGCAACAGAAAGTCAATTGAATGTTAATAAAGTAGAAAGTGATCATCCTGAACACCAGGACACCAGCTCGAGCTGAGTGTGGGTCTCTGGGCGGGTGTCCCAGAGGAAGCAGGGTGCTGAATGAACACTTGCTTGTGTTTATGGACTCTTCGGGGTACCCTCCCTGTTGAGGTGTGAATTGACAGATAACTCCAACCTGTGCATCCAACCGGAATGTCACAACTGTTGTCGCCTTTTAAGCGCCTCAAACTCTCTGTTGTCGTTCTCTTTTCTTTGGTTCCTGGCATCTTGGGAATTTGAAAAAGCTTTATTTTCTTTTTGTTTTTTTTCCCAGCCTCTATTTTTTTTTTGTCTTTAGTGCAATGTTGGCGGTAAACATGAAAATCCGCTCTTGTCCTTTCATTTCAGCAGCTGAAATGGCGCTTGCTCATTCCCCCACACCCTCCTTTCCACCCTCATTAGATTAGCAGCCTGTGAAAGTCTTTTAATTTTGAGCAAGTGCCATTTCTGTATACCAGTGTGCCAGTAATCCCTTCTCTCCAGGGAGATGAGGGGAGAAGGAGCGAGCCAGAGAGATGGGAGTAGTGAAGGGCGGAAAACTTAAGGGATCTTTTAACGTCAGACTCTTAATCACCATTGAAGGAATGTAAGGGGAACAAACCACCAAGCCCCTTTTCCACACTGTTGGACAACCCGCGTTGCTTGCACTTACACAACGAGAAAACTAATTCTAATCTTCCCCTGGCCATGCACAGAAATTATTCCCAACAAGTGAATGCCATTGCTGAATTAAACCCCCCCCCCCCCGCCCCAACTGGGTTAGTATAGGCATGTATTCTTATGCAAATGCAGTGCTCTCTTCATCGTCGTCTCCCCCTCAAAAGCTGGTGGAGTCTCCTGACCAGGGGCAACCAGAGCGAAAGATAAATGCCTGCCTTTTCCTCCTCTCAAAGACCCACTGATCTTTCTTCTTTTTCCTGTTTTGCATAGAAATTAGGGAGTGGATGTCTGTCTGTGAGGGTAATTGCTCCATTGCACATTTGTCCTCAGTCTCCACTAGCTCGCTCAGGTCCTTTTTCTCTGCAAACTAAGTCCCGCCGAGGCTTCTGCTGCCAGCAGCCTGACACCACGTTTCTCTGGGGTGATTCCAAGTTCAGTGTTCCCCCAGCTGAACGTGACCGTAGAGTTGGTGGAGCTGCACTCACATATCAGATTTTTACATTTTTACATTTCCATGTTACGTTTAAGCTGAAAAAAATAGACAAAAATTCTGAAGATTTTTTTTTTAAAGAATAACTGAATAGTTCAGTTTAACTTCAGTGTTGCTGTATTATAATAGCTAATGTCTGCCTCTGAGTCGACAGATTTCAAATTGAAATGATCTGTTTCTGCTGTCCAGAACGGATTATCAGCGGCCCCTCTCTGCTTCGGTCATTGGTGGCCCCACATCTATTCATTACTGGGTGCTGGGTTAGATCCTTGAAGAGAGGAGAGACGATGGGGGCGGGGAGGTTGCGTTTACAATGCCCACCTCCTCCGTCAGTTTGATGATGAACACACTGAGACGTGTTCAGCGATGGAGGGAAGAAAAGTGCAATTTAGCAGCACTCTGTGGGCTTGTTTTTGCACTGATCATCTAACAGTTGTTTAGCTTTTTTTGCTGTTACGCTGTAATGTGTTTGTAGCTTTGCCAAACTTTTGGAGAATTTTCTTTTGTTGTTGTCGTCTGATGACTTTTGTCTGTGTTTGAATCAAGGATGAAATCAAAACAAGCCTGCTTTGCACCTCAGGGCAGAATCTCCAGTTCCAAAGGGCATATTTCAGTAGTCAGTGAGGGTCTGTTAGCTGAAAGTTTCACTTTCTCACAGGTCGGCCTAACCCCCCCCCCCCCCTGTGAAGATCTCTCGACTGCGTATTTATTGAACTGCCCTCAGATCTGTGACAGGTGCTCTGTTTGAAGCACGTCCTGCAGAATACAGATGCATGTTGACAATATTCACAAAATTCAAATATTAAGTGTTTGAATTACTGTATTTCCCAGACTACAAAGCGCACCTGAATATTAGCCGCACAAGCTAAAATCAGGGGAAAATCCTGTTTTGTACATACATTAGCCGCACCTGACCAAAAGCCGCAGGTGGTTCAATGTTGACTTATCATATGTAAGAGTAGAGCTGGGCGATATGAGATTTTTTCATATCACGATATGTTTTTTTCATTTCAGGCGATAACGATATCTATCACGATATCAGCCAAATAACTATATTTGTAAGATTTAAATGTGCCGTTGCTCACAAGTAAAATGTGAAATAATCAGCAGCTTGTTTTTATTTAAATATTTATTTCCCATAATAAGTTCAACAGGGTAGATGTACTTAAGGAACATGAGACTTTTTCAGATAAATAAAGGCAAATATTGCAAACTACACAAAAGGCAGCCGCTAAAGCGTTTAAGTTTCAAAATAGAACAAACGAAACAGACTAAATTGTCAATTCCACTTAGAAACAAAATATTAATTCTAAAAATAAATCTTAGTTTGTTTTACAGAAGAACAGACAAAACTGACTAACTTTTGTCAATATCAAATAAACTGAGAACTAAAAGGAAATTCTCAATCTCTCCTTGTTGTATAGCTGAGCTTTTAAAACAGTTTTAACAGTTACTTTAGTCTGACAAAAGCCGAATGACGAATCAGCGCTTCCAGTCAGAGACTGAGGCTACGTCCACACGTACACGGGTATTTTTGAAAACGGAGATTTTCCGTTTCCGTTTTAAAAAATAATCCCGTCCACACATAAAGGCAGAAATGAAGGAAAACGCTGCTATGAACATGCCAAAGCAGCAGGTGGCGCTAGATTCCTAACCGTGCAGAAATGTTGGCCAATCAGAAGTCTAGAAGCCTCGGTGGGAAAAAGTAAACAAAGCTGGGGCATAGAAGCAGAACCGAGTCGTATGTGTGGAGGGACAGTAACTGTGTGTATATGTAAGCATTTAAACACTGCAGAGAGTAGAATTAACAGTATTGTAGAAATTCATTTCACCGAAACAATAACGTGGCGCACAGTGTGACGCATGCACCAGTTTATTGTATTTCCAGACTTGCTTTCGGCACAATTTACAGTGCAGCTACTCTGTTTTTTGTCAGACTTGAAATAGCCGAAATACCTTCACACTACGGACCTTCTTTGGCTCTTCCGTTCGACAATCTCTCCGGCGTTGGAACCATCATCTGTTTTCTCTTCGGTCACGCTCGGTTGATTTTTCTAGTCGGCACACTCATTTCCTCCATTACCCGCTGGCTGCTTCCCAAACAAACACACGTGCGGCTTGGCACTTGTGCTGTATGTAACAAGTCACGCGACGTGACGCTGCGGCTGTGATTGGTTCGGCTCTGCGCTGCTTAATTTGGATTGGCTGACCTTTTTTTTTTTATTTTATTTTAAGAGGACAAGAGCGGCGAGGTCTATCGCGATAGCTTAATTTCTCTATCGAGTAAAAGTTATATCGCGATACATATCGTTATCGTTCTATCGCCCAGCTCTATGTAAGAGAATATGCACAAAGCGAATTGTCAGGAAAGAGATGGCTGTTTGGAGACACACCCCTTTTATTAATATTTTGAAAAACAAGTTATGGGTACATATTTGCATAACTTTTTAGGTATATGTACAAGTAGCGGTAATTACAAGTACGAAACATGTGCTGTGCTTCATAAATGAGTAACAAATGTAGTACATAACAATAACCTACAGCACACCAGAAAAATAGATTCAGACTACCTTTCAGGCTCAGGTGCAGTGACACAGCTTTAACAAGAAGAAAAGTCAGTCATTCACCATCTTTCTCTTCTTCCTGCGCACTGAAACCACCAAAGTCCTCTTCTCCAGTGTCAGATATGAACAGGCTCAGGATGGCTTCGTCATCCACTCTCAGCTTCTCTTCTTCGTCACTTTCAAAACCAAACAAATCCTCGTTGTCAGAGTCGAACACCCTCAGAAGGGCCGTGGCGGTGTCCTCCTCTCCATCATGCAACAGTCCAGCCCTTCAAAATCCGTTGGTGATCGTGGATGTTTTCACACTTTTCCACGCTGTCAGAATCCACCGGTGGAGTTGAGCATAACTTGCTTTTCACAAGTTTATCGCCGCTCGTCATCCACGCCTCCCGCTGAACGCTACTTTGAAGTTTGTTTTTCGAGCTGCTTGTACGGCACTATGTTGCCTGGCGGATGGACATGTGACCAACATACCACTCTTGAACCCTGATACTGTGTGTCTGATCACATGCCCTTCCGCCAGGCAACGTAGTGCCGTACAACAGCGGCACAAACAAAACAAATCGTCTTACGATATGACAAAAATCACGGACAATCCAGAGAAAAGCCGCACCTGACTAAAAGCCGCAGGGTTCAAAGCTCGTGCACAACGTAGCGGCTTATAGCCCGACAATTACGGTACACTCCCTCATTATTTAAGTACCATTGATTCTTTAAACTCCCCATTGCGAGTTTAAAGGTTGCCTCTGCTGTTAATTTTTTGTAAGCCATTAATTAGGGTCATTTTTTTTTTACATTTTTTACAAAGGTAAATGTGGGATGTTTCATACATGACATATCACCATAAGACTTTGTAATCTAAAGTGATTTTCTTTGAGATTAAATTACAAATGAGTCCAAACAGATGCTGTTGGTTACTGACTTGTGATTGGTTTAAAGCAGGGCTTACCCTTTTGAAATTGCTCTGTGAGCTGATTTATTCTGTGTGTAGCATGCTGATGCGTTGCATGTGGTAGCCTATAAGTGACTTTTTGCAATCTGAATTAGACAGATGTGTCTATAAAAGCAACGCTTTTATTAGATTGAGTAAATTTCCGTTACATTAAGCTCAGTCCCTCATAATTTTTTCCTTGCGGTTGCCTGGTTTGAAAGACGTGGTTGAGACTTGCGTCGGTCTAGGATCATATGCGTACATAGCAGTCATAGTCCTGGCACAAAAATGACGAGCCATCCGTTATGTGAACGTCTGACTCTGTGGACTAAGATTCTCACTTGGATAGTGACAGAGGTGATGACACGCAACACGACTTGTGATGCAGATTCAGTCCCACGATGATGTAAGGCCAATTGTAAATGCTGTAGCCCAGTGGATGCCCCAGGCAAGGATTCAGAAAGGAGAAACGCCACTCACTCTTTTAGAATTTCCAAAAATTATTGAGGCGGACAGCCCGTGAAAGTCAGACTGAATTTTGAAATCTCCAAGCTTTAGCTGTAAACATGAACAAAGAGTCCACGAAGCTTTGAAGTGGAGCGTGGTTCTACAATTTAGAAAGGAAACATTGTTTCTTTTTCCTTTTTTTGGGTTGTGTGATTGAAAGTTAATGTCCTACAGATACTTTAAAAGTTGCATTTTGTATCTAATGATGCTATAAAGGATGTTTAATGGAAATACTTCTTGATTGCTACCAAACACTTCTGCCCACACATGCGGTAGATTTGTTGAGCTATACGCTGGGGATGTATAGTGGAGATTATTAGTTACACTTGGTTAACCCTAATTTGGGCTTTTTGGTCCCCTCTTCCTTTAAAGGTGGTTCTACACTCGAGTGTGTAATGCAGAGATTGATGAATAGATAAACCCAGAGCAGGTCTTATGGAGAAAAAAGTGGAAGAGGCCGACGGCTTTTTGTGCTTGGGGATCAATTTTCCAGGGCTAATCTCCTGCCTGTGAACCACCCTCCGCTTTCCTCTTTTCCTCCTGCTCCATCTCCCTCGGCCGCTCTCTCTGATGGATCTCCTTTGGCTGGCACGGCACAGGGACTCGGCCATGCATGCAGCTCTGGCCCATGGGTGCACTCTTCCCTCTCTTCTCTCTCAATCCCTCTTTTCCCTCTCTGTTCAAGAAATATTCATTAATTAGTAATGGAGACTTTACAGAGCACTGCTGGTTCTCTCTTTCCTTGCAGATAAGGATGAATAGAGGGAGAAAGTGGAAAGAGAGGAGAGAACCTTTTGGCCAGACTTGGTTAGAATACCCCTGAGCACAGTTGATCACAAGCCATTAATCTTGCTGTTTAATGACTGATTGCTGCCCTAATTGCTTATATACACAGTTGAACATATGTGTGGGTGGGAGAGGGGCCTGTAACATATATAAATACCTTTGAGATTGTCTAATGTGCAGCACATTTTGGTGCTTTTTGGTTTACCGCTACTTCACCGGTTACTCTCGTTGCATCATAGTAAGGAGAAAAATGGGCCAGGCCTCACTCTTTTTAAAAAAATTTTTTCACCCTGCAGTTATAATTGGTAGGTTAAATAGAAGCGCGCTCTCTGTAGGGACAGAGGATGAACTTAAAACTTTTCACTATGTTTAAATTGTATCAGTCACATGAGACTGATCTCAGTCAAGTCAGGTGCAGTTTAACAGCAAAGAATGTGAAATGTTCATATTTAACCTTTAAAGCTGGCCGAACGTTTGCTTCAACTCACAATGCCCTTCTCTGTTTTTGTAAACACAGAGGACACGCCTCATCATCTGTGATGGCCGAGTTTCTGCTTGTCATTAATTTATGTTTCCTCTGCAACAGTTAAAGCTCTTTCCAAAAGCCTTGACAGTCTCTGGCAGGTTACACTGAGCTGAACTAACATTTTTAGTGCTTTTTATATCTGAGCGACTCGATATAAATGGATTGCTAGCATAGCAACATTAAGACAAAAAAACAAAACAGACTTGTAATCTCCTACGTCAGCCTAAGAGCGATGGAGAATCTTCAAGTGTGTAGATGTTAATGGGCCTCGGACAGTTTGGCTCGTGGGGCAGAAAACTTTGCACCGAGCGGTTCGGCCCTTGTGTTCCAGCTTTTTTCAGTCAGCTTGTGTTTCTTTTCTATAGAAGTAGATGTGAGTTTGCCTGATACTGATGAGCTGCTGTGCTTCTGCCTAAGAGCTTTTATAAAGGTCAACTCATCTGGGTCTGCTGCACAGGAGGCAGAGACATGAAAGTGTCCTAACCATCAGCTGAGCCCATAAATCTTTGTTTAAATGAGGCCACTCATCTTTCACCCCCATGTGCTGACCACCGCCCACCACGCACCACATGTGCGCTCGTTGATCTGCCAGAAAGCTGGAATTTTGGACAAGTGCACATTTATCATGGTTTGGGAAATATTTCGAATATTTTTATTTATTTTCAGAGTCATTTCCAGTCAAAGATGCCAAACATTTTTCAGATGGGAGGATTTGATACTTTGTGTCCTCTAAAGTGAAGCTGATGTGTTTGAGACTATTGGGCTGACGTGAAAACGAGCAAATCGGTTAAATAAATGTAAAGGAATATTTTTATAAATAGTGATTTGTCAGTTAAGTGAGAAAATATTATTGCTTGTTCCATCTGGTGTTTGCTGGAACAGTTCAGTGTGTTCTGCAGCTCGTCACCTTGACTGTGACCTTTGCACGCTGTGAAGTGGATGGATGTTAAGTTACTTCAAGTGTTGGAAGTTTAGTTTCCTTCCTTCCTTTTTTTGTTTTTAAATGTGATTGTGTCTTTTGGTTTAGAGAGGCGGACTGGTAGATTTTGAGCAGAAAGTTATTGTGTCTGTCTGTCTGAAGTGTATTGCAGCGGGCATTGCATGATGAGCACGAGGTCGTTAAAAACACTTGAAGCAAACCAGATGTCTGTTTAAGAGCTACTTGGCGCTGGAGGGAAGGGACAGGCGACGGGGAGGAGGACGAACGGGGCAAATGTGGGTCTTGGCAGAGAAAAGCAAATGGGATAACCATGGCGGTCTTTACAGAGGAGGCCTGAAATGGGACTGGAGGTTTAAGCACTTACTTTGATGTTTTCACGATTTTTCGTCTTTTGAACATTATCGGTCTCAATGATCTGTCTCTCGAATCCTTGATTTCGGCCTAAATCCTATTTTGTTTTTCCCCCTCAAGTCCTTTCTTTTAATCTGCCATCAGTGCCTCAGTTAGTCGGCTTTCTTTTCTTGCTGACTTTTTGCCCTCTCGCCTGTAATACCTCTTTAGGATGGCCTAAAGACCAGATGCTAAATCGCTGAAAGCAGGCTTGTGTTAAGAAAAGGTCCTTCTTGTCTGTTTATGTCCACATTTTCTAGAAAGTTAATGGCTTTATGTTGTTGTTAAAATATTTTTAATCCACTGTTAGCGTTAATTTTTAATGGGGAAATTGTTTTCCTGCCCATTTCCTGCCTTTGCCGTACTTTTCAGTGTTCCTGATCTTATCCCCGAAGATATGTGTGCACCTGATGAATTAGTTTGTTTCTCTGAAAATCGTTGGGAACATAACCCCTTTACTTGGCAGCTAGCCTGAGGGTGTTTTTCTTTTGCTCGGCTGTAATGATTTAAAGGCTAGCCGGAGCTGAAGTTGACTGGATTTGATAGTGTTGGTAATATTTTCCTTCTGAATTGGGCGTCTTTTACATGGCAGGCAGATGTTGCATCCTTGCTTTTCTGGAGTTGAGTAAGCTACAAGCTCTCAGCATCTTAAACCTGCCAAGATGGCATAGAGCCTGTCTCATTCAAAAAAGGAAGCCAGTGTAATTTCCCATGTGAATAACCTTGCAATCATTTTAATTTAAAATGTCGTTACCTGAACTCGCATTAGAACAGCAAGCCAAGAGTTGGCTTAATAATTCAATAAAATTTTGATTAACTTGCTTCTGGGCTGACTCGTACCGCTCTGGCACACGGCGAGCTGACGTGAAGGTGGGTAGGTCACACTCGGTGTTTGTTTCGACTGCGCTCACGCAGAGACGGCACACTCGGGGAGATGTTTGCTGCAGACTTGACTGAAAGGAGCTTAAGTGCTATAAGATGTGAGCAGTGGCTGTTAATGAGATTAGGTCGGCATTCAGGCCAACACTGAATGTGAATCACAAAGCAGCTCTGATATGGGCCCGATCGTGCATTTCTTCATCCAGCGCGGCTAGATGGAGTGTAATGGGTGTCTTGTTTTATTTCAGTTGGACATGCAGACCAATTAAATACAGTCCTGTGCTTTTACGAGTAGTACAGCATCAGGTGGACACTGTAGCTAGGACATTAGGGCATTGTACTTTCCCAATACAGTGGGCAAAAATGATGTCTCACCACTGGACAACGAAGCTCTCTGATTCTCTTATCAGATTTCATTTGTAGCAGCTGTGTAAGTTCCTTCATAGAGAATAACAAGGGCAGCGCTTTTCAAATTCTTTTGCTGCCTCCAGGTCTCCACAAAGCTCTAATAGGTGAAAAAACCCCACACCTGACTTTTTGTACCCGAAGCTGTGGCATTACGCTGACACGTTGCTGTTGTATCGTAATCAGCCTACGGTGATGTCATTATCTCTTAAGGAATTTCCTCTCGTTTGTTTTCATTCCTGAGACGTCTCTTTCTTAAAAAGCTTTCTGCGATAAACATTACGCCCCATCAGCAGAGTGTTTACAGCTGCGCACGTGTATCGCGTGGAATCGGCGATTACTTTTCAGGAAGAGTTTGTGAGGAGGAGACTTATTGGCAGGTGAAAGCAGCGCAGGCATCATCTTATTATTATAGGTGGTTTGAAGTAATAATTCATGTCACTGAGATGTGTAGTAAATTTGTCAGGTCTGAAAGCAAATGGTGCTCGAAGTAAAAAGTGGAAGGGAAAGAATCAGTGCATGAAAGGACGAGGAGTCGAGAGGAGGAGGGGGATTCAGGTGCCAAATCATCATAAGGCTGATTCAGCGTTTGCATGCAGGAGCGTTTCTGCCATGCAAAGGAATGTTTTAATTTTAATAACAGTAAGAAAGTAGATGGGCGTATAAATATACTGGACCGATAGTGTTCACGTGTGCAACATTCTGAGCAAGACGATATTTAGTAAAGTCACTTTGCAGCATGCGTGTAACATTTAAGTTTTACTCTTTGCCTGAGACCAACTTGGGTTCCTACCTGCTGCTGTTTATGGGCGCACTGAGCGAGTGAAAAGGGAGTTGTTGGAGTCTGGAGATCCCTGCTCACCAAGAAACGGCATCACACACAAACTGTTTTATTTAAGGGGGAACTGGTGGACGTAATGGTCACAGACAGTGAATAGCAACGTGAATACAGCAAACATCTGCAGTGAAGTCTCGGTTTTTCCCCAGTGACCTGAAAGCAAAACCGGAGTACTGTTGAACTGTGAATTGTGCTCTTCCACTCCTGAACCCTGGTACGAAACACAAAACATCTGAAACCTCCACCACCTGAAAGCAGGCAGCGGCAGCAGGTTTCCACTTAACCGCTCCCTCTCTCAGTGATCGCACTCTTGTTTGCATGTACACGGCCTGTTTGCCATCTTTCTGACTGTTTTGCATTCCAGGAAATGTTTAATTTCTGTAGCAGAAGTGTCTCTGCGTCCAGACTGTGACAAATATCATGTTACAAGACTGTAACCCGGTCTCCTCTAGTGGTTAAATGTGAATTCACACCGCTGGTGTGATTGGTTGCCACACGTCAGTTTATTTGACAGTTTGTGATGCTGCAGGGTGTTTCATAATGACATCTATAGAATGAAAGGGCCATTTAGTCAGCGTGGATTTTGTTGTGAAGTCGTGGACGCGGCGTGCTCGTGCTCAGTTTGTCAGAAGTTTATACATATTCAGCAGTGATGCGTTATTAAAAAATAAACACTTTCACAGCATTTATGTGTCGCCCACTGTGAAGTCAGATGAGGTCATTCTGGGTGATGAAACGTTTTTAGTGTAAACCTCGGTGTTGGGTGTGATGTGACGATATGTTTAGTTATGACAGTTGGCGTTGCCATATGTAATGTTGTAAACACTGATAAATATCCTTATTAGTGACAGAGCCATCTGATCAAGTGTGAGGCTGCTTCTCCTCAGCACAGCAGCGACACGCTCTGTGCTCTCGTGATTGACATGATTGATTATTTGCCCTGCAGAGTTCTTACTGTTTTCTCTATAAAAATGGTACAAAAGCACTCAAATCTTCACCTTTCTGATAGCTCTTTTCTGTTTTCTTTACCAGCCGAGGACAATGGGCTTTGGGAGAATGGCCCTTCCTACGAGTGTCGCACTCTGCTATTCAAAGCCATCCACAACTTGTTGGAGCGCTGCCTCATGAATCGCAGCTTTGTTCGCATCGGCAAGTGGTTTGTCAAACCCTACGAGAAAGATGAGAAGCCCATCAACAAGAGGTAAGCTGGCACTGCTTGTTCTTGGCCTTATCCTCCTCTTTTTATTTTATAACATTGCTGTTTTGAGTGAGGCTGTGTGTTTGGGTGCAGCTGAGTGGGATGAGCCCTGACGTTAGTGGTTGTGTTCCCACTGTTCACTTGGCATGAATACATGCATTCGTGTGCTGGCTGTGGGGAGGAGCAGGTATCGGATAGTATGGATCGTACCAGGGATTTCCTGTTGTGTTTTTGCTGCAGATCCTCTCAGTAAACATTGTGTTTGGGCTGTCTTTCATGTTTGGCCCTTTTGCTGGAGCCCGAGCAAACAAAGGATCTGGCTTCATATGTGTTTGTTGATGTTTTGAAGCCTGGACTGACCTCAGTCCTGATGGGTGCATTTTTGCTGGGGAGGGGAGGAGGTACCCTTGTGCCAGCACCGTCTGTTTCCTTTCTCTCCTCTCACTCTGTGTGTGTGTGTGTGTGTGTGTGTGTGTGTGTGTGTGTAGCTGAGGTGTCCTCCACCTCCTCGTTGCTATCTACTGAGCTGGGTTTCTTGCCGTCTGTGTCAGAGTTCATTGATAACAGACAGAGACACGGCTAGTGAGGACAAAATGACCATAGCAGTTCTTCCCCACCAGCTACCCTCCTCACTTTGTCTTCACACTGAACACACAGCCACTGGCTGAAAGCTCCATTGGAGGTCTTTGTAGATAATGCTTTTAAAAACTGCATTTGTAATGTTAGGTGCTGACTAAGATTAAACCATTTGGAGTTGGCATGGTGCTTTTGGTCAGATTTTCCAGACAGCTGATCACGGGGCAGTCCAGCTATTTGATCTTGTGTAGGCACAGCCACGTTTGTTTGTGTTTGCGAGACATTTGCAGCGTCCAGGTTAGAAATTGTGTAAACTGTATCTGCTGCCAGCTTGTTGTTATCACTGCCTCACTGTCGCGTACGAATACGTCTACTGTTTCACTCTCCTACATCTGTAGACAGTTACTCTTGTGTGGTAGCTTCATTTAAACACTGTTATAATAATAGACAAGATGGTACTGAAGATCAAGTAGCTTCTCTCTTGAGCTGTACACATGCCCTGTTTTTAGCTCTATCGCCTCTTTACCCAGTACGCTGATTGCAGAGGGCCCCGGTCAAGGGGAAAAAAACACAATGGTCTTTTCCTCTGCTCTGGAATTCACAGGCCACCCTGTCTGTGCGTCTGGCTTTGCCTCCCTCTCTTTCTCTCCCCTTCCCTCCATCCCCCTCTGCTGTCACGGAGCAGACTGGGCAGGTTATAAATAGTGGTGCAACTACCCTGAATCTCAGTTGTCGTCAAAGATTTTCTTTTCCTCCTCTCCTTTGGTGTGATTTGCAGTGCCCCAGCCGTGCTGGGATTTCAAAAAACACAGCGCCACAAAAGGGTGACAGCAAAGTAACCGGGCTAGTGTCACTGCCGTGTCCCGAACCGCTTTTAATGTAATGCTGTACTGTTAGTTATTCATAAATGGCTCTAGTAATGTTGAACACAGAGCAGAGTCTGACTGTCTTATCCTTCTTTGCCTCTTGTCTCCATGGCAATATTGAAGCTTGCCCTATCAGTACTGTGATAGAGAACTGAGTGTTTACCCCTCGGGAGACCTGATCGTGGTGTGCAGCATGACTCGTTATGACTTATGTCAGTGCGCATATCCAACATCCTTGTCGATGACTGGTTGAGTCCACTGGGAGTGAGTGGAGTCGGAGGGAATTCCCACTCTCATTGTCTTGTGAAAACTCTACTTAACTGTACAATGTTTAACTCCCGGATGCCCCCCACCCCAACTATTGTAACACCATGTAGTTGGATTACTTGACACAGTCGATGTTTGCCAACATAAGCACCTTGCTCTCCTTTCAGTGATTTAATTTAGTGTGACTTTTTCTTCTAAAAGACTAATCGACAAGCAAAAGCTAAAATATGAGAATCAGGACGTGGTAAGAAAACTGCAGGTGTGCATGGTCTTTGTAGCTGATTACTATAATCAGAGACGCTGTGTCCAGGAGATACTCATTGTCTTATCTTTCATTTGGAGAGATGAATTAGGAGAACAGTAGTTTTAGAGATCTCCTCATTGAAGCGGTGTAACATAAAGTAGATTTGAGGTTTCTAGACTGAGTCCACGACATCAGTGTCCTGCAGTTATAGTGCCAGGTTTGTTCTTACTGTATCAGTCATAAAACCTTCACAGTGGCCTGCTTGTGTCGTCGTAGCATGCTGGCACCCCCAGTTTAGTGAGTGACTCTGTGATCAACATGTAGACTGAGCGCTTCTTGAATGGCTGTTGGTCTTTTTTAAAAAAGAAAAATCACTCCAGGTTGATTATGGGGGCTGTCCTATCCTGTTTGCCCCTCCTCACAATTCAAACTGACTTTAGTGAGATTGGAAGGTGAGAATTTGAATTCCATCACAACATGACAAAACCAAGTGTTTAGACTATTACTACATATATCGTTATTATATTACCTCAGTCAATGAGGTTATATGATCACCTCGCTCGCTTATGTCTTTCCTGATCTGTCACCTATGCAGAAGCATGCAAGAGCACATTTTTATATTCATTATTCCAGGAATAATGAATATAAAAACTGACTTAAACAGTCATGGAATTAAAAGAAAATCAATGAGAATATATTGTAAATTCTCACTGTGTGCATTTCTACATTTACTCGTAACTGTTTTCAGATGTGATCTGACTGCAGTTGAATCCTCGCTTAAATCCAAACAGGCTTGATTGATTTTGCCCCTTCGTGAGTGCTGATGCGTTATTCCAGCAGTATGTTGTTCTGGATACAAGTGTCTGCTGCAGAGAGCCCAGTCTGGTATAGCTGGACCACAGAGCAGTGCAAAGGTTTACATATACTATTGCTGGATGTTCACCTGTTAACTTCTCACTGCTTTTTGTTTGCTTTGTTGTTCCCTGGTTGGCACTGAGCCACGGTGTATTTACACACTGTATTAATCTGTGTTCAACAGGGCCAAAGTACTTCCATGGAATTGTTATCATGTTGCCTCTTTTCAGTATTTTTTCCCAGTTTTGGAGGAAAATGCACGTGTGTGCTTTGTATCACTTTTATGCCTCTCATTAGTTTTGCTTCTGTGTTTTATGCACCTGTAGTTCAAACAATGCTTTATAGCAGAAAATGTTTGTTTACTTTGACGTTAAATCCATAAGATGCAGACCGACTGGTTGTTTATTGCTGTTGTATGATGGGCTGGTAGATCAGTTGTGTGTAGGCTCTTTGAGAAGTGGTTCTCATCTGGGGAAATATGAAATTGTGATAGGCACATTATTTTCTGTACATACATAGGACGATAAGTATAAGTCACAGTGGATATTTAATGCAATATACAGTGTAGTGTACATGAGTGTACTGCTGGGGCATACTTTTGAATTGGTCAGCAGTCCAAACTTCCAACATTGGAAAAAGATGTTCAAAAGCTGGAACTAATAAATACTGAAACAGCTTGCTGGGTGTATAGCTAAAAATCAGATCTGCAGATGGGAAACGCCGGTCATCCCTCTGATCAGCAGGCGGCTCCTGTGCAGCATCCAAAGTCTCCAGTTGGTGGAGGCTGGGGCCAGCTGACACTGTTCATAACCTCAACCCCAGACCTCAGCACGCCCGTGTTGAAAAGCTTACATCATCCCTGCCCCTCCTCCTCCTCTTCGCTTCTCATTATAGCATGATGTATGTGGCAAACAGTTTTTCTCAATCTAAAAATAATAATAATTAAAATAAAAAACTGCAAAAAGTTGCTCCTCTAGTTATCTTTTATTAGATGACAGACTCGTTTCCATTTGATAAATAAATGGCTGCACGCTGATCAGTTAAATCCCTTTTGTTTAAAACGTGAGCTGCAGCAGCATGAGTCGATCCAGCTGACGGTAATTCTCTTTGTTTGGTGAAAAGGCGGCTCCAAGTTGTGTAGCTTCTGTGAACCTTCTACTGCGAGGTACACTGGCTCCAAGAAAGACAGAGAGGGGGGGAGGGAGGCGGGGAGCGAAGGAACAAGCAAGGGAGAGCTCCTCTTGGTTGTCATGGCAGCAGGGAAATGCACCCTGGGATCGAGTGTTTCCAAGGTGAAGCGGGATGCTCGTGCTCCATTGGTCAGCTTAAGGCAGACTAACTCGTCGACTTGCTCCTAATTGGCTGTGCCACTGAAATTCAGAGCAACATTAAATCCAGCCTGCTTTGAGGTTTCAATTTGATCAGGACAAAAGGGATATTATTTCTTTATCTGCATGGCGTGTGCCGTGTACCTGAAGCGGCATTTACAGCATCGACAATGTACTCCAGCTGCGCTGCAATCAGTGTTAGATTACCACTCCACTGTATTTAAAATGTGTGTATTTTTGTTGTGCATGCAGTTGTTGTTATTGTTGAAAGCATCGTTAACAAGTCAAGCTGTTATGAAATGAGGCCAGTCTGCAGCAGCTCGTATTACAAGAGACACACACACTAACAAACATGTCTCCCACACATGCAACTGTCTGCACTTTTCTGCATGACTGTGGCTTATGTGGATGAGCACATTCTTCCGCTATTGTTTTGGCCCGATGTTGGGAGGTGAATGCGCGAGTCCTGGTTCGCTGTGGCAGGCGGAAGCAGAGAGCAGCACTCTGTTAAGTAGGACAGTGCAGGATAAAGGGCCACTGCCTCCAGTCTGGGGCTAAAGTGCTAAATTTATCCCCTCCCTGCTCCCAGCACAACACAAACACACAAACATGTTCGTCAACAATCAGTATGCGAGCCAGTCCACATCGAGGGCAGTCTCGGTGTTGGCACGCAAGTGGCTGGACATAGAACCCGCAGTCAGCGAGGAAAACGCACGTAGTGCAGTCGCACAGATATAGACATGCAGGAGAGTTCAGCACCTCTGCTCGGTACCCTGCCCCCAGCACTCGACTGCCTACCCCCTGATCTTGCCCACACTTCATCAGTCTCTCTCTGCAGCAACAGGAACTCCAGGGAGACTGGGCTGAGGGACCATGTGACCCGGTGCTCTGGATATATCATGTTGCTGGAGAGATCCTGTCCAGAAGATAAATATGGCTCTTAAAGGAAAATACCGATAGCTTTCATTGGTATGGTTTGTTTGCTTAATTGCTGCCCAGTGATACAATATTAATGATTCATTTCCCTTGGCGTTACATTAGTGTTACATTTTTAAAGTCCTTGCACCCTCATCTTAGTAAGACTCTATAATCCGTAGCTGTCACCTAAGCTTAACTACATACCGACATCAAACCTGTCAGCTGTGTTGCAGAACTCGTTACCTCATTACTGTAAATTGGTTACAATTTTGAATATCGGAGCAGTTTCCGCTGTTTAGTGCCAACCAGAACTGATCAGTCTCTGTTTGTACTGTACCACTGAGAAAACACATTTTAGAAGTCAGCAGTGGAATTCAAGTGCAGCAGCATGACCAGAGTTCCTTGGTCATAGTGAACGATGCGTTCTTAGGTTTCCCCCCACTACCTCGAAGTCACCCTCTCATTTCCTCAGCAGCCGGTGACCCGCATTCCTTCCATTCCTCTCATCTTCCTATGTGACCAGGGGCTATGGTGCAGTACAAGCAAAGGTCTCAAAGAAGTCGTCATAGTTAATCCGTCAGGCGTCACGTCCCCTCATCTGCTCTGCTCTTTTCTGTGATTTGTGTGCTACTGTCTTTAATCCCAACGTTCTGGCAGATGGTCACATTTAAAGATAATATCTTATGGTCGGGGGCATTTCACCTCATCACTGCAGACTCCTGTGCGGCTGCGTCACAGCCTGACCTAACCCTAAAATGTCCAGAAAAGATGGAGGCAGATTTATGGATTGCCAGATGTGTAATCCCTTCCATAGATTACATTGCCAATTACACACACATGTTGTCAAAATAATGACAAACCAGATGTTTGGTTTTAGGTAAATGCCATCTTATCTGGGCTATTATGATAAAAAAAAAAAAGAAGTAATCTGTAGCAGTACTCGCCAAGCACGCTGCTCCAAGCATCACGGAGTTGCCACAGCTCTTGTGTGGGTTTATTTTACCCCCAGTATCTTTTTATTTCTTTATGTAATCCCGAGCTGACTCCGTGATTTTGAAACTGGGGCTCTTTCAGGGCCATAGCGTCTGTTGCAAGAGTCCTTGTTCTTCCTTTTGCTTGAAGGTTTTAATTAATGGCTAAAACCTTTTCACCACATGTGCAGCTTGAGCTTTTAACCTGCTAGTAAAGTCTTGGGCCTCATACTTGCAGGCTTCTGATATTTGTTCTGTTAATGAAAGAGATTCTGCCTTTCTGTTAACCTTTCTTTGTTTCATGAAACCTGTAAATTTGGTCATGGCATTCATTTACATTTGCATATAGTGTCTTATAGATGGTAAAAGTGTTACATGCTTTTCAAAAAGCATATCAGCTTATTAGAAAGAAAAGGGACAAAGCGGGCCTTGTCATTGTGGGTTCACTGCAGAAGCCCAGCTTTAATCCGGGATAATGCTGACTAATTGCCCTTAGCTCCGAGTAATGAATCTTTATTATTACAACTGCACAACTCGCTTACTTGTGTCATAATGATCTAATGACCCAGCACACTTTTAAACAGGCTTAAAATTATTTTGTCATTACATACTAGCATAGTAAATGTCCCCCCCCCCCCCCCCCCCCCGACAGGTATACGCTGTTTTATCCTTTTGTCTCATCCTTTAGTTTATGAGTGTAGCATGCTTTGAACAGACAGAATATTTCAACAGATTGGTATCACACAGCAGTGACACGAGCTCCTCTTTGACATGAACATGTGCACCGTCACAGTTGTGCTACAGTTGCAAAGGGGATGATGTAAATGTGGTAATGTGCGTAATGTCTGGCTCACATTGAGAAAATGGCTTTTAGCTGATTGTGTGTGTGTGCGCGCGTTTGTGTGTGTGTGTTACATGCTAAATGGGGAGGCAGCTAGAACCCGACTTGCTGTCAGGGTTATGTCAGTATTATCTTTAGTCAGCTGCGGCAGTATCCGTGTGCGGTTGTGATACACTTGCAGAGGATCGGATTTCTCCTCTTTTTATGGACTTGTCGTTCTATCTCCATCCATTTTTCCTTCCCTTCCAAGTTTAATCTGACGCGTATAAAGAGACTCAGCCCCCGTCTCCGTTCGTGGCAGAGGGAAATCAATTCAGCGTAATAGAGCTCTGCATGTGTGAAAGTGCTGGCCTTAAGATTTTTAGTTTGGTGTTTTCCCCAGCTCTGAGCCTCCTGTGTACACCAGCTAGAGCTGGTGTGTGTCTCTGGGCCTTGTGTGTTTTTGTGTTTATGTTACTTGGCAGTAGACAGCAGTGTTGTTTTTCCCAGTGGTCAGGTGGCTAGACAGTAGGGAAGATTATATCACCCTGGAAATGTCC
This sequence comes from Astatotilapia calliptera, assembly GCF_964374335.1. Classification (NCBI taxonomy): domain Eukaryota; kingdom Metazoa; phylum Chordata; class Actinopteri; order Cichliformes; family Cichlidae; genus Astatotilapia; species Astatotilapia calliptera. Next base: position 1,719,979 of record NC_137431.1, read on the forward strand.
TCAAATTCACTGCTGTTTACCGCTTTAATCCTTTTTCTTCTTGGCCTTGCCCTGCTGAGCAAAATGACACAAATGAAAATCTTCTGTTTCATTTCTCAAGCCAAAGGCAACCGTGGCATTTTACATTAAAGTCAGATTTGCACCGCCTTTCTGTGTATGTCCTAGTAACAGGCATGCAAACTAAACAGTAACACTGTTAAGGAAAACAGACTGTTTTGTTCTTTGTAAGAGAAACGCCTTTCACAACTAACCACACTTTCTTAGCATGAACATGGATAAACAGTTGTGACTGAGCGGTGACATAAAAGACTCCGTGTGTGATTGCTGCCAGCTCCAGAATCATTGTTTATTAATGTTGTGCCAGAATCTGTGCCTATGCCAGCATGTCTTGTCACTGCTGCAGCACATGACCAGTCAAAACATGTTTACATGCCCCAGATTGTAATAACAAGCCGCTACAATGGCAGATAACCATGTATTGGACAGCCCAGAGGTGACTGATGTTTACAGTAAAGCAAAATGACCAGAAGTGAAAGGGCCTTTGTTTTCCCCTGAGGAAGGCGCACTGGTTGTTGTGCTGAGGAAGTGTACAGCAGCTAAACGGAAGCCCACGTCTTAGAGCGGAGCAGCCGGACGAGCTCGACAAACATCTGTGGAATGTCACAGCTCGACTGTAACCTTCCTTTTTCTCTCTTCTGTCTTTTCACAACTTCCTCCCCTCAAACTCTTCTTGTCACTTCATGCTCCGTGGCTTACAATCGACTTCTGATTCTGCACAGGTCAAGTTTCATATTACCTTTCTAACTCTGTGCGTCGGTGTGTCATTCCTATGCTCAAACAATACAACAGTTCCCAGAAGACTTTTTGGCATTCTCTAAACCTTGTTTTACACTCTCCCAATTAAAACTGGATTAATAACAATAATAAAATGCTTTATTACCGTAATTGTCGGGCTATAAGCCGCTACTTTTTGCACAAGCTTTGAACCCTGCGGCTTTTAGTCAGGTGCGGCTTTTCTATGGATTGTCCATGATTTTTGTGATATCGTAAGACGATTTGTTTTGTTTGTTCCGCTGTTGTACGGCACTACGTTGCCTGGCGGAAGGATCGGGGTTCAAGAGTGGTATGTTAGTCACATGTCCGTCCGCCAGGCAACGTAGTGCCGTACGAAGTAGCGCGAAAAACAAACTTCAAAGTAGCGCTACGCATTCAGCGGGAGGCGTGGATGATGAGCGGCGATAAACTTGCGAAAAGCAAGTTATGCTCAACTCCACCGGTGGATTCTGACAGCGTGGAAAAGTGTGAAAACATCCACGATCACCAACGGATTTTGAAGGGCTGGACTGCTGCATGATGAAGAGGAGGACACCGCCACGGCCCTTCTGAGGGTGTTCGACTCTGACACTGACAACGAGGATTTCTTTGGTTTTGAAAGTGACAACGAAGGAGAGAAGCGGAGAGTGGATGACGAAGCCATCCTGATCCTGTTCGTTTCCGACATTGGAGAAGAGGACTTTGGTGGTTTCAGTGCGCAGGAAGAAGAGAAAGATGGTGAATGACTGACTTTTCTTCTTGTTAAAGCCGTGTCACTACACCTGAGCCTAAAAGGTAGTCCGAATCTATTTTTCTGGTGTGCTGTAGGTTACTGTTATGTACTACATGTGCAAATATGTACCCATAACTTGTTTTTCAAAATATTAATAAAAGGGGTGTGTCTCCAAACAGCCATCTCTTTCCTGACAATTCGCTTTGTGCATATTCTCTTACATATGATAAGTCAACATTGAAACACCTGCGGCTTTTAGTCAGGTGCGGCTAATGTATGTACAAAACAGGATTTTCCCCTGATTTTAGCTTGTGCGGCTAATATTCAGGTGCGCTTTGTAGTCCGGGAAATACGGTATATGGTTTTATCCAACAAAAGGATGTCTTATAAACAGAAACAAATGTGAAAAGCAAGAAAGAAAGTTATAACAGTGATACCACCAAAGTGCAGTTCACATGAACTTAATGTAGCTCAGGCAGTGAATGGTTTCATTGATTTCTGGGAACCTTGGATAAAGATGATGGCAATGACAAAGGTAAACAGGTGTACTTGGACTCTGGGTGTTGTGCAAATAGAAAAGTGGCAAAAGGCAAGGCTAATTGTGTTGTATGTGAGACACTAAGGAAGGAACAAAGGACTTGTATCAATTACCCAGGCAGAGAGATCGAGCTGGAAAGGATGTGCAGCAGGCTGGGGTGATTAAGGATGTGCTAACGAGGGAAGGGAATGTGCTCAGATGGTGGAAGGAGCTTTTTGAAGAGTTGATGAATGTAGAAAATGAAAGGAGCACAGTGAATCAGGAAGTGCAGATAATTGGTAAGGAGAAGAGGGGGTAGCTGGGAAGAGGAGAAAGGTAGCTGACCCAGACGAAAGTAGCAAGGTTTATGTGCAGAGCTGTAGTAAAAACAGGGGATTAAGCTGTTGATCCACACCAGGAAATTATGCTGAGACGAGAGGTGATGATCATTGAGCAGCAGTATGGCTTCATGCTGAGAGAGAGCACTACAGATGTGATGTTTGCTTTGAGAGGTCAGAACGAGTTTCACTCTGTTTTTGTGGATGTACAGTGCCAAGAGAGCAACCGTGGGACTGCCTGAGGAAGTGAGACGTGGTAGAGACGTATGCCAGGCTGGTGCAGAATATATACGAGGACAGTGGTGAGGTGTGTGGTAGGAGTGACAGATGGGTTCAAGGTGGGGGTGGGATTCCACCGGGGATCAACTCTGAGCCCCTTCTTGTTTGCACTTGTAGTGGTGGACAGGCTGACAGATGAGGTCAGGCAGAGTGAGCGTAGGGAGCACTCACTACCGGAGAGGCGGAGGTATGTTCTCCAGAGAAGGAGCAAGACAAAATAACATGGAGTCGAGGTAGTGAAGGTTGATAGGTTTAATTACCTGGGGTCAACCATCCGAAGCAACAGGCAGTAGACACGAGAGGGGAAGAAGAGTGTGGAGGCCGGGTGGAGTCAGGGGTGACAACAAGACGGTAGTGAGACCTGCTTTGGAGACTGTGGCACTAACAAGAAAACCAGAGGCTGGACTTGAGGTGGCAGAATTGAAAATGCTTCAGCCTGTGTGTGTTGATGCATGTGAAGGCGACAGAGGAATACAAGAAACTGAGTTGTTTGTTAGTGAGACGGTCATTATCATATCATCTGTTTGTGCTACTTATCAAACTATCCCTGCTGAAGGTGCTCTCCGTGCTCCGGTCCACCTGTGCCGCCGCACAGGTCGCTGGTCTTCAGCACCTCATTTTCATGCCAGTCCAGCCGAAGGCAAGTGTGCCCACCTGCCGCCTTTGGTATGTGGCCACGCTTCAAACCCTCACCGGATTGTCTTATTGTTTCCTTACCAAGCTGAGGGCCATTTGCATTTGAGAGGTGAAGCAGGCCTTGCCTCTGTGGACAATCAGAATGGCATGTGAGCAAGCGTCTGCTGTGTGTGACAGTGAAGAGAGTAAAAGGAGGAGAGCAGATCAGAGAGCAGCCTAAGCCATTTGCCAGTTAATAGATGAAGAGCAGAAGAGAGGGAAGTGGGAGGAAAGGTGGAGACGGATAGAAAAGATGATTAAAAGATCTCGAGGTTGCTTTTTCAGGCTACGTCAGCCTGTTTTCTTTTATAGTCGTTCTAAACATGACAGACATAAAAATGTGAAGCGGGATCCCACAAATCTAGTTAATGAACATAATACTCTGACAAGCATCACGCTGTTTTAAAGGCTGTTTAACTCAGCACTTTAGATGCACTGCAACCTGTTTCATCACATCATTCTTGAAATGATGCTTGAATTCCTTTAATAATTTGACAGACCAGAGGAGATACTTAGTTCTTTCTGTGTCCATTAGCTCGAGCTTTGTCTGCTGTTGACAGCTGGTGGTTTAATTGCAGCCACGCAGTCTTTTGTGGTACTCAACGCTGGCCTTGACTTTTGGCCTCTTTTTCCTCTCCAAGTGCAAGCAGTGTCTCGCTGCGGTGGAGATGACATTCTGAAATCCCAGAGAAGCTGAGTCTTGAGGCAGGTTCAGCACAAAGTAACAGACACAATGCGTGCCCCAAGGGATCCCTCTGGGGATTCCTGGTGAACCTTAGGCAAAGTATAAAGCTTCTGAATGAAGTCATAATTTCATTTGGAATCGAGTTGGGATGGGACTTCTACAGGGATGTCAGTGTTGCTTTTAAAGGAGCATCGTTTGCACATGATTTTTACATTTTTGTGATTTATTTTTTCGTGTGTATTCCGTACAGACTTGAGAGCATTACGTTTCAGCATGAAGGTCAGTAATGATTAGAGATGGGGGTGACTTGACAGAGCATTCTATCAATGCAAATATTCAGAATACTATAAACAAGAGGGTTCATCTCACGCACGACCATCCTGGGATAAGGTCAGCCGAGCAAACTTGCATCAAATTGGTTCAACTGAGAAATCATCCAACCCTGGACACACTTAGGTTAACAAAGTTGCCTCCTAATTCAAAGCAAGCTAATGGCCTGCCATGTCTGGCAGGTTGGTTGCCCAGAGCTTGTTGCACGTTAACAGCAATTTCTAATTGAAAGGCAATAGGAAGCAACCTTTGTGCAAACAGTTGCAGTCTGAGTTGGACCAAGTGCGAGTTTGTCAAAGTTGTGTAAATAATTGCTCCCTGATATATAAATGCAGACAGAATGCCAACATGTTGCCATCAGTCTGAATTCATCTTTGTCACATGTTGTGTGGGCTCAACTAGGGCTGTGCGATATGACCAGAATCTCATGTCCCGATATAAGACAGCTGCGCGTCATGTAGCTGGAGTCGAGTGTTTTAACCGATGCATGAAACGATAAATTTTAGACATAAGTTGTAACGGCGCCGTTTTCTTTGTATTTATTACACGGCGTGCTGCGGGGAAAAGCCTGTTCTAACGTTTGAGTCTAAGCTTTATTTTTTAGCACCTGGCGGCTCTTTTTTACTTCTCATCTGTAAATGATCTGCTCTTTCACGTGATTCAGTTTATTTTGAAAAGTCTCAACAGGATCTTGAGCTTTATTGTGAAAGGTTTATGTGGAAAATAAATGCTGTTACCGTCGTTGTTGCTAACGACAACGCATAAAAACAGGCGCTTGTCTGTCAGCAGTGTGGGTATATTAAATATAAGAGAAAGAGAACTTTAATAAATGAATATAACCACTACAGTGACCATCAGAACGATTAAAAAATATTGCTGTAAACAGTTTATTTTGCGACACCACGAAACAAACGACAGCGTAAAATGAAACGATTTTTATATCGTCATCCGATATATAGGGCTGCTTTGGGTATTTGGGTTGCTGCCCCAAACGTAATAATTAAACGCAACAGATGAGACTTTCAGTGATTTATCGGAGTTTATTGCCGTCTTATCAGAAACAGATTGCATGTAATTGCAAACTTGACCACATTTAATTTCAGACTGATAGCAGCGTTTATAGCAGGTTTTAGGGACGCTGTCATTTTGCAGCCACAAAACAACATAATTTCCTGTTTTTAAAAAAGGTTTTAAATAGCAATGCAAAATGCCATAATATAATCTATCTTATTGTGATGATATCATACCATGGGGTGTCTGCTCTGGTGATTCCCACCTATAGTAGCCATGTACCAAACTCATTTACTCAGAAGTCCCAGTACTGCTCGACTCATCTTAGCTAGCGGAACAACCCGCCACTCTTACCAGCAGCTGTTGGCCGCTGTATGTGTCTGTCTTGCACACTGTGTGCGCACATGGTTTTACATCCTCCAGCTTGCTGTGGGTGTTTGGAGAAGGATTAAAGTTGGATCAATGCAGTGTGTTTGCGAATGTCACGCGTGGGGACAGGATGGTGAACACTAGCAGAGAGACTTGACAGTTTGTGCTACATTTAGTCACAGTGCAAGTTTTACCAAATCCTGCTCCTCGTGTGTGTGTGTGTGTGTGTGTGTGTGTGTGTCAGCAGTGAGGAAATGTATCTCATGCTGTTGATGTTGCGGTGCTTTTTAGGCCAAGTGCTGATCAAGCACCTGTTGACATTTAAAAGCATCTCTGTGCAAATTGCTGTGCAACTTGTAAAAATCACATTTAATTTGCCGGCCTACAGGATTCTGAAACACTGAAGTTACAGAAGGCAACAAAAAAAAAAAAGATTTTAAGCTGCAACTACATATTTAAACAGTTTAAAACAAGACGACAGAAGGATAACGTGACATTTGGGTGTTTAAAGCGAGATTCTCACACTGGGAAGTAATATGATAATTTAGTATGACTGTTTAAATGTCAGCAGCTGGCATGTCGAGTAATCTTTTTAACCTGTCAGCTGACACACTGACACACCAATCTGTACAATCACATTTGTAAAGAAATTGATTTGTGTGTGTGTGTGAGAGAGTATTTGGTTGTACTTCTGCCTGCTGAGCCACAGATGGCAGCCCTTTACCTCAAGCTTACAAGTGCCCCACAAACACAGATGTGTGTGAATGTGTGGTGTCAGGTTTTCTTTGCATGTGAGAAGAGAATGGCGTGCTGTATTTCTGTCGATGTCTGCAGAATGTGCCGGCACATTTTTACCTCACTCCCTCCCTTCCTCTTTTTTTCTCTCTCCTTGTCACTCTCGAAGCTGTTCACCTCTTTCCTTCCATGTACATAAATACACTACTGTATTAGTAAGTTGGCCTGGTTGGCCAGCAACAAAGACACTGCATTCAGTGCACGACAAGAGCAGTCTATCCAATTCTTAGAAAGCCAAGAATAGATCCTGAGGGGGGGCGGGGACACCACTACCCCTGCAAGCCCGTACTAGTCAAAATTTGCCGCCACCTTAACAATTTGGCTCCACGCCGTGAAAGCGGGAGGGGTGCTGGTGGTTTGGCGACCCCTCTTGGCTCCATAACTGGAGGGTGTTTTTCACAGCGCACACACCCCGTAAGATACGCACTGCAGTCAAAGAATCCTGTTGTATATGGCTGCCTGGTTACCTGAGCTGCTGCGACACACCTCCCAGACAAAGGTGTCTTTGCTGTCTCCTATCATGTGGCCTAATTGCCCAGATGTCTCCTTGCATCAGTTAGTTAAGAAATGTCTCCTTGCCAACTTAATGGCAATAAATGTGATTTGTTATTATTTACATGTAGGTACAGACACGATCTGCGGTGGTTCTTCAGCTTTAGTCATTCAGAGTTTTACTGTAAAATAATTGTAAAACACACGTGAATCAACAGTGCACGAGAACCACGTTTAGATACGATTAGAAAAACGTGGAGTTGTTTAAGCCGTCATGTTGTGATTGCACAGAGGGTGCTGGTTCAGGCTGTTCCATTGCAAATGAATGCCACAGGTACAGCACAGCTGCACTATGATGTGTGACTGTTGCACATGTGACTTTGTTGTTTGGGGGTTAAAATAAAGGGGGGGGGGGGGGTACCCAAAAGCAACACTGAGAGGAAGTGTCAAAAGTCATAAGATAAGATAAGATAACCTTTATTAGTCCCACACGTGGGAAATTTGTTTTGTCACAGCAGGAAGTGGACAGTGCAAAAGTTATGAGGCAAAAATTAGAATACAATAAGAATAAATACAGTACACAGCTGTACAGAATAGAATAAAATACTATATACAGTAGAATAAAATAAAATAAATATACAATAAGATAAAAATAGAATACGAATGCTATATACAACTGAGTAAAAATACAACGATGACAGAAAGGATTATTGCACTTAGTATTATTGCATATGTATGGATGTGTGTGCTTGATCAGTTAAAGTCTTTATTATGGAGTCTGACAGCAGTGGGGAGGAAAGACCTGCGAAATCTCTCCGTCCCACACCGTGGGTGCCGCAGTCTCCCACTGAAGGAGCTGCTCAGTGCTGTCACAGTCTGCTGCATGGGGTGGGAGACGTTGTTGTCCATCAGGGATGACAGCTTAGCCGCCGTTCTCCTGTCACTCACCACCTCCACTGGGTCCAGAGGGCATCCTAGAACAGAGCTGGCCCTTCGGATCAGCCTGTTCAGTCTCTTCCTGTCCCCAGCAGAGATGCTGCCGCCCCAGCAGACCACACCATAAAAGATAGCAGAAGCCACAACAGAGTCATAGAAGGTCTTCAGGAGTGGGCCCTCCACTCCAAACGACCTGAGTCTCCACAGCAGGTACAGCCTGCTCTGCCCTTTCCTGTAGAGGGCGTCTGAGTTATGAGTCCAGTCCAGTCTGTTGTTCAGATGAACACCAAGGTACCTGTAGCTGTCCACAGCCTCAATGTCCATACCTTGGATGTTCAGTGGTTGCAGTGGAGAATGCTTGTGCCTGCGGAAGTCTACCACCAGCTCCTTGGTTTTACTGGCGTTGATCTGGAGGTAGTTCAGCTGGCACCAGTCCACAAAGTCTTGAGTCAGTCCTCTGTACTCCTTGTCGTCCCCATCAGTGATGAGGCCGACTATTGCAGAGTCATCAGAGAACTTCTGCAGGAAGCACTGGGTGGAATTGTGGGAGAAGTCTGCAGTGTAGATGGTGAAGAGGAACGGAGCCAGAACCGTTCCCTGTGGGGCCCCCGTACTGCAGACGACCCTGTCCGACACACAGCCCTGAGCCCTCACATACTGTGGTCGGTCGGTGAGGTAGTCCAGGATCCAGGTAGTGAGGTGATGGTCCACTCCAGAGTTCTCCAGCTTGTCCTTTAGAACCGAGGGAAGAATGGTGTTGAAGGCACTGGAGAAATCAAAGAACATGATTCTCACAGTGCTTCCAGCGGTCTCCAGGTGAGCGAGGGAACGATGTAGGAGGTGAATGACGGCATCATCCGCTCCAATGCCAGGCTGGTAGGCAAACTGAAGTGGGTCCAGTGATGAGCTTATTAGGTGCCGAAGCTGAGCCAGGACCAACCGCTCCAGGGTCTTCATCAGGTGGGATGTCAGAGCCACCGGCCTGTAGCTGTTGAGGTCCTTGGGGCGTGAAGTCTTTGGCACTGGTACAACACAGGAGGTTTTCCAGAGCTGTGGGACTCTTCCCAACCTCAGGCTCAGGTTGAAGAGGTGCTCCATATTTCCTGGATTACAGTTGCTTATTGATTTAATGATAATAACGACTGATATGATCTCTCATGTCTGTCGTTGTAACCACAGGAGCGATCTCTTGCAGTTGACTTGAAACAGTTTGTCTTCTTGCTTTTTTTTTTTTTTTTTTTTTAATCACTCAGTAAAGCTGGGCTTACACTCTGCGATTTTTGTCCCATTTTAGCCGTGCGACCATTTTGGTGACCGGCCCGATTCTGGCCTTCATCGTGCGTCGTGTAGTATACGCCGGGTAACGAGAAGCGATTAACACCTCACGACCAGCTCCCGATCATCAATCGCTTGGTCGTGAGGATTTCAAACCGTTGTGAGGGTGTCACCGCAGCTGCTCACACTGAGCACGTGCAAAGACATAAACGTCGGTGAAAAAGACGGAGCAGCAGTGCAGCGTGTGATCTGGACACAAGCGATGGAGGCACACCTTGTAGAACTTTGGCTCATCCGAGCCTTTTCGATGTGGCCTCACAAAATTATCACGACCACAACAACCGTGAAAATAGTTGGATTTACTCAAGCTGCTCAATCACAGCTGCCTGATCATGTTTTTCATTAGCAATTTAGCAAAGTTGATGTGGTGGTGTGTCTGTGTGAGTGAAAGACAGAGGGAGAGCCACAGATTTTCTGTTATAACCTCATATATCCATTTTTATGGGCGCACAGTGTGAGCACTCGGGTCGCATCAGAGCATCGGGCCGTATAGTGTGAGACCTGCATCGTGACCTATGAACTTCTAACCCTGCGAGTCAATCATGCAGTTTGAGCAGGAGCTGGATAACGCGACTGAAAAAATCGCACAGTGTCTGCCCAGCTTAAGTGAGCTGCATATGCAGGTCAGATCTGCAGTGTAGAATCGAGGCTGAGGTTACAGATTGCATTAGTGACAAGAAAGAAATTGGACTTTGATTAACTTTATTCTAGCCAAACCTGATCCATCAGACGTGCCAAGTTCGGCCCAGGCACTGACCTTTGCAAGTACGACACCTCTTAGTACAAACAATTATGTGTGGCTCATTAAAGGCAAAGAAGCAATCGTGCTCTAAAAACCTCATAACAATGGAGAATGCCCGCTTGATGTGTGGAATTTGATTGCCATCTGCAATAACGCTCACTTGCTCAGGCTGCTCACACCTTAGGAGAACTTTATCAAGGCAATTTGTTTTTCTTTCACAAGACTGGAAGGTCTTTTCTCCCCATGTCGATCTGCCTCGCTCTGCTCCTTTCCTTTAATCCTCTGCACAGGAGGTGTGTCAGTGCCGGAGAGACGGGTAGAGAAGACTGATATTAGCTTAACCAAATCCTCAGAGGAGGCAACCCTCTCTGATCCACTTCCAAATTCACTTCGTCCTTACCCATTTGGTCATTTGCCACACACGCTGCCTCTTGCGCTAACTGTGTGTGTGCGTGCATGTACACGTCAGAGAGAGGAAAGCCTGCCGACAATGCTGTGCATCCCCCCCAGTCCCTTCTCCCTCAGTCTGCCCCGTCCTTGCTTTACTTCTTTAAGTTGTTGCTGCTGAGGTCAGACTGGCACAGGCAGGCTTTGTTGTGAGCACAAGAGCGTGTGTGAGGGAGGGAGGGAGGGAGGGAAAAGGTACTGTTTTGCTGTTAAGCATTTTGGCCACAATGCCAGAAGTAGTCGTGGCTCGCCTTTCTGTTTTACTCTGGATGAGATGTACAGACGCACACTTGAACTCCAAACCACCTGTAAGCATTGCTGTGCAGACTGACTTGCATCCCGGTCTCTGCACATGCTATTGAAGTCTTTAAATACCCACTCGTGTGTCATCGATTGAAAGGATTAGGATTGAACTCTGGAAACCTTTATCATCCACTCTGTTATCGGAATAAAAAAAAAGTGGCGCAGGCTATCGGAGCAATTTAATAGAGGCATAGGAGGCATCTTTGAATCAGATAAGTAGCTTTTACTCCCTCGGGTCTCTCTGGAATCGTTTTTTTTCTTTCTATCCAAAGTCTCTGTCATGTTGAAGCAGGATGTAGGTGAGACGTGAGATTCCATTATATCTGACACACACGAAAGGGAAAAACCACACACAGGTTTCTATAATCATTTTTTCTCTCTCTACCTTTCCTCTCCCTGCCATCTCCTCTGTTTCTGTCTTTGTGAATACGAACTTGAACTAGACTATGTGATCTGCTCATCCTTTTTTCTTTACTTTTTCTTTATTCTACTCCAAAGTCTGCTGGAGTTATTCACTGGAAGTCTTTTCAAAGGTGCATTTGAAAGTAGTGTAATCCCAAATGACTCATCTCACTCTCTTTCTCACAGTGAGCACTTGTCCTGCGCCTTCACCTTCTTCTTACATGGCGAGAGCAACGTGTGCACCAGCGTGGAGATCAACCAGCACCAGCCTGTCTACCATCTCACAGAGGAGCACCTTACTCTGGCTCAGCAGGCATCCAGCCCCTTCCAAGGTGGGTCACTGCTGTGTGTTACCCAGCCTTCAGTGACGTGCAAACATGTGACATAACATCAAGTCACGTCGTCATGTTGTTGAATTTGGTTTATAATGGTTTCAGCTGCGTGGTGATGGGCATGTCGCTCCTACTTGTTATCATAGTGCAGGCATAGATATGTGAATTAGTTCAGCAGTCTTTTTACATTTTTCCTGAGCAGATTAAACTAGTGCAATATGAACAATTTATATCTTCACAACTATTGAAATGAATATTTAAACTGTCTTCTCGTTAAATTAGATAAAGACTTAGTTAACTGTCCAAGCATTTGTCCAGAGGTATTACTAAAGTGTCTGTAGAGTAACAAGACTTTGGTGTCACCTCATAATTTCAACCTGACCTTATGAATGAAGATCTGCTGCACACGAAGATTCCCCAAAGTCTGGTGACTGGCAAAAAATCAACACAAACAGGAAGTTCCTAATAATGTGTCAGGTTGATTTGATCTGCCAGACCTCACCCTCACATATTGTATTTTTTCAAATGGCAGTAAAATAATTTTTATGAGGGTTGTTGCTTGTTGTTTGCACAGAGATGCTTTTTTTGTATCTTTAATTTTGTGCATAAAACTACGTTGTAATCCAATAAAAATCTACCAAATAGTACAGAATGATCCCAAACAAATGAAGCACAATAAATATCACGGTTGCCCTGTATCGGCTGCAGGACTTTATTACTTAAGACTTAAAAAACAAAACTGGATTCTCTGGATTTTGCTCTTCAAACAAAAGGCTTATTTTTACACTGAATCAACACATTATTGCAAATTTTCTGCTGCTTGTCATTGTAAGTTTTTCTGAAATAGATTACACAAGTCATTACAACAACGTGTCTGCTGCTGAGGACACAAACCACAAAGTTTAGAATTAAAGTTGATGAATTATTCAGTGTGAGAAAAATGTCAGAGCTGTAAATAAAATCACAAGTTTCTGCCTGTTTAAAAGTCCAGAGCCGTTCAACCCCACAGCCTCTTGAACCGTTGTTACGGTCAAATTTATTTTCTTCTTTGGATTCAAAGTAACAGGTCACTCATGCAGAGTGGCAACTTTTATCTTACAGTTACTTTAGACTGTTGAACACGCATAAATGGATTTTAATAAAATACTAATACTGCTTGTTTACATTATTGTATTTTGCACAACTTTGTTGCTTGTGAAGCTCGCACACAAGAATTTCACTCACATGTGCTGTACCAATGTACCTGCACATGTGATGTGACAATAAAAGTGATTTGATTTGATGGTTAACAAAAGTGTAGAGATATATTTTTTCTGAATGAAATGGATCAGCAGTCTGTGTGTTCGGTGCTGTTTGTAAGATAAATCGTATGTGATCTTCTGTCGCGCTGTCTTTCGCTGCTCTTTGGCTCGCAGACAGCTCAATGAAAAGTCACACCCCATCCAAATGTTCGTGTAGCGACTTTAATATGCATAGTTTCATACTCGTGTAGGAAGAAAACAGATTGCTTTATGAATACGGTCATTAGATGTAAAACTGCTATCACACACCCATCCTGTTGATTCTTCTATTAGTAGAGAGGTATGAGTGTCGTGTCATTATCTAGTACTCGGCTCTTTCATTTGCATACTTTGCTGACTTGCCTCGAGTGTTCTCTCAGCAGCGTTGGACCGCACGAATGCGCTCGGCTGTGATGTAACGTGTCCCCCTGCACAGAGATGATGCAGAAATTAAAATCATGCATAGCTAAAATGAATGTTTTGTGGAAATTTGACAAACCAGCCCTCACGAGGCTTATCTTTATTTAATCTTTGTGCACCAATAAAAAATAAAAAAAATAAACCCAGTTGGATGAGACGTTTTCCCAGAGGAAAAGTTTGCCGCCTTTACCTTTCTCATTTATGGCTGGATAGATGTGATGCAGCTGTCCTCTTTTTCTCTGTACGCCCCCTCCAGAGTAATAATAGTGATCACTTCCTCCATTCGCCACAGTAATTCCTGTACAGACGGCCCCTTTAGTGTCTCTAGAGACCTCATGAAGGGAGGTGATAATACCTCTCAGTTAAAGACGAGTACTTTAGATAAAAATAAAAAGACTATCAGAATTTAGCATGCAGATACGTATGGTGATGTTTATGGGGTTTTCCAGTTATTTAGAAGGATTATATTGCTCACCAGCTAAGAGTAACTTGCGACTGTTTTGTTAGTCTTTAAATACTTAAATGGCAATATCTCGCCGAGTTTCCATCCTGGTCAGGTAATTGAGGGCTCAAGGTTTTCAGAGATGCACACTGACACCTCTTCTCTTTTCACTGAGTGATAATGCTGCTGAGTACGCTCATACAAGTGATCCACAGGAGCAGTTTATTAGAATGATGCATTCGTTTTTGTAGCATTGGAAACACCCTCATGCAGCCCAGCTATGTGAAACTGATGCGTACACCTGTCTCTACTGTGAGAGCGTGTGTGTCTGTGTGCAGGTGTGCGTTTTCACCGCCGCAGTGTGTATCCTCCTGGCTAACCAAGCATAGCACCGAGAAAGGCCTGACTTCCATCCCCCTTTATCCATCTATCCGCCCCCCCCCCCCCCCCCGCCCCCCCACTCACCTCTGCCAGCTTGGTTTACTGCGCGGCAGAGCGCTCTGGCGGGCAGACCTCTCCAGGATGTGACCTCATAAAAGGGCGCAGAGTGAATGTAATGAACTCTCAGCCCATTACACTGATCTGAGCACATTTGACATGTCTTCAGGGAACCAGAGATGGACTCACAGCCAGAGAGAGGGGCAGGAGGGGTAGCTCGAGAGAGGGGAGGATGAGGTGCGGTGGCGATCAGGGGGAGGGGGGTAAACCATTTCCATAATTGTGCTGAATTTGATCTCTCCTCCACAATTGGCCCGAGGTCTTACGAGCGCGTGTGCGCACAGCAAGAAGTGCAGAAAAGGAGCAGGGCTGAATTTAATCAAGGTTAATGTGATCGTCCATAGCTGGATGTTGTCGTGCATCTCAACGTAAATAACCTTTTGTTCTTCTCTCTGTTGGGTTGTTTTCGCTGAGGTAGTGCGTTCTGTAGGCTGAAGCGAAACAGTACGCCGAGGGGCGTTCGGGGCTCGCGTCTAGATGACGTGTTTTTATAGCTTCTTTCTTTTTTTTAAATGCTCTGAGGTTCATTTGACAGTAAAAAACCAAAATAACATTATTCCTCCAAGTCACCTGACTTTGTCTGGTGAAGCTCAACATTGCTTCCAATCTGCTGCAGTGCTACTTATCTCCCACTGCCACCTGCCAGCGCCGTCCTTGAAATATCCCGAAGTGTCGGATCTGTTTGTCACTTTTTTCCCTTTGTGTCCAAACAGTGTCGTTTAAAGTTGTAATCCTTAAGATTTCAGCCCTGGTCAGTTTGATAACGGGCATGGTTGGCTTGTAAAAGCAAGTGCGGTTAAATGCTGCAGAATTCTTTGAGCCCCGACTTTGTCAGAAGCACAACAGAAGAGCAGCAAGTGAATCTGTTTAAAGTTGTACCAAAAACAAACTTGGATTGCCAGTCAAAAGTGAGGATAATCAGGGTGTGACTTCAAGTTTCACTGAAACAGGAAGCAGCTGTTCATCTTGTCCAGAAGTTAGGTGTACAGCCTGCTGCCCTCTGTGGTTGCTCCTGAGCCTTTTCCGTTTCTCCACGCGGTATTTAAAAGGATCCGCTTGCAACCAAACCTGCCACAGCATGTGATTGTTCTTGTTTCCTGTTGCTCCTTCATGATAAGTCCACAGTTGGAAGCTTTTGATGCAAAGAGCTGAAGTTAATGATTCATTGTAACTGCTTTTTAACCTCCTCGATCATTTTTTGCCCCTCGTGTGTTTACTCAGGTGGGTCACTTCGATCCTGCTATTAAAAGCTAACATATAGGTTTTTAAAAATTGCTTAATAGAAATGTGTTAAATGGCTGCTTCCAATAACCTACTGAACATAAATGGGACTTTATCTGCACATGCTCAAAGCTCCAGGCTCTTTCCTGGAAAGACTATTTGTGCACACAGGCTTTCTTTTTCTACCCTCTCCTTTTTTTCCATTGTCTCCTGCCATTTTCCTATCATGAAAGCTGTTCTGCAGTCCAGCCGCTCAATCAATACCTGGGGACAGAGGCCATCGAGTCTAGTAATGACATACTAGGAAGGCAGAGCAGAGAGGGACATTAACAAATGCTCACTCACACACCCACCAAGCCAGTCTGTTCGTAGAACCATTATACCCCCCTTTCCACATTTCAATGCATAATAGACAAAGAGAAAGGAGAATGGATGCATAGCAAGATGGTGTGTGTGTGTGTGTGTGTGCATGTTTCCAGTTGGTTTCTGTGCTCATACGTATGCATTATGCATGTTAGTTTATGGTGCTATCTGCATTTGGCTGATGGATGTTGGTCTGTTCTGTAAGCTGACTGATGGGCTCTCTCTGCCACTCTCATATGTCTGTGAGGTCAAGTGTGTTTGCCAAGGACTGGCCCCTTTTATAAGCCTCTGTTTATGGGCTCTGAGAGGCTGCTGCTTCTCAATAATTGGCGTCTGGAAAGGTCAGAGCGCTCCTGATTCGTCCAGAGATGGCAGAATGACAATGAAAGGAAAACACATGTACAAAGAAAGACGAGATGAATGATGTGAAGAATTTAGCGACAATAAGAACAGACAGGAAAGGAATCGCAAGTGGTATGGATTTAGAGAAAAAAGGGACCAGGATGTAATGGGAAAACACGAACTAGTTTTTAAGTGTAGTTGTGGAAGATGTGATGCAGAATGGAAGATTCCCAAAGTTATGCTGACTCTTTCCTTCTTGCTGCTTTTCCTTCCTCCCCCTTTTTAGTGATCCTGAGTCCATTTGGTCTAAATGGAACACTGACTGGCCAGTCCTTTAAGATGTCAGACCCACCTACCCAGAAGCTGATTGAGGAGTGGAACCAGTTCTATCCCATCAGTCCCAGTGCCAAGGAGAACGTGTCAGAGGACAAAGTAGAGGACATGGACTGGGAGGATGAATCTCTGGCCTCTGTTGAGGTCCTCGTTGGTCAGTATTTATTTTGAATCCACAATCTTAAGAATACCTTTTTCACGTGTAGAGTTTCTAGTTTAGTTTGACTGATTTGTGATCCTGAACTTTTTGCATGTTTTGGTTCAGGTGGTGTGCGTATGGTGTACCCAGCCTGCCTGGTGCTGGTACCCCAGTCAGACATCCCTGTTGTGACCCCTGTGGGGTCCTCCCACTGCACTGCCGTCTACTCGGGTGGCCACCAAGTGCCTGCTTCCCAGCGAGAGCCCGCCATGTCTTTGGTGACACTCACCCCTCCCACATCACCCGAAGAGGCGCAGACAGGTAAAGACATAAGACTCCTGCTGAGTCCTAAGTTGAGGATTTCTCTTAACATGACTGGAAGAATTTGTCATCTTTTGTCAAATGGTCTGTTAACCTTCCTCTTTCCTTCCCCAGTGGACTCTCACTCGGCTCAGAAGTGGGTTAAGATGCCTTCATCATCTGATGCGTTTAGCGTGGACAGAACAAGTCACCACGGAGGAAAGATTCCACGCCGGCTAGCCAGTCAGATGGTGGAGCGTGTCTGGCAAGAGTGCAATATCAACAGAGCCCAGAACAAGTACGTGTGACATTGTGCAGAGTGCTTAAACATGAAAACTGCCACTAGGTATGCCGTAATGGATGCATCACCTATCGGTTACATTGGCTTTGCTCTCAATCAGACTTGTTTGTCTTCACCGTATGATTATGGGAAAATATTTGACAGTAAATTCAATTTAATTTTATTTACACAGCACCAAAGGCACTTTATAATGTAAGGTAGAGCCTACAATAATACATACAGAGAAAAACCCAACAATCATATGACCCCCTATAAGCAGCACTTGGCGACAGTGGGAAGGAAAAACTCCCTTTTAACAGGAAGAAACCTCCGGCAGAACCAGGCTCAGGGAGGGGCGGGGTCATCTGCTGTGATTGGTTGGGGTGAGAGAAGGAAGACAGGATAAAGACATGCTGTGGAAGAGAGACAGAGATTAATAACAAGTGTGATTCAGTGCAGAGAGGTCTGTTAACACAGTGAGTGAAGAAGAAACACCCAGTGCATCATGGGAATCCCTCAGCAGCCTACACCTATTGCAGCATAACTAAGGATTCAGGGTCACCTGATCCAACTATATGCTTTAGCAAAATCAATCTAGACCCGTGCATTAACTGGTACAAACATGGTCACTGATCATTCCTGGTTAAAAACATATTATTTCAATATATGTGATGAACAGGAAGAAACCTCTGGCAGGATAAGAGGAGCAGTTACCTCTGTACAGAAATACTGAGTGTGTATTACAGCGAGTTGTGTTTATATACGTATATAAAATGTAGATAAAACTGAAGATCTGATTATTGCTTATTTGATATTAATTAGAAATATCATAAATAACCACATTACTTGCACAGACATAGATGAATTATTCTGCTACATTTCTGTCTGCTTTTTATTATTGATTAAACTCTGAGTTCTGAAGAAAACCGGACAGATATAAATGTCGGTAGTCAAGTAATAGCTTAAAGTTTTAGGCCTTGGGTTGTTTTTATTATTCTACAGCAGTGACTCTGACACGTTGGGTGCACCTTGGGATCTGTTGCCTCTTGACCAAGCACAAAACGTTGCCTATCGTTAGCTGTCAGCCAAACCATTACCGCTCCAAGGAGGGTGATAAAATCAGCCGTGGCTCAAAGCTTTTACCAATCGCTGCTGTATGTGAAAGAAAAATGGCATCAAAAGTGGATGGGGCTGTTCACATAAATGCTGCTTGAAAGAATTGGGGAAATTGAAAAGTCTCAATAGAATTTCATTTCGACTTTTTATTTATTTATTTGAACTCCCTAGGCGAAAGTTTCCAGCTGCAACCAACGGTACCTGCGAGGAGGAGCCAAGTGAGAAAGTGGGAACCTGGGATTTTGTGGAGTCTTCACAGAGGTCGTACTGCAGCTGTTCGAGGTCAGTCGATGTGCAGTTCACACAGGTATTGCTCATATGTGTGCGCTCAAAGACATTTCAAAGAGGTTACATGGAGTCCACAGGGCTTTGAACACCGGCGCAGAGGGCCGTACTCAGCAAAATATCTGCAAGTTACATCTGCGTCTGGACTTTGACAAGCATATTATTCTTCACATTTTTCAATTTATCACTATTTTGTGTAAGCGACAGCCGTGGCGGGGCTGAAACCTCTGCTGGCTTGTGTGTTTCTGTAAGTCGGACGTTTTTATTCCCGCACTGACTGGAGTGATTTCAGGCGGAAAGAATAGTTTGACCTCTGATGTAGCTGTTGAGGGTGGTAAATGGAATGTGTGTTGTTAATGTGAACAAATAAGCTCAGATCATGTGTTTGCCCTGGTGTTTTATCAGTCTGAATCAGCCCAGCTGTCCTTATAAAGTCCTCACTGAACAACCTCCTCTGTATTTATTTAGGATAAAATAACACACCCATCATATGCATTAATATCATTTTGCATGCAGTAGTCTAACACCTTGTAAATGCTATTCTTTGTTTGCTTATGCCTGCAGACGGTTAATATTTGTCCTCTCTGGTTAATATATAGACATTCTTGTCTATCACATTTTATTTAATGACAGTTTTTAGATCATCGTAAACAGCATGCTGCTATGTCTGCGTCCCATGATCATCATCTTCTCTGCCTCCTGATAAACTGCAGATACAGGCAGCTGTTTAATCCGCTGAAACGCAAGCCTGACCACTCCAGTCTGCACATCTAACCAGTATACTCTATGCCTGGATGCTTGACTGGTTTTGTCAGAAGTCCAAACCAACTGAAAGAAAGTCCTGCTTTGTGGTTGATAATGAAGCGCTATCTAAAGTGGATCTGTGTGCGTGTTTGGGGAATCCTCTGCACCGGGCTCGTGCACCTTGGACTGCAGATGAGCAGAGTGAATTGGGCCAGTCAGCTGGAGCATGTTAATTTGTTGGAAAGCACCCAACTCTTTGGCAGCACATAAATGGGAAGCTGTGCGTTGCCAGTTTTACTGTCCATTAGCTTTGTTTTGTAGATGGAAGCCATACGTGTCTGTTTATGTTGACAGCTGAATGCGAGGTCACACACAAAGCCTGCTTATTAAAGAGGGACACTGATGTGTAAGTGTTGCTTGCAGCGTGAGTGCTGAGCCGTCAAAACGGAGGGTAAAAGATGACCTCAGACTATTTTTCTTTGAAACGTGTCTGATGGGATGTAGGAGCCAGGTGATACCAAGGTGAGGTACGGGAGAGGGGCTTTGGTGAGGTGGGTGTTCTAGCAGGTCATGGCCCTGGTGAATCCTGCATATATTTTGTGTCTTTTCTTCTGACAGCACTCTGTGAATGTGCTTCATTAATTTCTGTTTGGCTGTCTGAGGAAAATACAATATTGATGTTTTAGAAGATGATTTTTTTTCATGCCATCAGTTTGACTGTGAATAATTAAAAAATGTATGACTATGCATTAGCCTTTGTGGTTTAGCTGTTACAGCTTTACTCTGGAGCTGATCCGTGAAGTGTTCTCTGCTAATTGTGTTGGGATAAATTTGGGGGGCGGTGCTGCCTTGTTGCTCGTGAGCATAATTGGGCTAATTGATGTTTTATAAGAGCAACGGATGCGATGGCTTAAAAGGAAGTTTCACACGAGCTGCACAACTTCTCGTAAAAGACTCTCTGTATGTGCGAGTGTTTTGCTCCTTGTCATCAGTACGTCACGGTCTCACTGCATTTCCCTGTTTTTGCTCTCCTGCAGATACAAATTAGTTAAGCAGCGAACAGCCAATAACACGGGCCAGCCTCAGTCAGCTGGCCAGCCATCCCAACCTCCGACCAAGCACAAAACTGGAGGAGAGAAGCCAGAGAAGGGTGACAAGCAGCAGAAAAGACCCCAGACACCCTTCCATCATCGCAGCCTGGCCAGCGACGAAGCCTCCATAGACACAGAAGCAACAGCTGGACAAAGGTTGGCCCTGAGGAGTCAGGATGGAGCAAGATTTCCTAGTATTCGCTCTGCAGATGTATCTGCCATCCAAAAAGCCCCCCAGCTCCACAGTGGGGGCGTTAGCACTGGGCCATCAGAACAGGCCAACTCCCCTCAGCCCCCACCACTTAGTCCCCACCCCTGTGAACGCAGTGAGGAGTCAGGGGAGGGCATGAAGAACCCTTCGACCCCCAATAGCCAACACTTTTACCAGCCGCAGCCGGAAGCTTGCCTGGTCGGGGTGAAGGGTAGCAGCGAGGAGCAAGGAGGGCCAGAGGCTCTGAATCAGCACTTCCAATCCCATCAACCCAACCCCCACCCCGGAACCTCAGCCTACTCCGAGCCTCCTGAGCCTACCGTGTATGTGGGTGCAGCGATCAACCTGGAGGACGACAGCTCCCACGCACCATGGAGGTTATTCAACTTACCCCGAAGGAAAGAAGCCGAGCTGCCCACGCCGCTGCTGCCTGGAGACAAGTTGAGAGAGGAGGCAGCCGCATCACAAGACAACCTGGTGTCGGTCACAGAGTGAGTGGCAATTACACTTCAGTCCCCGTTCAGTGGCCTCTGTTTGGGAAAGCCAGCTATCCCAGCTTTCCTACTTTGTATACGGTGCCAGTGAGCCGCTTTGAAGCACTTTCAACAGCCCAGAAAAAAATAGTTTAAAAAAATAATAACACATCTGCCTCCTCTTTCCTCACCCTTGCTGCCCCTCCTATTCCTCCTGTTCAGTGTAACACTTAGCTACACACAGCTTTGTGACCTTTTGACTTCATACATCACCAATATGCAGGGCTAGCACTACTCAGTGATTCCTTCACACAAGCACAAGAGAGCAATGAGGGAGAGAGTAATGATGGAGTTGGATAAAGAGAAAACACTGCTATTGTAATAGAGGTGGAGCTGATAAAAGTACTATCTGCTGGTTATCAGTTTAGCAGGTTCTAGAGAGCATTTGACTGAGCTGCAGCTGCTAGTGAGGTATCACAGATAGTGGCAGCATGAAGGGTCCAGGGTGAAGACCAGGGTGGCCAGAGAGGGAATTATCAGGGAAGTTATGCAGTCCTGAGTGGGGCCGGCCACTTGGATGGCCTATCCTAGCTGTAATCCCCCCAGCTACAGCTCTGAATATTGGCTAAGCTGTGACCCAGGTCACTGCACACCCATCACCTTGCATCAAAGCTGGACAGGCGTGATAGGAGGACAGAAAAACACAGTTGTTGCTGGCAGGGAAGGCCAAGGATAACGCCTTCTTCTCCGTGTCGTCCCGGGCTGTTACATATGATGAACACGTAGGCCAGAGTCCGAGCTACAGAAGAGTTTTTGATGAGTGATGCAACAGGTGATAGTTCTGTGTGTCAGAGCCACCGTGTTCTCATAAAGCCAGCAGAAATGTAATTGTCTGACAGCAAACAGGAGGCTTCTTCTGCATGACGGCTGTCGGAACCAGTTGCAGTCACTGCCATTTCTGTAACTCCAGTAAAAAACACTGGTACATGATGTCACACCAAAACAGAGCAGATGGGGCAGTGTTCTTCTCTCACCCTGTTCACACACAATCGCAATCATCAGTTAGACTGCTACTTTATGAAGATCTTTACATTAAACACTAGGAGTCACTGCGTTTTTTATCCCCTATCCAGGGTGATGTCTACGTCTAAATGGCCACTCAAGGTTTCCGAAGAACGCGTGCAGATGTATCGAGCCAGGAGGAACCAGCATCTTGCTGCTGCTGTAACAGATGGAGATCACGAGCCTGAGGTCGACCCCTACGCCTTTGAGGAAGGAGATGTCAAGTTCACATTTTCCAACAAGAAGGATAAGTCAGGCGGGGAGCGGGAGCCAGGAAAGAAACACAAGGTAAGGCCAGCCAAGTGGAGGAGCGAGGAATGCTCCTCAGCTGTTAGCAGGATATTCATACGGCTTTACTGCGCGCTGTAATGGATGCATTATGCCGACCTTGCTGTAAAAATGGCCCCTTTTGCTTATTGTTCTTCTGACAAGAACATCAGACAGTAAGCTGTAAGCTCTGCCTGCTCTCTATTACATTTTCTCCTATATGTCCATTACTTTATTTAGATGCATTCAGAATAGATTTTGCAACATTTTCAGAACTGAAAAAGTGTCACTTTCTGTGAATGCAAAATTACCTTTTGCACAAGTCACCCACAAGGTACGCTGCAAACCAGCTCTGCCATGTGCCATTTATTGGATGGTCTTCATTCTCTGATTTAGATCAAATTGCTTATTTGTGTAACAGTAATCTTTACAGTTATAATTGTAACTGTTGCAATCTAGATCTAAAATAGAACCGCTAACTGTGACCAGCACAGTATCCACAACATCCTGTTATTATCATTTACTCACTTTCTTGTCTCCATATTTGTGTCTTGAGCTCTGTTTGCACAGGACAGGGACACTGACAGCACGTTGTACTAATAGTTTGTAAGGTGAAAATGCAGAGGGGAATGATCATGTCCTGAACATCGTTATGATTTTGGTGTTTTTCTTTTTTTGTCGTTGTTGTCTTCACTACATTTCCCATCAGTCTCTTTTCCTTTGTGAGATTTATGGCTGCTGTGCTGGTGAAAAAATGAAAGTTTACACTTACAAAGTCAGGTGGGCACAGACTGGAGATCTATTCACAGATAAAGCGTAAATGATTATGGGAGATGAGATGGGTAGTAGGGCTGCACGATTTAGCATAAAATGAGAATCACGATTTTTTGGCTTAGAATTGAGATCACGATTCTCTCACGATTCTCTTTTCCAGTATAAATATTTATTGCACTTATTAACTGCACATCAACTTCATAACAGTTGAGACTGAACATAAAAACAATAAATAAACATAAAAATAACAAATGTCTCACGTTTTGTTGTTGTCCTGCTTGAAATTCCGTCTCCACCGTTGCTCGACGCTGCGTGTATAGAGCAGGTAGTGCAACAATAGAAAAATAGTTGCGGGACGGCACTGTGTAGCGTTTGTCTAGGGTGTTGATCATTTTCCTAAATCCCTCGTTTTGCACAGTGTTGATGGAGCCATATCTTTGGTCAGGTGATAAGTGATAGCCTCCGTAATTTCTTTGTGCCTGCGGGAGGTCGACGGGTATAGGGAAGCGCTGTATAAGGTTCCCGTTATTGATGTTTGGGTGGTTGACCGGGACGGATTTTCTCCTGTCACTTTCTCGTCATCCCTGACGTGCTCTCCGTTGTTGTTTCCCTGCTAATTTTAGCATCACACGGCACAGCTTCTGTATCACGTGGTATAAGGCTCCGCCCTTGTCATTTGTTGAGCAGGAAGAGTGAGCGCTTGTTTTCATGCAGAGTACGTCCCGGATCAAAATGCGGTACAGTCGTCGTCGTCTTTTTTTTTTTTTTTTTTAATCGTTGTCATTTAGAAATGAGATCGCACATAAGTATGAATCGAGATCGCGATTTTCTAACGATTAATCGTGCAGCCCTAATGGGTAGCGTGCACTCTTTTCACAGGCCCAGCTTATTTAGCACAATATTATGTCTGCAGCTTGTAGTTGTTTAGCGCCAAATTTCAGACTTTGCTTATCTCCGTGAAAGTGTCGCAAAACACACAAATGTTGCTGGTAGTTTGTAAATCCCATGAAGTCTCCCAGTCGCACTGATCCCATGTAAAAAGGACTTGTTCCAAAAAAGAAAATTCCTTGTTGGTTTTAATATAAATTCATTTTATTCTAAACAACTTGTAACTGCAGCTTTAATATAAATGAGGAGTAAAAACTGCATGAAGTGACATTAAATATAAATAGTCGAGGCATGTTTGAGGATTAAATGTGCTTAGCTGCTTTCCTCTGATCATCATAATGATTATAAACCTGAGTCAGCAGATATTCCTGTCAAAGGCAGATTATCACGTGAGACTTTTATCGTGATTTATCTGTGGATTTGTCACCTTGAAGTCCAGCTAGTTTTAATGCTGGTTTACCTGCTTAGAAAACAGCTGTGCGAGGCGGTTTGGCTGCTTTTAGTTGCTCTTGTAGCCGCAGTCCATCGGCTATATTACAGAAAGCTGCAGTAACAGTTTGAAGAAGGCGTGTTGGTGCGAAGCCTTTTTGAGCATCACCGCTTTATTCCAAGCCGTCTTTCACTTAGTTGCCTGGGGTGAAAAAGGGACAAGAGGGCTGATTTTAAGATCCGGGAGCAGGCGAGTTAGAAAATAGGCCATCCGCATCCTCAGCAACGCTGCACTAAAAATAACAGGGCAACCACTTTCTGCATGCATCCGCTTTCACTGCCAAAGTCTAAATGAGCAGGAAACCATTCCTGAATCACTATTGTTGTTTGCGCCCAAAGGAACACCAAATAGTTAGCCTCTCCAATTTCCTTTGAGTTGTTGTGTTTTTCCTATTTGATCTGCCCTCTTCCTCCTTCCCCTCCTCGCTGTGTTCTCCTGCTCTGCTTCCGCCTCTGCGGCTTTTAGCTTCGGTTCCAGAGAAGGGCCACCTGTTGGCTGGTACGATTTTGAAAGGGAGATTCGATGTTTGTGTCCCCGTCCCCAGCGGGACGTCACAGTGCCACAAACCCGACTCACTGAAGCGTTGAGCCTTAAAAAGCGCACTCAACTATTTTCCTTCTCTTCTGTCTGGTTACGACCCCGCTGCACGCCCCCGATGTGTGCAGAAATGTGAGGGTGAAGGCAGCTCTCGGTGGAGTGAAGTCTCTTAAGAGCACTGTGTGCAGTGGAGCTCTCCCTCTGTCTGTCTGCTTTACTTTGTGTGTGCACATCCACCACATGCTCTGCGTGTGAGCGTGCACTGGTTATTTCTTAAACTAATAATTTTGTTGTCTTTCGGTTTGTTTTTGTTGTTGTTTTTTCCCCTTGAGTCATTCATCGTTGTAGCTGCAATGAATTTCACCTCCTACCTCAAATCAAATCACTTTTATTGTCACATCACATGTGCAGGTACATTGGTACAGCACATGTTAGTGAAATTCTTGTGTGCGAGCTTCACAAGCAACAGAGTTGTGCAAAATACAATAATGTAAACAAGCAAAATACAAGAATGGCTACATCTGAAACTAATAAATATATGTACAATATATAATAGTATATGCATTTCTGGATGTGTATACTAAATATTTTTCTGTGTGTGTGTGTGTGTGTGTGTGTACACATATTTTACAAATTAAATAGAGTAAACAATAAATAAAATACATAAAAATATAAAGAGTTGAGACATGTGCAAAACAGTGGCATTACTGTACAGTATGGAGTGCCACATATTTAATCTAAACCTTCAGAATCTGCCTGTGAAGGTTAACTTTACTGTGTCAAATTAAATCTTAATGTGAGATTAAGTCATTATTTTAATAACGCTTATTTGTCGAGTCAGACATATTTACTGCTCATCAGACTATTAAATCACTTACTGGCGACTCGTCTTGTGAGACGGAGAAGAAAGCTGGGCTGCTTTCGAGTCTTTTGCCAGATGCTAACACACCTTCCCACCCAAGGCTACGCTATTGATAAGGGGTTAAGGTGTCTTTGCCGCCTATAGATTGCAGCCTTGGTGGGGATGTTGTGCGCTGCCCTGGATTGGGCCTCTAAGGGAGACAGATTAAAGCCTGCGTTACTCAGAGAAAACCCTGGAGCGTAATGAAATCAATGGCCGGGACATAACATTGCTGTTCCCCTCTCAAACTGCTCAGCACACAGTGTACACACAACACGCCACAAGAGCACGCTGGCACAGAAGGCCAGGCCTCCCAGATATCGATGTCTGTGTAGGAGCCTAACAGGCCATTCCTTGGATCGTGATTTCACTCTGGGCTGCACTGGAAATCTTATTTGCCTCAGCAGACACGAGAATCTACTGCTCCCCGTTTGTCTGCCTCTCTCACTGTACTTTTGTTATTGATAGGTTGAATTATTTTGCACATTGATTGGATAAGGTAGCATGTGGCTTTTGAAATGGTTCTCTTTGTGTTTTTGTAGTTCATCAACTTTATTTGTACATTTTCTGAATCACAGTTTTGGGCTTAAAAGATTTGACACGCCTATAACCATGCAGTTGTGTGAGAATTTCATTGATATCGGTGCAATTTAATTTGAGAATATTGTTTAATGAAGCTATGAAACAGCGTGTCAGTAACAGTTCAGTGTTTGTGTTGTTCTAAGCAGCCAATCTCTTTTCTCTCTCACAGGGTGAGGATGGAGGGACCGGCCCATCAGATGGTAAGCAGCCTGTTTCCAGCATCACCCCAACACACTCAGTTGTACTGTTGCTCTCAGAAGACCGACATAGTAACTCCAGCGTTTTTCATTTTAGTATTCAGATGGATTTTGGCGAGCCACCACAGTGACTGAAACCTGTTAGCTACATTTCCAATATGTCAATAGAAATTAATTTACCAAATAAGTAACATTCATTCTCAATTACTTTTAATTTAAATCTCATATAACAGATTTGTCATGCTGAAAGCATTTCACTAATTGAATTTTTGGAGAATTCTAACGAAACGATCACAGCTCAGAGCAACGTTGCTGCCTTCAGTGGATTCTCAAACAGCCGCCGTCTACTTGTGGAAAGAGAGAAGTATTTACAGCAGTGTTTGTGTGCGCAGACCCTCAGCGTGCAGCGCCTCACAACCGCGTGACTTCCACCAGCCTCATCCACGAGACGGACCTGGTGGTGTCCATCAACGACCTGGACAACCTCTTCAACTCAGATGAGGATGAGCTGGCGGTCAGTAGAGATCTTGAGTGTGGTTTTGTGTGTGTTTCACTTTTGTGCCAGAGCAGTGGTACCTCTGGTATTTACAAGCCATTTGTGTGTGACTAATACCAGGAATGAATTAATAGCTATATTTACTGACTCAAAAATACCGACTTAATCAGGTGTTTTATTCTTTTTCGTCCCTCTCCCTCCTACAGCCGGGTTCCAGGCGACCGGTGAATGGAACGGACGGGATATTTGGCAACAAGGAAAACAAATCATCCATCTTGGATCCTGTACCCTGTATGTATCGCTCAGTCTCCCACCACTGTCTCTCTTGTGCCATGCCTCCCTAGGCTCCAAACACAGATGTAGAATCAGATTGGTCGCACCTGTGAGGCCCCTGAAAATTAAGAATTATACACTGAGGTTTTGCCAGAAGCCACCTGAGACATAAACACAGTATTCCCCACGCCTGGTATTCAGCTGAGGTTAAAGGTTTCATATCCTTTAATCCACTAAATGAAGTTCATGTTTTACAGCTCAAACACAGTTGTTGCTCAGACTGGATTTGGCCACCTAGTGGTGAAAAGTGTGACTGTTCGCTACCAGACAGCTTAGAAACCTGCTGCTGCTGGAAGTTATTGGTTTGTTAGTCTGAGGTCAGCTGCAGCTGAGATTTTCTAAGCAACAAAAACAAAATATGTTTCTGTTGCTTAGTGTTGGTTGGAGCACTGGGACACTAGAGCCTTTTAAAGATGCTGTATATTTCACTGTGAGGAAAATTGGTCTCAGATCAACCGTTGTCTTTAGTTTTATGTACAGCCCAGGGCCGTGGCCTTTACTTTAAATTGTGTGTGGTCTCCCAGATGCATCTCACAATAGCAAAAGTAGTTAGTTGTTGGATATTCCCTCAGCATACTGTGGCCATCTATTTATTTAACCAGGATTCTGCTGCAGACTTATCTTTATGTAAATGCGAGACATGTAAAAAGGAGCTGCTGGTTTCACTATCATCTACCTTTGCAACAGCTGAGTTTCAACAGCCCAGCTGAATTCTGAAAATAGTCTTGCATTGAATACCTAATGCAAATGCAAACTTTTCCTCACATGAGGGTGATAGTCCTGTTAGAGGAATGTAAGGAATTAGACATTCATTGGTTTGGTAGTCACATAGCTATAGCTGCCTGTAGCACCACCATGGCTGTCATATTTGATTACAGAAACATAAAACATGCATCAGCAGGCAGAACGCTTAGTAACACTTAAAGCTAAAATTGAAACATTTTTTGTGAAGCTATTTCCGTAGTTACTATCTTACTAAATGGTTTGTGAAGTGCGGTTTAAACATAGGATACAGACCTATAATTACTTGTATCCCCAGTGTAAGCTGTGTGATAACAGCAGTAGTCTTGCAATAGACGTTTGCCTTAAACCTCCTGCATTTGTTCCTCTTCAGACACGTTATAGCCTCAGTCTGACCTTCATCGTTACCCTCTGGTTCTTCTATTCTAGGTTCAGATCATCTAATCCAGATGTTTCCCACGCCTCCCTCCCTGGAGCAGCACATCATGGGATACTCACCTATGAACATGTGCAGCAAGGAGTACTGCACCATGGATCCCAGCACGGGCATGACAACAGTGGAAGGCCCTTCAACTCTAGGAGGGCACTTCAAGATTGAGGTGGAGGAGAGCTTCTGTAGCCCTAAGCCATCTGAGATCAAGGTGGGTGTGAGACTTACAGCTGACTGACTCTGTAGGGAGGATTTACTGCCAGAAACTGTAGATGTCAAAGCTGGTGATTATTGGTGGATTTGGTTTTTAAAACAGATTCGGAATCAAGGGCCCATACCACAATGCAATCTGCTGGATACCAAGAGCAAGAACAGCAATCTTTTGTTGTGATGCACAGAATTTAGAATTTCTTGTCTGTCGTGCTTCAGAGGTCTCTTCTTGTAGGGTGATCTAAACGTGCAAAAACATCTACTAGAAAATAAGGAAAAATGATCTTTTTTAACAAAAATGTAACTGGCCCAGTATCAAAGTAATCTAGTGATGCAAATATTGCCAACGGGATCTGGCCAGCACCAGTATGTCCTGCCTGTGCATGCATCTGATTTCATTTTCTGCAGCACGTCCAAACAGAACATGCAAACTGTCAATACAATAACTGTGTATCAGGTAATATCTGAATGTGAAAAGAAGCTGCCGCAGGATTTGTTTGGGATGCTTGTCATTCATCTTTTGGGTGTTTGTTTGTGGCTACCCCGCCCCCAAAGGACCAGACACAGTGATGCCTTATTTTCTGTCCATTTTGCAGGACTATTCTTTTGTGTACAAGCCAGAGCTGTGTCAGCTATTTGTAGGCTGCTCCATGTTTGCCCCGCTGAAGACATTGCCCAGTCAGTGTCTCCCACCTATCAAAGTACCAGAGGACTGCATCTACCGACCCAGCTGGACCATGGGCAGGGACATGCTCAACCCCGTGCCTGTGATGACCTACCTTAACAAGGACAGGTATGCTGCTCTGTTTCTGTGATATTATTTGGATGTTTACCTTCAGGTGTGACTCTGTAGGTCTTTTTTTCTCTCTGTCTTTTGACAGTCAGTTGAACTAATTCAGATATGTCAGCCTGTTTGAAAGAATTGTTCTGATTCAGGGCTCTAGTTGAGTGTGGTGTGCGAGGAAGTGTGTACCCTGCTCTCTGTCTGTCCACACAGCCTCTGGTCTATCCCTGGACACCACCTTAGCAGTCAGCTCAATTTCCCATGCATGGCTGCCTCAGGCGGAGCAGGGATCCGAGTGTAAAATGCCTTCTTGGTTGAAGGCGAGGATTATAACCGCAGTGGTGAGATGGGCCCCCACAGCGGCTCCATGCCACCTAGCTGCTCATAGCAGCGTGCCGGCTATAGTAGATCTGTCAGTGCTGCTGTTGGCTACACACATGCAGCTCTGCTATTTTCCACACAAACATGGAAACTTATTTCTGACCGTTTGGTTTTTCTGCCTTTCTTCGGTCGACCCTCACATTAGCTTTGTGTTTGCTGATTGCTATCTAGGCTCTGTTGCTCCTCTTGTACAATGATGCACTTCTTATTTCAGTATTAACCAGTGTTACTTTACTTTGTGTGTTTGACTAATACATGCATATTGATAAACTGCATAACAAACCATGTAATTTTCTATAAATAATAAAAACCCTTTAAAGCAAATGACTGAACTGGACCAAACGCTAGTTGTTAAAGATACGAGACGCGTTGCTTTTTACTTACAGGAAGTGCTCTTTCTCAGCTGGAAAGGTTGACTGATTTTTTTTTTAAATTGTTTTTTCCACAAGAAGTCATTTTTTTAAAAGCAGAACTAATTGCATCTGCGGGGTTATACTGTCGCCTGATGATGCAGATCATTTAAGAACATTTCTCTCTCGAGTACACTGGAGCATGACTGCAGATGTAGAGCATAACAAGCAAAGAAGGTGGTCAGTGTTTTTGGTTTAAATATTTGAATAACTGTAACATTAGTAAGGTTTTGGTTTAAGTTATTGGAACGCTAAGTTGAGCCTGAGTGGGTAGACAGAGGTGTCTATAAGCACTTTGTATATTGTTGCTATGGTGCTGCCTTGCCATCTGCATCCCATGGCGACTGTGTCCCGGCTGGAGAGTGTTGTGCTGGGACTTCCTTCTAATGGGTCTGCGCCAGGAGCTGTTCCCCCGACATGCAGCTAGGGACACGATGTGCTCACCCACCCCCACCCTTCTCTGGCTCTCTCACACACTCTGTCTCCCTCTGCTTCCTCACAGTTGCTTGCAAACCCAAAAATGTCCTCACCTCAGAGGGACGCTTGCTGAAATGTTTATTGAATGTCTTCTCCCTCTGCTGCCTTTTTTTGTTTCGCAGTCTCTCCCTTCTGCATTCGTGTTCCCTCATGTGTAAACATGTGTCTGAACCCACTCTGCGTTCCTTATTGTACTGCCTTATTACTCAAATTGTCTTCGCAAATTCAGCAAGACAGGTGGATGGCAGTATGCTGTTATCTCAAGCGGTGTACTGAATGTTACTGATCTGGCACCCAAGAAGAACCATGTTTTGCATACAACTGTGTGGTGTCTCCCATATCTTTGCACCGCAGTTAGACCCTCTGTCCAGGGGACTCGTGTACGTGAGACGGATCTAATTTGTGTTCTTTAATTTCTCTGCGTTTCTCAGTAACATCCCCAGTGTGGGCAGCACCATGGACCAAGAGTACACCCCTCAAACCCAGACGCCTTTCATGATCAACAGCGCTCCACCAAGTAACAGTGGTGGCACCGGCATCCTGCCCTCACCCGCCACCCCCCGCTTCTCCGCCCCTACCCCACGTACGCCTCGCACCCCCCGCACGCCACGTGGCCCCTCCAGCGTCCAGGGTTCAATCAAGTACGAGAATTCTGACCTCTGCTCCCCAGCGGCGTCAACCCCCTCCACCTGCCGACCGCTGAATTCGGTGGAGCCGGCCACGGTACCCTCCATCCCCGAGGCCCACAGCCTCTACGTCACCCTCATCCTCTCCGAGACGGTCATGAACCTCTTCAAGGACTGCAACTTTGACAGCTGCTGCATCTGCGAGTGCAACATGAACATCAAAGGAGCGGATGCGGGCGTGTACCTGAGCGACCCGGTCAGCGAGGCCCAGAAACTTTGCAACTGTGGCTTCAGCGCCGTGGTCAACAGGCGCTATGGGAACGGCTCGGGCCTCTTCCTGGAGGACGAGCTGGACATCATCGGCCGCGGCACGGACATCAGCAGAGAGGCAGAGAAGCGCTTCGAGGAGCTGCGGCTTTCCTCGCTGGAGAGAAATGGAGCCGGGAGAAGCGACCATATCTCGGACGAGCTGATTCTGCTCCTGCAGGATCAGTGCACAAACCCCTTTTCACCCATTTCAGTTCTGGAGCATGACGCAGTGACTCGGGGGCCAGGCGGGGCTCCTATACCCCCATGTGTACGGGTAGAGGAGAGGGACTACCGCAGCGACTGCTACATGGCCATGGAGCACGGCAGGCAGTTCATGGACAACATGTCGGGTGGCAAGGTGGACGAGGCGCTGGTCAAGAGCACCTGTCTGCACAACTGGGCCAAACAAAATGGTGAGGACGTAACGCCTTCAAGAACCTGCTTTTTTAATAGTTTTTGTTTTGAGAAACAAAATAATTGTTCTTTAAACACCATGTTTAAAGTCCATGGTTTGTTTCCCCCCCCGTAATGTTGGTGTTGTGATGAATCTCTGTCTCCTGTGTTCACCTGTCCTCCAGCAGTGGACGTGAGTGCGCTGTGCTCTCAGGATGTGCTGCGGGTGCTGATGTCCCTGCAGCCCGTACTCCAGGATGCAATCCAGAAGAAAAGGACGGTGCGATCATGGGGCGTTCAGGGTCCCCTCACCTGGCAGCAGTTCCACAAGATGGCTGGACGGGGCTCTTACGGTAAATCCCGTGTTAAACTCTGAGACCTCGCTGCTATTCACGCGACGCTATTAGCGATTGACTGTTTTCGTTTCCTGATACAGAAGATGAAGAGGTGTCAGACTGAGTAAAATCCCTGAATCTTGCTTGTCTGAGTGCAAAAGTGCTAACTGAAAAGAATTGCCGGTCAGATCCTTAGTTTGTAGCATAAGGATGATTAAGAAACGTTGTGGATGACGTTTGAATCTCGAGGGAGCAAAGCTCTGGAGACTGTCACATCAGTAGTGGGTGAAGCCCCTCTGCTGTGGTTCTGCTGGGAGGAGCTGTCACGTTGCTGGGTGACCTCACAGTGAAAGTTTGAATGTGACAGCTTACCAGTTAACTATTTTCACTCTTTGGTTTATTTCTTGTTGCTTTCGGCTTCTTTCCACCCACGCTTGGTTTTACCTTCACTCTTCTCCTGTTTCCCATCACCTCCACAGGCACAGACGAGTCCCCGGAGCCTCTACCCATCCCCACCTTCTTAGTGGGTTATGAGTATGACTTTGTGGTACTGTCTCCATTTGGTCTGCCCTACTGGGAGAAGCTGTTGCTGGATCCCTTCGGCTCCCAGCGGGACATCGGCTATCTGGTTGTTTGTCCTGACAACGAGGCTCTGCTCAGTGGTGCCAAGACCTTCTTCAGAGACCTCACCGCTGTTTATGAGGTAAGGATTAAATGTCCATACGATGCCCCTTTAGTTTGTCACCACACAACAACTACTCTCAGCACTTTCTTTAGCTAAATCAAACTAATGAAAGTAAATCTATGTATCATACTCTGTTTTTCACACGCCGCCATTATCCATTTTCCTCCAGTCATGTCGTCTGGGACAGCACCGGCCCATTTCCAAAGGCTACGCTGATGGCATCGTCCTTGTTGGTGGCAACGGAGCCAAGACCCCCGTGGATCAGCCAGTCAGTGATTGGTTCCTCAAGGCTGCCAGCAGCAACAGTGACACCTTCGCTAAGCTCAAACTCTATGCACAAGTGTGCCGCCACAACCTCGGTACGTTACGCTGACATTTCCTACCACGTGCTTGATTCTGTGTGGCTGCTGGTTGTTCTGGTGGATAATATGGTTCATTCAGCTCTTTGGTGCTGAATTTCCACCTTTTAACACCTCTTGATGTAGTTATTAATATATTGCTATGTGATAAAAAGGCTGGCTGGAGAACCTTGACTGCTTGAAAGCGAGCAGAGCTTCCAAAGAAGCGTGATCAGAGTAGGAGGATGTTGAAAAGTAGTAAATGGAGTATCATTTTTTATTTTCAGTCTGCTTTATCTTATTGATAAAAGTCCAACGATGTGCGCTCTTCTTTCCTGTGTTGTTTCTCGATGCAGCTCCATACCTCGCATCACAGGCATTAGACAGCTCTCTCCTTACGCAGCCCAGCCCCACACCCTCATCCAACCAGTCATCATCCACACAACTATCTAACTCCACCTCCAGCACAGCCAGCCAGCAGGCTTCAGTGAACGCCGCTGGCTCCACTGTTCCCAGCAGCAGCGGGCCCTCCAACAGCTCTGCGCCCTCCAACAACCTCGTGACATCGTCAGGCCAGACCGGCAGCACGATACCTGCCAAGCCCGGCTCCTTTCCCCCCTTTGGGAGCATGGGCGGCCAGGGCCAGGGAGGCGGCCCCCAGAGTGGACAGCTGGGACAGCAGGCTGGTACCCAGAATACCGGTGCCTCGGGGGACAACTCCAGCAGCCAAGCCCAGGGGCCCACAGAGCCCCCCGAGAGGTATTGTCAGAACACAAAAGCCCTCATACATCCAACAGAAAAGTATTAATACTAAACACTTTCATGCACAAAAATAAAGTTTAGCATTTATGATCTAAAGCGAATAAGTTGGCTGAGCGTAAAATGAGTCCTTGTATTTTCTGTAGCACTTTGGAGCGAGAGAAGGTGGGAGTGCCCACGGATGGGGAGTCCCACGCTGTCACGTACCCACCTGCCATCGTTGTTTACATTGTGGACCCCTTTAGCTACGAGGAGGCGGACAGGGGCGCGGGGCCAGTGCCCGCACAATCCAGCGTGTGGACGCTGGGTCTGCTACGCTGCTACCTTGAGATGCTTCAGTCGCTGCCTCCACACATCCGCAATTCTGTTTCTGTACAAGTAAGTAGATTTCAAAGGAGAGGTCCTGCATGTTGTTTTGATTTCATTCTCATCGTGGGAACTGCAGTGTTGTTCCACAACCATAACATGTGTGCTACTTCCCACTTTTCATGTTGCATGTAAAGAAGCATTGGTAAAGAGTTTAGAGTTTGGTTACCTGTCATTTTAAAAACTTTGTGTCCCTTTCGTTCTCTTCTGTTAAACCTCAGATTATCCCATGCCAGTACCTGCTTCAGCCAGTGCGAGGTGAAGACCGTCATATCTACGCCCAGCACCTCAAATCGCTCGCATTCTCAGTGTTCACTCAGTGCAGACGGCCACTGCCCGCCTCCACCAACGTCAAATCACTGACCGGCTTCGGCCCGGGCTTGGCCATAGACACTGCACTGAAGAGCCCGGAGGTAAATGCAGCAAAAGCCAGGTTGTAGGCGTTGTCAAACTCACAGTGCTCTCTTTTGGTCCTGTGAGTTAGTGTTATTGTCCGGGTATCCTCCTTTCTCTGATCGATCGAGAGCAAAGAGAGGGTGGCACTCCGACCCCAGCAGCAGTGTTTCAGGCCAAACATGAACCTGACCTGATGTGGTCCAGCCTCGAGCCCCAGCTGTGTTGAGTGTGCAACCAGAAAGAAATAGTTTTCAGACTTAACCATCCCCAGAGGGTTTTTTTTTTTGAAACTGGAACCGGACCAAAGGAACTTGTAACCCTCTGCTCCTCCAGAGTTTTCTTTCCATTATGTGCTTGGCTAGCTCCCTGAGACCTTCATAATGGGATCTTGACTCCCAGTTTAGACAAAGGGGTGCTTTAGATCAGGACCTAATTCAGCTGACTTCCTTCCTCACAGCAATGCTACCTTTTCCTTTTATACACTGGAAAGCCTTGAAGTACCTTGGAGAAACAACTGGGATATGGGTGGGACAATGGGACAGACACATTAGCATATTTATCCATAAATAATATGGGAAGTCAGCCAAGACAGAAGAGATCTAGTATTTATCCTTTGGTGCAGAAGAGGTGAAACATAAATCCTGAATCTTTTTTTCCATCTGCAGAGGCCAGAGTGTCTGCGTCTGTACACGCCGCCGTTCATCCTCGCACCTGTGAAGGACAAGCAGACAGAGCTGGGGGAGACGTTTGGAGAGGCCTCGCAGAAGTACAACGTGCTATTTGTAGGTTACTGTTTGTCCCACGACCAACGGTGGCTTCTGGCTACCTGCACTGACCTGTATGGGGAACTGCTGGAGACCTGCATCATCAACATAGATGTACCCCACAGGTAGGACTGCATCAGCGTTACAAACCTGCCATCTTCACAGTTTGGACCGTGGCATGTTTTTATGAAACAAAACCTGGCTGTTTAATATTACTCTACACAAGTGTTTAACCTCGATGTCACTCAGGGTGTCTGCTTCATATCTAATCTGCACGACGCTTAGCACTCAAATTTAGACAACAGGCAAGAGGTTCATCTTAGAGCTGGGCGATATATCGAGTTTTTAAAACATATCGATATATTTTTATACGAGATATAAGATGTGACAATATCCTTTATATCGATATAGTCTATGTTACGTTATAACTATAGTTGTGGAGCCGCAAGTTTGCCTCTCTTTCGTCCACTTTTGTCTCTACGCAACGTTACTCCGCCTCGCCTTCACTGAAGACAACTCCCCCTCCTCCCCCATTGCTTCACGTGCAGGCAGCGACAAGACGGACACGGCAAATCTCCGTTAACGAGTTACTGCACATCGACCCGTGCGTGGGGCTGGACGGCGTCAACGTGTTAACGAGCTAAACATGCTAACCCTAAAATCCTTGCATTTTCTCAAAAGTTGACAGCGCACCTTATGTATGAATTCTGGTTGTGTTTGATGGCCGTGAACCGATTTTATGTGGAACACGGCGCTCAGCAATCTGTCAAAAATGTTTTATTACGACTTTGGTAAGCTACGGAGCTGCACCGCTTGATGGATTGTCGGAGCATTACGGCTACCGAGGAGCCTTCGCGGAGTGATACGTACTGTGCTTCAACGTAATATTACCCTACTGTGTATAAGGACCATAAATGGCACCTGTTCAGAGACGTGGTTACGAAGAGGATTTCAAACTCAATGCTGTCAGTCACAGAGTAGAAGTTGGGAACAGAGCAGCTGTGAAATCTGTCTTTGTTACTATGCTCAGCGTCTTTTAGTTTACATTTTGACTGCACAATTGTGAGCTTTTTGTTATGCACAAAAACAACATTGTTTTCTTTTATTTATGGAGCATTATTATTTAATAAATGCTCATAATTTATTTTTGAGTAAATTTTATGTACATCTGCTCTATGTTAATAAAAGTGCCTGTGTGACATCTGGGACACAGCTTTGACTAAGAACTCTCTTTTTGTTCTTACTTTATGGCTTTTAAAAAAAAATATCGAGATATATATCTTATATCGCCGTCCAGGTAAAAAATATCGAGATATGAATTTTGGGTCATATCGCCCAGCCCTAGTTCAGCTTATCCTGCATTGAACCCCTGCTGAGTGGCTAACGCGAGGTTTTGACGTGTTTGTGCTGTGTGTGTTCTGCAGGGCACGGAGGAAAAAGGGGTCAGTTCGGCGTCTTGGCTTACAGAAACTGTGGGATTGGTGTTTGGGACTCGTGCAGATGACATCCCTTCCCTGGAGGGTGGTGATTGGCCGACTAGGCAGGATCGGGCACGGAGAGTTGAAAGGTAAGGAGGACAGTCGTGCTGATTCATTCATTCATTTATTTATTTATTTTTAAAGTTTGCCGAGGCCAAAAACCAGATTGTCGAGCACTGAAGTGTTTTCGTACCAGTGTACGATTCACTCAGTCTCCCCTTTGTCTCGCCTCTGTGTCCCAGACTGGAGCATTCTGTTGAACAGGAGAAACCTGCAGTCGCTGAGTCGACGTCTGAAGGACATGTGCCGAATGTGTGGCATCTCTGCCTCGGACACCCCCAGCATCCTCAGCGTGTGCTTGGTTGCCATGGAGCCACAGGGATCCTTTATCATCATGCCAGGTACAACGTGTGCGCTTGACAAAGATTCTAAATAAACGTACTGATTTAATGTACACGTCGTATCTGAGTGACAGTACTTCACCCAGAGAGGCAACGCTGGTGTGTGTGTGTGTGTGTGTGTGTGTGTGTGTGTGTGTGTGTGTGTGTGTGTGTGTGTGTGTGTGTGGCATGATGGATGGTAGGAGCGTATCACAATGCCCCCCCCTTCCCTTCCCCGTCCAGGGCGGATTGATGGCAGGGAAGATCGTGTACCTTTCGCTCATAAAGCACTACCTCTCAGATACTCATTGATCTCAATGCAGTGTGATGGAGAGCCAGATCAATGGGTTTATTTTGGGAAACGAGTAGGGGGGGATTGTCAGTGCATCATGCTGGGATTCTGTTGAGCTATGCCAAGCTGAGGACATCTCCTTTCTAAAAACCCCTTCAAGCTGAAAGAGATTAGCGAGGCTGTGTTAGCCTCAGATGACTATGACTAAGGGGGTTGGCACTAAATGTAACAGCTGTTCTGACATTCAGAATCTACTTTCCTCCGTGGTGTGTATATATGTGAGGACGCTTTAAAATACGCTTTGAAAACCTAATACTGTGATTTTTAGCTGCAAAAATTAACACACATGAATATTTAATCAGTTAATTCTTTCAATTTTGAATGCCGTAGCTGTGTTAATCAGTTAAAGCTCTAACTCGGCTTTTCTGTTAACATAGTCACGATGGTGCGGTGAAATTAAATCACTTTTAACGATTGGGATGGGATGAATTTGCTCAGCGAGCACCAGTTTAATCACTTTACTTGTACTAGACAAAAGGATTGTGAATGGATTCTTGTTCATATTGTGTGTCTTCACTGACCCTTTCTCTCTCCTCTGTGCGTCCTCTCAGACTCGGTGTCGACGGGCTCGGTGTTTGGCCGCAGCACCACCTTAAACATGCAGACATCGCAGCTTAGCACGCCGCAGGACACTTCCTGCACCCACATCCTGGTCTTCCCCACCTCTGCCATCGTCCAGGTCGCCTGCTGCAATTACACCAACATCGACACCAACATCGACATTCTCAATCCCACCACTGGTCAGTCGTTCTCCTTTATCTGTCTTTCACTCAGCAGCTGTTTCTTGTTTGTTTGTCTCACAGCAACCCCCCCGTTCAGTGCAGTTTGTTTCCAAATCCTCCCTGTTTACTTTTCTAGTCTGTTAAGAATGAATAGTAGTCATGGTTGCATACATGCTTTCTGCATCTATGGCACCCTCAGGGGTCTTCAGCTCATTTCTTTTGCGAAAAATACATTTGTTGGCAGAAAAAGAAGCTATATTTACAGTCACAATTTGCATTACAGTAAGTGGCACACTCACCCTCCAATCGCAGATCCTATTGAGCTGTTCTCTTCTCCACAGATGGCTCTGATGCTATCGGGATCTTGGCCCTGCTCGACCAGGAGAACGATTTAGTGGATCCAGACATCATCAACATCTCACCTACCACCTCCCCGGTGCACTCCCCTGGCTCTCATTACCACCACGGAGGTGATGGCAGCAAGGTACAACATGTACATAACGCACACACACGCTGTGCAACATGACGCTTAGAAAGCAAAAAGTTTATCTCGAGTTTCCACCTCGTTGCAGGGTCAGAGTACCGATCGTATGGAGTCCCACGAAGAAGTTCCTAACCTCCTGCAGCAGCCTCTGGCACTCGGCTACTTCGTCTCCACGGCCAAAGCCGGCCCACTACCCGACTGGTTCTGGTCAGCCTGTCCGCAGGCTCAGAACCAGTGCCCACTCTTTCTCAAGGTACTACTTAAGGATACTCCTGCATCTTTACTGGGGCTGTTCAATATGATGATATACATCTGATGACGATATGAAAACATTGTTTCATGTCACGCTATCGTTTGTTTCGTGGTGTCGCAAAATAAACTATTTATGGCAATATTGTATTTTTATTTATTTTATTTTGAAGCAGCCATATTAATTTTTTTAAGTTCTCTCTTTCTCTTATATTTAAAATAACCACACTACGGACGGACAAGTCACTGTTTTTATGTGTTGTCATTAGCAACAACGACGGTAAACCCAGCGTCTGCTTGTTTATTTTCCACATAAACCTTTCACAATAAAGCTCAAGATGCTGTTGAGATTTTTCAAAATAAACTAAAATGATGACAAACAGAAGGACCAGTCAAAACAAATCCAGCACCTTATTCCTAAAGGAGGGGCTGCCTCTGTAGCACGGACATGGGTTGGTTATGAAAAGTCTGACACGAACCAGAAAACTGTAATTATGCAGGAAGCCGGCCCCCACCTCAGACTCCACACGACAAACGTCTTCTACCACCTACGCAGCGATCACGTGAAAGAGTGTGGAGAGAGTTTACAGACGAGAAGCAAAAAAGAGCCGTCAGGTGCTCCAAATAAGCCTCAGACTCAAACGTTAGAGCACGCTTTTCCCTGCAGCACGCCACCTAATAAATACAAAGAATACAGCGACCTTACAACTTATGTCTAAAATTTATCGTTTCATGCATCTGTCAAAACACTCGACTCCAGGTGCACGACACTCAGCTGGAAACTCTTCACGCAAGTAGAGCTGCCCGAGATTCACAGAATTTTCAGAAAGTGTAACATTTTTGTGATTTGTATTGTTGTCGGGCTGATAGATGTCTTATATCGGGATATGAGATGTTGGTCATATCGCACAGCCCTACTAGTGAATTTAAGGAGCCGTCCTGAACATTATCACCCAAAGCCCGACACCAGTGTCCTGTGTGGGTTGCAACCCTGACCTTTTTTCTTACCTGTCGGGTGTTCTACTAAAATGCACTGACACTTTTTTACGACAGAGCTCTGCGTGGCCGTTATAAACAGTGCTGGTTGTTAATCCCGGGCTCAGCTGATAGCTCTGACCGCTCTGGCATAGACTTGGTTCACCACCCCAATAAACCACAGCTATGTCGGAAATGCAGTAAATTTGTAAGGCTGGTGAAGAATGTTGCTGCTTGAGCAAGTGTGATTGAAGCCTTGTGCGTAATTGCACACAATCAAAGTGTGTTGTACTTAGAATAAGGTCGTTTTGTTTTGTTTGCCTTTTTATCCATTGCTTCTGGAATTGGCTGCAGACTCACTGCTGCTACCCTTCTGCTGTGAAAAGAGCTGTCATTATTTAAATGACATGTAATGAAAGGTTGATAACTTCATTATAATGCCTCTGACGCCACCTCTTCCCCCCGTGCTTCCTCTCAGGCCTCTTTGCACCTCCATGTGGCTTCAGTGCAATCAGATGAACTGCTGCACAGCAAACACTCCCACCCCCTCGACTCCAATCAGACCTCAGATGTACTCAGGTAAACAACACCAGCACACACTCTGCATCAGGTCGAGTGCACAAATTACTATTACCACCCTGCTGACTGTTTCCAGGGTGAGTTTTCTATTTGTAGCCGATTTCAGACTGACGCTGGTTTGTGCACAATGCTGGTAAAAGTTGCCGCATGTTTTAATGTTCATCGATTGAACGTTGAAGCGTAACCGTTTTGTATGCCTGTGTTCCTCGGCAGATTTGTGCTGGAGCAGTACAACGCCCTCTCCTGGCTGACATGTGACCCGGCTACGCAAGACCGACGATCGTGTCTACCAATTCACTTTGTGGTGCTCAACCAGATGTACAACTTCATCATGAACATGTTGTAAACATCAGGCTGTTACAGGAAGAAGGCGGCGGGGGGTCATAATGAGTGAAAACCAGTGTACGGAGCTGGATCCTGCACCAAGATGGGATCAGATGGTTTTCCAAGCCTAGCCAGTCCTTCTCCACCACGCCGCCCCCCCCCCCCCCCCCCCTCCCCTCCCCCGTGAGACTGGATATTCTGTCCCTGTGATTTAAAGACATGCACGTAGAGACAAGGGAATAAAAAAGAGGGGAAACTAGAAGCTGAATTGCATTCAATGAACGTGAAAGAATGACAGATTGGTTGTCATGATATGTAGCATGGCAGCACAGTCACTGGCCAGTCTGTATCGATGAGACAAGTTTATCTGTAAAATTATTGGAAGAAAAGGGACATATTTGATCAAGGAAAAAACCCAAGAATGGATCTTTGGTTTTAAGACATGAAATTCCTTTTTATTCCTTTGGATGTAATTGTATCCAAACAAAATGCCTGCATTTATCTTATTTATTGTAAGTTTTTAAATGTATAATTTGTCTTATTTCTTAACCTCTTTTATATATAAAAAATGGAGAAGGTTTATATCACCTTCCTGCTTTAAAGCAATTGGTCTAAGATATATGTAATCGTCTTAATAAAAACACCAGAGGAAAAAATCCCATAAAAATGAAAGTCCCAGTAGGTTGCTTTTAGAGTATTATTTTTTGTAATGGAGACAGAATATTTGTATTGTCACAATGTACAGAAGAATTAGAGTGGAGAACTATGTTTCATGCCTTTGAGCGTGAAGACCTTACAGCAAAGCTGTAGCTACAGAGGACTTGTACAGCAATGAACTTCACTGTGTTCAAATAAAGAGGTACATTGTTGTATATAGTATTTTATACCACACATTTAGACACAAAAACCAAACGGCAATATATATAAAATAATTCTATATGAATGCCATGCCAGCAGTCGGTGGTGTGGCTTCTGTTTTAGGAATAAAGTGCGTCAACTTATTTTCCTGTGCTTGTGTTTATTGCCTGGGGGAGGGGGCTGTGATGTGCAATTGGACAAGGACACCAATAGTGCAGCGGAGTGACAACTATTGGCATCTCTTGGAAGTAGCTGACCTCAGGTTTAATCTTATTTCTTTTTTTAATCCGTTTATTTTTCTTCGAGAAGAAAATGAAAGCAAGACCGTGAGAGAGACATGCAGTGTCCTTTTCAGCACATCCCTTTATTGTAGCGCGCCTCTCCGTACTCCCATTGGCTGAGGTCTGCCTCCTGGCACCACTTCTGATTGGTTATGGACACATTTAGACCAGTCCCATTTCAGTGTGAAAGTAAATGTGTGGTGTAAATGAACCTGTTATGGATGGCTGCCCGTTGGACATGCAAAGACAAACATGTTCTGTCTGGATGTTTCCTCCATCTACTGATGTTGCTCTTTATCTTTCATATTAGCCAGCGTCTGTTGGCTTGGAAAATTTGACCATTAAAATGTATTTGGTCTTATTTTGAGTGTAGATAAATACATTCAATATTTAATAAACCTATGAAAGTTTATTTTTCCATGTTTTCTTTTTTGGAAAATCATGGTTGTTTGCAGTAACCATCTGCGTCTAATATACAATATCTCTGCAAGCTTGTTACCACACTATTCACATGTGGGAAAAGGCATTGGAATAACCACGCAGAGCCATTTGAGTGGGATATTTTGCTTGTAAATGGCTGAGTTGCCCCTGGGTGGCATGTAGTAGCAGCTGGCAGTTCATTCTTTTGATAATTTTCTGCATTTCTTCTCGCTGTCAGCGACAGGGGGATAAACGGGTCCTGCTCTCCGTTTTCCTTCCTCACCAACTGCTGTCTGTATATTCTTCAAAATGTGGAATTTATACTGACACCAGAAACTGTTTGGGTAAGTACAAATCAAGATTAAATGGAGTTAGAAATGGGCAGGAATCTAAAAGCCCTAATATCTCATCATAAGCGGTATTTGCAAAACATTAGTGTAATCAAAATACTACATATTATTATTTTTTAACATTTCCACCAGTCTGGCATAAGCTAGAATAAACAGTTTCCATTGTTGTCTGTCCGTTATAACATAGTCAAACTATAAAAAATCAAAGCGTGTGTAATCTAGCTGTAACTATGAAAGAATCCCCATCATATACACGCGCCTATGATCAGAGAGCTCGCAGCACGCGCAGGCTGGAGTAGTCTTTGTTCGGTCATTGCTGCTTCACGGCACCGACGACATTGGTGCTTTTGCTTTCACAGTACCCACGGTGTTCCCTGTGGGTAACGATGAGATTTAGGGTATCTATAATGGAGTGAAAGTGCCAAACAACGGCAAAGACGTTTCCATAAACGTGCCGGTGTTGTGCCAAAAAGTGATTTCCAATGTTTCCGTGTATTTTTTATGTGTAATATCTTTACGTATGTTGGTAAATAGACTTCGGTGAACAGCGTTTACAAAGGGGTTATATATAGAATTAAAAGATTATCTGTTTTTTCAAGTATCTTTATAACTGTGTTATTGTACTCACATTATAACCAATCCGGTCCTTTTCCCCCACTTACAATATTTTTACTGAACTATTGTAATATTTGCTGCCATTTCTGCTGTCTTACTCTTACAAAAGACATTTTTAATGTTAATGAGATTTTTTTTAACTGCATAAATAAAGGTTCTATAAAAGTCGCTGCCAAAAACTGATTGCGGCTTCTACCTTGTTACACGAATGTTGTTTGTGGCTCAATATGACTTTGTGTCATCCATGAGGGATGCATTTGACATATGTTTCACATATTATAGGCCATCAAGTTACTTATAGCAGTTTAAATACGAGCAATCAGTTTTTGGCAAATACCGGAAATCAGTTTTTGGCAGACAATCACTTTTTGGCACAACACCGGCACAATCCAGGACAAGTTCCTCTGGGGGCTCTCCCCGATCGTGCGACCGCGGGGGCTGACGGTACAGTCTGACGTCTGAAGGCCTCCGCGGCGATAACTGTTTGAAACAGTACGTGTCATCTTAATGAGCCAGGTAAGG
Organism: Astatotilapia calliptera; assembly: GCF_964374335.1. Taxonomy (NCBI): domain Eukaryota; kingdom Metazoa; phylum Chordata; class Actinopteri; order Cichliformes; family Cichlidae; genus Astatotilapia; species Astatotilapia calliptera. Next base: position 1,764,571 of record NC_137431.1, read on the forward strand.
GCGTTCTTGTGAATTCGTGTATTTATGTTACACTTACTTTATAGCTTAGACGGACCCGTCAACTCAAGGTTGTCTTGTGACAAACTAGCCTAGCTTTTAGCTTGCTAGCAGTATGCTAAAAGTCTTTCCAGAAGCGAACTGAATGAGTGTTAGCTACTGCTAGCTCATATGTAGCCGTAAAAAACCCAGCTAAGTAGCCGAATTGCTGGTGCTTTAAAAGGCATATATTAAAGATTTCTGAAGGTGAGTCCAGATGATATTTTCACAACAATCCAGTAAACACTAGTTCATGTATTACTCCCAGCAGTTGTTAGCATTTGCTTCAGTTAGTGGTTATAGACGGCTGTTATCTTGTTTCTTTAGTGGCGTGTAACAGCGTTTCTGTTTGTAGTGACTAAACCTATGAACAAGTTATCAAACAAAATCATTACCATCAGCGTACAAGTTACTCTCGCGTTAAAAATGTATATCGAGGAATGAATGGTCACATTATGACAACCGTTAGCTCTGCAACTTAAAGTGTATGTACTGTTGAAAGCAGACTAGCAGACTGTAGAAAAAAATGCATCCAGTTTTCCTCTTTAAACCGTCAGTTTTGTCTGTTTCCCCCAAGGTGTATGCACGGAGCGATGGGAGACAGTGCAGGGCTGCAGTTTGTCAGCTCCTATGCTTTTGAAGCCATGCAGAAGGTGGATGTAGTGCGCCTGGCTGCGTTAAGTGATCCGGAGCTGAGGCTGCTGCTGCCCTGCTTGGTGAGGATGGCGTTATGTGCCCCCGCTGATCAGAGCGAGTCCTGGGCACAGGACAAGAAGCTTATCCTCCGCCTGCTCTCTGGGGTTGAAGCCGTCAACTCCATTGTAGCACTTTTGTCTGTTGACTTTCATGCCTTGGAGCAGGACGCACGGAAGGAGCAGCAGCTTAGGTATGACTTATTTTCACATGGTAACACTATATACTGGCACAGTAGTGGGTTACAGAGTGGGAAAAGCTGCTTATCGGGTCATACATATACAGCTATATTTGTTACTGTGTTTTAAAAAACAAAAAAGCCTACTTGGAGTTCATTTTAGCAGTATACATAATGTACCGTCTCCTCTGCTAGGCACAAGGCAGGTGGCTCTAATGCAGAAAGCATCCTGGTGTCACAGCTGCAGCACGGCCTAACTCTGGAGTTTGAACACAGTGATCCCCTCAGGAGACTCCGTCTGACCCTCAGTGAGCTCCTGGCTATCATGAACAAGGTACAGTCAAAGCTCCCCTTATAATTCGGTAGATCTCTGGACACTGACGATGATAACTGAGCATCCACGTTGTAGAAATGTGGAACAAACATGTCACGTATACCTGGGACAGCTGTGTATATGTAAAGAAATGGAAGTATGAATCATTAATGAGTGTCACCTGTGGACTACAGAAACAAGATTGTGCTGCTTTCTTTAACTTTTCATTAAATTTGAAGTTTCTATCAGAATTACGACTAAATCTCTGCCAGCTGCTCTCGCTTGGAATGAAATTAACTGCGTGCTGCTGTTGTCCTTTAGTAGATCCATCTTCATCTAATAGGGTGAGTTGGGTGATGCGTCCCTGTGGCCTGTTTCACATTCCCGTGTTGTTTCTCAGGTGGCAGACTCAAATGGAGAGTTTTTCTTAAAGTCTTCTGAACTCTTTGAAAGTCCTGTGTACTTGGAAGAGGTTGCGGATGTCCTCTGCATTTTACAAGCAGGTAAAAAAGATTATACATTATAATAGCATTGCATTTAATGCAGCAACATTCAAAAACTAGAAAATGCATTTTCTGAAGAAACTGCAGTGTGAATGCTGATAGTTGAATGTTTTGAGCTGAAATGAAACAATTGCTGAATGTTAAGTTAAAAAAGTTGAATGAGCTGAATTAGGGATGGGTATCGTTTAGGTTTTATCCGATACCAGTACCAAACCGGTACTTTTGAAACTGTGCCGGTGCTCAACCGGTGCTTAAAGAATGGAGAACACAAAATCGGTCCAAAAACCTCTCATGTTCAGCTGTTTTTTTTGTAAAAAGATAACAATGTTAGCCTTTTCTGCAGCTATGGGGCATATATGGTATCACTCTTGGCTGGAAGCAGGGCTTAATCAATGGAAAAAACACAAACTTTGTCCAAAACCTCTCATGTTCAGCTGTTTTCCACTTTTTCTTTGGTCATTTTAGCCTTTTTGGCCAGGGTGAAGGGAGCATCTGCCATCAAACAAGAAGACAGCCGCATGTAGCTATGATGGTGTTTGCTAGTTCACCTTACCTGCATTAATGTAATAATGTGGTTAGCCTACTCAACGTAAATTACACACGAACAACATGAAGCTACTCACGCAGAGAAGAACGGCTGCTGCTGCATCATCATCCTCATCATTTCTGCTACACTGGCAGGGCTAGGGGCCAGGACTCTCCTCTTCGGGGTTTTGGGGGATGTTGCTAACTCCGGGTCTGATAACAGGCAACCCACCCGCAGTAGATGTGCTCGGTGTGAGGTCTCGCAGCAAGCTATCAAATACGGCGCATTTCTCGGCTTTAACAAACCGCTATGCGTCGCCAGGTGTTTCATCGGATTTGAGGTGTTACCTCCTTTGACAGTATCACAGTATCAGCTTAAAGCACTTGTTGCTGCTGAGTTTGCATCTTTTGCTGTGAAGTACAGCCAGACTTTGACCGCTTCGCCTTGGACATTTTAATCTGTAGCTCTGCTCTAAAAGAACGTACGTACCTGGACCCGCCTACTACGCTCACAAAGGTAAAATGATTGGCTAGAATCCAAAGTGTATGACACGTGCCATGATGGCACTGGATACTGGTACCCATCCCTACAGCTGAAACATATTGAATAATTCACCTGAAAGATAAAGTGGAGAACTGTTGAAAGCTGAAGTTCACACAGAAGAAGTTTCAAAGTTTGAAAGTAGATGATGTTAAAATGTACATTAGAAAAAGCTGAATTAATTTTTTTTAGAAAAACAAAACATCTGAATGAATATTGAAGGTTCATATTCTTTTAATCACTGAATGACTGAAATGTGGGAGATTCAGCTACAGACAGGTAAAGGGTGTCAGTTCTAATAACCCCTATCAGCTGGGGCTGGTAGGTGTGGAGCTTGCTACAGGGGTGCTACTCTACCCTGCGGAGAATGAATATGATTATCTGAAATTCATCATACAGACTCAGGGTCAGCCACCAGATCGTGTTCTAGACTCTGGCATTTACACTGATGACTATTTCATTGAAGACGACTACAAGCAACAGCGCTGGACAGATAAGACTGACCAACAATTTCAGTACGAGACAGGATATCCATCCCTGGAGACTCGATACATAAAACTTAAACGTCTTGATGACCTCGAACAAATAACGAAGGTTAGACGAGGACCAGAAGATGGCCAAAGCTTATTTGTCAGCTTAATTAAAGAGATGTTGGCCTTGGATGCACACCAGCGCATAACACCCTTGGAGGTTCTCCGGCATCCCTTTTTCAACCCTGGCCTCTCTAACAGGTTCCCATGTATTGACACTGAGAGACCACACAGAATCTCCAGAAGGGAGAAACAAAAGTGTGGATCATTGGGTCAAGCTACATCAGATGAGGCAAGAGTGACGCAAAAGAGAGGAGAACATTTCGGACTTAATGCCAACGTCCAGTGGTTTGGCAAAGGAGGGATGCGCTGGAGCGGAGTCCTTCCTCGTTTTTATGAGGAGCTATCCACACAGAGACCACCTGACATATTGGTAATCCATGCTTGGGGCAATGATTTGGGACTCATGTCTGCTTATTAACTTCTGTCATTGAGAAGGAATTGATGCAACTGCACACAGAGTTCCCTCAATGACAATTGTATATTCATCCATCAACGAGCGTCAGTTGGGAGATATGGAAATCCAGGCAAAATCAATAAGGACAGGCAGATCGTGAACGCCAGCATTAGAAAGGCTGCTGGAGTGATTATTGAGCATCCATGCTTGAGGTTTTTCAACAACTCCATTTTTTTACCCGACGGAGTTCATTTAAACAAGAAATGCACTGAAAAGCATCCGCTCGGCGTCTTCAGTCACCTCACAGAAAACCATATGTTGTTTATTTTAGGCAACGTGAGCCACACTCTCATTTTTCTTTTCTTTTGCCTCTCACCCCCCAACCAGCCATGACAGATGGCTGCCCCTCCCTGAGCCTGGTTCTGTCAGAGGTCTCTTCCTGTTTAAAGGAAGTTTTTCCTTTCCACCGTTGCCTGGTGCTTGCTCTCATAGGGGATCATTTGATTGTTGAGCTTGAATTGAATTGGATTGAACAACATTTTAAACATTCAGGTGAGAGGTTCACATTGTAGGGAGCACTACAAAATCTACAAATAAAAAAATTGTCACGAGCGGCAAATGAAAATAAAGAAAACAATTTTTGAAAAACATCTCTTGCTGCTCTGTTGGCATGGCAAAGTGTTGAAAACATGCCGAAGCTCAAACACTAATTGTTTACTGCACTTTGTCATGCAGCTGATTTCTGCTTGAAGAGCAGTCTGCAGCCAGCCACTCCCATCTCCTCACAGCCTTGTCTTTTTCTTGTAAAAGGCAGTGACTTGCTTTTTGATAAATACAAAATAACTGAAAAATCGAAATAATCCAAATAATAAATAATCCACTGCTCCTGAGAGTTCAGAAATAACGCAGCATATTTAAAATAACAAATATTTCTGTAAACATGTCTGAAAACAATCCGTTTCTTTGACCCTGCCGTCTGAAGTGTGTTTGGATTTTCTCCGTCTTAGAGCTGCCTTCGCTCCTGCCGATCGTGGATGTGGCCGAGGCTTTGCTTCATGTCCGCAATGGTGACTGGTTTCTGTGTCTGCTGGTTGCCAATGTTCCTGACAGCTTCAATGAAGGTAATTCATCTGTTGCACAACGCTGCACATTCTGTCAGCAGATAATGGAAAATAGAGTGGCTGATTAATTGACAGGAATAGTTGGATATAGTCAGTGTGGAGGAAACAGGACTTTATCTGAGATTACCTCCAAGGTTTCTCGCTTTATTAGAATTACACACTGATATCTACAACTATATGTGTTGTTCTTAATGCTGTTCACGGCAGTGGACCGAGAGTGCAGGCATTTGTCTTTGACTGATGATGAACATTATTATTATGTCATCCTGACTCCCCGAGAGCCCTTTGAGAGGCTCTCTGGAATAAAACACTCACTGTCTCCTTATCGCACAGAGTGTCAGATCCATGTCAGGCGCAGATTTGTGCTGCGTAGCGGTGATCATCACAGATTCCTTTTGGCTTTGCTGCTGCAGTTACTCTTTCATTGACATGAAAGTGCAATGGATTCATCCTTGGATGAAGTGTTTGTAAGGTTTGCCATGTTAAACACCAGCTGGCAGCCAGACTTCACCCTGCCGCCTCATCAATGGTGTATGAATGATCCAGGAGCAGCACAGATGGAAACTAATTCAATTTCAAAGCGTTGCCATAATGCCAGCTACCAAATTTACTTTTAAACAATATACAGTGGGAAAGTGAAGGACAAATATGCCAGAGAATTGATGTAATCATGGCTGTTGTGTATTGAAGGACATAACTGGGATCTGGAAGTATTCAGATTATACAGTGTTGAAAGTCTGCATACGTTTCTCCTCATTTGCTGTAAGGATATAGTAAGCAGAAGGTCCACAGTGTTTAAGCGTGCCTCTCTGTTGTTGCAGTGTGCAGAGGTCTGATTAAGAATGGAGAGCGTCAGGATGAGGAGAGCGTAGGTGGGCGGCGCAGGACTGAAGCGCTCCGGCAGCTATGTCAGATGAATCCCTCACAGGCTCTCAATATCCGGGCTATGGTGGTAGGTATACCGTTAGTATAATGGCGGGACTGAACTCACGCCAAACTCCCACTTTATTTACAGCATCCCAAAAGTCATTTATTTCAGATGAGAGATGAGTTCTCCCATCTAGTAGCTGCTCTTTTTCTACTCTGGATGCACATTTTCTGCAACATTCATTCTGCTGCCCTGTTTTATCCCATTAATTATGCATGTATTAAATCAAATTAATACTCGCACCAGCACATTTGGAGCATCTGCTCCTTTTTTATGAAGCACTCTCCTGATTAAATGTTTGGATAGCACGACGGTTGTGTTTGCAGAAACATAGCCGCATTAAATATTGATTGTGATCTCAATATAATTATTTGCCGTTAAAACATATCTTCCATAATTTTGCAGTTTCTCTTGGTAACAAATTTAACGCGGCACCCCAGCAAAGCTCATCTGTTTCTCTGCCTCGCTAAACGTAGCCTGCTGGTAATGTAACAGTCATGCACAGATTTCAAGAATGAAAATCAGTTTGACAGACAAATGTTGTGCTTACACCACTTTGTTAAATGATGAATAATTTGTAAGCTGTAGACGTTTGTTTGCTTTTAGCTCCTAAACGTCACTCTTTAGTTATTATAGACTTGACTAACGACTGGCTCTGCTGTGCAGGGAACTATTTTCTCTGCTTAAATCAACTCACCTGATAGAGGGCAGTAAAAGTGATAGGATTTTGCTCTTTAGTCATTTATGTTGTGGTACTCTTAGTGACGCTGTCCCCGAGGGGGAGAAATGAGTCTTATTTCTATCGCTCATAGAGGTTAGAATGTCGGCTATTGAACGAGGCAGAAGAAATTCATTGCCTTGCTGAATGATTCATTAGCAGAACTCGTACTTGGCTGGACTTTGTGGTCTCAAACAACAAGGTCTGGGAATTGATGGGATCCAGTGCTGAAAACAATGTCTGGTGAAGGGCAGTAGAGCTCGCAACCAGCAAGGTCAAGCAACGCGTGATGTTAGAAAATAATGTCGAGAAACATTAATAGTAGGATGACGAGGAACAGTGAATTTAAACAACAATGATATTTCGTTTGCACAGAAAAAGAAGACGACACTAATACAGCAATGCAGGCTTGTATTAGAACGACACCCATATTGCTAGTTCCCCTTTTTTAATTTCCTTTATTTTCAAACCTTGTTTTGGCTCATAATCACTCACTTAGCAAGACAGCTTCTTTGCTCATGTTTCCCCTCAGTAAGAAAAGGAGCTATACAGGGGTCTCGAACTCCAGTCCTCGAGGGCCGCTGTCCTGCAACTTCTCCATGTGTCTCTGCTGCAGCACACCTGAATACAACTAATAGGTCATTAGCAAGACTATAGAACTTGACTGCATGCTGAGGTGGCGACCCCTAACCCTGCTCAAGTAAATGTGTTTGGAACAATGTAATTCCAACAATGCTTTTATTGCACCGTGTTCATTCAGTCATGAGCTGCTGTAACATGAATCAAATGGCTGAATTGCCACCTCAGCATGCAGTCAAGTTCTATAGAGTCTTGCTAATGACCTGCTAGTTGTATTCAGGTGTGTTGCAGCAGGGACACATGGAAAAGTTGCAGGACAGCGGCCCTCGAGGTCTGGAGTTCGAGACCCCTGAGCTATACCTTGGAGACGCGTGTCTTTGCAAAGACCGGGAGCACATCAGCCCATAGTGATAATCAAACAAACATAGACGTAGTCATTATGAAAGAACATGATTAATATTTGATAGAACAGGTGACGCTCTGTAATTGACTGTGGGTGCTCTGTGTGTTCCAGGTGGAGGAGTGTCACCTGCCTGGTTTGGGTGTGGCTCTCACTCTGGATTATAAACCAGATGCAGCAGATGAGGCAGTCAGTCCTCTTGTGTCTTATGTCAGCGGACTGCTGCTTGGCACCAATAGCAAAGTCCGTACGTGGTTCAGTATGTTCATTCGCAATGGACAACAGGTAAGGCCCCGGTTGACTCTCGTATTTCCTGACAACACATAAACAGTCACTCCTTTAGGTGCAAGAGGTGGACCACCCACAATGTCCTCAACATGCTGGATTGTTCCTGTGATGTTTTTAAAGAACAGACAGTAATACAAACACTCGCTGACATTCAAAATGAGATCCTGGTGGGAGTATCTTTCTTGTATTACTCGGTGTTCAGCGCTCGAGTTGGATTGCCCCAAATTTAAGCTAACATTCAAAATATCACAGCAGATATAAAGGAGATCACGAGTCTGGCTATCTGCTGGCATTTCTTGCAGTTTATGGAGCGCAGACACGCTTTAGTCAGCTTTTCACTGTAAATGTCATCATTTGTTTAAATTTCCCTTTCATAAAATGTTGGGGGGTTTTTAGGCGATAAAGCTCTGAGGAGGAACGGAGCTTCTGCTCGCCATTGGAGAAATGTCCTAAAATGTTCCTCAAGTTGCTGCTCATGCAACGAGTCAGTTAATGATCATAATTATCAGATTTGTAAATGAACTTGGGCAAACTGTTACCAAGGCCCAGCGGTGGAAGCATGAAAGTTAAATGGTGTCCTCTCCTCACTCGATCCTGCCAGCGTAAGAGGGAAAGCAGCTCAGTGCTGTGGCAAATGCGCAGACAGCTGCTGCTCGAGCTCGTTGCCATCCTGCCGCGTTCACGGAGCACCCATGTGCCCAATAATGGCGGCATGGAGGAGGAAGGAGGCTCGGGGTACTCTGGCCTCAGAGAGGAGCACGTGGTGAAGGCCAGCGCCCTGCTCCGGCTGTACTGCGCCCTCATGGGTATTGCAGGTCTCAGGTGAGTCAAAGATCATGATAGCTTTTGTTACATTTGATTTTATAATCAATATTTTATGTACTAGTTGTAACAATGTAACAATGTATTTTAATGGCTGTGTTTCCTTCCAGACCTACAGATGAGGAAGCAGAGCAACTACTGCAGCTGATGACCAGCCGGCCTCCTGCCACTCCTGCTGGCGTTCGGTTCGTCTCCTTGTCTTTCTGCAAACTGCTGGCCTTTCCTACTCTAGTCAGGTACATAACGTTTATTGACTCTTACTTTTAGACGTCTTTGTTTTATTCTGCCAACACAAACAGGCCAGGGATCACAAGCTCTTTTTAGCTGCCGGTGGTCTTGAATTTTGATTTGCCCGCTGCTTACCAAAAAGCCCTGTCGGTGTTTTTTGGCATTAATAGTATTCTTTTCATATGTCGACTGAGCATTATCCTCTGTGTGCCTGTGCAGCACTCCAGAGCAAGAACAACTGATGGTCATGTGGCTCAGCTGGATGATCAAAGAGGAGGAATACTTTGAAAGGTAACAATAAAAAGGCTTCATGGAGAACGCAAAAGATTAGAGAGTAAAATCCATCACAGGAAGCTGTCACATGTCTGAGTTTATTGTGACACACACGTTATTGTACTGATTTTATATGTCGTAAGCTTTAAATGTTCATCACATCAGCTGTGATAGGATGATGTCTTTACAGAATTAGTCTATAATGCAACATAAACCCATGTGTGAAAGCATTTGTGGCACTTAGATCCTGATCCTGTCTCCTATACTGTGAAACATTATACACAGCTGCTGTTGGTGGTGACCTCCTTTCATATGAAGAATCAGCAGATTTGTTTTTAAAAAAATGTAATTTAATTTTTTAAAATTAATTTCAGGAAGTAGAGCCAGTACCATTCACCGAGTTTGGTGTCGGTATAAGACAAAGGTGCTGAGGTCAGCTTCCTCGCCAGTTTTGATTGGTTGTAACTGGTGCTGACATTGACTGGTATATATCTGACATGCATAGATAGCTGTATGGTGTCTTTTCTACTCCTGCCATCCATCTCAGGTATTATTTTTAAACAACCACAGCATACTTGTCCTAGAAATATGAATTGCTAACCAGCTACGGCTAAAACCAAAGCTGCTGTAGGCTTATCACAGATTTCTGTTTGGGCCCGTTCAGTGTCTTTTTCATAAGATCCAGGATAGTAGACATGGACATCAGAGGGGACTTTAAAGTCAAGAACCTCTTTTTGAATATTGGACATTATTAGTCAGTTACATTAGTTATGTGCATCTCCAAGTTTGGCCCGTTGTTGTTGCTCCAGTGCTGATGATGCAAGTGACAAGGATCAGTGGATTCACGCTAATCGGTGTGCCGGATTTGAACATTTCTTTACATTAGGCTCTGATAGATTTCAGTGTCAGATGAAGAGGGATGAATAAGGAAGGGCAGATAATCTAAGGATGCCTACACACACTCGGTTTCCTTGCCCCTTGACCAAGTGACCGAGGAAACAAAAAACGTTCCCACAATGAACAAGAAGTTGAAAGTATTAAATCGTCTTTATGTGTTGAACTCGTTCCTTGGAGATTTGTTTTTCCTGTATGAAGTCTCTGACCTGTTTCAGCACCTTCAGCATTGAATATGAATCCGTGTTTTTGTGACTCGAGTCCATAAACCATAAATCTGACAGGTTTGTCTGACTAACCTAAAGGCTGTGAGAGGAAGGTTCGGGTGTGTGTGGGTTGATGTAACGGTCATAATCACTTTTATTTAAATTCTGTCCTGCAACATGAAGGCTTAACGACAAACCTAAATGTCTTCTCTCACTTGCCTCTCCTGCATATGTGTTTGTCTTCCTCCTTACAGCGCCGCAGGCGTATCTGCTTCTTTTGGAGAGATGCTATTACTGGTTGCCATGTATTTCCATAGCAACCAGCTCAGCTCCATTATTGAGTTGGTGTGCTCTACTTTGGGGATGAAGGTAAGGTGGTAGGTGGGAGGGAGGCAGTGATCAATACATCAGTCTGGCTGACCAGCCACTGGCCCCTCTCGTCTGCTGCAGCAGTGGTGCATATAAAGACTATATCACTAATGAAACATTTGCAGCATACACGTATCTAGCTAGCTGCTCTACACCCTGCAGCCAGTTTTCAGTGTTATTACTTATTAAGTGCACTATTGTTTCTTGTCTGTGTGCTAAGTAGTTTCCCCGTCTCACTGTATTTCCCACTAAGATGTGTAATGTAATTGGATTTAGAGCCTGTTTGTTTCCACCCCTAGGGCAATCCTCTCAATTCAGTGTTGTGCTTGCCATGTAGAATTTTTCTTATGAAATATGAAAAGAGGGAATTACAAAATAGCAGCGCTGCTGCCTACAGGCTGTTTTCACTCACAGCGAGCCTGCCACTCTGGATGTTTTTCATAGTTTTTGTGTAATTCCTGCAGATTGCCATCAAGCCCAGCTCACTGAGCAAGATGAAGACCATCTTCACACAGGAGATCTTCACTGAACAGGTGTGTATGTATATTACAAGTCCATCATTGTGTATTGTTACTGGGCAACCACCGTTTTTGTCAGTGATTTGATTTAGATCTCTGACTCAACACCTCCATCCTTTCAGGTTTCACTGTTTACTATCAGACCAATTGGGGGGGGATTTGCTGCTGAAACCTTTTTCATAGGAAGCACAGAAAGTTTTGACTTTGATATCTTTAGGTTATTACTGCTTGACGTTGGCAAACTGTCACGGTGCATGACAGAGTTTTCACACCAGTATAGACTATTAGCATCACACACATCTGTCTGTGTCATGGGGTAAGCTTCTTAAACAGTGTTATAAGAGAGATCGGACACCTCATGAGTCTTGAACCAGTAAATCCCATAATGGCAACGATGGTTGGATAGTTTTAACCCTATTTTGTAGCAAACCTTTTAAACTGTTTTTTCAGATTCAATTTGATATTAAAGTTAGGAGCTACTTTTGGCTGCTCCCTTATTTCCCAAGGATCGGCATATTTGATTTGGCACACATTTGATGCCCTTTGCCCTTTCTGATGCTGCCCGCCCATTTATCTGGCATTGGGACTAGGAGTGCACTTGGCTGGGGTTTATCTCCTAACAGAATTAAATTTACCATCATTCACATATATGGTGAATGTGTTACCACTGCACCACGGAGCAACTATATTATTTCGATAATGATTCAAAACGTAAACACTTGGCCAGAGATGATGGTTGGGCCCATGCTGCTGGTATAGAAGTAAATTTTCCTGTCCAGGAGCTACAAAAGAAATGTGGCACAAATGTTTATAGTCTTTACATTTCTGAACTGTTAACAACAGTTGTGTGACTTTGGCTGTGCAGGTGGTTACAGCTCATGCAGTTAGGGTTGCAGTGACCAACAACCTAAGTGCCAACATCACAGGATTTCTTCCCATTCACTGCATCTACCAGCTGCTTCGGAGCCGAGCCTTCACCAAGCACAAAGTGTCTATTAAGGTAATGCACACGTTATGGCTGATTGTGACTATTGCGTAACTTTGTACTACTGCACAGCTGTTTGAAACTGTGTTGTTGCCCTTGTGTGCACCTTCTAGGACTGGATCTATCGCCAACTCTGTGAGACGACAACACCCATCCACACCCAACTTATTCCCCTAATTGATGCTTATATCAACTCCATCCTTACTCCAGCTTCCAAGGCAAACCCAGAGGCCACCAACCAGCCAATCACAGAGCAGGAAATCCTCATTGTCTTCCTGAGCTCTGCAGGAGTAAGTCGCTTCCGAAGCTAAATCCGCACCCTTACAAAACACCAGTGCAGTGCATTTGATGGGTTATTGTTAATTTAGTTTGAAACATAATTACACTTTCATAATGCATAATTTTGCTCACATATCCATGTCCACGTTTGCTGGTGATCTCTTTAGCAAGCGGATGGTAGTCGAGCAGGACGGCAGCGCTACTCTATCACCACCCAACTGCTTATCCTGTACTACATCCTGTCTTATGAGGAGAACCTGTTGGCTAGCACCAAACAGCTGGGTATGTATGAGGCTGTTTCCCAACAAAAACACTGCGATGTGTTTGGCTTCCCTTTGTGCTCTTGGCTCACCTCCCTCCTGCTTCTCATTTTCTCTTTCTGGGCCTGTCTGAATTGCATCCTTTGTCATTTTCCTCACTGAAGAATGCATTGTGTGGATGATGAAGGGAATTTGTCAGCAAGTGAGAAGAAAAAGGAACCTTTTGTCCTCTGTTAAGTTGTAGGAGATGCTCTGGATGTGCAGTCATTCATCCTTTTCTCTCTTGGCACTGAATGTTGGCTGCTTCATAGAGAATAAATGGTTGGCTGACAAAGAGCCAAGTACAATGGCTGCGGGAGCAAAGCTAACTAGGACAGCTGTAGGTTAGATTGAGCATTAGCAGTTAGCCTAGTCAGTGTTTATTCTCTCCCGTGACGAGCTCTCCTCTTGCCCTTCATTAGGCCAGATTTATGTGAGAGTTTATGCCCATCTCTTTAATTGCTGTGTTTACCCAAGTGCTCTCTCAGCCTTCAAGGAAGGAGTAATGAAGCCCATCAGCAGTGGTAATGAACCCACGTCAATGAAAAATCACCTCAGCTTCTCGAACGCATCGGCACAGCGGCTCTGGTGTCCTCACACAATCAAATGAAACATTTATCCTCCATCTCGTCCTTATTTTGCTTCACATTTTCACTCTGTTTAGTATTTAATTCAGTATAGTTTCTGTGATCCACTCACTTGTCCTGTTTTCCTCTTTTTCTGTTTTTTTTAAGCCCTGATGCAGAAGAAGCCAAAATCCTACTCTGCAGCCCTGATGGACCAGATCCCCATTAAGTACTTAGTTACCCAGGCCCAAGGGCTGCAGCAGGAACTCGGGGGTGAGAGTCACTTTTGGCTTTTTCTTACTAAACACATGGAGAAAAACCCCCAAAAGGTAAAAATTATTTGATTATTGTAGACTGAACGCAGTTTCTTCACTGATCCCAGGTCTGCATTCGGCCCTACTGAGACTGCTTGCAACCAACTACCCACATTTATGCCTTGTGGAGGACTGGGTGTGTGCGGAGGAGGTGACCGGTACCCTGCCCCTGTTGAGGAAGATGATGCTTCCCAGCAACACCTGTAGATACACCCAGAGACAGCTTCACCAGGGTGAGCACAGGAAATTTAAGATGTAGCTGCTGAATTTAAGTTAAAAATATTAAGAGAGAAACATTTTAAAGTAATAAAAACCCAGACAGATGATTGATGGCTTTACTAGCACCACTGACGCTAATCTAGACGCCACAGTTGGGCGAGTGAAATGCCAGATTATCTGTTTTAGGTTGGAATAAAATCATTTATCAATCTGTAATCTTTGTGGTTAATCTTTTATGCTGTGTTGATCCTACAACTGCTGAAGGATCAACAGTTTCAATAGATGTAGGTGATGTGTAGCTACATCCAGATGCTGTGTGCCGCTGCACGACAAACGCAGAGAGCTGGCGTCTCGTTTATTTGGCTCTGTCATGTGGTGTTCTTGTGTTTCTCTGATCTTCATTGTAGTAGTTTAAAAGAAAGTTGTTTGAACTGAGTGATGGTTACATACTTGTGTTGCGGAGCCTGTCTCTTAACCTGAACAGCTTACTCCATTTGTATGGCGTTATTTTTGTGCCACTATTCTGAGCGCACGTAAAAAAAGTTTGCATGTGCAAGTGTTGTATTTTGAGGAGAAATTTATTTTGAGCAAAGAAAAGCTGAACTTGAGTGAACAAAATTCACTGCTGCGTGCAAAAACTGTATTTCAGTGTTTGCTATTATCCACACACACAACAGCAGCCCCTCTTGCTCAGTTTTTGCATTTGCGCTCACTCGCAATGTGTTGCTCGCGCGCTCAACTCTTTCTCCACACCGTTATATTTGTGCCACAAAACCAGCCAATCACAGACTTGGATGCAAAAAAATCTGATTGGCTGTTTTGGTCTCCAATCAGCTCGAAATGACAAAATGCAATATCCCAGAATCCATTTCGTCCAAACTCAAACGAGGCAGTGGCGGAGGAACACAGAGTGGCGGAGTTCGGAGATGCCTGTTACCCACCAGCTGACCGCATAGCTGGACTGGCCATTGGGCATCCCGGACATTTGCCTGGTGGGCCGATGGTGATTTTTTATGTTTGTTTGTTTTTGGGCTGGACCAATTACAACACATCCGTATTGAAGGGAAAAGGAACGCGATTAGTCCCGGACTTCAGCTAGAATCAAAAAGGCAAAGCTGGAGTTATTCTGTCTTTACGCTGCACAGCTGCCTCTTCTCTCATCCTCCCTCTCCCGTTTCTACTTCAATCATGAAACTGATCAATGATCAGCTGATCGTCTCTCTTGTTTGTTTATCTCTCACTTTGCGCCAGAAACAGGAAACCAGCGGATGTTACGCTAAACAACAGCAGCACGTTTAAGCTGATCAGCTGTTGTTAGAATTTATTTAATATTAATTTCTAGTATCAGCTGATGTTTGCTGGAGCCACAGCTGTAAAGCTGCTGGTCATGATATGGTTTGGAAACATGAAGGTGATACAAATCATACATGTATACCAACAAGACAGTACATCACTGTCACAACAGCGTTTGTTTTAGTTCAAAGGATTTTTTTTTTCTTCGTTTTTCCTGTAACACCTGGTGGTGTAGTCGGTGATTTTCTGTCAGTTCAGCCTTTTATATTATGTTTAACCCGAGTGACCACCCGGTCAGCTGGTGGGTAACAGGCATCTCCGAAGACGTCAGAGCACTTATGCAAATATGTGATGTCCTGATGAATCGAGCAGGTATTTGAAGTTTACACAGAAACATTCTCGCATGAAAATATCTTTAAAGTTTATTTTGTGACCCAGAAAGAGTAATATTTCAAACTCCGCCCCTCTGTGGTCCTCCGCCACTGCCTCGTTTGAGTTTTGGATGAAATGCATTCTGGGATATTGCATTTCGTCATTTCGAGCTGATTGGAGACCAAAACAGCCAATCAGATTTCTTTGCATCCAAGTCTGTGATTGGCTGGTTTTGTGGCACAAATATAACGGTGTGGAGAAAGAGTTGAGCGCGCACGGGCAGAAATGTTGAGAGCACGAGCAACACATTGCGAGCGAGCGCAAATGCAAAAACTGAGTGAGAGGGGCTGCTGGGGTGTGTGTGTGTGTGTGTGTGTGTGTGTGTGTGTGTGTGTGTGTGTGTGTGTGTGTGGATAATAGCAAACACTGAAATACAGTTTTTGCAGGAATGAATTTTCTTCGCTCAAAACAAATTTCAAACACTTGCACCTGCAAACTTTTTTTACGCGCGCTCAGAATAGTGGCACAAAAATACCGCCATACATTTGTAGGATTTAATCTGTGATTTACATTTTTCCTCTCTGACTCTTGAAATGCATCCATGCTGCTAAAGGAATCTGTTGATTAACCTCAACGGACAATCACAAAATAATTCTCAAGTGTATTTATGATACTGTGCTGTGCACTTGTTGTACACTGATGGAGATGCAGCCAAAGCTTCTCTATGAATCAGAGATTAAAGCTTATGTTTTCCTCCCAGCCTTCCAGAAGTTGCCATCAGGTAGTCCCAGGCTGATGCGTATCCTGGAACATTTAACACTGCTTTCACCTGGAGACCTGATCCCTTACGCGGAGGCCCTCACAGCCAGCATGGCTCTGCTGCTGGAGCCTGCTGTGCCTCGTCGTATACTACAGACCGTCAACAAGCTCTGGATGGGTCTGAACACCGTGATGCCCCGCAGGTACGTGCTCCGGACATGCAATCAGGAATTTGTGCCTTAAGGCATTAATGGAATCACTTGAGTAACTAAAATTGGTCTAAAGAATTTTCTTGTCCTCACTAATTAGAATTTGACATCACTGAAGTCAATGAACTCCCCTGCTGCTGGTTAAATAATAATTATACATGTTTCCAGTAAAAGGCTTACAGGGGTGTTTGACTTGTTGCTTCCTCCTCTAGGCCTCACTCTGCTGCTCAAAGGAGCACAGCTACCAAAAGGAGCCTGTTACAAGACGAGCTCAGGCAGGAAGACTGAGGGGGAGATGTAAGGGGTTGTCGGGGGAGCATGCTAGTGGGCCGTCGTTATTACCGTGTTGTTTGGAAAATACGGCGCACTTAAAATCAATCCTTTGATTTTTCTGAAAGTCGACAGAGCCCCTTATAATCCCGTGTGCCTTATGTATGAACTCTGGTCGTGTTTACTGACCTCAAAACGATTTTATGTGCACGGCGCTCGAAAATCTGTCAAATGTTTTAGTACGACTTTGCTGAGCTACGAAGCCGCACCGCTTGATGGATTGTGGGAGCGTTACGGCTATCGTAGGCGGAGCCTCGCGCACTGTGCTTCAACATAATGTTTCCGTATTGTGTGTGTATAACCTCTTTTTAAGTTTTGTGGATATTATACATGGTTATGCTGAGGATACGTCGGCCAGTTTCCACTGGAAATGCCTTTTGGTTAAACTGTCAGTGAGGAGTTTGTATTTGCACTGTTACATTTTTCTATAACTTTAATGCACATAAAAAACAGCTGCTTGTTTAAGTGGAAATACATTGATGGTTTTTTTTTTTGCACTAATAAAGTTGAGGAGTTGTAAAGTATTTTGTCTCGTGTCAATTATATCGTCAGTTATATCGTTATCGCAAATTTTCAAATGATATCGTGATAAATATTTTTGGTCACATCACCCTGCTCTAGTCTGAATATTAATCTTGGGCGTAATACTGTCAGTTTTACTTTGAGCAGTTTTAATGTTGTCCCTTAACAAGGCAGTGTTTCTTAGTCTTAGTTAGGTCAGAGTTCTTTAAAAGCCGGGTACAGTCGGTGCTTCAGTTAACAAAACTGTGTGGTGGGAATGAAATTGTGTGTCTGTGTCACAGGCTGTGGGTGATGACGGTAAACGCCCTCCAACCTTCAGCGAAGCTGCTCAGGCAGCAGAGGTACACCCAGAATGACCTGATGGTCGATCCTCTCATCGTGCTGCGCTGTGATCAGAGAGTATACAGGTGACTACAAAAAGCCACGCATGGACTCAGACATACAGTCTCAGACGTGTTGCAGTAGGTGGGCTTTCATGTGGTCCACATTTTCACTGAACGTAACTAAAGAATTTCTTCTTATACAAAAGATGAACCCTTTATGACCAGGCAGCGCGGGCACGCTCCGTTTTCCGTAACTATTTTTAAAGCCCGGTAGCACTGGAACCACGTGAGCTAGCGCAATCATTTTTTTTTGCATATGAAACCGGAGGAGTTGTACTTACATCTTATGCCATCAGCTCGTCCTCAGTCACGGTTTCCTTCCACATACAGCTTTGCAACACCTGCATAAAAAGCACTTGCAGCAACAACAACATAATATTCCAGAAACAGGCTCGTCCGATCCGATCAGCTGTTCATAACACTTCCTACGTTGGAATAGACGTCAGCGTGAACTGTTGCATGCCCGCCATGACCTGCCCGGAACTGGAAGTGACGTCATTTTCACAGAAAATTTATTTTTTGTCCTGTAGGGCATTTACAAAGATATGCAGGTATTTTTAAAATAGATTTTGAGTTTATGCCTTTCTGTATCGTGTCTGGGAGGCTTAAACTCAAACTGCTGGAAACAATCTGTTTTGATGCTTTTTTTTTTTTGCAAATTTGCATCATAATATTTATTTTCATTTTTCCTGCAGTATATAAAAATTAGTGTATCTCAAAAATAAAACTATGAAGACACTCAAAATAATTTTCCTGTGGTTGGAAACTATTTTGTGCAACTGTTTTGTATTTACAGTTTTGAGGGGTGAACCTCTGAAATTACTCTAACTGGAAATATATGGAAAAAAACAAAAACGATTTTCAATTTTTTTTTGTCATTTATTGCACTTTTTTATGTAGTTACTAAGGACTTAATGCATACATGTTATTAAAATTGAGGCTATAATGGTTGTATTGATGTATAGAAACTGCATGTAAGAATATAAAGATGAGCTCTGGCAGACGTGTTATGATGCGTCTTAGTTGTCAGGTAACAATATTTGTTTTTGGCCAGGTGTCCTCCTTTGATGGACATTGTCCTTCACATGCTGAATGGCTACCTGCTGGCCTCGAAAGCCTACCTACAATGTCACCTGAAGGAGACGGCCGACTTTGATCGACAGAGCCAGACTGTGTCGAGCCTCGGTGTGCCGGGACAAGCAGATACGCCGGAGGTCACCAGGGAGGAGCTAAAGAACGCTCTTTTATCTGCGCAGGTCATTTGAGTTTTATAAGAGTGCTATGCATGTGACAGCATATTCATTCCTAACCCTGTTTCCTGTATCACGTTGTTTCTTCATCCCCCCCAAAATATTACACTGCAAAATTTTCAAATCTTATTTTTATGTGAGATTTCTATCTTACTGGTGTTTCAGTAAAACAAAAAATGCAAAAAGACACTAAAGTGTAACGGCGGGCCTTTTATGCAAAGTCATTATAAATCCTTGTTTTTGTCCAACTGCAGGACAGCGCAGCAGTGCAGATTCTTCTGGAGGTGTGCCTGCCAACCTCTGAAGAGCAGCAGCTGGGGGCCACCACAGACAGCCTGTTGAGGAGCATTCGGGGCCCCGTGCCAGGGAAATTGAAACAGGGAAGCCTGGGGCCTGCAGCCAAGGGGGGCGGGGAGGCTGCGGAGCCAGAGGGAGGTTTGCTCAGTGATTTGAGGGAGGTGCAGTGTCTCATCTGTTGTCTGCTGCATCAAATGTTCATCGCCGACCCCAACATTGCCAAGTTGGTCCACTTTCAGGTAATATAATGCTGGCAGGTTTATTGTGCCATTTTGTGCATCCTTCCACATTTTCCTATTGAAAGCATTACAGTCATTGATAATTGATTACACCGTAGAGCAGAAAATACCTTCAATGCATTTTTCAAGAAGATCCGAATCATATTGACCCCATTAGTCATCAGATTGTGCCGTGGCGTAAGTAATAAGTGAGTGCAGCTCCCAGAAGCAGCAGACAGCCATATGGTGGACTTCATCAAACCGCTTCCTGTCACAGTAATCCATCCACGCTGCTGAGCAGGAGCTGCTGAGCAGGAGCTGCTGAGCAGGAGCTGCTGCAGTGTGCATCGGCGCACACGCATGTTTACGCTGGCACTCATTTACATAGACGACTGTTTGAATAAATGAACTGCTTATTTGCGATTTCTTGCTTATGTTGCTAGATTAATTCCAAGTTTCCCGTTTCCTCTTGTCTCCCTGTCTGCCAGGGTTACCCTCAAGCTCTGCTGCCTCTAACTGTGGCAGGCATTCCCTCCATCCATATCTGTCTGGACTTCATCCCAGAGCTGCTGGCCCAGCCCCAGCTGGAAAAGCAGGTGAGGCCTCCCAACCTCCCCTCCCCTCTCTTTCCTGGCTTTCACTCCTAGACTTGCCCTGGGTTTGTGCCAGAGCCTCTCTTACACTGTTGTGCTTTTATTTATTTATTTTCTCCAACCAGCTCTGCTCGCTGCTCTGCTGAGTGTTTGCATATTTGCTACATAAATAAATGTATTAAATGTCTCACTGTTGTTATCGTGTGTCCCTGCAGATCTTTGCAATCCAGTTGCTATCATATCTGTGCACCCAGTACGCCCTACCCAAGTCCCTGAGTGTGGCCAGGTTGGCCATCAGTGTCATGGGTACACTTCTTACAGGTCGGTAAACACTCTTTACGTCTCACACGCTCATGCATGTGGTGATATACTTCCTCTTTTAGTGTGCGTCTTTTCTCTGTCAAACATTCAGTCTGCTGCCTGCACTGTGCAGTTCATCTTACATGAATCAGCTGTTGGCACACAGATGTTTTTATCCCTGTGTTTAGCTGCCATCCTCTGGTGTTTAGCTGTTAGTGCAACATTATTTCTCTACACTGTATTAACTGTTTATCAGCCTTGTGTTTTGTGTTAATTGTGTATTCGTGTGTGTGTTTTGCTTCCTAGTGCTGACTCGTGCCAAGCGGTTCCTCTTCTTCATGCCCACCCTGCCATGCCTGGTGGCTTTCTGCCAGGCGTTCCCTCCACTCTACGATGACGTGGCAGCTCTCTTAGTACAAGTGGGTCAGGTTTGTTCTTCGGACGTGGCCACCAAAGCCCGGGACATCGATCCTTTTATCGCGCGTAAGCATGATTACTCGTTTTCTTGGCAGAATAATGTTGACACAAAAATATTTTGACCCGAATGATTTTTGTTCATCTTTTTAAAAATCCACAATCCAGATGTTGTAATTAAAGCCATCTGATCATTTCTGTCCTAAATGTCTAAGAATTATGAGAAAGAGCCTTCATCATTTATTAGCTTTGATGTGTTTGAGTGAAGCCTGATGTTGCCTTACACATAAAGACCAAGTGCCAGCCTGCTCCTCAGACTGAGGGTTTGAAGCTCGGTGTTGATATCACTGCTGTGAGCTGTACTCACTGTGGATGCACAGCTCATGTATTTCACTGGATCTAGTAAATGTGTAGTAGGAGTATACCTACCATAGACATTTAAAGGTGTTGTCCATGTATGCTACTGCAGACAGGCTTGATCTACTTTGTTTATTCAGCATTTCTTGTTTTTTCACTCAGGCTTGCAGTATCTTAAGGAGAAACCACTGGAGGCTGTGGTCTCAGGAGGACACCCCTGCAAGCTGACTCTACCCCAGAAGACAGCAGAGGAGCTGGGTGGGGCTGACCCTGATGTCCAGCTCTGTTACTGCATAGAGGCCACCTTCATGGACATTATCAGCTGCACCCTTCACGGACTATAGAGCAAACACACACAGAGACTCTGGATGGTTCAAAGGGACTTGATTAAACCAACAACTCCAAACACTCGGTGTTCATGTGCTCTGTGATGATTTGTAGAAATCAAAATGTTTTGGGGTTTTTCTTCGACCTCTGTAAGCATATTTTTTTAACTTTAAGTGCTACGACCTTTTTTTCTCAGGCACTGAAAAAAATGTTGCCTTCAGATGTGAGAGTTTTGTAATGTATTTGTTTGTAATAAAACAAAGGAAATATCCGTCTGAGGTTTATTCTGCAGTGGGAAGTTTGGATAGATGTGGCATCTCCTCTCAGCAGAAATCTGGACTCCTGGTTTTCGGTTTTCTGCCCCTTGCATATAATTAAGATTTTATTTCTTGTTTTTACTGGAAATAGTTAACTTTTTTTTATGCAATCAAAAAAAGACCTTTAAATCCAGTTACAGTTAAGTCTTAGGAGTTGTTTACGTTTTTGACCTTTTAACATTTTAACACAAGTTCACAAACATCAAAGAAGAAAAAGGATGATTGGAGCAAACGAGTTGGTTCTGTTGGATATTTTTACAATAATCTTGATAAATACCTGAAATGTACAGAAGAACCAATTCTTGTCAGTTACAATGTTTCCAGTAACTAAAGTCATTAAAATGGTTTGTTTGGTTTATAATGAAATCTTTGTACCTCTGAGCACAAACATGGTTGGTTCCTTCTAAAACAAGCAGCTGGTTTCAAAGACAGATAAATAGCACTGAGGCATATTCAAACATTCACACGCTTCAGATAATAACTTTGGGTTATGATTCTTAGATGACCTGCTGCTAGTGCACGTGTATAAAAATACTGTCCAACTTAAAAAAACAACAAAACAAAACTTGTTCAGGCTTAAGCAAAAACAGCAGTGTTTATTTTCTAATTCTTGAATTCAGGCTGGGCTCGACCCCCCAACCAGCCCACGCCTATTTCTTAAAATGCTGTTGTGTGCACTGTAATGTGTAGCTGCTACCTCACATGTACCTCGGGATGCATCATCATCTGTAGGCCTCGTGGGCTGACATCAGCCTATCAGGGAATAAGATGGCATTTAGTGATGTCAGTGGCTGATCTGTATCTGTCGCGTCACGCCGCTGTTGCAGTAGGTAAATGTCCAAAGATGTCGAGATAAAGAGCTGGGAGGCTTTCAAACTATTTTTAAATGTGGAATTATTTTATTTTCCTGGCACAAAGGTGTTGATTTGAACTTATATTCTATTGGAGATTATGTATCGGAATTTCAGGAGCAGGACCTCCAAACACGCTCCAGAGGGTCCCCCAGTTCTGCAAGCTGTCGTTCTCGTTTACGTGCCCCTCCCTCCCTCCGTCCCTCCTTGTTCTCATTTCTTTAACTTCACTTCTATTTAGTACACGGGGATCTGCCAGGCCTGGGAGCCATCGCCAGTCTCCTTCGAGGCCTTCCCCAAACCGCAGCTCACTTCATGTCCAAGCATCACCTTTACCTACTAAAACACTGTCAAACCTAAAATGAGGACGTGGGCCCAGCGAGTGAATTCTATTCTACTTGCTTACTATTAGTTACTTCACATTTAGTGTAGGTTGTTGCTGCTGTGCTGTCCTGACAGGTGTATCCTGATAATTCACCAGAGGGCACTCTTGCCACACTAAAACCAACACGTCCACTCCATCAACAGCCATTAATTACAGAAACCGTGTTGATTCAGTGGTAAAGAGTCAGAGAGTAGTTTTCAAAGTTGATACACAAATATAAAACTGTTACTGTCAGAAGGTAAGAATGCAGCCGCCCTGTGATTTACAGTAATATGCAAAACGCTGCTGGAGGATTTTACATATTATGTGCCAGTACATAATGGCGCCACCGCTGTTTAAACGACCAGAACTACTGCACATAAAATACATACCGAGGGATTTTAGACCTAATTGCACCGGCAGTCACGTGTAAATGTAATATATGAAAACAAACTGGTAGATGATATGCATCATGTTTTGTAGCCTTTTAAGGGAGAGATGAGTTGCAGCCACAGTTTCTCTGTTTGTGAATCCATGAAGTGCTCTGCAGCAGTTTGTTGTGCCGCTGCAGTTTCCTGGTGCTGTGAGAGATGCCTGAAGCAAGTGAGGGTGAAATCACAGAGCAGTTTTGTTTTCACTGCTGTGCTTGTAACATCGAGCGCCCAAAAATACAACATCTTGCAAACTGCAAGGAGAAGGGTGCGGCGAGGGGAGAAGTAAGAGAGATGTAGTTGCTCAGTTCAGTTTGACAGAAGCTGAAGAAAATAAAGAGAATCTTCAGGTAACATTTATTATGTTTCGTGCTGATTTGGAAATACCAAACGATGGCATCTATGTTGTAATTAGAGTCTGTCAGCAGACCCAGAACAAAACTGCTCCAGTTCAGACACGAAGACGTTGTGTTCTGCAGGGATGTAGATGCCGTCGACATAATCAGACCTTCACGTCTTTTAAAGAATGTTATTTAATGAGGGAAGCACCAAAACCACACTTTAGTGCTGATACTGATACAATACTCACAAGTGATTTGTCTGTCACGGCATCTTTCAAACAGCACAAATTCAGTCACACGTGTTTAGATCGCACGTATAAGAGCCGCAGAGTTCACGCCGCGTCCCTCACGTACAAAGTTAACATTTACAGTAACGATGCGGCGGCTGCTGATTATCTGCTGTCTCTCATTCATGAGACACAACCAAATCTTCAGAGATCAAATGGTCATTTTTAAATAATCAGTTTTACATTCAGTACATCAGCATTCGACAGCAAACAGGCAGCAGCTGCTCAGTGAGCATGAAGACTGACCGTAGTTTCACAACAATGCTTTCATGTCTTTAGAAATCTCCGAGATCACTGAAGGCAAAGTGGCTTTCTTAATGTACTCGTCCGAGTATAATGTTGCCCACATTTTCACTTCAGGTTGCTTTTGTTCACGTTTGTTTCCTGTTTGCTTTTGTTTACTGGCAGTAATAAAAGGCGAGCCCTTAAGAGGCAGCACATCTCCCACTCCAGCTCGTTACAAGAGTCGCTGAGGGTAGCAGAGCATTCTTCCCTTGTTTGTCTCAGTGGCTCTTAGACAGAAAGGCACTTCAGGTAAAATGCAGTAAAACGCCCACGTACTGCTATAACTATGCCTGAGACATCCATGTGATGCACACTGCTTGGCTCTCGGTTGCTCTTCAGGTATTTGACTTTTCAATCTGTTTGAATTCTCTCATACAGAAACAGCATTTTTTACACTGGTGAAATCAAATCTGCAGTGACGTTTCCAAACACAACTCTTTAGCACTCCAGCATCTTTTTACATCGTTTCAAATTATACACAGCAAAACTGAACACATCCCTCTGCAACATCCAGTTATTCAGAAAGATTTTGTCTTACAGTAACTGTAATTTGAAATATTTAGTGGAAGCACTTAACTAAGCACCTCCACTTAGTTAAGTGCTGTTTTATTTTGGTGTGAGTTTCTAACACCGGGAGACGCTGGCATTGGTGGAATTACTGAACTCTGCAGGTGCTCACATAGAAAGCCCACGTGGATCTTTTGGATATTGCACCGTTTCTCCAGCATACTTTAACCTGTGTGGCGTGCTCAGTGTTGGACAAGTTACTTTGAAAAAGTAATTAATTATAGTTACTAGTTACTTCTTCAAAAAATTAACTGAGTTACAAGATTCTAAAAGTAATTAACTACTGCGTTACTTTAAAAAAAAAAGTTTAACCCTCTGGGGTCCAGTTCAACGTCCCCTCTAATGTTTCACGTGTCTGAGCGAACACACAAACTCCCTGAGCGGACACTTGGACCACTGTGAGCAACAGCAGACGTGTGCACTGTGGTCATGCCAGCATCCAATCCATCCAAGTTACATGTTTATTAAAGTAATCCAATTACAGCATTTATGTTAGACTACTTTTAATTACCTGCTTTAGCCCACTTACAATGAAAATTTAAATAAATCTTGTTCATGACCTGCAGCATGTTAACACCATTGGAAGGAAAAATAACCTGAACTCCAATTTTTAAAACACAACTTCTTCTTTTTTATTTTTTTATAAAGCTCTGACTGTATTATGAGTCTGTGGTCTGGGAGAGAGTCTGTAACTCTGTCTGCAAATATCAGTAAATAATGACCAATGTTGGGCAATTAATTATATAGTTACTTCTTCAAAAAAGTAACTGAGTTAAGCAAACAAAGTTTTGCAGCTTTTACCTAAAAATGCAGCCAAGGCGTTTTTTAAACAAACATTTCAAACTATTTACAGAACAATCAGCTGTTCTGCATCAAATCTGATGCCACACAAATTATTTGTGCCGCTCCAAAAATAATTTGTGTCCACTATGAGATGAAGGAGAACAACAGCCTGATACCTGCAGGCCTGACAGCAGCAGATGTGTCACTGCTGTAACACCTGTAACACTCAGCAGGCGCCTCATTGTTCTGACACACAACAACTACTGACCACACTACACACTCACTACAGAAGACAACACATTAACTACACACTCCAAACACGCTAAACGTCACAAATCTCTCACATCTCAAAACTCTCTCTCTCTTCCTAAACAACCAAATGTCATGTTGCCATATCATTTTTTGATTGGTCGACATGGTGCATTTTTCCACCAACACCAACAGGCTGTTTTTTGTTTATTTTTGTTTATTTTTTGCTCATAAGCAGAGCGTGCTCGCTGCGCTGTCCTTAGACAGCAAACGTGACGAAACTATTGAGGAAAAACAGGCGCATATCTTGTTTATCATGACTCTGGTTTTACTGGCCTATCAACACAATTTATAAACTGGTATATGTCACCTTGTTGCTTTGTCTTGAAGTGGTCATGTGATTGTCTTACCACGACTACTTTATTCTTCCTCAGTCAAACAGCAGCAGATTGTTTTGCCCCCTGAGCTCCAGGTGTTGTGCCTAGTGATGTGCGGATCGATATTGAAATATCGATTCTTCCGATCCCAGTAGTAGTTCTAGAATCGATTCTCATATTAAAATATTAATATTTTAGTACTTTGGGGTAAATTTGTAGTTTTTCATTAACAGGAGCACAGTGGAAAGAAACTACATCATTCGGATCGTCTAAATTGGAAGGAACTACTTCCTCTTACGCCTTTCATAGTCATGTGCGAAACACAGCTGTGTAAATGTGTCGCAGCCCCTGATCAGTGTTGCCAACTCCTCAGTAAGGAAAATCGCTATTGGCTGTGCTGAAAGTCTCTAGAAGTCGCTAAATGACGTCATCGCTTAATTAGCATAATTGGTCATGCTGATATCATTGTAACCCACGTTGTTGGAGAGAAAAAAGAAGAGACATAAAGTGAGTAAAAACGTCCTAAATGCATTTAGAATTTATTTAGAATTACAAATTATTTTTTTCTTTAGCGATTATTGTTTTGTTGTTTTTTAATGTCACAATTCCAACCCTGCTCCTTTATCCAGGCCTGGACCGGCAAAAGTGACCTGAAATAGGCGCTCTGGTGGAGTTACTGTGTGTGTGTTTATAAGTAGTTTTAAAGCTTGTGATCCACAAAACAGCATAAGACTAAAAGAAGACCTGACTGCGTTACAGTCAGTGCGGAGCAGCGGCTTCACTCATGCGCGATTCATTTGCCGTTTGGACGCACAGGTGTGAACGTCTCCTGCCCTGACAGCAGCTGAGGAGGACTGTCCTCCGCCCGTGAGCGCTTTGGCACGGGTGAGGTGCCCACAGCAGCACCGCTGCTTGTTGAGAAGAGCGATCCGCGCTTTCACGTCAAGAAGTCGTCATAAATAAGTCTCCAATAACACCAGAAAAAGTCACCAGATTTGTCGCTAGTCGCTTTTTAGAATAAAAGTTGCTAAGGGGTCTGAAAACTCGCTAAATATAGCGACAAAGTCACTAAGTGGGCAACACTGCACCTGGCGTGCGCACTCCCAACAATGGCTGAGCGTAAACAAAGTCACGTGTGGACATATTTTACCTCCACAAACAGCCAAGACGCGGTTTGCGATACATGTGGCAAGACAGTGAGGTGTTGTGGCAACACCTCTAACCTCGTGAAACACCTCAGAGTGAATCATATCACAGAATATGACGAGTGTATGTTGAGGTGAACTGAAGACGAGGACAGGTGCTGCTGGGCGAGGAGTCCTTTAGTGCTGCAGGCAGGCAACATGCGCAATAGCGCACACCTTCAAGTTTTTTATTTCTATATGATAATTCTGCATCATTAAGCAATAAGAACAAGTAGTCTGATGTCCTGTAATCATTGTGAAGCTATATCCTTATATTATTATTACAATGACATAATGCAATTCTATATTGTATTATGAAATACAATGAAACAGGAAGTTTTTGTACAGAGTATCGGATCAGTGTCGTCGATACCACCCTGGATTTTACTTGGTATCGGATCAGAAAGGAAATCAGTGGTATCGCACATCACTAGTTGTGCCAAAAAGTGATCGTCGGGCAGAAAGTGACTGCTGTCCGCGGGAGCGCGCAGCTGCTTAAAGCTGTAGCGTCCAGATTACTTACAGCTACTTCTGTGCAACTGATATAAGATGCGGTAACCTGAACACAGCTTCAACCGTCTGTTTGTTGAAAAATAGTAACGCGACTGCATTTTCTTGTTAGTAACGGTAACGGCGTTGTAACGATAGAAACAGTAATTAGTTAGATTACTCGTTACTGAAAAAAGTAACGCCGTTAGTAATGCCGTAACTGTTATTCCCATCACTGGGCGTGCTTCAGGGTGCCATGTCAAAGCGTTTTATCGAGCTGGTGGGTAGCAGACGTCTGCAAAAACATCGGAGCACTTTTGCAAATACGTGATGTCTTGATAAACCGAGCAGATATTTGATGTTTACACAGCTACTTTCTCGCCTGAAAATATGTTAAAAGTTTATGTTGTGACCCAGAAAGATTAATAAGAGTAATTTTAAAACTTAGTAGCAGCCGCCATTGCCGGAAACTGGAGTTTGGCTGAGTCGCGCTATGAATTCTGGGATATGGTGGGCCACGAAGGACACACCCGACCCATCCTTCAAATTTAGGGAAATGAAGGACGCATTTGTTGGCCGCATTCGGAGGAGTCTACGAATTTGGACAGGCTTCGGCGCGTCGCTGTGACGTAATCGGTCTACAAATGCGTCAACGATCACCCCCAGTGATTCGCTGGCGCTACGATTCCGCACAGGAGGGAGGGGTGAGTGAGGAGCTATTGCCTTGATGTGAGCTTCTACTCAGGCTTTTTCTTCCAGTTCAGAGCAGAAATGTTTCTGTTAAGAAACTGGCTGTTGTTTTTTCCCCCACAATTTTAATTATAAGCTAGATATATTTCACTATTGAAATGAGTTTGCTAACAGCAACAGGGATGAGTCAGTGAGTCCGTTGGGCTTGTGAATCATGATTCACGAGTCAGTAAAGTGATTCTCGAGTTCTGAACGATTCGTTCATGATTCGCACATCACTAACCTTCACTCAATACAGACGAGTGAGAGCTGCGTGTCCGTGCCATCCTCTCACCTCTCCTCACTGTTTCCCCTGTTTAAGGGCACAACATTACATTAGTTGTAACAGTAAAGTAAAAAGATAATTCTGTGTTTTTACATTCATCAGGTCCCAATCAGCCCAAATAGCAAAGAGAAAATAAAAATGCCAGGAAAGAGTTCCTAAGTTGGCTTAAACACCTTTTTTAATAGCGTGGAAAAAGACTCATCATCACGCCCTACTCAGCAATGACAGGAAAAGGTAACGGCGAGAAGAGGAAAACTACATGTAAATGCACATTAAGCTGTACTACACCATTAAAACCAGCAGACAGAAATAGCCTCCCTCCCCATGTGCGCTGACAGCGTGTCGGAGATACTGACACCATAATGACGCAGAATAAATCAAATATGAATACAACGATAATTAAACCACTGATATTATAAATAAATAGGATAAAAAATCATGTTGATTGACAAACTATCAGTCATGAGTGGAGATGATGGGCCTTTGCTGAGCCATACTGGATACTGAAGTCCATCCACATTAAAAGCAGCGTAATGTTATTGCAGGCACGAGAGCTTCAGAGCACTGAAAGCATTCACACGATTGCTGATCTGGTTGGAGGAGTAATCGACCTCGATGATTACCGGCCTTTTTAATCACCAGCTACAGCACCGAATGAAAGAAAATTTGTAGATTAGGTGATTTTCTCTTTATCCACATTTCTTCCATATGAAAAGAAGTTTGTTTTGCACGATCAAAGAACACGCAGAGACGATGCCCCCCCACCCACACCCACCCACCCTGTCGTCTTCTGCTGGTGGATGCTGAGGGAATTGATTACACGGAGCAGGAACACTTTGTCAGGCCTGAATGCGTTTTTCACAACGTGTTGCCGGGAACAAAGGGACACTATTAAAGCTTTCGTAAAACCCTCTAAAAACTTTTGATTTCCCTCTCGGTTGAGCAGAAAGCGTCAGGAAGACCGCGATTGAAAATTAATTGGCAGCGTGTCAGTGGTGTATTTACATTTTGTTCTTTTAAAGATGCAATTAATTACACGAGATGAAGAAATCTGCAGAGAGATGAGATGCGTAGCGTTGGTTGCTCTCCTCCCTGCAGACTGTCTCTGCTCTGAGGGAGTGTAGGCAGGCTTGCCAATTAGACACAGACTAAAAAACCCAACACTGCAATGTTTCAGCAGGTAAAAAAAGAGAAAGGCCTAAATTTAAATTGCCTGGAAAATCAATGTAATAGACAGACGGTAGCGTGTAGTTTTCACATTCTGATGCTTCAAGCTATACGAGGAAGATGTAAGAAGAATGTTCTCTTTCAAGAGTTTCCTAACTCCTGGAAACTGCTGCAAATTAGGTGCAGGGCTGGCACGGCAAGTGTTGTATGCAGTAAGTTAAGCTTTCTTATTTCTTCTCCTTTTTTTGTTCGCCAAATGAGGTGTACTTCAGAGCAGAGCTAACAGGACTGACTGCATGTAAATGTGTCTGTAGTCACCTTTACATCCAGTCAGTCTGACATTCATCATCATCATCATCATCAATGGAGCAGTTACTCCAACATTTCCCAGATTTTCCTGTCTCGACTGTGTTTCTCTAACAAAACTCAGCAGACATTAGTAACATTGCTGTATGCTCTATTTTATGAAACCAGTTCATTTTTTACTATTGCGTCCCTTAAATCTTCTTCCTTTCTTACACTCAGTCGCGCAGTTTCTGGCCTTTACAGACTCTTAACACGGAGGCTAAACTGTCTGACCCCCGTCAGGACAAATGGAGGGTTAGGCCTTTTCATTCTTTCAAAGCTAAAACACAAAGTGAAGCTAACAGAAAAAAGGAAGGTTGGATTTGTCCCACCTTACAAACACGCGGCAGCAGTTGCTGCTGAACGCTTCTTTAAAAGCAACATATGCTTTTTGTACTGGAAATACATTCGACATAACAGGAAGAAGGAGCGGGCGAGGCAATTGAAGTTTGGCAATAACATCTCAAATGTCCCACATTTCCACTCTGGCAGTAAGTACGGAAAAGTTTTAAAAGAAAGAGACAGTTTGATGTTAGGACATAAAAAGGAGTAATGCGAGATACCTCAGGAGCTTGCTTGCCTCGCGCTTTTCAGTGAAGACCAAAGAGGGCCTTTTAAAAAGCTTTTATAATTGATTCCACCCAGAGGTAACCCAAGGCAATCACCTACCTCACCAAAAGCGAACACTGAAGCCCTGTGTAAAGACTGCCTGTTCCCCCCTCTCTATTCCCTGCCATCTTTTTTATTGGAGCTTTCATCTGCGAGTGTGAATAACTGCGAAGTGAGCCAAAGCTGAGTAAACATTGTCTGAATAGGTGATTGATGGATCAATTTGGGTCCCTCGTTTCCCAGCGCTGGTGGCGGCATTCACATTGATTATGTTGCCTGTGGTCGTTGGCCAAAATACAGTCCTTGAAATGAGTATGTCTCTTGGAAAGCGTCCAGCGCTCCTTCAGCCAAACAGATGGCTCCCAGTGCTGCAGTCATATCCATATTAATGACATGATTACAATGCATTACAATCAAGAGATCTTGTCATTAACTTTGCGATTTAAAAAGCAATTATGGGTTTTGATTATCCTCTGCTGCAGATATGAGGTGTGCATGTCTTCCTTTGCCAGTGGGCCCTTAATAAAACAGCAGATTGATTCCTCAGCTTTACCCTGACTGACAGCTAATGAGTGGAATGGCTTCTGCATAATGATGGAATGCAGCAAGGCTGAAAGGAGGGAATGGAGAATATGAAGATGGGCGTCATCGTGTCAGAAGAGGTCCTCTGTGTTTGTGAGCGTCCCCACAGACTGCAGCGTCGGCCGCTTCGTCTGTAGAGCTGTTGGAAATGTTGGATACATGTGTGGAGGGTTCATGTCTCACTCCTGATGAGTTAAGATAACGTTTCTGATTCTCTTTGTCGTCATATGAAGTTTTTATTTATCCAGATACAGACTGTATACTAAAGATGGAGAAAGCCAACATCAATCCATGTGAAGCCTTCGTGTGGCTACCACCAAATTATTTCACTGGAACCAGAAAAGTGAACGAAGGTTGGCGAGCTCGATTCACCGCATCAAGGATGCTGCAGGATTCAGGATTCACCACGACTGAAGGGCCAGTGTTTTGGACACAATGAGCTTTATTATTCGTGACATAATTTAATAATAGTGCAGAAAGCACTACCAGCACAAACACGATGGCGGGACATTGATGATGAGTCTCCAAAGCTCACAAAAACCTGTGTGTCACATACGATGAACTAGAAGACTTTAGTGTAACGCGCTTCCTTTGATGTGATGAACTGTGGCTGTGTGGTTAAAGGAGCAGTACTTTATTTCAGTGTAAATTAGTGCTGTCAACAGATTTAAAAAACAAACTAATTAATTGCACACGTTTCTGTAATTAATTGCGATTAATCACATTAGTTGATCAATAGCCTGGCTGCAATTACACTTTATCAACTTTATATTTGAGCTTGTAACAGACATTTATGCAATATAATGAAATAAATGTAGAACAAACACAAAGAATGTTAAATGCTTAAATTCAAAGAGAATTTGTTCAGTCTTTTACAGGCTCTCTCCTGTGAAATGCAACGAAACTAATATATAATATATATGAGTGCTGTCAAACAATTAAAGTGTTTAATCAGATTCATCACAGGGTTACTGTGGATTACCCATATGGAAAAGATATATATAAATCTTATAAAGTTTGTATCTGTCTTGTGTGAAACTTGTATGAAAAGCATATAAGAGTGAAAACTGATATAAGATCCCTCGAAAAATTATATAATGAAACTTGTATGTTTTGGATACTTACTAAAACAATATATGAAAGTAATGAGAAAGTGGCCACTTTCATGAGTAAATCATATAAGTTTTTACTATTTCTTTTCCATATGGGTAATTTTGATTAATCATGATTAAATATCATGTTTATTCTATATTAATCAGATTTCATTTTGCATGAGCAAACAGACTCGAGAAAAAATGGAAAATATACGAACTTTATTGAACATTTGGAACATTCATGTTAACAGAAACCTCTGTAAACGTTCATCCTCTCTCTGTCACTCCTGGGGAGGCTTCAAGTCCTTGAAACGAGGACCCAAAGCTGTGTAAAGGTTCTCAGTGATGTTAACAGGTCTGCAGTTTGTTGCAATCCACTCGGCGTCAGTCGATGTGTCCGAGGGCGACTTACTGAGTCCCCGATGCTCCGTGATGGGTTTGTCCAAGCTGGGTGGCGCGTTAGCCAAAGTGCTAGCAGCATCCTGGCTAACGTATGCTTCGCGTCAATGTGATATTTTAAGCTGGAAGCGCTTCGGTGAAAATTCCTTCTTGCACAACGTCCATGAGACTTTATGTCGGTCGACTGTTCCGGCTTCTTGTTTTTTAATACTCAAATTTCCCATCGAGAGGCCGATGTGCGTTTATCATCTTCCATATTGAGTTGATTGGTTCAGTCACTGCCAGATCAACTGCCCATTTGCACATGTGCGAAGGTAACTCTGCTTGGACGAACTGCCCGAAATGCGCTGCTGAAACGTTTCAGGGATTTTGAGTCACTCTGCTCCCCAGATGCGTCAATTTTTTTTAACTGCGTTCATCGTGATGACGGCTTAATCTACACGTGAATTTTGACAGCACTAGTGTAAGTATTTCAAACACTGGGAGACACTAGTATCGGTCTATTGTTATTTGCAGTTGCACCTCTTGACACTATGCTAGGCAAGTTAATGTATTTTTCTCTAAAAGTTTCCTTTTTAAAACGTTGTAGTTCCCTTTAGTCTTAGCTAACTATGAAAACAGCACCGTGCTGAGCTCGGAGCCAGACTCTCACTTAACTTGATTCTTTAAAAGCTGTTGAAAAACTGCATCTGACTCGGTGGGCATGAGCTACTCTCTCCACAGAGATAGATGTGGAAGCTGTGTTAGCCTGCACTTGAACAGTGTTAGCACATTTTATCATCCAGATTTTAGCCAGGATCATGTGTGCCTAATCACAGTACTTCATCATCATATAACGTAAAAGCTTTATATGTGTTTAGAAGCTCTGAAAGCTTGACAGAAACCTTTAATTCACTTTAACCGTTACAATGAGTGACACGGAAATGCTGGTAAATCTGGCATCAGATGAATGGAGGCATAAGTTGGAAAAATGAGCACAAGTGAACTTAAGTGAATGTAAGACACTGTGCTGCTCTTTTAAAGCATGTGATAGTTTAAGACCTTGTAAAGGGTAACACCATCTTCCCTGATGAAGAGAAAAAGATGGGTAGCAGTGTAAAAATGTGATCCTATCTTCTGCCTCCGCTCTGTTATTACCTCAGGTGTGAAATCCTTTCCCGCTCACGCCGGAAAACCAAGCGGGCGTGCTCAGCTGTGAAATTGTATCTTTTCTGCTTTCTCTGCCCTCGCTGTAGCTCCTTTCCCCGTCCTTCAAAAAAAAGCCTTTTCCTTACCTTCAAAATATGTGCTGCGTTTTGTAAGGTGAAGCCGTCCTGCACCTCGGCTGAATAATCAGGCGCCTCCCTCTGCATGCCTTTTAATGAGTGACTGAGAAACCCCAGGAACACCTCGACACGGTCCTACGCTGGCTGAGACTGGGCTGCTGTCTGCTTGTAAGGATTTCATGCAGTGCTGAAAAGCGCGGGACATTTTATTGAAATGTAATGAAACCTTGACAAAAGGTCCCAACTGTTAAAATAACAGGTTAGTTTGAGCATATCTTTAAAAGCATTCTGTAATAGTGAGCTGTTGCTGCCAGGCAGCTTAGTAGGCCCAGTGCAGCCTATGCAGGTTGTTTTCCATGTCTTTCCAGCAATGGCCTGTTTTCTTTATGCCTTCCCCTGTGAGGACAGATTTCTCTGAAGCCTTTTAACGGAGAAATGAGAGCAGCAGTGCGCCTGGAGCTTTATGGCTCATAGGATTGACCTGACGCTTATAGTGTCAAAGAACTGGAATGCGTAACTCAGAGGGATCCTCATCACGCACAGACTTCAATTGCTTTTAGTCATTCGGAGTACAGTGTTTACATTTGAGGTGATGGCATCTGGAATTACAGAATCTGTCACAATGCTAGGTCACAGCACCTCTAAGAGTCTCTTGTATCTGTATACAGTACACACAAACACACTCAACGTATGTTAATAAAGAACTGAGTCTGTAACACTACAGGCACCCTGTGAAATCAGAATCGCATGGCACCGTGAAATAATTTGGATATCTACGCTTTAAGTGTGCAATTCCCAGCATACATACTCCAAAAAATGACAAACTCTTTAATCAGAGTCGGGGTCGTTAATCGGTTTCAGCTGCTTTGGTGTTAATGAAATTAACAACAGATGCACAGATGAGGCAGCCGAGATGGACAGGGCTGTAGAAGGTCCTTAACCCACCAGGAGGACCAGTATCTGCTCCTTTGTGCAAGAAGGAAGATCAGCAGCCCACTGATGTAATGTCCTCTAGTAGGCCCGCTGCTCACTGCCTGGCACCGTGGAGCCCAATGGCAGGTCCACCACCCGACCTGGCCTGTGTTACTCACAGTCTGGAGAAGCCGTGGAGAACATCATGCAGGACCAATGTTGTCAGACATGCAGAGAAGCACGTGGGGGGCAAACACACGACTGTGTTATGAGCTGGTTTAATGAAATCGACCTACAGAGGGCGTCTTTGAATGCAGCCCTCTGCAGGTCGATGAGTTTCACCTCCATCAAATGATGTGGCAGTGTCAGGACAGACAACCACTGAGTTCTGATGTATTTTCAAAGTGTTCCTTTAAGTATTTGAGCACTGTGTTCATGAGGTCAGCTTAACGCTACACAGAGCTGCTGGTACTGCTTGTTCTGATACGTTCGACAAAGGTGGAAACTGTCATCTATATTTGACGCTGAATTCAATAAAAGTGAATTGTGAATTAATACGGGTTGTCGTTACTGCTACTATTGCTCGTGTGATGAACTACCTGGGAGTGATTTCCAAACTCCGAGCTTGTCCCACTGGTGTGTCGACCTCCTGTGATTTCCTCCTGCTGCACCGCAAAACGTTGTAAAGCATATCGTCTGAAATAAATCCTTTTCCGCTGAAAACATTTTTAGGCTCTGCGCTGGAAGCATAAAAAATATTATGGCTTTTAAAAAGGCTATTACAGCCTCCATCAACACTGCAGTAACCACAATGACAAAAACAGTATTACATCAGTGAGTGAAAATGACCACAGAAAGATGAAATGTCAGCAGCCTTGGAATGCCTCTCACTAAGCCCATAGCATGGCTGAAAATAAGCACTGTGTGAATTCTCCTTTTCGAATATACCAGCACAATCTGGCAGCTACACATTTGGAAGCCTTTCAACAGGCAACACGAGCTCCATATCCTCTCTAACAGAATAGTGTTTCCCTGCCTGCAGTCCTCAGCGGAGTGAGGCTGACAGTGGGAACGCCTGCAGAATAATTTAACAGGACTGTGGGGAGAGCCAGAGAAAAGACAAAGCCCTCCAATATGATCTCCAAGGACCCCGTAGCAATCCACCGTTCGCCTTCTGCCATCGCCATCACTGACACTATTGATTATGGCCCTGGGAGTGATGATAGCATTCGGCTCTCCCCCTCTAGCGGAAGCCACAATCACGCCGTGTTGGCCAAATGATAGACTGTCTCGGAAATGAAAGAGGAGGAGAGGGCTGGGGAGAGAAAGATAAGGGTGATTGAGAGAGATAGGAGATTGAGGTGGTGGGAACGGAGGCATTAATATGGCTCGGTTAGTTTTTCATAGAGGCTGAGGAATGTAATGTTTCTGTCAGCGGTATTAACGCAGGGCTCCATGTCAGAATTGTGTCACAGGGGCATTGGTGAAACAACAAAACGCCGTAATTGCCTCTTTGCCCGTTTGAAGTGCTAACAAGAAATTTCGACATTTTTTACGGTTCAAACTGTGGAAACTGTAGGACATCCAAGCGGTTCAGGCTCTTATGTGGCTGCTTGCAAATGAGGGAAAGGGCCAGGCTGATGCTGCCGCTGAGAGTGTAGAAAATCTACTCGAGTATCATCTGGAATGTCTACACAAACAGGACACACACACACACACATGCGCACTGCTCTTCACATGCCAGGTGGCTCCTTGATTTAATTAGCACAGTGGAGCTCCAATTAGCTGCAGTTGTAAATCAGATGGTGCTTTTCATCAGAGCGTCGAGCTGATAGGCCCTGTAGGATCGTCTTCATGCCTCCCCCAGGGAAGGCTGCATCACAGTCGGCCTTGAGTGGGGGATTATACAGAGATTATAAGCAGACTTAAGCACTTCAAGCCACTTCTATATCTGGGTGACCTGCAGATGAGCCCATATTACAAACTGTATATTCTCTAATCTGATGGTCGATGGTCAATATGAAGAAAACGGCACAGCCCTGTTGCTGCTACGGCGTCTGACGGCGTCAGAATAAAATCTAAGCTTATTACTATTTTCCAAGACAAAATAAACGTGCACATTTTCACGGTATGAGCAGACATTACACAGTAATATAGGCTCATAGTTGGATGTGCTGGCACTTATCCTGGATAATTAAACATTTACACTCTACAGTAGACGGTGTACAGTCACTAAGCAGTAATGTTCTGGCTTTTTATCATTTCAAAAATGGGGAAAGAATAAAAGAACAAGATCCACATACACACCATGTAGCAGCACTTCCATACTGCTCCCATACCGTACGCATCGATTATGCTTTCAGTATAGTGAAAAGCATTGTGCTACTTTTGTGTTAGTACTTGTTGTTTATTTCCCTAATGTACAGTACTGTGCAAAAGTTTTGAGCCACCCTCTTCCTTTATATTTTGGCAGGAAAATCTGAAATGCGTGCAGCAGTTTATTAAACTAGGCAGACAGTGGAGGTATAGACTCGGGTCTTTGTTGGATTCTTTTTCCTGTTTCCTAAGGACGCGACGTTCAGATACTCTTCATCTGCTCCACTTGTCGAAGGACACACTGCACACCATGGCAAGAACTTGCCAAATTCAGCTTGTTGATGAGCTGGTTTTGTCACTGCCAGAGGCTACAAGCAGTAAAGATACAATTTAAAATAACTTGTCTGTTATTTGTGGACATAATACAGCTCAGGGACTCATAACCTCTGTCTTTCTCTAAGAATTCTTACAAAAGACGTTGGTGTGATGAAGAGTATAACTCACCTT
Source organism: Astatotilapia calliptera (assembly GCF_964374335.1). Lineage (NCBI taxonomy): Eukaryota > Metazoa > Chordata > Actinopteri > Cichliformes > Cichlidae > Astatotilapia > Astatotilapia calliptera. Next base: position 1,802,713 of record NC_137431.1, read on the forward strand.
ATGGAGGGCACTTGTTGGTGTATCCTAATGAATGTTTTTGCATAGAAAGTTTGTGTGCTATCCACCTTTTAAGCCACAGCTGCAAAGATAGCAAGGCTCATCAAAGGACCAGATGAAAGGTGGACCTAATGATCTCAGCTCAGCTCTCCAGTCCAAACACAGACATATGCTGCTGCGTGTTCTGCTTGAAGCTCTGCTGAAGGCTGAGCAGATGGAGGATGACCTGGAAAGATCGGATCAACAGCCATGAGTGTGTGGCTCACACCTCGCTCCTGTTTTATATGCGCATTTTCATGCACACCTGCCACACTGAGCTGCTGTAGCTTTCCAGATGTTCTGCTCTCAGTGTGCAACGTTGTAACGAGATTGGTACAGTTTCCTCTGTAAGTCTACATCTCCAGCAGTGGCGCTGTTTCTTACCTCTACATTCATATATGAATGAAAAATGTGACTGTAAGTAAGCACCAAATGAAATGCACGGGAAGAAAAAGCACCAGAAATGTGGTATTTTTACACTTTACTAGTGAAAGAACCAGTATTGTTCTTATAAATATTTATTATCGCTGTCCACAGTGTGTGTTTTTGCCTCTCTCTGTCCCCTCACTCCCCACCAATCACAGCAGATGGCTCCGCCCCTCCTTGAGCCTGGTTCTGCCTCCAGGTTTCTTCCTGTTAAAAGGGAGTTTTTCCTTCCCACTGATGCCAAATACTTGCTCATAGAAGCTCATCTGATTGTTGAGGTTTTCTCTGTACTGTTGTAGGGTCTGTATTATTGGGGGGGGGGTAGGCCACAGACACACCGATGTCAGATTGTGGTTTACGTCGGCTGCACGAGCATCCGCAGATTTATTTTCTCCACACTGGTGCATTACTTCACATGAGTGGTTATACATCAGTATGCTCTGACAAAGTCAACATATACACTTGTATTCATCATCTGTCTTACCCTGGCTAGTGTTGGGAGTCATAACTCACAGGGGTTTGACTGATTGTTGGGTTTCCTCTCTATTAATATCGGTTCGTTACCCTTAAAGTGCCTCAAGGCAACTTTTGTTGTGATTTTGGGATACATAAATAAAACTGTTTGATTAAGGACAGGGGTCAGTATAGTTTGCTTTAGAGTGGATTCATTTTAAAATGAGAGAAAAACATGGCAGCTTGAGAGGACTAAGCTGGGAGTTGAACTGCTTACTTTAGAGTTGCAAAGCATAGTGTTTTCAGCCTAGAAAAACACCACCTATGTGCATGCTGTGGTTTCACAGCGTGCACACGAGCATGTGGAAACAAGCAGCAGTATTCAAGCTGTTGAGTTAGCAGTATAGTATAGCACACAACAGCCCACTTTGACTTTGGCTTCTTGTCCGACCAGCAGGGAAAAGAAACCCTGTTTGTGTAGGAAGAAGCCATGTAATCTTGGGACAATGCCTTGAAGTGGTGGGGCACTGGGACCTCACTCCAACATGGTCGTGTCCTCTGTCTCTCTCTGGCTCTGGCACCTTTGGTTGCAGTGTTTCTTGGGGTAGTGTTATGCAACCACACGTCCACCACACGTCAGGACAGGAAAGAATCTGATTTTACGTCAGCTTCTGGTACATTTCACTGAGTGGATTCATTTCTGTGCCTTTCAACGTCATTACAAATGAGCATGAGTCACGAGCCTTGAGTAACATCTACATAAACATGTTGGAGGCATTTCAATTAATGCTAATATTTAAAAGTCTGTCAACCCTGATTGTAGACTGTCAAAGTCTACAATCAAGATATGGATTCATGAATGAAAATGAAAAGTTTACAGCAGGCTGCAAACCTCTGATTTCACTCAGGACCAGTCTGGTGAGATTAGAGTCTGTAAAAACAACAAAAACAAAATCTTTGCACAGATGAAACCAAGACGGTTCAAAACACACCACATCATCTGCTTAACACTGTCGTGTACGGCTGCCAGTGGAACCAGGTCAGTAGTGTTTACTGCTGATGTAATTGCTGCACTTCACAGTACAAACTGGACAATGACCAAAGCATACTGAAAAGGCAAGCCAAAGGTTTTTCAATGTAAAAGAAACAGGATATTCCTAAATGGCCGAGTCAGTTGATCTCACACCAAAAGAGCGTTTGCATTAAATCCAATAAATACAAAACTGAATGCAGAAAGATCCACAAACAAGCAGCAACTGCAGCAAAGGTCCAAGGCACAAAACACAACGACGAACACGATTTCTACATTTCAGGCTGCACAGACTGCAGACATTTTTCATCCACGTATTAAACATTTTATATTAAAATCTGTTTGTGTCCCATTATTTCTGAACATTTGAAAATGGGTTAGTGTAAAAAAAAATGGCTGCAAACACTTTTTTTTGCAAAACGCCTTGAATTAAAACGGTAATTTAAAGCACATATTGATCGTTTGATGTCCCATCTACTGTGGTGGTGTCTTTGTCCCAAACATGATGGAGGACACTTTACATTGTGAGGACCGACCGCACTGCGGTGAGCACTGAACATGCCCCCCTTGTCCTTGCAAAGAGTTCTTGTGAAACTTTTACAAAACCTGCGTGAATTAAAAATCTTTATGACCTGATGTGATTTCACAGATAATACGCATTAATATGAATGATGGTTGGTCAGTGCCATTAGATGTCCATCTGACAGGAGAGGGTGGGAGGAAATGAAAGATGCGAGGAGATTAGATGGAGTGAAAAATGGGCCGTTATGAGAAATACTGTTACCATGTAAAGCAGCAGATTGACATAGATGGATTTCCCACAGTTCCCTCCTGTCCAATATATCACCCAGGGGCTGACTTTGTCCTTCGCTGCTAACCCTGGTGAGTGCAGGTGAGTTGCTAGAAAACAAGTTAAAAATGTGCCCCAAATGTGCTCACAAAGTTAGCGTAAAGTGGAAATGCTTGCCTCGATTTATTGTTTGGCCAATTCTGGTTTGAATTTAAAAACAACAACCAAAATGTTGCGTTTGATTCCCACAATTCCAGCTGAATCATGGAAAGTCTGTTTGACATTTACTTTCCAAACCTCATATTTAGACAGATCATTTCCAGGAAAAGCAATTTTTCTGTGAACAAAATATTTAAGTGGCTCACAGGCACAAGTAAATGCTGGATAAACTGTGTGCTTTTAATCTGTTTATTACCGATCCGTTGGCTTTCTGGGTTTCTCTGTATTTACTTTAAATGTAATTTCCTCTGTTGAGATTTTGTTTTCTCAGATAAGTGGTTTTGTTTCTTTATGGGGTTTTTTTGTCCTTAAATAAGGTCGTTATTAATTTCAACTTATCTTGATTTTAAAAAGTGGTCTGGAACATTTTTTCCTGGCGAGTTTTCTTTACATCGTTTCGTACACAGCAACTTCTTCACTAACGTGTTAAGAGTACGCTGTTAGCTTCCATGCAGCAAAGTCTGAGCGCGCTCCCGGCGTGTAAAGATATTGGATGCTAGACTGCAACAGCTGAACACACTGAGGCAAAAAAGGCAACAACTTTGAGATGAACAGACAATAATCACATCTGTGGCTACTTCTGTTTCCATAGCTAACCGCCTTTGATAGCAGAACTATGGCTTTGTTTTGACCAGAAGGAGTGGAAAAGCTTCTCTATCAAACAACAACAGTTGCTCTCTAAACACAACCAATTAGGATGACGAATGACTTGCGCCTTGGCAAACGTCCCACGAGAGACATGAACATACAGCTCAAATAACAAGACAAACAGAGAAAAACAAAGAGCGGCATCAGAGAGAAAAACAGGATATTTTTCATCCTGGGAATTTTTGCGCCTTGATTCCCTCCCCTCGGTCGATTGTTCTATATCAAGCCTGTCACTCTGTTCTATTTGAGGAGATTTGTAGTGCAGGTTTTGATGCATAATGGATGGGGTCTGACTCAGAGCAGTGCCTTGTGGGAAGATGGAGTTGAGCCAGAGAGGGTACGCCGCCATTGCTGATTGCTTCTTATTGAGCCCGAGCGCCCTTGGGAGCGTCGTTATGAGGTACTCGGCATGCAGGAGCACTGTACTGTGTCATGCCTCGTGCTATGACCTACACGAGTTACACAGAGTATACGAGCAGCCATTGAGTCCGCGAGAAAGCTGGTTTATAACTCATTAATGCGCCGTTATTGTCTTCACTTTCACACGCTGTGTGGGACGGCGAAAGTCTCCTTGAAGAAATAAACCAAGTTGTAAACAATGTCGAGATGAGCTCCAGGAAACCAAACCTTTTCTCGCCGAGAGCGTTCGGAAACCTCATTACCGAGAACTACAGAGAATTACTGGTGAGAAACCTCTTTAATGAGCACTCGTTACCCCGAGGACAGAACGGCAGGACGACAAGGGAATCTTTATTTAGTGGTTCTATATTTATCATTTAATATTCGGGGGAGGGGGTCACATGCTGATATTCGGGATGTATAGGCTCACAGATACTAAAATATATCTTTAATGTGCCTTTTTATTGTTTCTTTAAGATGATATCTACACTCACTCAGGATCCATGGTAAAACCTGACACCAGAATTAGGATTAAAGTGTTCCAGGGGCTTTTCCCATCAGCCGTATCCTCTCCTCATCCCTTTATCTTGCTCCTGTCCGGTTCCATTTGCCTACGCAGCGGTATCTTTGTAAGAGCTGCCAAAGCCTACACAACTATATTTGAGCCCTGGCTCTGCTAAAAAAAGGAGTTATGTTCAGTGATGACAAGAATTGATTTCCAATTTCCTCCACAATGACTGCATCATTTCCAGCGACTCAGGCAATTTGGCCTACATTACTGAGGCTGCCAGGGGCTGTAGATCAGGGTGACAGCTGTCTTCACCTGAGGCCCCTTTCACTGAGATCACAGAGAGAGAGATTGACTCTCAGGCTTTCCGTTGATGGCGCCTCTATTACGCTGGTGATTTCCTGTAGAGAGTCCAGGATTTGCACTTGTTTTCTCATGAACTGAAACAAATGTGCTTTTGCGTTTGTATGAGGCCTTACAGCATTTACTCGCCTAATACACAGCGCTGCATTTTGCTGCAGTATTTATATTATCTGTTTTTTAAATGTGCTTTTGGCACAAATCTTGTTGGTGTATATATTTACTTGGTATGTATATGATGTCTAACAGTGTCTGCCAGCAGTATTTATTTAAAAAGCTTACCGGGAAAAGGTCCACTGATGGAATAAACACTCCCAGACCACACTGTTGGGAAACATGGTCCAGCGTGCATCTGGGAATATTTCAGTCACACTTGATTCCAGAGAAAAGAGGGTTTTTTTGGATCATACAAAATCATTCAAATCCAAATGCAAAACTTTTTTTCTTTTAAAGATCATTATCATTTTCTGTATTATCAGTTCACATAATCACGATTATTCAGTTTCATAGTTTAATAATGCCACAGATAAGTGATTCAGTAATAGCACCTAAGGTCACACTATCTACAAAAGATAATTGTAGCTATGACCCATTGGTTTTTGTTTTTTGTTTTTCTGGGGGCAGGGATAGCTCAGTAGGTAAAGTGGTCGCCCCATGATCAGAAGGTCGGCGGTTCAAATCCACTTAACGGCTACCCTGAGGTACCCCTGAGCAAGGTACCGTCCCTACACACTGCTCCCCGGGCGCCTGCTTAGTGGGCTGCCCACTGCTTCACTGAGTGAATGGGTCAAATGCAGAGAAAAACAAGTAAGTTCCCCATGGGGATCAATAAAGTATCCATTATTATTATTATTTTTAATAAGAATAAGAATAACTTTATACATCCCAGGGAAACTCGCATGTCTGACATCGCTAATGTACTGTTTGCATGAGGAATGATTTTCTGCATGTCTCTGATATACGATGAACAGAGAGGAGTCTTTTACTACTGATGTTTGTTTTGTTCTACAAAGATGTTACAAAGTGGCTGTTCAGAGTCGTTCTGTAGTTTTGGGGGTTTGATGCTGTTTTGTTGGAGCCTGAGCAACATTCCCGTTTATCAGCTGATGCTACCGAAGCTGGTTAACAGTCAGACATGTTTGCTAATTAGGGCTAAGTATCTAATTAGCAGGCAAATAAAACAGTAGATTTTATGCACACGAATTATTTAGTCAGATAATCTCATTAAAATGCTTGAAAAGCCTCTGTCCTCACAAACACACAGGGTTTCAGTGAAAGTCCTGATTTGTGAGCCTGACTCCTGTGGTGTGGAAAGGAAACCATGAAACCTCCTTTATCTTTGAAAGACTTACTACTCGGGTCAAACACTATGTAGATGATATTTATGTCAGGATCACAGTAAATCCAGTGTCTTAAGAGTCCCTGAAAGCTGTCTAACAAATTGTTAAGCAGGATAATGTTGATTACTTGACAGTATAACAGAAAGTAGTCAGTGAGCAGGCCTTTGCATATTTAGCGTGGTTGAATAATGTTGATTGTAACTGTGCTTGGATCCAAATTTCACATTAAGAAGGTGCAGAGTGCCGAGGAGCACGTGACTCGATAACAGCAGAGCTCTCAGCAAAAACGTGCGCTGTCAGCTTCATGTGATGGCTGAGCAGCTGCTGTAGGTGTGACGTGTAGGTGGTCCAGTACCGTCCACCGGCTCTGTCGACTTTTCAGTTTCTCACAATGGTTCATTTGCTTTCTTTTTAAACCTGTCCATCCCCCAGAAGCAGCAAAAGTGCTTCAGTCTAATTTACAGTCACCTCCTCAGTGCCTCACAGAATTAGATCGACTAAAGTCAGGTCAAGGTTTTAAGCACATTGGTCCCAGAGTAGCAGTTGACTTGCTCTTATGTGGAGCCAAAGGTGAACTGCTTTTCACCGCTCTCCTCGCCGGTTTGTGCATTTCAAATAGAAAAAGGTTGAAGTTCTGAACCAGCATGTTTGTAGTTCCTGCTGTGTGTGATGGTGCTTCAAATGAGAGCAGAGACTTTGTTGTGTTTAGAGGATTTGATTGGTAATGAACCAGTGAGTGTCTAAGAGCACTTCATGCAGAGCTGTGACAGAGCGACGAGTCCTGTGGCTACACGGAGGTGTATGTGTTTAAACATCTCAAACTCGTGGCGATGGAGAAGTGGAGCAATCAAGCACTCGTCAACAATCAGCCTCCAGCTGTCAGCTTCTTCCACTTGTGCTGGCAATGCTGCAAATGCTGAGAGGGTCAGTCAGCAGAGAGAGTACACAAAAACAATAACGGGTCTTCTTTTTCTTTCTTGTAAGAGCGACACATGGATCCTCATCTGTGCCGACTTGCAGTTTGTCAATCCACAATCAAACAGATGCAGATCACTGTCGGATTCAAAAGCTGTCATCTTTCAATTTACACACTACCTTCGCAACCTTCGTCTATTCAGGGAAATTTGCTTTTATTTTATTTATTTGTTTGTTTCAAATCTTGAGTTCTCCTACAGGGATCCTTGCAACAGATCAGTGCGTTTTACTTTCGGTGTATCTGAAAGCTTCAGATGGAATTATAATGAGATGCGAGAGATTTAGTTCACCCCCCCGATGGTTCACAAAGACAATGAGATATAATTAAACTAATCCCAAGATAGCTTTCGCCATTTATGGCAGTAATTTCAGGAGCGATTGTGAAAGATTCTTTAAAAGCTCTAAATTGTCTTTGAGGAAGGTGTTTGTGTCTAAAGTAACAAGCATTATATAAAAACTCAAGGTCAGACGCACAATTGTGCGAGAGATTGCTTTACCGATGTTCAAAGACTGGACGGCTTGAAAGAGAAACAGAACGTAATCTAATGATCGATCAGACTGACTCAGTTTGTCACTGTGGTTATGGGGAGACTATGGGCTCTCCATTAGGTCCCCACTCATCCATGTAATATTAAAAATGGCTGAAAGTCTCTAAAATGTTGACTAATGAGTTGGCTAATCTGAAGCACGCAGCAAATCGATATATAAACCGGTGTCTGGATGAATGAGAACTGCCGCTCACGGTGTCAGGACGCTCAGCCTGTGATTGAAGTGAGAGAGGCAGGGGCAAAATCGATAGCTGAATTCATCTCCCAGATCACAGGAATGTATTAGTGTTGTTAAACACATTCCACTTAAGGCAGCAGATGAGAGCTTTTCAGACTCATAAAATGAGTCATCGTTTAAACTGTGTTTTAGTGGTGTGTCTCCACGAGCTATTAAATGCTGCCAGACCGTCATTAAGCTCCGTCTCATTTCTCGTCAAACGCTGGTGTCACAGGCTCTCAGCTGGTAGGAGAGCACCAAAAGCATCTCATCGATTTAAAGTTGTGCTGACCACTGACTTCAGACGAGAATACATCAGAAGTACGCACACTGACTGAAATTCTTATGACTGTAATTCACAGGGGGCACGTTATACTGCAGAGGAGTCGGTCTTTCCAGGAACACTTATCTGCCTTTCACTGAGTGGAATCTGTCCTTGGCCACAGGGTGGGGATGTTTGACTTTAAATAATCCTGCAATTACACCGGATCAATGCACGCTCGGCTGTAGCAATCATTTTATGGAGGTATTTTCAAACTTGACAGGCATTCCTGCTGCGCTATACAGTCTGCATTGTTTGCCACCAGCAGCCTTAAAACACCATCGCTTTTGTCTCAGGGCTACTCAGTTAATAAGGTTTAGACAAGTGGGTGTTTTTATGCTGGACGCCCATTTCATGGCATTTCTGTGACATTTCAAATTGTTAAACACATTTTCTGGAAGGTGCAATTCAGTGTGTGGCACTTTATTGTAGGGCTGAGCCTCTGCTCTACAGTCGTGGCAACTATCTCATTAAGGCTTCGAGGGCTGGTGTCCTGCAGGTTTTAGATCTCACCCTGGGTCAACACACCTGAATCGACTGATTAGTTCATTACCAGGCCTCTGGAGAACTTCAAGACATGTTGGGGAGGTCAAATCAGAGGTTAAATCAGCTGGGTTGGATCAAGGACACGTCTAAAACCTGCAGGACTCCGGCCCTTGAGGCCTGCAGTTGTGCAAGCCTACAACACTTTGTTGCAGGGAGACCAAAGGGTGATGTCCACTGGGTTTCACCAGGGTCTAGGTACCCAGTGTTGGGGACTAACAGAGTATATGTACCGCTGTTACGTACTTAAAATACAAAATATGAGTAACTGTATTCTGTTACAGTTACCGTTTAAAAAGGTGGTATTCAGAATACAGTTACATTGTTGAAATAAATGGATTACACGGCGGTCTTTTCCTGTTTCATATGTTAGGCCAGACCTTCCCAAAGTGTGGGGCCATTGCAGGGGGGGCACGGTACGAAAAGGGGAAAAAAACCCCAAAAAACAACGCTTGGACACTGCCAGCACAGAGCACCACACAAACGCAAAGCAGGAGATGAAGCTGAATATGTTTCCAAACCAACTTCATTCTAAGACAAAGACTAGAAAATATGGTGAAGCAAATCTGCCCTTTGGCTTCACCTGCACAAGTGCAGAGGTAGGTCTCCCTGCAGGGTTGGTTTTCCCTGCGTCGGGAGCAGCGCTGGGCTGTTTAAATCACAGAAAAACAGGATCCCACATTCTTGAGTGTTCACAAACACTTGTTGTAATGACTAACTACTCCTGACATGTTGGAGATGTTTGCTCTTTATACAGCAAAGTTACAGCGGGATACAAATAACATCAGGCTGATCCTGCCACAGTTTGTTCCCCCTGTCTAAATCACAGACAAACAGGATCCAACAGCTGTTTATGTGTTTAAACCCATTTTGCACAGAGAGGTGTTTTTTGAAAAATGTATTGATGCAATGTTGAACATTATTACACAGGAAAAACAACTACATGTAAAATAATGACACCGTGACGCCTCTGCCTTTGTAAATGGAGGGACAGTAACTGCGTGTAAAACCTGAAGATAGAGACAAAATACTGTTAATCAGACTATCTGCCATTCTGCAATTCATCTCATGTAAACAATAACGTGGCGCACAGCGTGACGTGAAAAAAGGCGCATACCTTTGACATTGTGTGACGAACTTTGTATTCCTCGTCCGCACGTAAACGCAAAAAAGGAGTTTTAAAAAATCTCAGTTTTCGGTGATTCGAAACACCGTTTACGTGGACGAGGAATACAGAGTTCGTATTTGTCTTGTAAAACAAAGGGGGGCTTAGCAAAAAAAGTTTGGGAACCACTGTGTTCGGCTACGCCCTCTCTATTTTTGGTAATTCCACGTCGGTGGAAACCCAAACAAAACACGCATTAAGAGGCTCTGATGCGTGGCCCATGTCACCCTTACTACACCTACACTACATAATGACGTGACAAAATATTTTTAAAAATTATTCAAAAATTGATTTAACATGAAGGCAACAGGCAGAGTGTTACTGGCACCGCCCTAAAGCATGCAGCCTGATGGGCAGTGTAGTCGGTGCTGCAGGGAGAATGAACTGCCATACCCGTGATGTGTCTGTGAGCAAGGAGGGAGAAAAAGGAAAAGTAGGAGCTGTCACCGAGCAGAAACAGGAGCTGGAAGCATGTAAATATAATAATAACCACTGCAGCCAAACAGAGAGCCTGACCAGTCCAGCTGTAAGTAAGCTGTTAAGACTCGACTGTACGCTGTGTTCGTGTTTTCCTCTGAAACAATAAGTCCCGTTGGAGCAGTCTTTCAACGCCTCTCTCTGTCTCTCGCTAGCAAAGTCGACCCAGACAACAAAGTTAAGCTAGTTTTCAGCTACGAGCCCGACACGAACCCGACGTATCAGCCAGAGGTCCCTTTACTACGGTTCGGAGCCGCGGACCTGTTTTATATACGCGAGGAATAGTTTCTATACGAGATCGCTGCAGAAAGTGCAGCCTTACCTAATGTCCACCTACTGTTACTCATTTATATTAAGATTTAAACATCTAGTTGGTGTTGGTGTGGAGAGTAACCTTCAGTAATAGTAATAAATCACACAGCAATAGGACATTCATGTAGCTGTAAAAAGCTTAATAATATATTAAGTGTTCAGAATATGTTACTCTCATTGAGTAACGTAACGGAATACGTTACAAAATACATTTTGGGGCATGTAATTTGTAATCTGTAATTTGTAATCTGTAGTGGAATACATTTTAAAAGTAACCTTCCCAACACTGTAGGTACCATTCATTTCACCCACTTCTCCCCATTCAGTCCCTTCTCAGTCACTGTTTCCCTCGACAGAGCACTGAGCCAAACATTCTGACCCTGCATCCTGTTGCTTCCAGTCTCATCTCTCTCAAATAGAGTATACGCTTAATTGGCTCTTTTATTTTGGTGCAACGAGTCACCCTCTGCTCACAAGCTTTAAGTGGCCTTACCCGGGCACTAGTTAAGCTGTGTTAAGATGACAAGTCACCACACTGAGTTTTTCAGGATAGTGGTTACACAGTGAAATTATTTAATATACACAGCATCATAAATGGATTCAGAACCAATATCATGCTTTCTTGCATTTTAATTGGACCAGTATTTTCTCTTCTTTTGGTTTTGCTCGGTGTGCTCCATGATGCAACTTAATATTTTACAGTCTGCATGTGTCCTGGAGCTGTAGGGATCTGTTGTAAATCTGGAATAAGTGCTTCATTGTCACTGGGGGTGGTGAGTGGAGTGCAAGATGTTTAGAAACTACACATACTTAACTTAAGCATGTGTAGATCTTAGGTTCTTTACATGTACATCATGAAACAGATGGTGCTGTAACAGCTCCCTGTGTGAGCCTCATTCTTGTACATTGTTCGTGTAGTGAAGCATGTACACCAATCAGATAAAACATTCTGACCGCCGACAGGGGAGGTGCCTAACACTGATGATCTCTTCATCATGACACCTATTAATATGTGGGAAATATTAGGGAGCATTATGTCCTCAAAGTCGAGGCGTTAGAAGCTGGAAAAATGTGCAAGCGTAAGGATTTGAGCAAGTTTAACAAGGAGCCAGATTGGGATGGCTACACACTGGGTCAGAGCATCTCCAAAATCACAGCTGTTTTGTGCTGTTCTCAGTCTGCAGTGGTCAGCGTCTATAAAAAGTGATCTGAAGAAGTGACAGTGATGATCCAGTGACATGTTCACGGGCAGGAGTGAAGGCTGGCCCGTGTAAACCTATCCAACAGACAAGCTACTGTAGCTCAAACTGCTGAAGAAGCTAATGCTGGTTCTGGTATGACCTGATCTGATTAAACACATTTTCTTCTGTATCATGTGGAAGCCCAGTCGCTTACCTGGGAAACATCTAACGCCCAGATACACTATAAGAAGAAGGCAAGCCAGCAGAGGCAGTGTGATGCTTTGGGCAATGTTCTGCTGGGACATCCATCCATGTGGATGCTACTTTCACACATACCACCCACTTAATCGTTGCTGCAGACCATTTACACCCGTTCCCTTAAGGGCGATTGCTACCACTTTACTTACTTTTACGGAAAATGTTTTTCCCGTTGGGCGTGGCCTCTGAGCAGGATAATGCCCTCTGCCATAAACAGGTTCAGGAATGGGTTGTGGAGAACAACAATGACTTTGGGTGTTAACTTGGCCTCCAGTTTCCTCAGATCTTAATCCCAGTGTCTGTGGGATGTGCTGGACAAACAAGCCCAATTCATGGAGGCCTCACAGATTACAGGACTTAAAGGACCTGTTGCTAATATCTTGATTGCGGGCACCACAGCACAGTTTCAGAGGTGTAGTGATACAATCCATTCATCCATCCAGCCAGCCATTCATCCATCCATCCATCCATCCATCCATCATTCATCCACTCATCCATTATCCATCCATCTATCGTCCATCCATCCATCAGCCATTCATCCACCCATCCATCCATCCATCATCCATCCACCCATCAGCCATTCATCCATCCATCCATTCATCAGTTGATCCATTCATCCATCCATTCATCTGTCCATCCATCATCCATCCATCCATCCATCCATCCATCCATCCATCAGCCATTCATCCATCCATCCATTCATCAGTTGATCCATTCATCCATCCATTCATCTGTCCATCCATCATCCATCCATTCATCCACTCATCCATCCATCGTCCATCCATCCATCCATCCATCCATCAGCCATTCATCCACCCATCCATCCATCCATCCATCCATCCATCCATCCATCAGCCATTCATCCATCCATCCATTCATCAGTTGATCCATTCATCCATCCATTCATCTGTCCATCCATCATCCATCCATTCATCCACTCATCCATCCATCGTCCATCCATCCATCCATCCATCCATCCATCAGCCATTCATCCATCCATCCATTCATCAGTCGATCCATCCATCCATCCATCGTCCATCCATCCATCCATCCATCCATCCATCCATCAGCCATTCATCCATCCATCCAGTATCCTTGTAGCTGCTCAGCGTTCTCTTCAGGGGGAACTCCAGAAAGAGAAAGCATCCAGCCACGTTCTAATTCTTTTCTTTCTAGTTTCAAACCCAATGCTGTGTTGTATTCAAAAAATTAGGTAAATGATTCATTTATAAACTTCAATTTTGGACTTTAGCATAGCAGACTGGCAGGAAGCAAGGCAGAGGAGAGAAACAAGTCGGTAATGGATACAACAATGTTTGGAGAGCTGTATTGGTTAAAGAGGTTTTAACATCCTAATTAAAATCTGCTGTAGGCCCTCTGTTCATTAATGCCATTAGCTTTAAGGGAAAATTCTGCTTCCTCTCTCTTGTGGACACTAATCTCATCCTCTCTGTGTCTGCTGAGCTGTGTCATATGCTGTAGCAACAGAGCGAGACATATAGCAAAGGGGAAGGATGTTGGCATCAGCTATCAAAGGAAGTCATGTTGAATAGGCAGGAAACACACCTCACCTTGTATTGGATTAGATTATTGTTTGTGCAGGTGAAGCCGCTCTGTAGGCAGCGCGGTCATATGTCACGTCATGTTTTTGTGTCAGGCAGGGTTTCACAGGCTTTGTTCAAAGCATTCAGTATTTCTATGCTTTACACACTTGTTAAGCTCAAAGGATGAAATTATATTTCAGTTTGTTTCAATGATGTGAAAGTTTGGCGTGAACACTTCATCACTGATGACAACAATTCAGTATTACTCTTTGTAGTAGTACTGAAGTGAAATACATTAGCAATAGAGTAGTTTAAATAGCTTTTTACTTAGTTTGCAGTTTAGTATACATTTAGTATACAGTCACAGTAATAATGCAAGACTCTGAGGATTCAGATTCAGAAAACTTTATTTATCCCCAAGGGGCAATTAAGAGACTGACCTTGCCGGACCGTACATACAATACACAAACATCACATTGGGGAGACAGGTTAGGCTAGGTAGCTGGCCGGTCAGCCACACGAGCAGCGACCCGAAACCGAACAATGGAAAAATGCACAACATCAGGAAGGACAAGGAGAAAAAAGAACTCCCCCCAAACTGAGCTCAAACAGGGAGATCAGTTTGAGAACAGAAAAAAACCACCTCAGCGCATAGCACATGAAAAACTCTTATACACCATAGAAACACATGACAAGCAACAGGGATGGGTAAAAGGTGAGAGACAGCCAGTGTAGACAGCACATCCGGGCCTGCAGCATATGCGCTGGTCCCCTTTGATCCACCGTCTGCATCGGGAGGAAATAAGCATCGAAAGCATTTGGAAGGGGAGGGGGGATGAGTGTATATCTGCATGTGTATATGTGTTTGTGTCCAGAGTTCAGCTGAGAGAGTGTCCTTTGTCCTGCCAGGCTAAGTAAACAGTCTTCCAGCCAATCGAGGTGACCTTGTAGGATAGGAAGGAACAGTCTAAACACCGTCTGTTATCAGGGAGAATTTGTTTTGTTCAGCTCCAGCCTTGAGACCTCAGCTGGCCCCGAAATGGTAGCCGCATGAAATGATGGTGGTTTATTCTTTTGTATGAACAGCTTATGTGAATTTCAAAGCCGTTCTAGCAGTCCAACACTGGTCTCTCAATCTCGCATTGGAGAGCCGTGAGCTTCTCTGAGATGTTATCCATGCTGCGTTCAATGAGCCCATTTTGAGAAGTCACAACTCGACCCATTGTTTCAATCACAGCGGCAGCTTTCTTTACAGGGAGTGCAGAATTATTAGGCAAATGAGTATTTTGTCCACATCATCCTCCACATGCATGTTGTCTTACTCCAAGCTGTATAGGCTCGAAAGCCTACTACCAATTAAGCATATTAGGTGATGTGCATCTCTGTAATGAGAAGGGGTGTGGTCTAATGGCTGGAAGGCTGAAAGACGACCACCACTGAACAAGACACACAAGCTGAAACGTCAAGACTGGGCCAAGAAATATCTCAAGACTGGTTTTTCTAAGGTTTTATGGACTGATGAAATGAGAGTGAGTCTTGATGGGCCAGATGGATGGGCCCGTGGCTGGATTGGTAAAGGGCAGAGAGCTCCAGTCCGACTCAGACGCCAGCAAGGTGGAGGTGGAGTACTGGTTTGGGCTGGTATCATCAAAGAGGAGCTTGTGGGGCCTTTTCGGGTTGAGGATGGAGTCAAGCTCAACTCCCAGTCCTACTGCCAGTTTCTGGAAGACACCTTCTTCAAGCAGTGGTACAGGAAGAAGTCTGCATCCTTCAAGAAAAGCATGATTTTCATGCAGGACAATGCTCCATCACACGCGTCCAAGTACTCCACAGCGTGGCTGGCAAGAAAGGGTATAAAAGAAGAAAAACTAATGACATGGCCTCCTTGTTCACCTGATCTGAACCCCATTGAGAACCTGTGGTCCATCATCAAATGTGAGATTTACAAGGAGGGAAAACAGTACACCTCTCTGAACAGTGTCTGGGAGGCTGTGGTTGCTGCTGCACGCAATGTTGATGGTGAACAGATCAAAACACTGACAGAATCCATGGATGGCAGGCTTTTGAGTGTCCTTGCAAAGAAAGGTGGCTATATTGGTCGCTGATTTGTTTTTGTTTTGTTTTTGAATGTCAGAAATGTATATTTGTGAATGTGGAGATGTTATATTGGTTTCACTGGTGAAAATAAATAATTGAAATGGGTATATATTTGTTTTTTGTTAAGTTGCCTAATAATTATGCACAGTAATAGTCACCTGCACACAGATATCCCCCTAAAATAGCTAAAACTAAAAACAAACTAAAAACTACTTCCAAAAACATTCAGCTTTGATATTAATGAGTTTTTTGGGTTCATTGAGAACATGCTTGTTGTTCAATAATAACATTATTCCTCAAAAATACAACTTGCCTAATAATTCTGCACTCCCTGTAATCTTTGATAAGCCAGGGCCAAACCAGCTCCGATCAGCAAGAACCCTGTTATCATGGTTCCGAAAAGGTAGATGTCTTCAATGTCCTCCATCGACAGCCCCGCCAGGCACACGACCCTCCAGTTATGCCACCCGTCCATCGTGTCTCCGGCAGGGAACGTCCCTCCAGGACACTCAGTCTCACCCGAGCCCAGGCTTCTAGTTGAGAAGAGGGTGTCAATTGCATTCAGGGACCAGTTGATCAAATCCATAATTCCTTGTTTAGGTTTTAGAGAACAGACTGTGAGAGAGTTCCAGGGCAAGAGTAAAGAATAGACGAGACTAGACAAGGACACAAGAAGCTAAGCAGGGAAGGTCAGTGTTGGGAAGGTTACTTTTAAAATGTATTCCACTACAGATTACAGATTACAGATTACATGCCCCAAAATGTATTTTGTAACGTATTCCGTTACGTTACTCAATGAGAGTAACATAATACTTTGGATTATTTAATATATTATCATGATTTTTACAGCTACATGAATGTCCTATTGCTGTGTGATTTATTACTATTACTGAAGGTTACTCTCCACACCAACACCAACTAGATGTTTAAATCTTAATATAAATGAGTAACAGTAGGTG
The DNA here is from genome assembly GCF_964374335.1 of Astatotilapia calliptera. Taxonomy (NCBI): domain Eukaryota; kingdom Metazoa; phylum Chordata; class Actinopteri; order Cichliformes; family Cichlidae; genus Astatotilapia; species Astatotilapia calliptera. The sequence continues at coordinate 1,819,520 of NC_137431.1, forward strand.
GACATTAGGTAAGGCTGCACTTTTTGCAGCGATCTCGTATAGAAACTATTCCTCGCGTATATAAAACCGGTCCGCGGCTCCGAACCGTAGTAAAGGGACCTCTGGCTGATACGTCGGGTTCGTGTCGGGCTCGTAGCTGAAAACTAGCTTTACTTTGTTGTCTTTGCTAGCAAGAGACAGAGAGAGGCGTTGAAAGGCTGCTGCAACAGAACTTATTGTTTCAGAGGAAAACACGAACACAGCGTACAGTCGAGTCTTAACAGCTTACTTACAGCTGGGCTTGTCAGGCTCTCTGTTTGGCTGCAGTGGTTATTATTATATCTACATGCTTCCAGCTCCTGTTTCTGCTCGGTGACAGCTTCTACTTTTCCTTTTTCTCCCTCCTTGCTCACAGACACATCACGGGTATGGCAGTCCATTCTCCCTGCAGCACGGACTACACTGCCCATCAGGCTGCATGCTTTAGGGCGATGCCTGTAACACTCTGCCTGTTGCCTTCATGTTAAATCATTTTAAAAAATATTTCTTCACGTCATTGTCAGATGCGAGATTGAGACACGGGCATTTGAGCCTCTTAATGCATGTTTTCTTTGGGTTTCCACCGACGTGGAATTACCAAAAATAGAGAGGGCGTAGCCTAAAATATGAAACAGGAAAAGACCGCCGTGTAATCCCTTTACTTCAGCAAAGTAACTGTATTCTGAATACCACTTTTTTAAACAGTGACTGTGACGGAATACAGTTACTCATATTTTGTATTTTAAATACGTAACAGTGGTACATGTACTCTGTTAGTCCCCAACACTGGGGAAGATAAACGAAGGGGAGAGGAGAAAAGTGTGACCACCTTTGCCAAGAGATGATGGACTTTTGGAAAATGAATGATAGGTACTCAGTTAATGCTAGCTTACTTGGTTAGCAAGCTGCATTCATAAACATCATGGGTAAAACACAAAGACAGACATATTGGCTAATCGTTGTTATGTAACAGACTAAGAAAATACTGAAAAAGTAATTCATCAAAACACAAAAACCTCTGTGATGATCTGAAACCCACAGCAAGCCTATTAATCAGATAATCCATTAAAAATATTCCACAAAGCCTCCTAAAGCACACACACACACTGAAGAGCTGCAATCTAACTCAAAGTAGTGGATGAAGCCTAACAGACAAACCTTTCTGGAGTCCTCTGTTTGGATACCTGTCAGTCAAAGTGGCCACACCCCCAACAACAGTGGCCCACAGCTCATTGAAGTTGGAGACCTCTGCACTCGAGGAACTGCAGCGTGTGGCCCGTCCAGGTCGGCTTAATTTTTGAGCCGTGGAGGTCGTCACTTGGTTAACACGAGACCGATGGTGGTCGGTTTATTATTTGGTTCACTGGTTCAATACGTGTCAGCATGGTGTAGCTCATTCTACAGCTTGTTTAAAAGTATGTCTTTATGCCTCATACCCAGCCATAGCAAGCTTCTGCTTCACTGTGTTAAAGGCTGTTTTGACTCAAGCTACCACAAATCAGCATGAAATTACACAATGAAATTAACACAAGCTGTGAGTAATTAATGGAACAATAGAGTCATTTGCTGTTAGAGATTCAGCATGTAGCCGTTTCTTCATTCTTAATGAATCTTTTTACATAATTCATTGAAAAACAATGTTACATTTTACTGTAACGAGTACAGAGATGAATCATTTTGCAGATTTAGTTCTCCTCATGGCGTACCGATGATTTACGACAATTCCAACCTGGAAGCGCTTCGTGTGAGTCTGTTTCTTTTCAGACAGCATCAGAAAGCAGACAGATGGACACCGGCCGATAAAATAGAGCCAGACCAGCAAGTTTCTGAAAAACAGACAATCATGGGAGCGCACACATAGTTAACCTACTTTTCTGGTAGAATATACTACTATTGAACAGTACAGGGAGTGCAGAATTATTAGGCAAATAAGTATTTTGTCCACATCATCCTCTTCATGCATGTCGTCTTACTCCAAGCTGTATAGGCTCGAAAGCCTACTACCAATTAAGCATATTAGGTGATGTGCATCTCTGTAATGAGAAGGGGTGTGGTCTAATGACATCAACACCCTACATCAGGTGTGCATAATTATTAGGCAACTTCCTTTCCTTTGGCAAAATGGGTCAAAAGAAGGACTTGACAGGCTCAGAAAAGTCAAAAATAGTGAGATATCTTGCAGAGGGATGCAGCAGTCTCAAAATTGCAAAGCTTCTGAAGCGTGATCATCGAACAATCAAGCGTTTCATTCAAAATAGTCAACAGGGTCGCAAGAAGCGTGTGGAAAAACCAAGGCGCAAAATAACTGCCCATGAACTGAGAAAAGTCAAGCGTGCAGCTGCCAAGATGCCACTTGCATCCTTCAAGAAAAACATGATTTTCATGCAGGACAATGCTCCATCACACGCGTCCAAGTACTCCACAGCGTGGCTGCAAGAAAGGGTATAAAAGAAGAAAAACTAATGACATGGCCTCCTTGTTCACCTGATCTGAACCCCATTGAGAACCTGTGGTCCATCATCAAATGTGAGATTTACAAGGAGGGAAAACAGTACACCTCTCTGAACAGTGTCTGGGAGGCTGTGGTTGCTGCTGCACGCAATGTTGATGGTGAACAGATCAAAACACTGACAGAATCCATGGATGGCAGGCTTTTGAGTGTCCTTGCAAAGAAAGGTGGCTATATTGGTCGCTGATTTGTTTTGGTTTTGTTTTTGAATGTCAGAAATGTATATTTGTGAATGTGGAGATGTTATATTGGTTTCACTGGTAAAAATAAATAATTGAAATGGGTATATATTTGTTTTTTGTTAAGTTGCCTAATAATTATGCACAGTAATAGTCACCTGCACACACAGATATCCCCCTAAAATAGCTAAAACTAAAAACAAACTAAAAACTACTTCCAAAAACATTCAGCTTTGATATTAATGAGTTTTTTGGGTTCATTGAGAACATGGTTGTTGTTCAATAATAAAATTATTCCTCAGAAATACAACTTGCCTAATAATTCTGCACTCCCTGTATAGCTTTAATGCACATAAAAAATCAGCTGCTTGTTTAAGTGAAAATAAATGAATGGGGTTTTTTTTTTGCGCTAGTAATGTTGTGGAGTTGTATTTTGTCTCGCATCAATTATATCGTCAGTTATATCGTTATCGCAAATTTTCGAATATATATCGTGATAAATATTTTTGGCCATATCGCCCTGCTCTACTTTGCGGTTGTAAGCGGTGCTGTTGCCATACCAGGTGGTGATGCATCCAGTGAGGATGCTCTCAATGGCACAGCGATAGAAGGTCCTGAGGATGCGAGGGCTCATGCCGAATCTTTTCAGTCTACTGAGGAAGAAGAGGCGCTGTTGCTGGGATGCGGGGCCTCCCTGCTACTGCAGATATGGAGGCGGTCTGCCTTCCTCCACCTCAGAGAGAAGGGTTAAATCTCCTGGGTCTGGGTATGGTTTGCCCCTCTGGGTGCAGGGGTACCCGGACCTGGGATATAGAGTACGTTTGGGGAGTGTGAATGTGTGTGCAGTGTCTGTCTCCACGTCGGGTGAGTACCGAGTATTTGTTTGTGTATATGGGGGTGGGAATGCACGTTTGTTTCTGCGTGCGCCTGTTTGTCTGTGTCTATATGTCAGCGGGGTCTTAGACTCCACCTCTCTGGGAACATCTCAGGCTCTCCGAGTTATGGAGGCGTGTCTCCCCTCACCACACTCCCTGCCAGTGGCTGATGCCCTCAGACGTTGGTGTGTTGGTGGTTCTTGGTGTCTGGGCGCACATGTATGTACCGACTCATTCCTGGTGGCCGATTGGCGGGGCCTGGCGCCTGTGGCCCGGCTGGGCCCCTTCCGAGGGTGGGGTGCCCTCAGGCCTGTGGCCTCTGGGCCTGAGGTCCGGTCCTCTCTGGCACAGCTGGCGGCCCGCGGGCTCGCGGGCATGTCACTGCAACCCCCTCTGGCCTCTGCTCCGTGGTTGCTGAGTGACCTCTCGTTTGGGGCTCTCCTCAGCTCTTCCCAGGAGGGTGGCACGGTTCCCCCTTTGGTGGTCCTCCTTGGGTCCTCGTACTCTGGGGCCTGGATCTCCTCCATTCCTGCTTCATACCCTGGGGGACGGGGCTATGGCTCCCCACACTCCCTAGCAGATCGTTACATGGAGAAACCTTTGGAATACAAGCGTGCTGATCCACACAGGTGTGCACACAGGTATGCACACGGGTGTTCACTGACACAAACTACACCTTTCTTGGCTGCTGCCTCACAGCACATTGTGCGCTGTTGATCTTGCGTGCTGCACAATAACATGTAATATTTAGTATCTACTGTTATCTACTGTTAGCTAGTATATTGTGATGGTGTTGTATTTATTATGTTGCTCTTTCTTGTTTGTTTTCTCTTCTGTTTTTCTTATCTCCATACAGGTGATCCAGGTGTTTTGTTTGTTTTTCTTTCTTCTTCCCCCCCTTTCTCACCATCTCTTCTCCCCTCCTCTATTTTTCTTTCTCTCCCTCTCTTTCTTTCATTCTTTCTCCCTGTCCTATCCCCCAGTCCTGTCTGTCCTGTCTGTAACAACCGAAAATCAAATCAAATAAATACATAATTATAATAAAGGTCAATCAAATGGACCAATATGGCAAGGCCATGATGATCCACTTGGTAAAGTAAATCCGCTTGGCATCTTTCTTGGCCTTCAGACAACAATTCTGACGGCTAAAGATCCAAACGGGACAGGTAAAAAAAAAAAAAAAGACTGATCAGTCTGTCATTCACAGCTCAACTCAGTGCCTCTCATCATCGTTAGCCTAATCATCTTCCCTTGGCAGCTGATTGCTTTTACCACACTAATAATCCAGGAAGATAGACCCAACAGCACACACGCATACGCTATTATCAAAGAAGAACGTGTGCTGATGTGTGACAGCTGCGTTCAACTCAGGATCATCCGCCACGTTGAGTTGCTGCCAGAGGAAACAGAAAGAAAGTGCTTTAGTTTTGATTTCTCCAGCAGCGCGGTGAGGAAGGGAGAGTGGAGAACGGCAGTGAAATTCATTAATTCCACCCATTTGCCAGTCAAAGCTTCTGCTTTTTCTCAACCAGACTGAACATAAACAAACACAATCATGTGCAAATGAGTCCAAATGAGATGTGACAGTTCTATTGGGCTTAATTTATTAGCAGTGATTATGTAGGCCCGCTTTCCACTGGCAGCCAGCAGAGACGACTGAGCGTAAATAAAAGAAATCAGCAGCATTATGAAAAGTGGATATTATTAATAGTGATGGCTAAAGCTGCTGGCATGATGAGATTCATTTAAGCACTGATATGCTCAGCCTTTATGAGATAAATTGTGATGTTTTTTTCCTTTTGCTTGTGGAGCACTAAATTCAAGCCACAAACGAGCTTTTCGAGGCTGCCCTGGGCTCTATTGTCACAGCAGGGGTTAAAAGGACACTATGAATTTTTAATGCATTGTTTTGAGTTTCTACATAATATCACAGTGTGGAGCACTCTCGTGGCAAGTAATATAAATATATGTAAAAGACATGAATAACCTGAGCTGATTATCTGAAAACTTGCCCAGAGTTAGCACTTCAAAACTTGTACAAAACCGAAGTGTGTTAAAGTCTCATTCAGTGTCATTAAAGAAAGAAAATTAAATTCAGCTGAAATTGCAGAGGAGTTGGTGTTATGATTGTGCCGAACTTCAAATTAAACGTACGGAAAAGAAGCAGGTAGTGTATGGATGCGAGGTACCATCAAAAAGCGCAGGAAGTAAAAACCACCTGTGATTTAAACTGAACTGAGTTACCCTTAAAGCCATCATCCTGTGAATCCACAGATAGCCTTCTGGCTGCTTGTGCATAAATTTTAATCTGCAACCTAGCATTACATCTGCATTACTCATACTCTCATAACACATACTATAGGGCCTTGGGGGTGGGCATGTTATACAGCGTCCAGAGGATGTTCTGTGTATTCAAAACCACCTCTGGCGCTGGTGCCCTAAACTCAATTATAAATGCATGTAGACACTGAGGGTTTTCGGGAGGAGCCGTGCTGCTCTCTGGCAGTCGTTTTATTTGGATCGCTTTGTGGATGCCCGGCTCTCTCCCAATGTGATTTCACCTCAAACTTGCACAGGGTGCAAACAAGTCTTTCAAACTGGCCCAACTTTATTTTGAGTGCACACAGATGGAGCGCATACAGCTCAAAGGCTGCGTGTCAGATCACACACATGCTTGGTTTTTACCCATGTTAATGGGATTATGCTGAGACATTTAGAGAGAGTCCGTTCAGCAGGATGACCTGAGCTGTGTTGCATGCCCTGGTATGTAGGCACAAAGTGCAGCGATGATTTAGGTGTCCTTTTGCGTTTCCCAAATATTAAAATTAGTATAAGGGTCTTTATTTTGACATGCTGGAGGGTATCCAGCGCACATCGCAGAGGCATAAATGTGATCAACAGAACACAACTATGACCTTTAAAGGAAGGCAGGCCACATTTGAATCAGAAACAGTTTTTGATTTTTAGTTTTTGTTACATTTCTCATCTTGACTCTCCAGCAAAGCACCACAGGATCATTTTCCTGACATTACTACAGTACATATAACACTGTATGCACTTATAAAAAAGATTTAATCTACATTTTACCCATTTGTCCTAGTCCCTGCCTTCAGGCTATGAATGCTTTACTATTTACACAGATGGGCAAAGAGGAAAAGGGAGTGAGGAGCAGGCTATCCATTTTCCACACTTAGATGACAGTTTGCAGTTAATGATCTCAGTTGTTGCAGGGGAGGTACTGATATCACGAGGCATTTGCATTGCTCTCACCTGTCATCAAGAAAATCAAATTCAGCGACATCCTTCTGATTGATAATGTGATCAGACTGTTGGCTTTGACTCTCGTGGCCAGGGGGACCTGAATAATGAACCAACTCGAGCCGATGGGTCGGCTCAAGCTGCCGTGCTGGAGACCAGGCTGATTTCTCACAGGGGAAGCTCTGCAGTCCTAGGGTCACACGATATGAAGTCTCTGGGTGGGAGCTGCAGTCACATTATGTGACACAGAAAGATGACTGGCTCTAACAACACAAGCTGCTGAATTTGTTAGAGGAGGTTTCATTTCTCTTTTGTTAAGCTTTTTAACAATATTTCTTCACCATCATTTAAAGTGGATGGTAACAACGACTGAACCACAGAATTAAAAATGTTTCTTCACCACACAATCGATTTGAACTCTAAGAGTCAGAAAAAGTCTTTTATGTGTGCGTGTTTGTTTCAATGTTTAATTTGCCACATTAGTATCATTTGCATGCTAGAGAAGAAAACAGAAAGAACACACAGAAGAGCCTTAATTAGGTGTGTGAATATTCTCCATAACTGCTGTAGCTTTGGTCGTACTGTAAACATGAGTGTGTGTCTGTGTGCATGCAGCTGTTGACGTTTTTCTGCCAGGTCCTGGAATAGTTGAAGACATGTTATAAGCATGGATTAGGTCTTATTGTTGCTCGAGCTATATTCAACACCCAGAGTCCAGCGTCTATCTGCTGTCCTCTTATGTGAATGTCAGGTTATGAGTATTAGGGAATACCTTTGGCAGGTAATTTACTTGTAGTTTAAACATTATTCCAAAAAAGCTAACTGACTCCTGTCCCAATGACACACACATTCACTGTTTTCTATGCCCAGGCCCAGCACTGACCAAAGCTGGTATTCAGCATCAGTCCCAAAGATGCTTTAACATTCAGACTGCAGCAGCTGGGGAATCGAACCACCAACCCGTCAAATGGTAGCCTACTCACACTGAGGCACAGCCACTCTACTAGTGTAGGTAACATCTGCAGTGCTAGCAGATGTTAGCTACACAATGCGGTTATGCATTCCTTCAGTCAAGCAGGTGTCTGTTTGTTACTCTAATAAAGCAAACATATAACCACTTATATTCTGCATCAAAGTGCCACGGCGACGTCTGTCTTTGAGCATGCTATGCTAGTATGCTAGTTACTGGTTAGCAAGGCAGCTAGCAGCTAGTCATTAACATTCCTAAATTAAATGTCAGTTTACTGTATTCAGTATATCTTCCAAATGGACATCTGCAAAGTCAGAAACTGCTGCTAAGTTTGACTTAAAAACCTTCATAACCTTGTAATTCTACAACACAAACGTCAGTTAGCTCCACTTTACACACAACACTCACTGAACGTCACAAGAAACACTGCTTAAAACATTGACTGCTACGTAACAGATAGGGAACCTATACAGAAAAAGCTAACATTGCCATAAATACAAACTGTATGGTGGGTAAATTCTTTTTCAAACTAACCAGTTCAGACTAATAATAATATGGTTTATTGGGCAGTGCAGCTCATTACGACCTGTGCTCTAGGAGTTATTATTAGAGTTAGAGTTTCTATCTATTTGTTATAGAGTAGTATTAAATTTGAAGACAGAAGGCATGAGACTTTCACAAATAATGTGACATACACTAAAAACACAGTAGTAAAAGGTCAGGGATTATGTGCAAACATGTTAATCTTACACGATAACGTCCACATAACACCTAATTATTAGCTAATTAATGTTGTCTTTTTGCCAGGATAAGTTTAATGTCAGTTTTGTTGTCTTTTCAAATGGGAGAAAAAAATTCCTCTGCATGTTTCCTGACCAGCCAATGTACCAGTACGTCAGTCCTCCAGAGTGAACCTGACAAATCTGTCTAGACCGCACAGCGTACCTGCTGCTTGTAGGTGAACACAACACTGTGCACATAAAAGCAGCCGAACCTTCTCAGTCCAGCAAAGGGAGTCCAAAGGAATATCACATTTTAGCTCGCTTGTGATGATCTGTTTTGGAACCAGTCGCATTCACTGACTGACGAGCTCGTAGCCAAAGCCTTAAAGCCCATTACATGTTCTGATTGTCTCAATCTAATGCACTAATTGAATGCTATCCCTCAGCTACTTTTCATCATTGAAGGGCCCATGCTGGTGAACTGATTTGGATATAATTTGCACAGCGAGGGCTTCAATCACAAGAGACAAACATTTTCCCTCTCATTAAAGAGCACATTAAAGATTATCTTCTCTAGTTGCCACAGTGACTCTATCTAATATGATTTGCTGGAAATGTGCAGAGAACAATTTCCCCGTGTGATCCAGCGAGACTTGTATTTTCTCTTGCCTCGTCTCTTTTTTGCAGTAAGTGAGTCTAAAGAGACCTCTTTGATCTTGTCTCATTGCTCTCAATACTCCAGACTGAATTTAAATCACAAGCCCGACTATTTTAAGAACAAAGCTGCCGTTGTGCTGAACAAGGGAAAAGAGGAGCTCGCTTTTATTTCTCCCACTACCCTGTCAGAATGAAATTTGCTCAGTAGTACGGGAAGCTGTGCTCATTAGTGTGTGTCATCTGAATCCGCAGTGTAGCTGTGCTAAAAATGAGCTTCATGGGTGTGTGTGATGTCACTGTGTGACAAATCTTTAAGACAATTATGTCTTTGTGTTTGTTAATAACACAGAAACACATGTAGAGATGACTGAGGTGTGATCATTTAACACAGCGGTCCCCAGCCTTTTTTGCATCGGTTTATGTCCGACAATATTTTCACAGACCGGCCTTTAAAGTGTCGCGGATAAATACAACAAAATAAAACCAGTACTGGTTCCAAAAAAAGATGATTTGTTCATAACACACAGGAAAAGACCCAGGGAAACCGAGTTGATAATAAAAACGATAAAAACCCTGAAAACCATAAATTTCACATCCGAGCCTCAACTCGACCCGGTACCAAACCACTCACGGGCTGCTACCGGATCGTGGGGTTGGGGACCGCTGATTCAACAAACCACAGGACAGCATACTGCATGCTTACAGAAACTGCTTTGACTATGAGCGCTCCTTCTTGCTTTTAAAATACATGCATGGCCCTGTTTACATTTGTTATGGCCCATTTATGCTCTCTGTTGTCGTCCTCACGTTCACCACTCGATTTTTTTGCAAAAGCGTGAAGCGATGGAGGGCTTCCCTTCCATCTGTGAGCACACTCAGGTCTCAGAACAGGCCATGCTTCTCCTAGTAGACCGAGCTGTGAGCCTTTATTTGGCAGGTTCAGCCTCAGTTATGGACATCTTGTGGTAATTATCATCCTTTCTGTATATATTTGGGTCACATATCCTTGGTACTGATCGCTAAAATATTGCATCCCTTTGTGGTTTGCTCTTACTTTGACTCCCCAACCGGAGTGGTCAGTATCAGTGTTTAAAACAGTCTGCATACGTTGCAAACACTGTCAGCATTGCAGAGGTGTTTTCTCTTCTGCATTCAGCCTGTGTGAAAAGTCTTGCTCTTATTTTTTATGATTGCCCTTTTCAAAGAAGCCAGCAAACATGCCACCGGAAAGGTCAGGAGGATCTGAGTAACATTAACAGTCTTCACAGCCACTTTTCTGCCCGTCTCAGCCAAAAAAAACACCCACCTCATCCACAGGTAACTCTTAAGGTGGAAAAGCTGTTTGCAGACCTTGTATAATAATCTGTGAGTGTTGTCTGTCCTCTCCGACTCTTGCCCTCACACACTGCTGGTATTTCTACTGCTTTTATTTTGCTGACTGACAAGAAAATCACTGGCACAGTTTTTCTCGCCGTAAACAAGGAGGGGAAGTGTCAGAGGTTGGAGACATGGGGATTTAAGCTCGAAGAGGATCCAGGCTGAAAGCCACGTAAAACCATGCTCATAAAATTGCAGGACTCTCTGCAGGAGGTTTGAAAGATGCATGTAGCGGTGCTCTGACAAACTCAGCATTGCTTGGGAAAAATATGAGACAGGATGAGCTGCTGTACTGCCTCTGGCTTCTCTCACATGGGGGCAGTGTTGCACCATCTGTTGTGCACCTCCCCCACCTCGTCCTCTTGGTGTGTTCTTAATCATCTGGAGGCATGCAGCAGGCGGCATCTGCTCTGGGCCTCCTATTTCCTCCTCTGATGTTGTCTGTGATAAAAGACAACCACAACAGAGGCAGCCAAATCCCACAATTATCAACTTCATGCGGAGTAACTAAATTATCTAGACTTTTATTTTTATTTGGGGGGGGGGCTGGTTGACAATTCCTCATCCTTCACTGCTCCCCCCATAAACTAAACTGATGATTTTGGATGCAAATAAAGATTTAAATAATCATTTCTTGTTGATGTCATTCTCACAGTTTGCTTTTCAAAATTCATATTTGCACATATAACATGTGGTTGTACAGTAATGCCTTTACCTTACCCTATAAGGTCTGAGCCATTAAATAATTACCAAAAACAAACAAACTGGAGGGTTTATTGAATCTTCTGTCAATTAAATAAAATAAATAAATATCAGTGTGTAAAAGTCAAAGTAAACTTTATTGTCATCTCTGCTACAGTGTATCGAGAGACGAGACGACGAGGCAAAGTGTGCAAAACACAAACAATAAATATAAGAAGAGTAAGAAATAAATATACACTTTAAAATATATGAGTTTTCTTTTTTTATTATTTTTGCAACACCTGGAATTTTTGTGCAAATTATTATGGATCACACTGATGATGTAGAGCTCTCCCAAACGCCCTAACAGTACCGTAAATATGACATACGTGGGGTTACAAACTAAAAAGTCACAGACCTGCGGGAAGCACAGAGGGAAGCTCTCTGTTTAAATCGAGTTTAAAATAATTAAAAATAGAATATTTTTAATTTAAGGATTTAAATGTTTGTATTCTTTCAAAAGGCTGAAAGTAAAGAGGATTGTTGACAGCAGCATGCCAGCCTAATTAAGAAGAGGGACCTTTCAGAAAGTATCAAGTGACCCCAGTAATAAGTGGATGTGTCCCCTAATACGAGTGAGTGTCTGGTTTATTGGCTCACAGCAGGATAGTTTTCTTCAGGGTTCACAGTACCTATTGATTTGGCGAGCCGATGCTGGACTGTTCCCTTGGCACTCGGTGGCATCTCTCCTTTCTTTCTTTTGTTCTTTCTTTCCTCGCCCCAGTCTGGCACCAGTCATCTCAGGACAACTGCCGCCCAGGAAGATGGTATCTGTTGCGGGTGGGCATGTTGTTGTTTGATTCATTAAACATGACCCGAGTGCACAGTAGATGAGGCGCTTCACACGGACAGTGCATGCATTTATTTTGATGGTGCTGGGGGGAACGAGAGGAAAACAAATTAATTCTGAAAAAGCTTTAACAGCATCTGGATCCTAATAAGAAATGGGATGTTTGCTAAATGAGCTCAGCAGGAAATACTTCCTATTAAATATTCCGTGTGCCGATGTGATGAATTTCCTCTATATCACATAGACAAATTATATTTAACCCATGAACTGTTTCCAAAAAGGAAGACTGAGCTATAGTGTTTCTGCTCTATGCGATAATGAAAAGTGTGACCTCTGACCTCTTTCAGAGGTCACATTATGGTAAGGAAGAACAAAACAGCCAAAGAGAATATTGGAGCAGGCTCTCTCATATTACCAGAATCCTATATATTCACAATTGGACAGACTTTTGCTGAGCTGTGTATTTTCCACCTGCTGATTGAAAGAGTCTCCCCCTGCCTTTCTCTCTGGCTCAATAGGCTGGCTCAGCCTGCTGGATCTCCAGGATGGATGGAGGGATTTACAGATATACTGATACAAAAGGACACAATCTGTAAACCAGTGAGAGCGTGGTTGGCAGACAGTATATTCCTGCTGACAAAAAGTACGATACTGACAATACTGATACTCACTTGCTCATTTCTTCCTTCTTGCATCTCTGCCCACCAGCCATCAGTTTTTAATTCTTCTTTCTGGGAACGTCTACATTCCTGCAGTAAAAAGTCACTGCTGGATCTGATTTCAGACCACTCTGTGCTGAGAGCACATAGAAATAAAGACACATGGAGATTGTTCCTATTTCAAGGCATTTCTGTCAAGCTATGTTCTAAAAACTGCAGCTGATCAAAAACATTTAAGCTGTAAACAATCTGAATAAATGAGAGGATGAGAATATCACTCACATTATGACCTGTGAAAAAGCATTATTATTGACTTGTTCATTTCATTTGATCTTTAAATAAAGATTTATTTTCTTTCCTTTTCTTTTTCAACACTTGTCCAGGTTTGAGTTTCAGGACCAGCAGCCTAAGCAGACGCGTCCCGAGCTCCACAACCATGACTTCCAGCTCACCCTGGAGGCATCCAGCACATCACGTCTGAGTAGAAGGAACGAACACCTAAGAGTCAGTTCAGGGTCTGGCTGCTGGGCTGTGGTCGGCATGGCTTTGGTTAGCTTAGCATTAGCATGCTGGCTGTGCAGGTGCTTGCAAAGCCAAAGTTGTATTAACAGCATAATGCAACTCTTACTGTCCTAGATGCACTGTGCTGTGCGCTCTCATCCTTTTGTGCAATAAAAATCAAAGTATTTTCCATATCCACGTTTAGACTGCGCCGCTACTTTCCTCCTCAAATGCACGACCAACACTTCCCAGGAATTGGACAACTAGGTTCTTGATTCCCATCCCGATTTATTTATGAGGTTAGTCTGAATTCCTTTTTTTTTTTTCTGCCCAGATTTGAGCTGGCACAGTGGAGTTCACTGAGAAGTCAGAAATTCATCAAGAGTAAGATTCAACTGCTGAAACTGATTTTTCTGTTCGTAAATTCAAGTAAATAACTGAAATTTGTCATCTTAACCAAAAATATGTATATTTAAATAAATGCTGTGATATATTTTTTTGCCTGTTTTGTAAAATTGTAATTTTGAAAATTCATTGATGAGAACAATAATTCTATTTTGGCATTACAAATATAATTTTGATCAAAGAGCCTGCACATACGGCTGTAGCAGAAAAACTTACACTCCATGGTGATCTAATGATAACATATAAGCACACATATACTGTATAATGCTGTAGCAAGCTGAATAAATATCTGCAATTCCAATAAAAGCCGAGCATTTAGTGCTCATGTCTGATGTGTGCGACTATTATTACCCCGTTCAGTGTTTGATCACCTGCTCAGGTCACTTACTGCCCACTTAATCCTCTCTAATTAAAGTATTAAAAGGTGGAATGAAAACTAACAGACCTTTCACTCCTTCACGTCGGGTCGTCGGTCCATCTGCTCCATGAAAGTCACCCTGTGTAAAAAAACAACAAGCCTTTACTGCATCTGCAGCGATGCAGCACAAAACCCCATTATTACCTGTTCCTTTGCCCCTTGTAATATAAAAGAGATGTTATAAAAGCTCCTATTTGGATTTGGGTTTCATAATTAGACAAATAAAATCATGCTATGCTCAGCTGCAGTGAGCGTGCATGTGCTGAACGTCTGTCTGCTCGTAAAAAAGCTGGAGGCTGCGGAGGAAAGAGAAACTAAAGGGTCAGCTTTGCTTCACTGCTTTTGTCTCCAGTGTTGTCGGAACCATCGGCTCGTCTTCACGAACAAAACATCGTAAGGGACAAAATATTCACCCCTGCTTCATTTACTACATCTCCTAGTTTCTTTTTTCAAAAGCCAAATCTGCCAAACTGTCATTTAACCCAAGAACCTTTTGGAAAACAAATACTGACTTATTTGAAAATGTCTTGTTTTCTACAATGTAAGCACAAACATAACAGACTGTCTGGATGTTTCCTTTGCTCTTCAAGTGTTACTTTGTAACTCTCACTTCAGTGTTTTGTCCATCAAGTCGTTTTTTCCCCCAAATCTAATCCATCAACCCTTCAGGGACCCATCATTTCCATGTTGAAATACCTTAGTCTGATAAGCAGCCAGCAGGCTCTCGTCACATCTATGAAAGTCAACGCAACACAACCCTTTGCAGGTTGTAGCATGGATGGATGCTGGTGATATGCAAACACATGTAGAACAAATAAGTTGCACAGAAATCCTCACATGTAGAGGCAGAGCTGTGCATTTACAAAGTTAAAATGCTTGAACAGTAACATGATAACAAAGCCGTAAGTGTTGATAACGATCAGTGTGTTAACTTTTCTCACAGAGCCTGAAAGCTCGACATCAGAATGCAGCTTTTATTGCAGAAACCTCTTAGACTCTTACAGGAAGGATAGCACTATGTTGATTTTTACATTTTTCAATATTGCACTACTTTGTTATGCTATAAGTAGACTCCTGCACACATTAGAGGCTTTTGTTGTCAAAGATAGTAAAAGCCTATAAGAATAAATTAAATTTGTTTTTATTTGAACACTTTCTCGTTTTCACAGACACATTCGCTCTAAACCTAATAAACCAAACATAATTTGGCAGCACTTAAGTTACAACTTCAGAGATATCTGAAGTTAATGTTTGCTACCCACTTCCTGGGGAATCCTTGCAATAATGACATGCAGTAAAATCATACTGCATGTTAACAGCGTGCCATGATTTTATTTAAGAGCTTTTTCTGGAATGTAATTTGTAGTTAATTTGAGAACAATAAAGCTTTTTTCCCACCACAGCGAGCGCTGGTTGCTGGAAACATACAAAAATTTGTGCACACAATTAGTGTGTTTTAATGCTGCTCTAAACACAACACGCATTTTCTTTGCAAAATGTAGTCGGCAGCCAGCGTTACACGAGTGCCATTTGAACAGTAGGCAGTAAATCATCAGGAGAATTTTCCATGGCAACCATGCTGGTTAATGGTTGTGCTTCAGCTTAATGATATGCCTGGTGATAGAAATGTGCGTGTGTGTGTGAGAGAGAGAGAGGCGATAACAGGAAAGTCTCATGAATAATCATTAGATTAATGTCATCTACATCAACTGCATGTCAATAAATGAGAAATTAAACTTGACGTTTCTTTCAGCAGCCATTAACAGTCGGTCCAATTAGCCAGTTGGACGGGGAAATGTTTCATTCTTTAATTTGTCTGATTCCAAATCAAACCAACTATAAATTAGTGGATGAAAAATGTCTCCATCAGCCAATAACTGCTGTCTTGTCATTGCTGCGGCTGTAATGATGTGGTACTGCAGTCAGTGCGTTCTGGTGTGTGTGTGCGCGCACACTGGGGGCTGCGTGTGCGCTGTATACCAACAACATCAGGTGTAGACTGCAGACAAATTAGGCTGTGTGTTCTGGAGATCTTGCTTCAACATCACAGACCTTTTGCTGTCATAATAACGATCTTGCACTCTTCACCACTCCCTCTCTCTGCACACATTTGGCTCTCGTAGCTACACTTTGGTTTTCCATTTCTGGTTTCTGCTTCACTGACATGTAGCAGAACAACCAGCACTCCAATCCTGTTTGACGAATGTCGTCTCTAATTATTCACTCTGCTCAGATAAATGTCATAAATTATACCCTGTATTTCATTATATGGTGATTTGTGAGTGTGTTACAGTCTTGCAACAGATTTGTGTTTGTTTTTTCAGTATTTACAGGCTGATCCACACTTAGCATGTTTTATGTGATGAGCAAACACATGATGGTCAGTAACTGAGTGGCAGGAGGGACCTCGTGTTGTGTTTGATTAATGGAGCGCTATGAAGCTAACTGTGGGGCACAAATACATTGAGTGCATAGATACAGGTAGCAGCTCTCCTACCTCTAGCATATGGACACAGGTTACAGCAGCTACACCAATGAGTCATGACTCACTGCATTCACCTACACAGTAAATGGCCTGCATTTGTATAGCGCTTTTCTAGCCCCTAAGGACCCCAAAGCGCTTTACACTACATTCAGTCATCCACCCATCCACACACACATTCACACACTGGTGATGGCAGCTACATTGTAGCCACAGCTGCCCTGGGGCGCACTGACAGAGGCGAGGCTGCCGGACACTGGCGCCACCGGGCCCTCTGACCACCACCAGTACACAGTGGCTGGCTCAGCTAAATCACGTTAGCTCATCTGCTGTTTCTTTCTTTTTTGTAACTTGGGATCTCAGACCCGTCACTTTCTTATGTGCCTGTCCAACCTGGAGTCTATTCTCGCTGCTGGAGCAGGTCGTCAGTCCATCACAGAGCTAATGCAGAGACACAGATAACTCTCACATCCACACATAAGCCAGTTTAGAACCATTAGTTATGCTAACAAGCATGTCATTGGACATAAACACGAAAAGGCCAACAAGAAAGTTTGAATCCCAACAGATCCAGGTGACAGTACTACTGATGAGTCACGTTTTATTTGGCGCCCTTAGCTGACACAGCTCTCCCCAGGAAAGGACCAGCAGTGGGACCCCGGGGCTGCATTTAGAAGATGACAAATTAAGTGTTAACTACTGTGCAAAGAAAACGATGCAGAAACAACATGTACAAATGGCCTGGCTCAGTTACGGTGGAAAGTTAACACTAACCTGTGATTGGTCCAACCAGTCAAAATCATGAACAAATAAGGAGGCGAGAGAGACTAGCTTAATGAACATTTAAAAGAAGGGGTGAAGCAAAACAAATGCCCTGTCTGGACTTTCATACAGGTTTTCTTTTTATACATACAGTAACAGAGCTTTATTTCTCAGCTGGGTTTTAAAAAAGAAAAACTATTCGTCAGTTTAAACGTGATACTTTTGAAACATTAAAAAAATATAGACTTTAACTGAAATCATACTTTATGATTTTTGTTTACATTTGGAATGTATTGTGTTCACGACTAAGGATAAAGCGACGCCTCGCGGTGCTCTGATTCATCTGTTTTTACATCCTGAAGAACAGAAAGTTGCCGACTGCCTTATCAGACAAACCGCGTGCGCCGTCTCCAAGCACAAAGATAGATGTTTGTTTTCTTTACATAGTAAATCTGAGTTCGTTTAGTCTGTTCAATATTTGATGGCACTGCTCAGAGCTGTTATATAGTTTTTTTAATCCCCAAAAGTTGATTCTGTTCATCTGGACGTTTTCAGTGGGAGAAATGTTTCGTCGCTCATCCAGGTGACTTCTTCAGGCTCGGCTGACTGCAGGTTTCCAACCTTATAAACAGGACATTTGCATAATGAGTGAAACCAGGTCACTGAAGGAACAATGTGTATCCGTCATAGCAATAAGTCTGAATCTGGCTGAGAGCATTTATGAAGTAGAAGTAAACAGATATCAATGCCGAGTGTCCCAAAACATCCAGCTGCATGCTGGACAGCTGCTTAGCTGATCATCAACACAAAGCTCGTCAACAACTATTAAAAAATTCTCTAAAATATGATGATTTGCCGATTTTTCCCTTATTATTGAAAATAATGTCAGACAGAGGGGAGCTCGGGAAGTTCCCTTCATTCCCTGTTTGTTGGGTAGCTCATTAAAATTGTAACAAATAAAATACACACATCTATCTTATCTGGTAAGCTCAGCTCATTATAGAAATGAACCGGCTCCTGAGTGCCGAGATACTCCCAGGAGGATTACCTCTGGGCATGTTTTGTTTGTCTGATACTTATTTTCTATGCTAGTATGTATAAAAGCTACAAGTCAATAATAAACTCTCTAAAACATTACTTTTCTGTAGAATACATTACTGCAGAGTTCATCGCTCTTTATTCCATTGATTTGTATTCTGAGTGCAATTTTGCACGTTAGGACCACCACATGTTTCTGCTTCTGCACCACACAGCACAGGGATCATCATTAATTAACCTGAGTGGAACTGTGTGGGTTTCTTATGTCTGCTGATATAGTATTTATTCAGTTTTTGCATATGTTGAGTTTATCCGACTATGCGACTCTCTTCTGAAACGTGTGCTTCCATTCGGTCAAGCTTAAGTGTTTCTAGAAGAGAGGACGCCACTGATGATAAGCGACCTTCATTTGCACTCCTCTCACTTGCAGAGTGGGGTCAAATGCCAGACAACTTATATGCTAAGTCAACAAGTGCTGCCATCTGCCTGTTCATTAAATGCTGACCTTTCACTAGTTAAGTGGGGTCACTGAGGAGCAGAATAAAAGCAGCATCCGTTCAAAGTACATAAACACATAATAGCTTGCCCTCAGTTGTGTGGGTTGGCTGAGCTTATAAAAGAGCTAATATGTTAGCATTCTGTCACTCTGTTTAACTCTCCAGCTCACAGCACTTAAAATGTGTGGAAAAAAACAAATTTGCAATTAATCTGGTGTCTGCACTTCCAGTGACAGCAAAACGAAGACCAAATCAGGCAAAAGCAAACGTTTCTTTCCAAAGCTGGGTTTAAAAATAATAACGATTTGCATGTTTTGCATTCATGCTGTCTAAAGATCTGAGAGCTTGCATGTGCATTAGACTCTGAGAGGACTTTTATACCTTCCTGTTTCAGATGTCTGGCCTTCACTGCGTGGCAGTGTGGGACGAACACATTCAGTCTTGCATGTACAAGGATGAACAAGCTTCTTTTGTAATAATAGTCCAGGCAGTACAAACATATTAGACTACACGCCTTTTGTGTCTTAGTGAGGACATCCAATTGGCATAAAGCTTTCCCTAACCTCTTACCCTAACCATCATAAACGAATGCCTAACCATCACCTAACTGTAACCCTGACACTAAAACCACATTTTGAGCCTCAAAGATGTCTGCAAACTTGTGAATTTGGGACCCACAAGTGTAGTAACAGTCGGATTCTTGGTGCTCACAAAGAGATTTAAGTGCGCGCACACACTTACCGTCAATACTAACACACACTGAATAATTGAAACCTGCTTAAATGAAGATTTGGTGGAGAACAATTCACTGCTGACACAGAGAAAGGCCGTGTCTGTGGAAGATGGGGAAGGTGGAGGCGGCTCGTGGTGGCAGCGGGGAGCTCCCCCTGGTGTAGTGGCCTTCACCCAACCACCTGGTCTTATTTTACAGAGGCGTGTGGAGGTGAGAGACACAGCCAGGGAGAGAGCGAGAGAGAGCAAGTGATATTTCCCGGCCTGGGCAGACATGAGTGATAGGAAATGAAGATAGCACTGATGGAGGGTAATGATTGTGATCTCACTTTCTCTCAGTCTCAGTAAGCCTGGGTTAATGGAAGCCAGGTCAGAGATGGTCTGGGGCCTCAGTGCGATGGTCATCTGGTTATCTGGGCTGACTTATTGTGGAACGAATAGATGCTATTCGTTCTATTCATGACCCTACGCTGTGTTCACTGCATCATTCTATGTTTGGCACTGATCACCACCTGCACTCATGCATATATCTTTCTACATAGCACTTTTAATTCTTATTCTTACTTTTATTTTTTCATGTCTATTTAAGCGCAGTTTATGACAGTATGTTTGCACTGAAGCACCGCAGCAATTTCCTAATGTTGTAAACCTGCTCAACATTTGGCAATAAAACCCTTTCTGATTCTGATGCTGATAGTCTGGCTGCTCACATCACTCTCTGAGGTTTGTGTCTGGCTGGGTGGATCTCGCTTGCCATAAACTAAAGGATGTGCCTTGATCGGTACTTCATAGGATACAATTTAACTTCTTTACATCATAACCAAGCTGAAATATAAAGAAGTGGTGCCGTATAAAGATGATGACATACAGAAGTGTGGTTAGGAAAATGATCTGAGTGACTGTAGAGCATATAATGTGCTATAATATCATATCCTGTGATAGAAATAGTAAATACCTCTCTGTTGTAGCTAGTATTGTCACAAAGTGGAATATCTTTATATGCCGAGGGAGCGCAGCTGCAAATGTAGTTTGCTTCTGGTTACGCTGGCACCCAACCAGAAAATCAACTCTGATTCTTACTGTGCACCACCTAAGCTCAGAGGCTGTGGTCCGTCTACGTTTTCTCCTCAACAGCATGTTGAACATTCCTTTCCTGTCTTACGGCATTATGGAAACAATTACTCTGCCTCCCGTACTTCATCTGAGCCCACTGGCAGCAGTCATAGGCACCATATGACATCACTGAATCCTCTACATCAGCAGCACATTCTGTTAGCCCGCAGTATTATTATTCCCTTTCAATAATACGTTTCATGCTCCATGTCGTAGTCATCATAAACCAGACGTGTGACTGTATTACACATGGCTGAAGGCAGTGGAAAATGCTTCGTATGTTCCTCTATACATGTTATGTAATGTGAGGGTTCATTTTATTATTAGTACTTTATTTATCCAGGTAAAAAAAAATCGCATGCTGATTAAAAATCTCATTTCCAAGAGAGACCTGGCATCATGGCAACAAAAGTCAAAATACACACAAGTACATAACATTTAAAACAAATACAACCTCTCGTACGAACATGTGAAAAATATACAGTAACAGTAGGGCTGGGCTATATCATACCGTTCACGGTAATACCGGTGTAACGTTGGGCAACGATAGGAAAATGAAATATTGCAATAGAATATGGGTAAAACGCACATGCGCAGTTAGGGATGGGTATCGAAACCCGGTTCTTGTTGAGAACCGGTTCCCACCGTTTCAATTCCTTGGAATTGTTTGCCATTTTTGCAAACGATTCCCTTATCAATTCCAGTCGCCCCGAATGACATCACCACGTTGCGGAGCGTCATTTACCTCGGCAGGAAACACGACGCCTAAGCGGCTCAAACGCTCAAAAGCTTGGTTATACTTACGAGAACGGATGACAACAGGGCAACTTGCAATACTTGCAAAGTAGATACTTCATTTAAGGGAGGAAACACTACGAATATGCAAAAGCGTTTGCTCACAAAACACGCGATGACCTTAAATGAATGTCATGTTTTTAATTCGCTCCGGACTCGTGAATCTCAACCCAGCAGCAGCGGTAACGTTTGCACGTCCTCTCCCGTTAACGCGGCAGGTAAACAATCAACTAACAGTGCATATTATGTTAGCGCGATCTGCCTTATTACAAAACCTGCCATTACTGTGCATTTAGGTGACCGTGATGAGACAGACAGAGTCTGGCTGGCTCAGATGCTGCCAGTTCTCACTGCAGTCTACTGGTAGCGTCTCCTTTCAGGCCAGGATAGACGAACGTCACCGAGCAGTGACTAAGTTTGTGGTCAAAGACTTGCACCCATTTGCCACAGCAGATGCCCCCGATTTCACTTTGGTAAGTGAATGTGTTTAATTGTAGGCAGGGACATTACTGGATATTCTTGTGTAATTGCTACAGAATAATTTATGTTACACTTTGTTATTGCTACAGGAGAATATTTATTTTATTATTTTACATATACATTTTTTTTCCTGGGGACCCTGTGACACCCCATTGAAGAGCCGTAGGCTGTGGATCTCTTAAGATCTCACTGTTGGGTTTGTAAGGCCATGTTACTCCTAAATTTCTATCTTGTTCAAAGAGAAGATATAAAACACAGTTCTAAGCTAATCGACCTTAGTGTTCTCCTTTTTAAAAAAAAAAGAATCGATAAGAGAATCGATAAAGAATCGAATCGTTAAACAGAATCGAAAATGGAATCGGAATCGTTAAAATCTTATCAATACCCATCCCTATGCGCAGTGCCTTTGTTTACATACGCACATGGCGGCGACGCAGAATGAGAAGAGCGAAAGTGGATCATTGAATAAAACGGATGAACCCGAACTGGTTTGTAAAAATGCTGCAGCTTCACTGGTGGAACTGGTTTAGCTTTCGTCCGTCAGATACACAACAAAGCACTATTTTTGGTAGCGCATGCTAGCGGGCCGTCGCTATTACCGTGTTGTTTGGAAAATACGGCGCACTTAAAATCAATCCTTTGATTTTTCCGAAAGTCGACAGAGTACGACTTTGCTAAGCTACGAAGCCGCACCGCTTGATGGATTGTCGGAGCATTACGGCTATCGTAGGCGGAGCCTCGCGGAGTGATACGTACTGTGCTTCAACATAATGTTTCCGTATTGTGTGTGTATAACCTCTTTTTAAGTGTTGTGGATGTTATACATGGTTATGCTGAGGATGTGTCGGCCAGTTTCCACTGGAAATGCCTTTTGGTTAAACTGTCAGCGAGGAATTTGCATTTGCACTGTTACATTTGTATATAACTTTAATGCACAGAAAAAACAGCTGCTTGTTTAAGTGAAAATGCATTGTTTTGGTTTTTTTGCACTAATAAAGTTGTGGAGTTGTAAATGTATTTTGTCTAATGTCAGTTATATATCGTTATCGCAAATTTTCAAATGTATATCGTGATAAATATTTTTGGTCATATTGCCCTGCTCTAGGTCACAGTTCAATTAAGAGCAACATTAAAAACAATCACACTGAGTAAAAGAGTTATTCTCTCGTTCCTTTAAGATGGACTTAAACTCTCCTGAGGTAACCAGTTCTGATCGTTTCAGTTCCTTCTGCAGATTATTCAGGAAGCAGGGGCAGCGTATTTAAAAGCCTTTTTCCCCAATACTGTTCTGATTTTTGGGACAATCAATTGTATGATATTGTGTAAACGAGGCTGTATTGGTTGTGGTTTTTACACCTATAAACACATTAATAAGAGGGAACCAGCCCAAGCAGAGATTTATAGATGAAGACCAACCAAAGGGAAAGTCTGCAAATATGCAGAGATGGACATTTAGCAGCAGCAGACAAAGAACAATGATGTACACGATTTCCATAGCCAGTAATAAGAGTTAAAACACAATGGTGGACAGTATCCAACCTCTTTAGGTAGCGGGCAGGTGCATTCATAAAAAGCAGGTGACTGTAATCCAATAAAGGTCAAAAAGTTGCATGAATCAAGTGTTTTGTCACTTGGAGGGAGAAACAGGATCAATTTCTAAAAAAGTAACTTAGTTTTAACTTAGACACAAGTCTTTAAATGTGAGTTTTAAATGACAAAATTCTGATCTACAATGATCCTTAGATATTTGTAAGATGTGACCATCTCGTCCTATCAGGACTGAGCTGTTGCTCTAAGATCAAATACAAAAATGTACACGTTTGTCTTGTGCTGAAGCCTCCTCTGCAAACAGCGCTCAAGACTATTAAATGGCTTTGTTTTAAGCAGCTAACCATAAATAGTGTGATAGTAATATTGTAATGTAATCAGTTTATATTGTATAATCAGTCTTTCCCTCAATGACTGTTTACTCAGGCTTCCAGATGTTACAGTGTGGTGACTCGTTTAGCATTTGATTTTCCCCCACAGGTCTGAGAGAACAACACAACCTCAACAGGGATCAGACATAAGCCTAGTTATACGTTACACTTATATATAGTTATAATTATATGGAGGGAACCATCAACGAAGCAACAGCAGCTTCTTGGTCAAAACTCCTGCCTGCACCTGAGTGTAAACTGTGCTCACGCTGACAGGACTGAAACGCTCAGATGATGCGTTGGCTTCTCTCTCTTTCCTTTGCACACCTGATTGCTTTGACTTGTTATGTCAGAGAGACATTATCTGGAGCAGACAGCAGAAGGACGCTGGTTTGATTTGGCAATTCTGGGAAGCTTTTATTGCACCTAAGGTCACAGAAAGTGTTGTTGAATATTTCATTTCAGCTGTGTCTGTCAGCATGTGACTGTGACACACACTGAGCTGAAATGAACTAGTTCAAATAAAAAGATTGAATAAAAGCCCTGCTGTAGTTTATTATTTCACCACCAGTGTTGGGACTAACGCGTTACAGTAACTACGTTATTATTGTGGTAACGAGCACGGTAACTAGTTATTATGCCAAAATCAGGAACGCGTTAATCGTTGCTGGGATTTAGATAGGCTCGTTATTCGTTACTCCGTGTGGCGGAGCTTCCACAGATTCAGTAACATCAGCAAGTGGTGGAGGCCAGCAGGTGGATGAGGGAAAGGGGAGGCAGGAGGAGGAGAGACCCAAGGCGGCCGCCAGTCCGACTGTCAGGTGAACTGAACTTCAGGTAAGAAGTTATGACCTGCAGTCTGTCTCAGTCAGATATAAACCAAGTTTAGGTGGAGTTTATTTTCGTTATTGTCGGCGTGCTGATGCCACTCCCAGTCCTTTTTTTCTGACCTGGTGAAAAACCAAAACGAACGACTCGAGACAGACTTCAATTCAATCAACTTCTTTATTTCAACCCCTGCGCAGGAGGGAATCAGCTCAGCATGAAGCCTCTTGCAGATTCGAAGGGCAGTCCTTCGAACTGTTTATATTATTCCAAAGTTCCTTATTTACCTCCCACCTTTCCTGTTATTCTGATATCACGTTCGCCTACACAGTTTTGATCAAAACAACTTCTTCCTCATCCATCGTCTTCTACCTTTCCTTTTAAGGTCTTGCCCTATCTTTAACCCCTTTCTTAAATGCATATCTTAATTGTTTATGTGTGTGTGTACCACTGTAGGTGGGTGCGGGTCATGTCAGGTGTCGTGAGTGTGCACTCTGTATGTGTCAAGTGTGTTGCGCCGGGGGTTTACGCTCTCCTCCTTAGTTCTGCTTTTCTAGTCTATACTTATCCAATGTGTTAGACTCTTCTTAACGCTGCCCTTTTGCCCCCATTATCTACAGCAACTTCTGTACTATTTCTTAGTATCTCGCCTATGCATCTTTTTCCTGTGATCATAGCAACTATTCTTGCTCCTAAGATCACACAGGGGCCTGCTTAAAAGTATAATGTTTAAACAGTATAATGCTAAAAAGCTATATAATTCCACATTATGCTGACTTTTTACAGTCAGTTACAATAAGTCGTACTGCGTACTAGCATGACAGAGTTTCTATACAGCTGGGTGGGTGCTGTGATGTTACTGATGTTGAACTTTTATTTTATTCATAAGGTTAGTTAGTAGAGTTTCCAACCGTCGCCTAAAAAACGGAATCGTCTCGTATTCAGAGAAATTATTACGCGTTTCGTATTGAGGTGAAAAGGAACGCAGTTTGTCCCGGACTTCAGCTACAATGAAAAAAAGAGACAAAGCTGGATTTATTCTGTGTCTTTGCTGCACAGCTGCCTCTTCTCCTCTCATTCTCCCCCCTCCCTCTCCTGTTTCGACTTCAATCATGAAACCGATCAATGATCAGCTGATCGTCTCTCTTATTTGTTTATTGCTCACTTTGCGCCAGAAAGAGGAAACCAGCGGATGTCGCGCTAAACAGCAGCAGCACGTTTAAGCTTGATCAGCTGTTGTTAGAATTTATTTAATATTAATTTCTAGTATCAGCTGATGTTTGCTGGAGCCACAGCTGTAAAGCTGCTGGTCATGATGTTGGTTTGGATATGTGATGAGAGGGAAACATGAAGATGAAACCAGGAGATGTCCTTACTGAATCATCAGAGCTGTGATGGAGAAACAGGTTTACCTTTTAGGTGACATGAATGAGTTGAAGTTATGAACTGTTTCTGAGAGACAAATAACACCAGGATCCTTTTTTAGGTAGCTGACAGCTGGTAACTGTGCAGGGGCGGGTCTAGCAAAGTGTTGCCAGGGGGGCAGGTAGGGCATTAACAGGGAGAGGGGGGGCACAAAGAAATACTTTTCTTTCTTATTCTCATTTAAAATATCTCACCTTTAAAAAATAATTATCTGAATCTTACAACAAACGATTGATAGATTGATGCATATATACCATCAGAACAGTGTACATCACTGTCACAACAGCGTTTGTTTTCATTCAAAGGCTTTATGGTTTTTCCTATAATGGTGGGCCGGTCTCTAGTTAAAATGCCCGGGCCAATTTTCTGTCCCAGTCCAGCCCTGTAAGCAGCTCATCTGCAGTCTGGTGTTACCTGCATCTTCCTGTTTGGAAGGCAGAATTTCCGAGTTCTGAGTACAATCGAAAGCACCACGACTGCAGTTTTTGTGTTGGATGTAAAAAGCGCACATGACGCTGTGACGTAGGCTAGAATCATGGCAGCAGTCAATGATGGTCCAGGCGTGGGATTTCTCTCGTGGAAATATGCACATTATCTTTTCCTTTCTATTGGTCGGTGGCACAGTGCACTGTGGCAAGTAAGCAAGCTAGAAGACTGGCAAAGTTATGGAAGCAACACATTAACAAGAGAATTCTGAGTAAAACCAAAGTTACTTTCCCTAGTAACTAGTTACTTTGAAAGTAACGAGTAACTTTAAGTAACTGAGTTACTTTTGATAGAAGTAACTAGTAATGTAACTAAGTTACTAATTTAAAGTAACTTAGCCAACACTGTTCACCACTAAATACCTTTTGTGTTTGGTGGTTCTTTGCATGAAAGAATGATTCTCTTTCTGACAGTAACAGCTTGTTATCACTGGTATTGGTAAAGTACTCATCCACTAGCTGGGCCCACGTGCTCATTTTAAGTTTGAGTTAAGTAGATAAACATGAATTGAGCTGCAGTTTGGGGAAGGCATCGGAGGGGACTGGCATCGGCTGCTGGGTCTGGCAGATCCCCGTGTAGTAATGAGAAGTGAAAGAATTAAAAAATGGGGTGAGGGTGGGGCACGAAAATGAGAACTGGGGGATCATAAATAGATAAGAAGTGAAGGAGAGAGTTTGGAGCTGTGGTCCTTGTTAGGTATTTTAGTACCATGGGAGCATTTACTGGATATTGTTTTATAGTGACATCATGCAGGAAAACTCTGTCATTCAATAAGGCCCCTTTGTTTCAGTGTTTTTCTCTTTGACCCAAGAATTGATGTGTGAGAATCACAGGCTGGTACAAGGTTGAAATACCACAGAGATCACTCCCTCAGCTATATTAGTTTCTTAATCTTTTAGACGCCTGTTGAAGGCCAAATGGTTTGTTTCAGATTTCACTAATGTAAGAACTCTTCGTTTTGTGCCTTGAAAATATGTCGCTGAGATAATCACAATTGTAGCTGAACTAATAAACTACACAAAGGATGCTTCTTCACCCAAGGGCAGGAAGACGCTGCCTTATCTTGGTCTGTACTGGTTTAAACTGATAATCTGCTGTCTCATGAATTTGTCCCTCTATATAAACTGTTGTACTTGTGAATAAAGTTGAGTCAATTTGGGAAGACAATCTGAAGCAGTCTCTGTTTTCTTGTTCTCCCAAGCTGCTCCCGAGCTCGTACTAACACGCTGAATGGCATGCTTGAATATTACTTGAGAATATATTTGACTGTGTTACAGACTAAGGGACATTCTCTGCTGATAGGTGAAGGTACATTCTCTGCTGATAGACGTCCACGCCTCGGAGGAAGCCGATCCACGGAGTAGGCCCTGGAAACAGTTTCCTTCAATTTTGGTGTCAGAAGTGGGATCCTGACGAAGGTAGGCACTTGTCTTTTTATTTTAATAAGACTGTGTTATGCCTTTCTCAGTGATCCACATAGAAACGGGATACGCTGACGAGGCCTTCTTCAGTGGCCCACATAGTAACAAGTGGGATACACTGAGGAGCCTTATTTAGTGGCCCACATAGAAACACAGGAAGTTGCCTGTTGTTTTGTAAAATAAAAGCAGAAAGGACACAGGAAGTTGCCTGCTGTCATAAACTAAGAAGTTGCTCACCAGCAGAAAGGACACAGGAAGTTGCCTGGGGTCATAAAACGAGAAGTTGCTCGTTAAAAAGTGAGAAGTTGCTCACTAAAAACATAAAATTGCTAGCAAAAAAAATCAAGTAACCTCAGGTGTGCCACAGCAAAAATAGATACAAACTTAAATCCTTCAAAGCGTCTAAACCCCTCTGGAAATCACTGACCATGGGTCAGAATAATTCAAAGACCTTAGACGGGTCCGATAAAAACTCAAAATTAACTGTAAAACCGAAAAAAATAAAATATAAAATCACAAATAGCGGCTCAGTACGACTCCCACTTCCGGTTACGTTTAACCCACGCTCGCGAATCAATGAAGACTTCCATGATTACGTATCCAGAACATGCGGAAGTGCTTACGTGACTGATTTCGTCTCGAACTTAAGAACTATAACTTTAATGCATCCTAATGTATTTCCGGAGCCCTATCCCGAACGATTATCGCCAGAAAACAGGTCAGTAGAAATGTTAAATACTATTTGTGATAAGAAAAGTAGTCTGCTTAAAAAGTCCTGTAGAAAATATATGATAGAATGCCGCGACGTGATGCATCAAATGTTACCGCTATGGACAAAAGGAGGGTAAATAATGACAAAGTCGCCGATTTCTTTAAGAATCTAAAGAAATTCCTGCTAACAATGTCCAGAGACAAAAGTGACTTAAATGCAGTAACTATGTGTAAACAGAAGCCTGATGAATCTATCCTAGTATTCATAAAACGCTTTATGCACTGTTGGACAAGCTAGAGGTGCAAATTCAGCTCAGTTTTCCAGCAGCCGCAGACACCCAAAGCAAAAATGAATTTGTGTATTTAATTTAACATAAAGGGTGAAATGTTTGCTGACACTGATAACAGCTTATGTTTTCTCTGCCCTATGTACCGACATGATGGAGAAGGAACATCCTCTGTGTCAGCTGGACCCTCAGCAGAGAATGAACTCAACTTCCTTTTTGTCCGGTACTCTATGTCACACACTGTGCCAAAAAAAAAAACGTGTACAGACGCCACTAACAGGTAATCCCATGACTGGGAGCCACACTTTTGTTTCTCTAAGGTCAAACAGTGATTTTGTCACATAACTCAGACATAGTTTATGACATAACTACACCATGTCGTCACATAGATCTAACCTACCCTATACACTGTACTATCTCTGCTGTCACATTGCCAGCTGAATATCAAAACATGACATTATGGTCAAGAGGTGAGAATGATGTAGGATTTATTGACTGTACACCTTATCATGCTCAGCTGAAAAACAACAAGCCGGTATATGTCAAGCAATATCCCATTTCCGCTGAAAAAGCCGCAGCCTTAGACATCATCATAGGAGATTTATTGACAGCTGGAGTAATAAAGCCCACAGTATCTCCATATAACACTCCTGTCAATCCTGTGCCAAAGCCTAACAAACCTGGCGTATGGCGTTTCACACAAGACTTAAGGCAAGTTAATGCAGTCATCATGCCTCTGCCACCTATTGTTCCAGATGTTCCCAGCATACTGACATCTATTCCAGCAACAGCTACACATTTTACTGTGGTGGATTTGTGCTCCGCCTTTTTCTCAGTGCCTGTGCATAAAGACACACAGCCGATATTTGCTTTTACACATAGAGATAAGCAGTACACATGGACTCGCTTACCCCAAGGCATGGTAGACAGCCCTGCGGCTTTCTCAATGGTAGTACGTGCTACCCTGGACGGCTTCACTCCTCCAGAGGGCTGTACTCTGATCCAGTATGTAGATGATCTCCTCCTCTGTGCTGAAAGTGAAAAACTATGTCAAACTGCTACACACATGCTTCTCCAGCACCTCCAAAAGACTGGCCACAAAGCATATGCAAAGAAAATGCAGTACTGTCAGACTTCTGTTCAATATTTGGGATTTACACTGTCTCACGGACAACGTTCTATGACTACAGACAGGGTCAAAGCTGTGACCTCTGTCCCTAAGCCCACTACACAGAAAGAAATGCTGTCTTTCCTAGGCATGGTGAACTATTGCAGACAGTGGATACCAGACTGTTCTTTTCATGACCACATTCTGCGTGAATGCTGCAAAAAAAGACAAGCCTCCTCGAATACTGTGGTCCACAGAAATGACTGCCTCTTTCAATGCATTACAGGGAGCGCTGACCTCCGCCCCTTGTTTGGGTCTGCCTGACTACCACTTACCGTTCCACCTGTACGTCACAGAGAACGGCACGACCTGTGCAGGTGTATTGGCCCAAGAGCATGGCTGTGGCTACCGTCCAGTAGCCTTCTACTCAAAGGTGCTGCCAGCAGTAGTTCAGGGGATGCCGGCCTGCCTGAGAGCAGTAGCAGCTTGCTCTATCATGATAAGGGACTGCGAGAAGCTCACACTCTCACATGACACTATTCTACACACCAATCACCAGGTCACGACCATTCTAGCAAACATAACTACACAACACATGACCGCACAACGTCACTCAGGTTATGAAGCTACACTGACTTCAACAGCAAATCTCACTATAAAAGCAAGCAGCACACCCAATTCGCCAGCACACTTACTTATTCGTATGCTGTGTTCCTCTGACCGACAGGATGGTTCAGACGACCCTGACGATCATGATTGTATGACACGTATACAGGAATCCACAGCACCACGCCCAGACTTAGAGCAGACACCAATCCCAGACTCAGTCATTGTTTATGTGGACGGGTCCTGTTCAAAACCAAATGACAACTTATTTCTTTGTGGCTATTCGGTGGTGACATTGCCTGACATCATACTAGAGGCTCACTCATTACCATTTCACTCAGCACAAAAAGCAGAACTCATGGCTTTAATACGCGCCTGTGAGTTACATGTGGATAAGCGGGTAACAATTTACACTGATAGCCGTTATGCATTCGGTGTGGTGCATGACTTTGGCACATTGTGGAGACAAAGAGGATTTAGATCTGCTGATGGAAAATCGATCGCTAATTCTGATCTTGTTCAAAGACTTTTGCAGGCTATACAGCTGCCATCGGCAATTGCAGTTGTTAAAACGAAGGGGCACAGCACGGCTGACACAGACGAAGCAGTGGGAAATGCTCTTGCAGACGTAACCGCGAAAGCAGCTGCTGCCTCACAGCAACCACCCAGAAGGGAAGTATTATCTTTGCCTTTACAGCTGCCACTTCTCACACTCCCAGACTATTTAGAAGCAAATGTTGACCTAAAATTCATACAAGAGCAAGCCTCTGCATGTGATTACACCTATTGGGAAAGTAATGATTGTACCTTAGATAACAGAGACGGCTTATACAAAAACCTTGAGGGTTTGATTGCCCTCCCATCTTCACTACTGCCAATCCTTGTCCGACATTTTCACGGTGTGAGTCATGTCGGACAAAGAGGGGTAATAGGGGCAATAAAATCAAGATTTGTAATCAAGAAAACATCACACGCAGTAAAACGCATATTAGCAACCTGTCTAACATGTGCACGAACTAATGTAGGAAAACCAAAAGCAAAACATCAGCATTCACCACAACCAGATTTCCCATTTCATACATTACAAATTGATTTTACACACATGCCAGCACAAGGAAGCATCAAGTACTTACTGGTAATAGTGGACCAATTTAGTAAATGGGTAGAAGCTTACCCAACATCAAAAGAAACTGCAGAAGTAGTCTGTCAAAAGTTGTGCAATGAAATAATACCCAGATTTGGAATACCTCACCAAATTAACAGTGATAGAGGACCTTCATTCACATCAGAAGTAATTCAAAAGTGTGCTAAAACTCTAGCAATAGACTGGAAATATCATGTGCCATACCATCCTCAGAGTTCAGGAGTTGTAGAAAGAATGAATAGGACCATAAAAAACCGCCTGACTAAAGCAATGATAGAAACAGGAATGACCTGGATCAAACTACTTCCTCAAATCCTCTGCGAGATTAGAATGACTCCATCCGCAGCAACCAAATTATCTCCATTTGAAATAATCATGGGAAGACCGTTTCCAACACCATGGTCAGCCTCCAGAGGGGCACCGCTATTGGAAGGGGACATAGACACTGCATTGTCTGACTATGTTCATAACCTGGTAGAAACACTGAATAATAACTATCAGAAAGTTTGTCTCTCTCAGCCTCTCCCTTCCATAGATCCAACCCATCCGTGGAAACCAGGAGATGCGGTGTTGGTACAGTCGCTAAAACCAAGGGCACTCGGGGAGGCCGCGTGTTCCAGCCCCCAGACTGTACTTGCAGTGACGAGAACCAGCATCCTAACAGACGGACAACCTCAGTGGATTCATGCCAGCAGGGTTAAGACCAGCCCCACCAAACCACCTAAGGCGTCGGATCAAGTAGATGACGACTCAGGCGAGCCAGCGCCCGGATTCAATACACCTATAGATGACGACTCAGGCGAGCCAGCGCCCGGATCCAATACACCTACACACACACAATCACTGATTAACACACAACGCCTGAAAGAGCCAAGACTCAGAAAGCCCTTTGATCCCCCGCCTGAACAACAACAAGGTACTCGAACATCCAGCAGGAACAGAAAGCCTAGAGTACCACACAATGTCTAACCTGATAAAGATAGACTCATTCCATCCTGATAATGGAGAAAATGAAATGCCCATTGTCATCACACGACGCTTACACGGTGTCTCTCGAACTTGGGACCAGGCCAGGAGACGACTAAAGAACTGTCTTTTTTATATATTTAGGTTATTAATCATATCTACTGCATTAATCTTAGGATTTTTATTTACTATTTCGTATTGTAAAGTGCAACCCTGTTCACATTTCTGCAAGCCACATTTTCAATGATAACCCATATAGCTACTAGTACAGCTACTTCAATGTATTTGCAATTAGCACAAATTGATCCTGAGGATGTGCCAGATGTTACCAATGATGTTCCTGATGTGTATATTGAACATTAGGTTGTGAACTATTACATTTTATGATTTGCTTTTTATATTATGTTATTACATTTGTGATTTTTCCTTTCTATTTGAGTTATTATTTTTTTTAAAAATAATAATAAAAAAAGAGTGGAACTGTTAGGTATTTTAGTACCATGGGAGCATTTACTGGATATTGTTTTATAGTGACATCATGCAGGAAAACTCTGTCATTCAATAAGGCCCCTTTGTTTCAGTGTTTTTCTCTTTGACCCAAGAATTGATGTGTGAGAATCACAGGCTGGTACAAGGTTGAAATACCACAGAGATCACTCCCTCAGCTATATTAGTTTCTTAATCTTTTAGACGCCTGTTGAAGGCCAAATGGTTTGTTTCAGATTTCACTAATGTAAGAACTCTTCGTTTTGTGCCTTGAAAATATGTCGCTGAGATAATCACAATTGTAGCTGAACTAATAAACTACACAAAGGATGCTTCTTCACCCAAGGGCAGGAAGACGCTGCCTTATCTTGGTCTGTACTGGTTTAAACTGATAATCTGCTGTCTCATGAATTTGTCCCTCTATATAAACTGTTGTACTTGTGAATAAAGTTGAGTCAATTTGGGAAGACAATCTGAAGCAGTCTCTGTTTTCTTGTTCTCCCAAGCTGCTCCCGAGCTCGTACTAACACGCTGAATGGCATGCTTGAATATTACTTGAGAATATATTTGACTGTGTTACAGACTAAGGGACATTCTCTGCTGATAGACGTCCACGCCTCGGAGGAAGCCGATCCACGGAGTAGGCCCTGGAAACAGTTTCCTTCAGTCCTTCTTCTGCAATTCAGATCATTTATCTCCAAGTATCAGCAGATATCTGAAGGTGTTGGATTGTCACATCCCCTGGTAGACAAAAACTAAAGTTCAGACCCTGCTAACTAGAAGCCTCTGGCCTTCCTTTATCATACTTCTTCCGTGCTATCAGGTGATCAGATCAGTCTATTGGATCCCCGTGTTTGGTGTCAGGGATTACAGCTCTACCATCTTGGAGGAGAGAATATATTCTAACCTGAGCTTGCAGAAGACCGCCAGAAGAGACAGAGATCATCGAAAAGCCAGATTGTATTCTTCTGTGAAGTACTTGTCACGTAGTGCACTGCAATCTGGGAGGAAAGCTTTTAATTCTTACCTGTGAGTTCATGCATTAGTTTGTCTGCTCCCACTGTTAAGCATCAGTCACTAACTATGCTGTGGAGTTTTAAACACACTTTAATCTGAATGAAAGCTTTCAAACTTGACTTCTTATGAATTTTAGGCTCTGAAATTAGGATTAATTCCTTGAGTCCAAGCCATCTTCTAAGAAATGTTTTCAAAAACTGGATTTATATCGAAGGTTAAAAGCAAGACAGTCGACAGACGACTGTTGTTAGGCGAGTACAACAAATCCCTTAATCTGCAAGTTTTCCTTTCTATAGTTCCAGCAATTACAGCTTCCACCAAGGTAGGATATTCACACCCAGCCATAAGCTGCCAGCAGCCACCCTACATGGAGACTAAAAATTAGGTACGGTTTAATAGATTTTGCTTGTCAGTTGTACATCATTCATTATCATCAGCAGTCGTGCAATATTTGCAATCCACTGACAACATTGAATAATTGCTTCAGATACGCTACAGATTAAGACCTCGCTGGGTAATTAGTCGTAACCTATCGCTGCTGAGCACAGGAGTGCTATGATCCTACATAAAGAGACTGATGAAAGAACAACATGAATCCAAAATAATGAAAGCTCTCCATGAAAAGATATTATTATATTAATCACCAAATTAGAGTGACTAATTAAGGCTCTGTGTGTTGTATATCAGCTCAGTAGAGGAGCCAAATAAACAGAGTTTCCAAGAACATGTTGAAAAATTACAAGAAAAAGAAAAAATATTTTGGCGTTTTTCAAAGTTAATTTCATGCCAGGTGATTTCTACAAGGCCACTTGTTACCAAATGCAGCTCTCTGTCAGGGGTTGCTTTGGACTGCGCGGGTGCAGGGGATAGTCACATGACTTATTCAGCAACAAGCTCTGTTAGGAACGGCAACAAAAGCTGCCTCAGTGTCACAATCTGATGCAAATCTGTGAATCTTTTTACCAGCTTGATTCCAAATGTCATGGGATATGCCATAGTTTCAATAGCAAAACTCCATCAGTTTAATGTCTGAGTTATAAAGGAACTTAAACCAGCATTGGTGCCCTGGATGTTTCATCTGTTTTATCAAAGTCAAATCAGAAATCTTTAAAAAGCACTTGGATAAACATAAATGATCATTTCATCAGGTGGAGCAGCTTTGTCCTGAATCACTTCAGCAGAAATTAAATAAAAAAGTCAAAATCATCGTGCAAGGTCTGTTCTGTCAGCTGCTGGGAGGTAATGTTTCCTTTCGTTGACTGCAAAGTCCACATTATGGATGGGTGGTGACAGGTTTGTCACTCTTGTTAGCCCCCTGCACTGCAACTTTTTCTATTAATCAGACAAGTCAAATAAAATGAAAACATTTTTTATGCCATATTGGTAATATGCAACCTGCTAAAAACCCACGTTGCTGTTTAATGTTAGAATGTATCGTAAGCACACCACGTCTCCTGCTAGTCTTTGTAACACTGTAATGATGTCATTGTGACATAATGTATTTTAATGTTAAAAGGAAAAAGTTCTGACTCGTAGCAACCTGTGGGCAACAGACATTTTCTACAAAACCCATGAACAGCACATTCTAACACTCGAACACCATTATAATATATCCTTACATACTTCAGATCTTCTGAAGTCCCAGCTGTCAAAAGGCAGGCATCGCTGCTCTGTGGCCCTGAGCTGGATCAGCACATAAGAAACTGGATGGATGGACTTAAGCTATGATTCAGTCATATTAAGAGCTGCATTTTGACTTTCATTTCAACATGTAGCAGATGTGAAATAGGAAAGATTAGACTGGTTTCTATGTAGCTTCGTTCATCCAAGGTCTTCTTTTCCACACCTATGTACTTTCTAATGATCACACTCCAACAGATGCATCAGAGACCACCTGGGGCCCAGTATCAAGCCCAAGGATACACTGGCATGGAGACTGGAGCAGCCAGAGACTGATTAGTACTTGACCTGCTCTACCTGGTGAGCAGCAGCCACCAAAAGCAATAAACACGATGCAAAGTATTTTAAAGTGACATTACAAGTATCACAACACAACACAGTGGACTGATGCAATAGGGGTCCACATACACACAGAGATTTCATTAATATATTCATTATTATACACCAGAAGTCATAA
Organism: Astatotilapia calliptera; assembly: GCF_964374335.1. Classification (NCBI taxonomy): domain Eukaryota; kingdom Metazoa; phylum Chordata; class Actinopteri; order Cichliformes; family Cichlidae; genus Astatotilapia; species Astatotilapia calliptera. The sequence goes on from NC_137431.1 coordinate 1,856,036, forward strand.
ATTGGTTGGACCAGGCAGAATTAATAGACTGTCTCATTTGAAAAGTGTGCAGCTGTTTCTGTGCCAGTATGCAATCAAACATTCAGAACTCACATAAACCAGGCTGCATTCATCCCTGTAGCTTCTCTCCTGTTGCTGGGGACACATCGTCTCGGTCATCATTTCAAAATGAAGTAATTAATCCACATCGCCACAGGGCGATCGTGGCTCAAGAGTTGGGAGTTCGCCTTGTAATCGGACGGTTGCCGGTTCGAGCCCCGGCTTGGACAGTCTCGGTCGTTGTGTCCTTGGGCGAAACACTTCACCCGTTGCCTACTGGTGGTGGTCAGAGGGCCCGGTGGCGCCAGTGTCCGGCAGCCTCGCCTCTGCCAGGGTGGCTGTGGCTACAATGTAGCTTGCCATCACCAGTGCGTGAATGGGTGGATGACTGGATGTGTAAAGCGCTTTGGGGTTCTTAGGGACGAGTAAAGCGCTATACAACTACAGGCCATTTGCATATTTCTCCAGATTCATTCACTCTTCCTAATGAGTATCAATTAGAAAATACTGCTGTGCTGATGCTTTTTCTTTTAATTGATTACTGGCAAATAAAGCCCTAGACTAGGAGACTAGGAGATGGTATCATTGAGTTTTATTCCTCCTTTGAGTGAAACCCCCAGGGACCATTGGTAGGAATCCATCCACTGAAAGGCAGGGGATCAGAGAGCTCCAGCTGGGCTAAGCAGCGCACTAGCTCCCCTGTGACAGGAGCTGTAATAGCAAAGCCAGTTAGCCGCCGTCCCCGGCTGGATCCTCCAGTCCCACCGGGTTTGCTCCAGTGGGATATAAAATGGGAGGGAAAGCCAATGTGAGCAAGGGAATGAAGAATAAAGAGTGGAGCTTTGAGAGTCACTGTAGAGCAGACCTCCTCTCATCTTGGGGTTTGGAGAAATGTTTCTGATTAGCACCGAAGTCTCAGTCTCTCTGAGTTGCAGGCAATGCTGTCAGCCCACTGAGCTCATGCTTACAGATGGCTGGCCCTGAGCTCACTGCCAGGTCCAGGAACTCCCTTTAACTGTGGTAGTTAATGAGCGGTCCTGTTGCCCCTAGTAATGCTCTGACCCAGGAATAAAGTCGATGGTAATTGGCTCACTCCAGAGTGCTTACATGCAAAATAGGATTTGATTCATAAATTAGCCTTTTTAAAATTGACTTTACTTGAAGTTTGTTTACAGAATTGCGCAAATTAAGCCTAATGAGGGTTTTCTTGTTTTCAGTACAAGTATATTTGTGAAATAGGACCAGATGAAGGGTAAGCATGAAGCAAGTATCATTAGCTATAATAAAAATATCCCATTCCCACTTAGCTTTTGCTGTGCTCTGAAGAATCCAATTCCCACAGCACAAATGAAATATTCAATAAAGCTTTCAACTCAATTATGGGCAGTGTGCAACTACATCCCACAAGGGTTTGGGAGCACGGTTTAAGCCCTGCCATCAGCGCCCGTGAAGACAGCCATCCCACCTTGTTCTTACCTCATTTTGACAGTAATGGCTGTCAGCAGCCAGCGCGTCTGTCATACAGGGTCGATTGTGACCACCGAGCCGAGAGGATGTCTCCTCCTTCCGAGTTTTGTGCAAAGAGAGTTATTCTCCAAAGACTCATCAGATAAAAACTGGGTAAAGGCACCAGAGAGCCTGGCCCAGAGGGAAGGGATTTCCATTTCTTTGTGCTTTGTCTCCTTCTTTCACTTTCATATTTGCTCTCTCCTTCCCTCTCTATGTCTCTCTCCGCTTGGCTGAGGGAGAATTCGATCCTCCCGGGGGGCCATGATGGAAGGAAATCGCAGTAGTTCAAAGTATAAACAGCAGTTGTTAACATTCGAGACTGTGGGGACTGAGTCTATACTCCTTTGCTATATACTTTTGAAATAATCACAACACTCAGTGTCCAGCGATCAAGGTTCATTGATGGTAACGTAATGAAAAATAACTTCCCTGCTGGAGTAGTTTCCATTAGCGCTGAATGCCTGTGGGATTTGTTGAGCATGTGTTGGAGCACTGGTGTGTTTTACAGTAGACATTACAGATCTACGCTCCTGTGCGAGCTTCTACGCTGCACTGCTTCCACCATTCGGTACACCGACAGCCCCGCTGATCACTCAGCAGCACCGTGCTAGAATGTCATGTTCCACTTTTTCCATTTGTTTTATGTTCTCGGTACCTTATGCAACTGCTCAGCAGAGAGTTGCATCAGATTATCAGCTCTACTGGTGAATGTCTCATCCTTATTTGTCTGGTGATGTATTTTAAAGTTCAGCTGACAACTAAGGCAGAGAGACCATCTGATAGCTCGGAAAAACAGCAAACGGGGGAAATTGACCCCACTGGGATGTAACAGGCTGACAACTCGTGGCACTGAATATGAAGCAGATTTGCTGCACCCTCACTGATACAAATACACACGGAGAAAGAATAGCCCCCGAGTTTGCAACAGCAGTGGTGAAAGATGACTCACAGCAAGAACACACTGAACCAGACAACAGCACGGTTCAGTGTGGGATGAATATAGACTGGAGAGCTTGCAGATAGTGAACGAAAGAAGCTTCTGGTCCTCTTCATGGGAGAAAGCTCCCATCCTGAACCTGATAAAGAGATGCTTCATCATTGTTGTTCAGCTAATGCATATGTATAAAAGGTTACGGTTAAACAGGAATTTGTATTTTACTAAGAAAGATACAAATGAACAATTTATAAAGCTAGATGGTTGCATCCAATCATTTTCCTTTGCATATCAAATACAGGGCAGCTGGAGGCTATTCCAGCAGGGAAGCAGGGTACAGACACTCTGGGCTAACACAGAGACAGAAAACCATTTGCACTTATGGGCAATTTAGAATCAACAGTTAACCTAACCCCACTAATTGTGGGTCATTAGACTCTGGAGAAAGCTGGAGTATCCAGAGAGAATCCATGCAAACATGGGGCCTGGGCCAGATGGTGGATTTAAAGCCAAGACCTTGCTGTGAGGCAACAGTGGCAACAGTGCTAACCACCGCGACACTGTGCTAGATAATGCTAGGTGGTTATTGAGGAAAAGTGAGAAGTGTGATTGTACACTCAAACTGCAAATAATCAGTACAAGTACAGAGGAAGACATGATACAAACAGCAACAGCTTCTTTTCATGTTGTTGTCTTCACTCCACATGCTCCAAGAAATACTGCACTCGTCTCAGAACACTGAGTAAAATCTTCCAGCCATGCTGCCTCGTCACCACCTCCACACGTATCAGAGATTCTGCTGCCCAGGTCTAAGTTATTCTCATTAGAGCAGCAATGTTTGTTCCCCTCAGAGAAAGAAAAAAAGGCTGCAAAAGTACAGGGAGGAATGGGAAAAACACCTGGCTGGAAAAGTGCACGATAACACCTATAAAGCGCACTGCACTGTGTGCCGGCGCACTTTTTCCATAGGCATGCTTCTAGTGGTGGCACATGAAGAACATGAGGGGCCTGAAAGCTCGGGGAACCCTTAACCAATTTCTTGTCCACCAGGCCACGGCAGAAGCAGATATGCTATGTAAACACTGGTTTGTTGTTTAAACCCTCTGGTTAAGGTTAATATGGGCATGTGCGGTGAATATTAGCGCTATGTGGCCAGAAGTGTGATAATAGAATTTATTTTGTGTAATAAACAACTGCAAGGATAGATGATTACAACAAATAGATGACTAATACATAAAAGTAATACATAGATGAATAATGATGATGAGTTAAGATGCGTAATCATGGGAACAAGCGGGTTTACAAACAGGAGCTTTAGCTTTAGAAAAGCTGAAATAATACCTCAACTGAAGCCAATTGTACTAAATGCACTAAATGTGCACTGTTACAAGAATATTTTTGTTCTATTGTTTTCTATTAATTTATATAATTTTAAGTTAAGCAGGACAGGCTTCTGTTTAAGAAAGAGACCTGTTTTACTGTGTTAATGTTGTCATTTTGAGCTAAAAATAAATGGCTAAATGATCATTTGTTTCCCACATGGTCATATCACAAAGAATATGCATCTGCTTAAATCAAATTCAAGTCAAATGGTTAAAAAATAATTTCACACACAAAAAAAAAGAGCTACAAAATTCACCACACTGGGAAGGGTGAACTGGGTTGCCACGAGGTGTCCCTTATTTATTTTTCAGGGTGTTGGCAACCCTATACTCGACAGAGAAACTAACTCACACTAAAACATCGAACAGAACTGTGAGACAAAATGCACAAAGGGAACGAGCAGTGTTTGAATTGCTTTTAGTTACTTTGACTGTGTTTATTTGCTCTGTAACTGAGAACACTAGCGTACGCTCGCCTCTCCTCAGCGGGGCCTCTAGGCGACTGAGGAAAATAGCGCCACGCAGCTACAGGAAGTGACTTCGTGGGAAGTCAAAGGTCACACAAACAAAATAAAAGCCCCCAAAATATAAATACAGAAAATAAACATATATAAATAAACACATATACATAACCAATACTGACAAAGCAAAATAACACTGCAGGATGGATCTTTGGTGAAATATAAATTATTTTGTAATACACACGTTACACTAGCAATCCAAGATCAGTTTTAGAATGATAGATTTAGGAGTTTTGGAGTTTTTTATTTGATTCTTTGTGTTTTAATTGATTGTCCGTTTCCTTATTAGAATAAACATTAATGTCTTCTGTGTTTAGTCAGTTAGTTTCTGTTTCATTTTGTTAGTCCAGTGTTTCTTGGTGTTGGTTTAACTTTCTCAGGTATTGTCTGGATTAGTTTCAGCTGGGCCTTGCTACCTATATGTTTCCACTTTCTCTGATTATCTTCTGTGTCTACTTAAGCCTTTAGTTGCCTTTGGTTATTGTTGAGTCGTACTGTGTCAGCTGCCTGTACCCTGTGTGCTCCCAGCCTGCATTTCAGATCCTAATGATGTCATCCTCGTGGACTTTTTGTATATTTGGACTTTTGCGTTTGCCTCAGTTAAAGCCTCTTGTTTTTATTTAAATTAACTCTTTCTTTGTGCTCTATATTTGGGTCCATTTTCTTGTAATTGCACAACATACCAATCTAAATAAACAAAGTATTAGTTGTCAAAGAAAAATACAAATTGATGACCAAAGAGTCTTTATAAGCAAGGAAGAAACTACAAACAAACTGAGAACACCTGTATGGGTTTCAAATTTTTTAAAAAGTAAATACATTTTTGTGTGTGGGAGGGGGGGCTCCAAGTTGGACAGAGTCAAAATGACGAGTGGCCAGCTAAAGCAGTCTCGGGGACATGGTGTCAGAGCAACCAGGGAGTCTCTCCTCCATCTGTTTAGATTAGTCTCATTAAGTCGAACAAGCGGCCCAGTGCTCCTCTACTCAGCTCTCTCTCTATCTCTCATAGCTTGCTGCCATGCCGGGGCAATGATTACATGAAGCTAACCTTGTAGAAAATGACATTAGAGAATGCAAAACTATGGTAATGGTGCAGCCACATGGTCCACTGACTGGCCTATGTGAAAGCAAACGCTGACGTGTGGATTTCAGGGTGACTTGATAGTGCTTTGCTTTTTTTTGCATCTTTTATTTCCCCAGAGGGGACGTATGTGATGTCACATACTACTTAATAACTTATAAAACTCAATTGTTTTGCCAATTAAGTGTTTTAATAATTGCTGGCAGGAATGTGTTCAATTTTCAAATTTTTGTCATTATATTTTTATATAATTATATTTTTCATTTATATTTTTTAATTTAATTTAATTTATATTCTAAATGTTTTTTTTATTGCAATTCACAACAACAGCGACCTCAAGATGTGTTATATTGTGCAGTAATAACCCTCCAACTCCAACAATGACATGACCTCATATGAATAAACATTTAAAATAATGTGAAGGAAAAACGCTCTTTAAACAGGAAGAAACCTCAAGACCTCAGAACCAGGATCAGCAAGGGGCACCATCAGTGGAGGGTCAGGGGAAGGAGAAGAGAGCAGAGAGAGGACAAAAGACACGCTATGAGATAAAAGAACTAATGAATAAATGCAGTAGCTTTGTATTTATCATATTTATATTGTTTCACATGGAGCACTTCACAAAGAAGGAAGGCAGTACATCTGTACTAACAGATGTTTAGTTTAAAGACAAAATCAGACATCACATCAGGTTGTCTGTCTATGATGAAAAGAGGTTTTGAGGAGGTCAGCTGCTGCCAGTAATGTAGATGATGAGACTCCTGCAGGAATCCATGGTGAATTCAGATCAGCTGTAGTACAGGTAGAAGAACAAATGCAGGACTGTTTTTTGTTCTTTCAAATGCCCTCTCAAGGATCTTCCAGCAGGGGGGAGCTTGCTGTCACAGAGGGGGGAACCCCCTCTCTAAGCATGATGTCTCTGCCCTGCTGCACATTTTGGAAAGGCTTTGTGTTTGGAGATGATTGAAACTGAGTGTAAAGTGTTGTAGGAATGACAATGAGAAACGTTCCCTTTCTTCACAGCAGAGTACAGAGCTAGAGGATCTATTCTGAGCTCAAGTGTCTTTTTCATTCAGTGTCTTGCTGGGTGCTGAGAGTGAAGGGTCGACTGTTGCACAATGCATACCATATTTTTCACACTATAAGGCGCACTTAAAATCCTTTAATTTTCTCAAAAATCGTCAGTGCACCTTATGTATGAATTCTGGTTGTGCTCACTGACCTCGAACCGATTTTATGTGCTACACGGCGCTCAAAACCTGTCAAAAATGTTTTAGTACGACTTTGCTAAGCTACGAAGCCGCACCGCTTGATGGGTTGTTGGAGCATTACGGCTACCGAGTCAGGAGCCTCGCAGAGGAATCTGGGTCCTAAACTCCGTCCGCTTCAGGTCCCAAAGTCAAGCGATCACTGCAGCATCACTGAGAGTTAAAAACTGTCTAAATTCTTTAATTTTTAATACAATGATCAGCGTTGCTGCTTTACCAGGTGTAACAATTAAGTTTAACATCCAGGCATCCAAGAAAACAGGATTTTGTTACATTTAACAAAGGTAGAAGTTAGCAGGAAGTTAGTTCGCTAGCTTCCACCTAAACATGATATAGCATGTTCTGACTGAGAGATTTCTGAAAGAATTCAAACGTACAGCTCTGCTGTCACTTCCAGCATAAATGAAGACAGAAAACTAAACAGCAGTGACGTTTGTAGGGTTACTGAAGTTGGGCTAGCTGGTATACAATGATGTGCAACGTGATTGCTAGCTACACAGCTATGTTAGCATAACATAAACACAGTGAAGCTGGAGGATGAATGCTAACTTTTTTCCACTCGATAAAAGTTAACATGAAGGTTCCCGATGGTTAGGGACAAATGCAATCGCATGGCAGAATGCTGTAAACGGACCAATCTTCACTCAGGAGAACAACTGAGATAATCCATCCACAATACCAGGTTAGTCATTAATATACTGCAACAACATGGGAATAGAGCCGCTGGAGACAGTGTTGCCAATTCCTCAGTAAGTAAAATCGCTATTGGCTGTCCTAAAAGTCGCTAGAAGTCGCCAAATGATGTCATTGCCTAATTTGCATAATTGGTCATTCTAATGTAATTGTAACCTACCTACGTAGCTGGAGAAAGAAATAACATCATGGAAGAGACATAAAGTGAGTAAAAATGTCCTAAATGCATTTAGAGTTTGTTTAGAACTACAAATTAAATTTCTTTTAGCAATTTAAAAAATAAATAAATTATGTAACAATTCCAACCCTGCTCCTTTATCCAGGCTTGGACCAGCAAAAGTGACCCGAAATAGGCGCTCTGGTGGAGTTACTTTCTGTGTGTGTGTGTTTATTAGTAGTGAGCGCCTGTGAGCGCTTTAGCATGGGTGAGGTGCTCACGGCAGCACCCGCTGCTTGTTGAGAGTAAGAGCGATACGCGCTTTCACGTCAAAAAGTCGTCATAAATAAGTCTCCAATAACACCAGAAAAAGTCACCAGATTTGTCGCTAGTCGCTTTTTAGAAAAAAGGCGCTAAGGGGGTCTGAAAACCCGCTAAATATAGCGACAAAGTCGCTAAGTTGGCAACACTGGCTGGAGAGAATTCAGCGTTAATGAATCAATGGTACGGAAGTGGAGGAAGCAAGAAGAATGAGTTGAGGAAAGTTTGACTTGTCTGACTGTTTTGTTTTGCTTAATGCAGCTCTTAATCCGGTGCACCTTATGGTCTGAAAAATACGGTACTTTTCTTTTTTTCTTTTTCTTTTTTTTACATCCATCTACTTTCTTAGTTTAATTCATGGTTCCAGTGGGTTGGGGTTAGAGGTGGGCGCTACCTCAGTTGTCACTGGGCAAAAAGTTGGGTACACGCTGGACAGGTCATTAGCTGATTTTAGGGATAAGCAGGGAAAGGAACAACAGCCCTTACAGCCAATTTAGAATCACCAGTTAACCTAACCTCACTAACGGCATGTCTTTAGTCAGTGACAAAGCTGGAGAGTGTACAGTATAAACCAAAGACTGTCTTGCTTTGAGGCAACAGTGCTAACCACTGCACCACTATGCTGTGCTACCTGAAATACATGCATATGTTATGCTTTCCACATTACTGCAGATATCCACCACAAGAAAACGTAAAAGTATTTTTCTTTTTCAGTCCTGAATGTAAAGGCTCTCCTGTGGATGTAACTCTTGTAAGCAGAGCTGTAGCTTACAGCTATAATAGATACAATAGATCATTTCTCCCCTTGACCCCACTAATCCAGAGTTTTCTTGCTACTCTGGAAACACTTTTACTGCACAGTTATCACCTGAAGTGAATCAAGATCTATGGCAGGGAGGTAAGTACACAGTTTACTGTCAAATGTTAACTCTGTGTCCAGGTACCGTCCTTCTTCATTTGTTGTTTTGAGCCAGATAACGTGAATGGAAAACATTGTGTCAAACTTCAAAGTCAATAAAACCAAAGAGTCAATGACATGCTTAACACATGTTATTTTTCTTTATCTGAATTATGTATCTATGTATTTATTTATTTCTACAATGAAGAGTTTGAGCTCAGCCCTGGTGACCTTTAACCCCACAAGATGTTTTTGCCAACAATCTTAGCAATCTGCAGCAGATGATTCCTTCTGTTACAGAGAAGCATGTCAATGTGCATTTGGTGTTTTCAGCAGCAGAACAACGCTGTGAGGACATTAATTCACAGTACATGCAAATGTTATTGCCTTAATTAACAAGGCGGACTTTTTTTTCCTTAATGAGACGGACACCAGTACCTGTACTAGTAATACTCATACTACCTGATGCACCAGATGGTTTGGTACACAGAGCCATCTGGGGAGTTGTCCTTTGAAAGTGTTTAGAAAAAAGGGCAGCCTTTTAAAAATGGCAGGTGATTAAATTGGATGAACCATCTGCCTACAACAAGCTAACTTCAACCAATCAGGTAAATGAAATCTAAGCAGGAGAGTGAGGAAGAAGAAGAAGTAGCTTTGGAATCTTGCAGCTAACTCACTTTGGAGCTAGCTGTGTAGTTTGCTATTGCATATGCTGCCATCATGCTATTAACTCACCTAAACAATGCCTTTAGCAATGACTGCATTGGCTAGTAGATCTTTACAACATGCTAAGTAATCTAAAGTGTGTGTGGTCCAGCATAGCTTGGGGCCTGGCAAGATGCATTGTCCCTTTCTTCTTATTTTATGACTCTTGCTATTACTGTGGGGTACTTCATTTAAACTGAGCCGCTGTGTTTTTATTGTCTGCGCCCATAATGGAAACACCACCTGCATACTACACAACTACATCAACCTTTCTGTCCCCTGTTTCGAGCCTACTCTGTCATCTCTGCAGTAGAGCACTTTTCTAATCAAGGTTTAATTAGAGGGGGGAAGCTCTGTGTCTCCCCTCTTAATGATCGACAAAGCAGCTAAATTGTCAAGCCTGCGGAGCCTCTAATGGGAAAAGCCAAGGGGCCCCGGGTAGCAATGCAGCCAGTGAACCGACAGCATTGAACAAGGGATCGTGAATCTTGACTCTGAAACAATTACGAAAGCTGCTGAAAGGACACTCGCAAACCATTCATCCTCGTAAAAGCAACACAAGCCACCTAATTGTTATTTAATTTGGCTCTGTGGTAGGCTGCTTTGGTTGGTGCCCAAACCTCATTGAGATGTGAAGTAGAGCACTCAGAGATGATAGGTTATAGATCGAAGGAAAGGACTCCGTGATCATTTTCTTTTCACTCGTGGAGCGAAATAATGCGACAGATGTGGATGGAGTGGGGCTGATACCCACTGAATGCCATTGCACTTTGGGTAATGCAAAGTAGCTTGACATTTAAGCAGTGTGTAATTGGAACTGTGGCCTTTTGGTGGCTCCTCTCCTCCCACTCCGTCAGGACAAAACCAACAGGGCATCTTTTGGTGAAAAATACTGAGCGCACTAAACGGACAACTGAGAGCCAACTTTGAGCAAATTGGTCACATCCACCGTCTCTTTTAATGAATGGATAAGCAGAGGAGCCGCTCAGCGGTGGAGAACAATTTACACTGACAGTTCTATTTTAAGTAAGGCATGCAATTGAAACATCTCTGTTATGGTGGCAGAGAATATGTTTAAAGAGTTAAAGAGTTATGGCCAGGGCAGACAAAGAGCGACACTTCATTCCAGATGGTTAACCTGCTAAAGCCTCCTGTCTGAGGACTTGACTTGGCTCTGTCCTTTTTAATATTTCACCCTCAAAGCTCGAAAAATGTAATTCCAATGGCATCATAAAAAGGCAATAAATGGACATTTAATGGCATATTCATATGTGATCCTCCTCGTAAAATTATGTCGATCAATTGGCCCTCTCCGAAATGAAAGGACAAGGAGCACGAGATGATTTACTGCCTTAATAACCACAGTGGCATAACGCTGTCTATAGACTGTCAGGGCTCGCATGTCATCTCTTAAAAGCTCCACCAAAGCCAAGTAAGCAAGTCAAGGCCGGTGATGATGAAAGCAGGAGTTTTACACCATCATGGGAGATTTCAGTGATCATCTAACTTCTTATGATGCTAATGAGAACTTCTGTTTGTTGTGCTTTGTGATGCTGATGACTTTTGGAGAATCTTGGAGTGTAAGTCAGTTAAAATTCAACAAGCATACCAGAATGCTGTCCAGGTAACCTGAAAACTAGTTTGTTGATTAGTATTATGGAGGTGCTTTCATTTTATGGCCAAATGACTTCTGATGATGTGGTGAAGACTTAATAAAACTTCAGCTCACTACCACCAAAGGACTGAAATACGCAAACACCTTACAGTACAGTACAAAAGACTCAAAAACAACACAAACTTACACAAATCCACTACTAACTGACCTGGGAACAATCTATTTGCACACTCAGTCACATAGTTACTGAACTCACATCTAAATTATACTATATTTGCACATTTTGCATATCGCACATGTCTTTGTCATGTCTCCTCTACAATCGTCTACAATATCCTGACAATAACTTGAACCTGGTATTTAATAACTGCTGCACAATCCACTTTGCATTGTCTCTGTCTCTGTACAGTTAGTATTGTATAGTTAGTAATTAGTACCTTTTTATCACTTAATTTAAGTGAAATTTAGCACATTATTTATTTGTAAAACCTATTTTTAGATCTCTTGGATCTTTTACACACTTATAAATGCACCATGGGGGGCTTGGGGTGAAACAGCATTATGGTATACTGTATACTGTTGCATTGACAATAAAGCTCTTGAATCTTGAAAACTTTACATTTTAAGGGGCAATGCCTGTCTCAGACATGTAGATGTACTGACGTAGACAAGGATTTGGAGACAAAAGCAGCAGGTGCATACTGCACAACACTACTGCCTGACTTATGACAGCTGTAAAATTGTGTTAAAAGTGTGCACAAATGTATTGTAAGCACTTTTGTCCTGTCATGCTTTTTTGGTGTCCTAAGTGAATTTCAGCTGTAGCTTGCATGGCTCTCTATCTGAAAGCTTCAGTTCCCTTGAATGCACAGGGACAGCTCTGCTCACTGATGCTGCATGAAACCGCTGTGTAAAATTCACAGTCATTTCCTCCAAGTGTCTGCGTCGAGGGTTGTTAAAGTCCATGACCCTGTAATTCCCCCTCTCGCTCATGGAGAGGCCCACCCAATTACACTTTTACAGACTGCTCCAGACTCCTGTTGCTTGCTTCAATTGTTCTCAATTTCCCCCATCTGTCAATATGAATTGAGATCTTGTGCACATGGCCCCATCGTGGCAGTCAAAATGATATATTATCTTCAACTAGTGTCATATCAAATTACCTGCAAGGAACAGTCCCAATAAAACACAGAGTGTGCCCAAAGGCTGCACGGCAGTGAGTCAGAAGGAAGCTGGTAGGAGGACAATAGACTTTGGAGGACCCTAATGATCCCACAATAATCTTATTTGTATAGACTATAGTGATCACTGCTCTGCGTAGTCCTTAAATTGCTACACCTCTTCACTATCAAATCAAATTGCTGGTAGCTAATAAATTAAAACAACAGGGGGTGTTACCTCCCCCCAGTACGTAACCAAATCAATAGCGCCCCGGTTGGCTGACAGCTTAATCGCCTGTACTGACTGACACAACAAAATAAAAGCCCATTGTGCTGGGCCAGCACTTTCTCGCCCTGCTCTCCCACTCTGACCTTGCTAAAGCCATTAAACTCTATTTCTCTTCCCCAGTGGTATCTCATTCAGAGGAAACAGAGCAGATAACGCATGTAATAAGTGCGCACATCCTTTCTATTGATAGGGAGCCAAAGCACATATTAATACAGAATGGGTTGACTGAGTCAGAGCAATGATTTAGCCTGATACAGATATTGATAAGAGATTCAATCGAGCCCACTGTCAGTAAAACTCAGGCTCACTATTGGTCCATTGTCCTTAGATCCTGTGGCATGTTTCGGCCGATAGCAAGGCACAGTGACCTCAGCGCTTTGCTGTTCATCAACTAAAATCAACTGTTAACAGAGTGCAACCTGTAATGCTAAATGTGTTAAATTATTAATTTAATGTATTTATTTAAAGGCTGCCATCTACACTGTGTGCACAATTATTAGGCAAGTGAGTATTTTGGCCATATCATAATTTTTATGCATATTGTCAAGCTGTATAAACTTGAGTGCTTATTGGATTTAAGCATATCGGGTGATGTGTATTTGCATAATGAGTGAGGGTGTGGCCTGAGGAGATCAACACTCTATATAAAGGTGTGCAGTTTCTCTTCCTTGGGCAGAATGGGCCAAAAAAGAGATTTAAAGGACTCTGAAAAGTAAAAAAAGGTCTTTCAGAGAGATGCAGCACTATTGAAACCGCTAAGATATCGGGGTGTGACCACACAACCATCAAAGGTTTTGTTGCACGTGAAATGTCAAGACTGGGCCAAGAAATATCTGAAGACAGATTTTTTGGACTGATGAGATGAGAGTGACTCCTGATGGACCAGATACCCATATGGAAAAGATGTGTATATAAATCTTATAAAGTTTGTATCGCCTTGTGTGAAAAAAGCATACAAGAGTGAAAACAGATATAAGATCCCTTGAAAAATGATATAAATGAAACTTGTGTTTTGGATACTTCATAAAACAATATATGAAAGTGGCCACTTTCATGAGTAAATCATATCAGCCTTATGATTCACTATATGAAGTAGGCCACATCTGATGCAAGTCTTTTATAAGTTTTTTCTATTTCTTTTCCATACGGGGGGGCCTGTGGCTGGATCAGTAATGGACACAGGGCCCCACTTTGACTCAGACGCCAGCAACGTGGACGTGGGTACTGGTATGGGTTGGTATTACTAAAGATGAGCTGGTTGGACCTTTTCGGGTTGAAGATGGCCTAAAAAAATCAACTCTGAAACCTACTGCCAGTTTTTAAAAGGACACTTTCTTCAAGCAGTGGTTCAGGCAAAAGTCTGCATCTCTCAAGAAGATCATGATTTTTATGCAGGGCAATGCTCCATGGCATCCAGCAAAGTACTCCACTGCATGGCTAACCAGTAAAGGCCTTAAGGATGAAAAAATAACGACACTGCCTTCCTGACCTCAACCCTGCTGAGAACCTTTGGGCCAGGCTTAAACGACAGATTCACAGTGTAGGGAAACTTGTCTGAACAGTGTCTGGGAGGCTGCTGCTGCACGAAAGTTGATCATCAACAGAAGAAACTGACAGACTCCATGAACGGTGACAGTTATTGAAAAGAAGGGTGGCTATGTTGCTCACTGATTTATTTATTTGACATGTCAGAAATGTTTATTTGTTTACTTTCTTAAACATTCAGGTTTATAAACATTTTGGATTAACGGAGAGCGCTGTGGTTATAATAATGAAAGTAATCCTGAAAAATACAACTTGCCTAATAACTGTGCTCACAGTGTAGAGTGACAGCGTCCAGCTTAGCCCTCGTCCTTGTTGGCCTGGCTGTGACTGAATAGCAACAATACATTTTTAAAAAGGACAAACCTGTTTTTGTTTTTGGCCACATTTGGAGAAGCGTTTGGTTTAAGCCAGCTTTTAACCCATTATGAATTATTCAACACTGAAATGCACTTGTACAAGTAGGCATTGCCTGAAATGAGGCGCTCCTAGCAGTTCCCATTTCACTGTGTTTGTTTATCCATCCCGTGAGGGACTTTGAAGTGTGATGGATTAACATGCCCTGTGAATGTAGCTGGCACTCCTGAGTCCACAGATAAAAGTGTAGTGTGATAAAAGATGTTTACTCTCTCACGTACGTGCCTGCCTGCCTCGTATTCTTTGGCTTGTTCTGCACCAATTAATACTCTGCTAATTCTAAAAATACAACAACAGCTTTAATTAGGCTTGCCTGTAATCTCAGCACCGTGAAACAGATTGCCACAGGTAAAGAAACACTCCAATACAAATTACGCTACATCCTGCCGGGGGGGGCGAAGGTAGGAAATGAAATGGAGCGATGAAATTGAAAGATGATCCCGATGGAAATTAGTATGCTAAAAATATTTATGATCCCATCACAGCTGTTTGTTTGTTCGTCTTCTTTAGCTGTTTTTAATTACTGCCTATAATACTTCATTCACTGTATCACAGATCTGTATGTCTGTAAGTTATTATGTATGTGTAGCTAATAATTACATTATATGCTAACATATAATAGAATTAACCATTTACATTTAAGGACCCAACATTTGGTCCTCTTAGACTTAAATCCAATGAAATGCTGGACAGGAATGTGAGCTAGTAAATAATGGTGCTCCAAATAACATTATCATGCTACGAAATTGTCTAGTAATCAAAGATGAGGCATCACAGGGACCTCGAAACTGAGGAAAATAAAGGAACTCGGCTCTGATTCACTATAATACAAGTTTGTTCACAAAGTACATAAAAGAAAAAGAAAGAAAGAAAAATAAAAAAAGTGCAGGTGTTGCGTTTTGAGGAGAAATTTATTTTGAGCGAAGAAAAGCTGAATTTGAGTGAACAAAATTCATTGCTGCGTGCAAACCTGTATTTCAGTGTTTGCTAGTATCCACACACACAACAGCAGCCCCTATCGCTCAGTTTTTGCATTTGCGCTCGCTCGCAGTGTGTCGCTCGCACTCTCAACATTTCTGCCCGTGCGCACTCAGCTCTTTCTCTACACCGTTATATTTACGCCACAAAACCAGCCAATCACAGACTTGGATGACATTTTCATTCAGGTAAGATCTAAATAAGTTCATATCACTCTTTATAGCCTATTAGTTTTATTTTCAATGCGCTCTGAAGTCACAGCAAATTCGAACAAACATCCTAATGACTGATTTTGTAGATATATGTTCTATTTATAGAGTTGCTAATTGTTTTTCATTAATGCAGACAAACCAGCCAATGAAATTAATGAAATAAAAGAGTTTCAAAAGAGACAGTAAATTACAGAATGCTAGTAGTGGGTGATATTATTTAAATGCTGTCATGATTTTATGTGAACATTTTGTCATTTGTGAACTATACATGACATTGATTCTACAGTGTTACTGATGTGATGTTCTAGAAAGTGGTTTTAATTTGTTTCTTTATTCAACGTTTGAACAGTGGTACTCAGTCAGTACATATTCAGTAAATGCAAATTATTTACATGTCAGTGCACTACAGGCATAAATCTAGACCCCCTAAATAAAACATTATTCAGAACAGAACTATGCTTGGAGAAATATTTTCCCATCAGTTGATCCAACTGCTCCACAGTAGCAGGTGGAATTTTTCTTTTTTGAGGACGGCTTCTTTTCCCCGTCACTACAGATGGTCTGTTTATGTTTTGATCGAGAGCCTTTTTTTGGGCAGCTGAAGAGGAGAAGTCTATCTTATGGCCAACCACTGACTGTATCTTGGTCACATTACCCAGCAAAACCCAGTATGCAGGTTCATCTGTAACAGTCCTTGTGCCACAACACAACACTGTTGCTTCTACTTTAAACAGAAGAGCAGTGACATGGCTGCAGGTCTCCGCGACTCCAGCCTTACAGCTGCAGTGGGCGGCTTCAACCTCCCCTGTGATGCTCACAGTGACCCATGGCTGCAATGCTGGTTCATTCAGTCTTTGAGAGTGTAGGACCTGAAACACACACAAAGTTCATTTAAAGACAAGGCAAGGCAAGTTTATTTGTATAACACAATTCAACAACAAGGTGATTCAAAGTGCTTTACAGAGACATTAGAAACAAAAACAAATAAAAAGCATGATTTAAAATTGATTAAAACAAGCAAACAAACAAACTAATTAACAAACAAACAAAACAGTATATAAAATCAAAACAGATAAAATCAGAACAATAGATCAAATCAAATCAAATCAAATCACTTTTATTGTCACATCACATGTGCAGGTACATTGGTACAGCACATGTGAGTGAAATTCTTGTGTGCGAGCTTCACAAGCAACAGAGTTGTGCAAAATACAAGAACGTAAACAAGCAAAATACAAGAATGGCTACATCTGAAACTAATAAATATATGTACAATATATAATAGTATATGCATTTCTGGATGTGTATACTAAATATTTTTCTACGTGTGTGTGTGTGTGTGTGTGTGTGTGTGTGTGTGTGTGTACACATATTTTACAAATTAAATAGAGTAAACAATAAATAAAATATATAAAATAAAATATACAGAGTTGAGACATGTGCAAAACAGTGGCATTACTGTACAGTATGGAGTGCATAATGTTAAAGTTCCAGTAGTGAAGCTGAGGTGTCTATGACGTGTTCAGCAGTCTGATGGCCTGGTGGAAGAAGCTGTCTCTCAGTCTGCTGGTACGGGACCGGATGCTGCAGAACCTCCTTCCTGATGGAAGCAGTCTGAACAGTTTATGGCTGGGGTGACTGGAGTCCTTGATGATCCTCCCCCCTTTCCTCAGGCACCGCTTCCTGTAGATGTCTTGGAGGGAGGGAAGCTCACCTCCAATTATCCGTTCAGAGCACCACACTACTCGCTGAAGAGCTTTGCAGTTGTAGGCGGTACTGTTGCCGTACCAGGTGGTGATGCATCCAGTGAGGATGCTCTCAATGGCACAGTGATAGAAGGTCCTGAGGATGCGGGGGCTCATGCCGAATCTTTTCAGTCTCCTGAGAAAGAAGAGGCGCTGCTGCGCCTTCTTCACTGTTTTGTTTGTGTGTACTGACCACGTAAGATCCTCAGCCAGATGTACACCAAGGAACCGGAAGCTGCTCACTCTCTCCACAGCAGCGCCGCTGATGGTGATGGGGGTGTGTACTTCTCTGCACCTCCGGAAGTCCACTATCAACTCCTTTGTCTTTGCGACGTTGAGGGTGAGATGGTTGTCTTGACACCAGTGGGTCAGGGCGCTGACCTCCTCCCTGTAAGCTGTCTCATCACTGTTGGTGATAAGACCCACCACTGTAGTGTCGTCCGCAAACTTCACAATGATGTTGGAGCTGTTAGTGGCTGTGCAGTCGTAGGTGTAGAGTGAGTACAGGAGAGGGCTCAGTACACACCCCTGTGGAGCACCAGTGTTCAGTGTGATGGGGGATGAGGTGATGCTGCCCAGTCTGACCACCTGGCGTCTGTCAGACAGGAAGCTAAGGATCCAGCTGCAGAGGGAGCTGCTCAGTCCTAGATCCTGCAGTTTCCTGTCCAGCTTCGAGGGAACGATGGTATTGAATGCTGAGCTGTAATCTACAAACAGCAGTTAATCAGTAGTTAAATGTAAGTTTTGAAATTTAAGCTTAAAGTGTGGATTTGGTGCTTTATTCAAATGCAGCTGAGAACAGGTGAGTCTTCAACCTGGATTTAAATAAACTGAGTGTTTCAGCTGATCTGAGGCTTTCTGGGAGTTTGTTCCAGATATAAGGAGCATAAAAGCTGAATGCAGCTTCTCCGTGTCTGGTTCTGACTCTGGGAACTGATAAAAGACCGGATCCAGATGACCTGAGGGATCTGGAAGGTTCATACTGGGTCAGGAGGTCATTGATGTATTTTGGTCCTAAACCATTCAGAGCTTTATAGGCCAGCATCAGAACTTTAAAGTCTATCCTCTGACGGACAGGCAGCCAGTGTAAAGACCTCAGAGCTGGACTGATGTGGTCCACTGTTTTGGTCTTAGTGAGGACTCGAGCAGCAGAGTTCTGAATGAGCTGTAGTTGTCTGACTGATTTTTTAGGTAGACCTGTAAAGATGCTGTTACAGTAATCAAGCCTACTAAAGATGAAAGCATGGACTAGTTTTTCCAGGTCCTGTTGAGACATCAGATCTTTTATCCTTGATATATTCTTGAGGTGATAGTAAGCTGACTTTGTTATTGTCTTAATGTGTTTTTCTAAGTTTAGGTCTGCATCCATCACTACACCCAAATTTCTCGCCTGGTTTGTGGTTTTTAGATGTATAGATTGAAGTTCTCTGGTGACCTGTAATCGTTTTTCTTTGGCGCCAAAGACTATTACCTCAGTTTTGTTTTTGTTTAGCTGGAGAAAATTGTGGCACAACCAGTCATTGATTTCCTCAATGCATTTACCAAGAGCCTGTACAGGGCCTCGGTCTCCTGGTGACATTGTGATATATATTTGTGTGTCATCTGCATAGCTGTGATAGTTTATTTTGTTGTTCTTTATAATCTGTGCCAGTGGGAGCATGTAGATGTTAAACAGAAGGGGTCCCAAGATGGAACCTTGGGGAACTCCACATGTGATACTTGTCTGCTCAGATGTGAAGTTACCTATTGATACAAAGTATTTCCTGTTTTCTACGTATGTTTTGAACCAGTTTAGTACAGTTCCTGAAAGACCTGTCCAGTTCTCCAGTTAAAGACAAGAACTAATGAGCCAAGGCCGACATAAATGTGTTTCATTTACATTTATCATAAATGTAACAAAGTGTTTAGAAAGTTAGCACATACATGTCATTTTTTATCTTTTTATGTATCCATCTATAGAACGCTGCAGGTTGTATTCTAAATCTGCCTGTTTTGTTTTGTTTTTTTAAATCTGCCAGCAAAAAATGAACCTAAAGAATGTAATGCAAGGATATCATCACTTCAAGAGGGAGAAAACATAAAGTTCGACTTTAAGTCACAATTATGAATCACTTAATATGATAAGGAGATTCTGCAGGTCATTAATCAATGTATAAAACTAAAATAGAATATATTTTAGTTACACAGCACACAAACACAGAGCAAGATGTATAATTAGGATTATTTATAATAAATATGAATTAATTAGTGCAATTTCTTTAACCACAGAGAATAACTAAATCCTTCAGGACAATGTCTCATCAATGCACTGAACTCACTATGTTATCCCTCTAACAGCCTCCACATGTTCTCACTGTAATTTCCCCTCATGAATGAATTTATGCTGCACTAATCTGAATGTTTGCAGGGAAATCAAACGCATTTCACTCGCAGTACTCGAGCTGACTTACCTTTGTTTGAATGACGACTTGTACGCGCTGACTCCACAGACAAGGTACGAAAATATGTCAGGCTAAGTCAATAGCGGTTGGTCTTCAGGGTTTCTACTCCACGGCCGTATTTCATACGGGTCCACATTTCCAATGCACGCTATTTTCTGCAGGTACCGCCGCTTCGCCTCTGGACGCAATTGGTCTCTATACCGTCCATTCTCGTTTGAGCTGCTTCTAAGCATCTTTCTTGTAGTCGTCGTTCCAACGCAGTGGCCCTTTCTCAATTCTCAAGTACGCATATTGAAAAAGGCCCAGTGTGTTTGTTTTGATTTGTAGACCCCGAAAATGGTGCCGCGCTCCCACAATGCATTGCGGCGTGACGTCAACTCCAAAGCAAAAGAGATTGAAAATGTGACGTTATTTCCGGGGTAAAACCGCAAAGGATTGTAGGTACAAGTGGCAAGCGGTACTAGCGCACGCAGGCTTTCACATGAAATCAGTCACACAGCGATAAAAAGAAACACAAAAAATGGCAAGAAGCTGTTGTATTATTAACTGCAATAGCCGGTCGCATGACAGCCACGGGAAGTCCGAGGGGCCCGTCCAGCAACCTGCTTCCGCTGCAGCGCCACCACCTGCGGCTTCCACGCCGTCGCCTGCAGCGCCTTCCTCGCCGGGTCCTGCCTCACCGCCGTCCGGAGCACAACCTGCGCCTCAACATCGCCTGCCTCCTTCCAGGCGTCTGATTGGACGTCCTCGCCCTGTCCGGCCTGCACGTCCTCGCCCTGTCCGGCCACCTTCCAGGTCGTTGGCTGGACATCATTGCTGTTGTGGCCGGCCTCCGGACCTGCTTCGTCGCCGCTGCTGCCTTCCGCGCGTCCTGCCTCTGGACCTGCTCCGCCACGGTCACTGGCTTCGCGGTCGGCCTCCGGACCTGTTTTTTGGACTTTTGTGTTGTCGACCTCCGGGCCGGCCCCCTGAACTGCCTGGTTCTGGACTCTTGGGCCGCCATCCTTCAGGCCGGCCTCCTGAACCTTTTCAAGACTGTTACCTGGGCCTCTGCGCTTTTCATGGGCTTTTTGTCTGTTTTCTTTTGGCCTCTGTGCTGTTGTTTTGGGCTTTTGTTCCCTGTATTTTGGTTTCTGGCTCCGTGTGTTTGGTTTGTTCTTAGTTTTGTTACCCTTTTGAGTTCAGCATTAAAGCTGTTTTGAGTTACTTTCTGTCTCCGGGGTCTGCACTTTGGGTCCTTCTCCTGCCTGCACGCAGCCGTCACATAACAGATTTGAATTGAATTCGTTGCTATGCTGCTTTGTTCACTGTGGCTTTGCAGGCTAATGTTTGCTGTGTTTTGTAGGAAAACCAGCCTACAAAATGCTGGAATGTGATCCAGACTGGGCCCCTCTATCAACCTGGGTCATACCGAGTTTAAAGCTGCTACCGCAGCCAGATCTGATCGGTGAAGAGGGAGAGCGAGATCAAAACCGCCACGAAAAGTCCCGCATATATGTGCCCAAGTGTTGTATTGAAGCAGTCAAGTGATGAATAACTGTTTTCCAGTATGTTGTTTTGCTGTGTGTTGTTGTTGTTTTTTTTTGCATTGTTGATTTGTTTTTCACCAACGCAGCTCTTTGCCTCTTTCTTGTAAGATTCTATAATAGAATGAAACAATAATGCCATAATAAATATAAATAAAGACAATAAATTGAATGACTTATGAAACACTTATTTTATTTCTATTAGATCTGAAAATATTGTGTAATATTTATACAACCTGAGAAGACAAATAGATGCGTTTGCCTGTACAAGAGATAAAGGAAGAACTCTCTTCAGGAGGGGGAGATACAGGAGAGGTGGAGGAAGATCTCAGCCTGGGCGTTTACCGTCTTATGTAGTCTGGAAGATGTGTGGATGGTGGGGTGGGTGCAGTTTTCTCTGTGGTGGGGTTGGGTGGACTGTCCAGGGCTCTGTGGAGCCGGGGGGCGCTACTGCACTGGACCCCGGTCTGATGGGCCTGGGCCCCCCTTCCCTGGCGGGTCGCGGAGGGTGGGAGTGCCTACTGGGGTCAGCGGGGGAGCTGGCCCCAGGGAGGGGTTACCTGCCCCTCCCTTACTTCCCTCCCCATCTCCAGCTGCCTCCCTCTTCCCGCTCCACCACAACCACCCACACATGCAGGGCCTTGGAGTAGGGGTATGTCACCAGGGTGCAGAGGAGGCTAACCCCCCCCCCCCCCCCCCCCCCCCCCCCTCTGTCCCCTTCTGGCTGCCTCTGCCTCAATTTTATCCCACAACTTAGACATTCACATTACTCACACTCTCATTACAGATACATATAGGATCTTAGGGGGTGGGCACAATCACGGAGTCCGAATTACCATCAGGGTGTACACCTCACCCCTGACGTCGTTGCCCACCTCTCAATTTTAAATACACTTAGTCATTAAGGGCTATCAGGAGGGACCATGCGCTTACCTGCTGCTCCTTGGCAGGTAGCTCCATGCCCTCCTGGGTTTTAAATGCACCTTAGAACACATATGCATCAACACTACAATGAGCGGGTGGAGGGAGGTTTGGAGTCTTCTCTCACCCCCATTCTCTGCGGCCTGCTGGAGCGGGAGGGCTAGTAGGAGGAGTTGGCCGTCCGACTGCGGTCTGGGGTGTGGGGCCTCCCTGCTGCTGCGGAGTCGGGGTGGTCTGCCTCTCCCCACCGCAGGGAAAAGGGTAACACCACCTGGGTCTGGGTGCAGTTCCCCCCTCCAGGGGCGGGGGCACCTAGACCCGGGGCTTAGAGTACGCTTGGGGAGTGTGATCGTGTGTACAGCGTCTCTTTATGTCTGTCTCCACGTTGGTTGAGTGTGGAGTAAGTGCATATGAGAGCATGAGGGTGGGAATGGATGTTTGTATCTGTGTGTGCCTGTATGTCTGTGTCTATATGTCAGGTTGGGTATCAGACGCCACCTCTCTGGGGACACCTCAGGCCCTCCAAGGTTTGGAGGCCTATCTCCACCCACCACCACTTCCCCTGCCGGTGGCGGACTCCCTCAGGTGTTGGTGTGTTGGTGGTTCTTTGTGTCTGGGGGTGGGCGTCCGGGTACACACCGGCTCACTCCTTGGCGGCCGCTTGTCGGGGCCTGGGGCCTGGGGCTCGCTCGGGCCCCTTTGGAGGTGGGGTGCCCCCGGCCTCTCGGCCTGGGGCTCGGTCACTCAGGCGCAGCTGGGGGCCGGCGGAGCTCACGGGCGCGTCACTGCAACTCCCCCTGACTTCTGCTCCGCGGCTGCTGAGTGAGCCCTCATCTGGGACTCTCCTCAGCTCTTACTGGGACAGTGGCGCGGCTGCCCCTCTGTTGGTCTTCCTTGGTCTCTTGTGTTCTGGGGGCCTCTGGATGTCTGGAGTTTTGATCTCCTCCATACCTGCTTCACACCCTGGAGGACGGGGCTGTGGCCCCCCCACACTCCCTAGCAGATCATTACATGGAGAAACCTTTGGAATACAAGCATGCTGATCCACACAGGTATGCACACATGGGTATTCACAGACGCGGACTAAAGCTTTCTTGGCTGCTGCCTCAAAGCACACTGTGCGCTGTCTATCTTGCGTGCTGCACAATATCGTTTATTATTTAGTAAATACTGATATCTATGACTAGCTAGTTTATTGTGATGGTGCTTTGTTTTCTCTATTATTATGTTGCTCTTTGTTGTTTGCTGTCTCCTCTGTTTGTTTTTTTTGTTTGTTTGTTTTTTTTCTCCATACAGGTGACCCAGGAGTTCTTTTTTTTTTTCTCTCTCTTCCCCCCCCTTCTCACCGTCTCTTCTCCCCTTTGGTTTTCTTTCTTTCTCTCCCCCTCTTTCTCTCATTCATTCCCCCTGTCCTATTTATTAAAAAAAAATAAAAAATAAAAAAAATAAAAAAAATGACAAAGGATGAACTGAAGCTCTGCCATCACGTAATGTCGCATACTGCTGTTTCTGATGTCATTTAGAAAAAAAAAGAAAAAAAAAAGAGATAAAGGAAGAAATGTAACAACAGCTGTGAAATGGAATAGTCCAAATCAGGACTGGAAATCACCTGGAAATGCTGGCGCTTGATGCAGTGTTTTGATTTTGCTGCCACTCGTACCCACAATGCAATGCGCGAAAGTCACGTGGTCTGTCAATCTCTTTTATGTTTAACCCGAGTAACCACCCGGTCAGATGGTGGGTAACAGGCCTCTCACAAAACATTAGAGCATTTATGCAAATATGTGATGTCTTGATAAATCAGCAGATATTTGAAGTTTACACAGCAACAGTCTCGCATGAAAATATCTGAAAAGTTTATTTTGTGACCCAGAAAGAGAAATATTTCAAACTCCTGCTGCTGTTGTGTGTGTGGATAATAACAAACACTGACATACAGTTTTTGCACGCAGCAATGAATTTTGTTCACTCAAATTTGGCTTTTCTTCGCTCAAAATAAATTTCTCCTCAAAACACAACACCTGCACCTGCACATTTTTTTACGTGCGCTCAGAATAGTGGCACAAAAATAGCGCCATACATGCTGAAGAACATCTGGCCTGAAACATCAGTGTGTCATCCAAACAGTGACCAACATCACATGTTGCTCTCAAACACTAGCTTAGCATTTTTGACACTATGACACTGTCATATATATGGATGAGCTTAAGCTTTTTGGAAGCAACAGGAAAAGACGCTAACAAAATATTGTAAATGAAACACACCAGTGGAGTCGGTGACGGCTCGTGACGCCACCATGACTGTAATAAAAGCTTCCTAAGAAATGTGAAATGAACAAGAGAGCGACACAGTGAATAATTCATAACTCATGTAAACTGTAAGCATGGTTATAAGAATGTATATGATATAATAATATGAAAAATAAAAGAGTGAAAGACACAAACACATAAACTTCAGTATTTCCTTAAAGCAGGTTTGTATACGAGGCAGTTTCAGCACCAGTCACAAAGCTTTCTCCAGCCCATGGCGGATTTTTATTTGACCTTTTTGTCACCAGTAAAAGACCAGATGGATGAGGCTGACAAGAAAGGCTAAATGAAAAGGAGATCAAATGACATATATAACATTTAAAATCCATTATTTTGATTCAGCTCATGAATCCAGTTTCTCTGTTTAAAATGACTCTAAATACATACATTAGCATTTACAAACAAACGCTCTTTAACTCATTTATTTATTGTAAAATTGCTTTTAATCAATAAAATATTTTACTGGCATTTTGGCAATAAGACATTGTTTCGTGTCTAAGGAGACGTCAGGCTCGACTTAGAGGCTGCTCTCCTTACTTTGGAAAGAACAGAAAATGAATTTATTTGCAATGGTCAGCTCAAAGTGGCGGGCATTAGGTCACTACTGTCTTTTACTCTTTCCTCCTCTTCCTCAGACAGATGATTCTGCAGCTAACGAGACGCAGCTGAAGTGAAATATTAATCAACTTGATTGCAAAACAGGGAGAGAGGGAGAAACCACAGCAGTGTCTCCTCTGAGCTCTTCACTCCTCTCAACTCGACACCAGTTAGCAGTTAAGTAGAAGATTTGCAAGCATGTAAAACAAAGCTGTTGATGTACCAAGTGTGAAACATCTTCAGACTCCTCCGTGCTACATTATCTGTCTGCTGCTGTCATGTAAGAAAGTAAACAGAACAACACAGCAGCGAAGTGAAGATCAGCTGATGGATCTCCGTGTTTTCACACGTATCCTGCACAGATATCTGATTCTTAGCTTGGTGCGTCCCCAGCTCCACTGCACATTGTTTATAATAATATACAAAACAATGACACTAAATATTCAAACATATATACATGTATATGTTGTCAATTTAATTCACAAATCCTGCAGAAAAGCTTTCGTGTTCAGTGACGTGGAGCATGTTGGCAGAGGTGACTCGAGTGAAGAACTGGTCGGAGAGTTTTCTGCCATTTTTATTAAAGTGCGAGGCATGAAATTCCCTCCTGACTTTGGCTTCTCGCCTTTCAGAGTCAACTTAATTGACTCCTGTTTCATAACAATTCATCACTCGGACATACAGAATGCACGGCTTGTCTGGCAGATTCTCCCAAGTATTTCTGACCAAAGATCTTTCCATAACTGCACACTGAATATTCATCAGATAGAGTTTGCCTTCATCTCTCAGGAATATTTTATGAATATAATATAGTCTCTCACCCTCTCCTTCCAGCCGGGCTGCTCAGTCTTGCATCGGCTGAAAACACAAGAAGGTTTTTCATGTGCATGGCGCAGTGCCCCCTGCTCTCCACATCTCAACTCAGCAAGGTCACCAGAAAGTCTGCAGCATGGGCTATTTTGATCTCTCAGTCCTCTAACAAAAAACAACAAAAATGTCTTTCCCTATTACAAAAGCAGAGCTCTGGCAATCACGCAGTGATTAATATTCATGAGCGAGGAGGGAAAGAGCCTCGACTGCCTACCAGCTATTTTACCTGATCCTACATGGGTTTTATGTAAATGCCTCTGCAGCTCTGTATACATTATTGAGCTCAGCTGGGAGAGTTAGAGGACATGTGCTTAACCCGCAGATGCTGTTAAGTATTAATGGGGATGGTGCTTAAGGTCTTTGCTGTCACATTAGTTTTGGCTGCATGTAGCAAGCGCTTTACATCTTTTAGTCTCCAGGTCAATAATCTTTAAGTGATATTTCACTCAAGGAGAAGCTTTTCTGCGACACGTATTTGTTCCTCAGCTGCCCTTCTTTGACTCACTGCTTCTGTCTCTGAGTATGCACAACAGCGCTGATGTCTGACTCATCCAAGTATTATTAGTTATTGTTAGACTTGATATTGAACACTGTTACAGGTGACGCTTTCAGAGCTGCGCTGGTTTGAAACATTGTGCAAAAAGAAAGAGCTTCATCTAGCGGGATTGCCCACGAGTGCTCACGGCTACTATTTTAACCTTAGCGACACACTTGTAAGGTTTTTTCACTCTTCTCGCCATAATGACGCACTCACACACCGACAAGGTCGAGAACAACAGTCAAGCTCTCCCAGATGGCAAATATTATTTTGACTCGAGGTTATTTGAGGTTTGCAGCAAATTGGCACAGGGCTATTCAGATGTTAACACATTATTTGAACAGTTATCTTAATTGCACAAAATGTCTCTCAGTTGCTCCTAATAAGACATTCATATCTCAAATGGTTGGTAATGACCTTGAGCCATCCCGTTAAAACCCTGAAACTTCTGCTGTCCTTTTATACCGAATATTTATGATATCCGACGTATGTTTGTCACATGTGTCGAGTTTTAGTATGTTTTCTTATTTGAGTTTGCAGCTTTTTAAACTTTGAAAGCACAAACTCTCTGAGCCATTCATAAACATTTCACAGATTGCAGAGCGTGCTGTGATATGATCCGAGCCTGAAGCAACGATTCTGTAATTTCAGCCTCGTCCGCCGCACACTTACAAGAAGCTCATTAAGATTAGCATTGTTGCCCTGGCAGCCCAGCATCATTGCAACATCTTGACACACACAGATATACACACAGTGAAATAGAGGAGTCGAGATGATTTTCCCCCCAAAATATTTAATCGTTTGTAGCTGCAGCAAAATATTAGCAAAACCTCTAGTCACACTAGCAATGTCTTTTTGTAGTTAAAGAGTTAAAATCAAGTTAAGTAAGTTGGAGTTTGACTGAAAACTCCATGCACACTCGGACTTCCAAAAGGTTTCTAGTCTTCAACCAGCAAACTGATTCACTGTGTTTTTGCTCTGTTGTTTTAAGAGGTCTGTATGGTTATTTATCAGTGGGGGTCCAAAAAGGTAGAAGCTGTCAAATATATTTAGAAGTTTTAGTTGATTTTATTTTAAAATCCATACCTTGGCTCTTTTCTGTACCCTATCAGCATGCCCTCAGATCTTCAGTGTGTATGATTTGTGCTTCTTAATTGTCGTCGGTCTCCAGAAGCTTGCAGATATTTGACCTTGTTGTCTATATTTGACATGTCTTTCCCCCTTCAGCTCCTGGAGAAAACCCCGAGGGGTTCCTGTCATATTTAAGTCCTGCTTACAGAACAAAATGACTGTGTGTGGATCAGACAGTAGTGACTGAGACTGACTGTTAAACTCTGTTATTAAGGGTACGGGGAGGTCGTCAAGCGTCCTCTTTGTGTGGCAAAGAGTTGGGATTTTGAATGGCCGCTGTATATGAACCATATTTGGTTGCTTTTGTTTGGTCCTCATCCTCTCACTTCACCTTAATGTCCCCCTGAATCTTCTCATTAAAATGCAGTAAAGGCCAAATGAAGACGCCTTTTGTATACTTTCTGTCAGAGAGAAATTCCATATGGCCCAGCTTTATAGTAAAAGAAATACAAAAGGACAGCATTTGGCTAACAACCTCCACTGCAAAGCATTTTTAGGTCATTGTTTTGTCTGCTACATGCAGGAATGCTGCACTAACTTTCATTCTTTTTTCTCTTAGCGAGTGTTGATACTCTGGGTTTTATTTTATTTTATTTATTTATCTATTGCCGATTCATCCAAGAAAAAAATCAACTTTATTTGTTTAAATTCTATGATCTGATTTGAAGAATACATGAGGAAAGGCTTTAAAGCAACAGCATTTACTGAGAATTGGGAAGAGCTGCACAACACAACTTATCCTCCTTCATTCCTCATGCAGGAATCGACAATCATCAAACCAGTAATTTTAATAAGAAATTACTCTTTTTTATGCATTTATTATATTTCCTCCCACAATGTTTTTAAGTGCTGGAAAAGAAGAGAGAGCAAATGGGAGAAAGACACGAGTGAGATGCAGAAAATGTTCCAGTCAGGGAGAAACATAGATTTACGCTCTCGTGGAATTTAACCGTTCTGCTCTCAGGTTTCTCTGCCGCTGTGATTTTTACTGTGGCACACTGACTTCCTCTAATGGTTCTTTATCCTGTTGTTATTCATCTGCACAATATCTGTTTCCTGTGATTTGTTACATGCTAATACATACTCGTGGCTCAGAGCTGTTTGACCTGTTTGTGTTGTTGGCTGTGACATGAAAATGATTCTTTGTAGGTGGGAAAGAATTGCTAGGTGGTTGCTAGGTAACACGATGACTTTATAATATATATCATATATATCATATATTTCAGCTTTTGTTCATATGAGTGAGACGTTATTGCTGTGACACTGAAACTATGCTGTTGCATAAAAGCAAAGATCAGGTCATTTTAGCACATTGCTGGGTGGCATCATAATATCTCATACATACAAGTGAAGTTTTGTGGATATAAACGAGATCTTACTGTGGTGGTGAAAAAAATGATGCAGTTCTTTTAATGGTGTTGTAAATGCATAACAGCTAAAAACAAGTCATTGTAGTGTTGCTAGTAGAGATGGCACGATACCACTTTTTTATGACCAATACCACAAATTTGGATATCTGCCGATACCGATATGAATCCGATATATATAGTGATATAGTGTTTTTTAATCAATAAAACTGTTTTTTTTAAATATCTTGCTGCTTTTTGTATAAGTTCATACTCAAGTTTAAATAAACAACAACACTAAAGCTATTCTGTTATACCTGTATGTAAAAAAAACACACTGCACCCAAAATATTTCATAGTTCAGCAACACTGATCAGTCTAATAAACTTAAACCTGCTCCATCCTCCCTGTTCTGGTATTTTAAAGTGCACTTAGCAGAAATATTAAGCAGCCAAACTAATAGGATTACAAACTCCCAGCAAAAAAAAAAAAAGGGAACCACCCCTCACCTCATGATGCTTAATCGTAATCAACTTTCATTTGATGCAGCGTGAAAAAAAAGAAGCACAGAAATCAGTTATTTTTCTACAATAATTAAATAGATTCAACATCTTTCTTCTACAGAGCTGCAGACTGCACAGATGGTTCCCAAAGGACAAAGTACTATAGCTTACTAGGGTATATTAGACTTAACAGTTACTATATACAGTAATGGACTTCTATATATTTTACATCAGATTAAAACTTTGGGTGTAAGATTCAGATAATTATTTATTAAAAGCTCAACATTTTAAATGAGAATAAGAAAGAAAAGTATGTCTTTGTGCCCCCTTTTCCCTGTTAATGCCCTATCGGCCCCCCTGGCTAAACTTTGCTAGCTCCGCCCCTGCACAGTTACGTCAGCTGCGTAGAAAAAGATCCTCGAGTAGAAAGTAATATTAAATACAGTCTAACAACAGCTTATCAAGCTTCAATGTGCTGCTGTTGTTCAGCTGCTGGTTTCCTCTTTCTGGTGCAAAGTGGGCCAAAAACAAACGAGAGACGGCCTCGCGACAGAAAAGCCGATCAGCTGATCATTGATCAGTTTCATGATTGAAGTAGCAGCAGGAGAGAGAGAGGCAGTCGCTCCATATATCGGGAATGCTTTACAAACATTCAGAGATGAACTTACACACTTGCTTTACTTCTCTCTGGGATACCTTCCTCCGAGATGAAATGCTGGTTTGGTAGCGAGGCTACAAATACACACAGCCGCTCTATCACATGAGCACACTGCTCCGACGTGCTACGGTTATGAGCCGAGTTACGCTGTGTCGCAAGTTTTGTGAGGTGCTTTTTTGATATTTAATGGATCGGATTACATTTTTTATTTCTCTCCGATATCCGATCCAGTAATTTAGGTCAGTATCGGAGCGATACGTAATATCGATCGGTCCATCTCTAGTTGCTAGGTTGTTGCCATGCATCCTGATGGTGTCATGATCTCTTTTTGCATAACTGAAGTTTTGAAGATATATATATGAGAAATAAAAATGATAGTATCATACCACCAATGCCAGAGGACTCAAATGCAGACAATGTCAACTCTATGAGCCTAATCCTGAAGATAAAAACTGGGTGGGTTTTACAATGCCTTAAAATAACACACACACACACACACACACACACACACACACACACACACACAGACACACAGCTATAGGCCTGTGTGAACAACTCTGCATCTGGTTACAGGAACACTTAACAGACCTGCACTCAATGATCTGAGAGGTCCTATTGGATTATAAGCGGCAAGTCAGAAATGGACTTTGTGAACTAACGATGACATTTTTACAGATTTTACAGTAAAATTTCGAACATTCTGGAGCAGGATCTTGTGAGATGGTAAGTTTCATGCAGGTAAAGCTTTTTGCTTCTATTTTTCTTTCACGAAACGTTGAGATTTTCTTTTCAAACTTGTTTCTGTCTTTCTTTTAGTTTGGCCATCAGGGAAAGGAAACAGAAAATCCAGACAGAGAGGGCGGTATAGACTCGGCGAAGTGGCTCTATTTACTTCCAGGAGGAGACTGGCTGTGGAGCAAGTGCTATAAATCTACCTGTTGAAGTTAAAGTGGCTCTGAATATTGTGGGTAGCAGATTCCATGACGATCCACCCACACTCCTGCCAAGGAGGATGAACGAAAGAAAGAGAAAGCGACGTCGAAAAACTGAAAGAATAAAATCAGAGCAAAACTGGGCGTGGTTACCACCACAAGGGCGACGACGGCAGAGAAGCTAGTCCTTAAATCCACAGAGGTGACGAGCAGATGAGAAAGAGGTGTGACGGATGAATTCAGGAACCACAGGAATATCTCCACTCATGTTCGTGGCCGAGGCGTCCTTCTCCGAGAGAGAGAGAGGGACAAAGAAGGAGGGAGAGAGAGAGGGCCTGCCAGGACAGATGCATTGCTTTTATAGGTGCAAAACTGCTAAAAAAAAAAACCCAAAAACAGGCCATTTTATCCTGTTGCAAGGTGGTTGCCGGGCAACATAAGGGCATCATAATATCTAATATGGGTACGAAACAGACCTGTGTGCCAAGTTTGATTGCTCAACACCTGATTGTCTGGGAGGAGAAAGCAGCTGAAGAAACAAACCAGCAGGGATTTCGTGTGTTTGGATTATTAGTCTTTTTGTCAAGAGCAGTTTTTCAGACTCCCTTTTTTTATCCCTTCATCAACACAACAACAAATCTTTAAGAGCGATAGAATAAGAAATCTGTGGAGTCCAACAGACAGAGACAGCCACAGTTCAGCAGTCAGGCTGACATGTTTGGTCCATATCAGGAAGTGTCTAGCGAGGCCTTTTGACTGTGCATCACTGGTTCCAAAGTCACAGCTCATTAGTTTGGATTATGGAGATCTGCCAGGAACCAACTCATTTTCACTGATGTAATATGCCTGCAAATACAATACTGAGAGAAATGCCAACACTTATTATGAAGGTTCTCCACCCAAGATGCCTTTTTATCATTCATAGAAGAAGGTTATGTTTGTGTAAGACTGATCAAGACTTTAGAGCAGCGGACCCAACCCCCGGGCCTCGGACCGGTACCGGTCCATGAGTCGTTTGGTACCGGGCCGCGAGAGTTGAGGCTCAGGTGTGAAATGTCTGGTTTTCAGGGTTTTTATCGGTTTTCAGGGTTATTTTGTTATCGTTTTTATCAATAACTCGGTTTTCCTGGGCCTTTTCACGTGTGTTATGAATAAATCTTCTGTTTTTTCGGTACCGGTACTAGTTTTATTTTGTTGTATTTATCCGCGACACCTTAAAGGCCGGTCCATGAAAATATTGTCGGGCATAAACCGGTCCGTGGCGCAAAAAAGGTTGGAGACCGCTGGTATAGAGCATAAAACAGCATCATTGTAGCAAATGTTTTTGCACTATGACTGTGAGAGTGGAGAGAAGGTTAATTAAAAAGTACTTTTAAAGAGCAACGTTAACAGATGTCTCACTAAAGAACAAAGATTTTTTATTTTATAGTTGAGTGAATAGTTATGGAGCGCACATTAAATCGATATGCAAAGACTGTGCTCACACTTAAGGGTCTTTGTTATGTGGGTTTGATGTTTAGCATTAAGGTACTTTCACCATTCAATCCAGTGCTTTATTAAACTGTTGAATATGGTAGTAGCTGTTATGATGGAAGAGGTTTCAGGCAGACTGTTTTATTATAACACAAACTCTGACCTGCAGTGTTTCAACAAGTGATGAGTGGAAGTACAAACAAAACGCTCACAGCGGAGGCAGCTGGTGTAACCCGATGGGTACTGTTGCTCCACCTGTAATTTCATCGGGGTTTCTCCTGCTGTTGCTGTATAGACCCCAGGCTGTCTCCTCATATTAAATAAGCTTAGTGCAAAATAATACATATCAGATAGACCAGACACTATACCATGTTCATAAGTTAAGAGAATCGTCATTTGCTCAAGAGTTTGTTTCATTTTGGGGTAAAATCTAAAGCGGACATATAGTACTGCATTCCAGTAGTACAGTAAAGAAAAGCAGAATTTGCTTCTTTGCTAGGTCGATCCATTTATCCATCACTTGCACCACAGCACAGGCACGCTGCATCATGCTGTGGTCCATTTAGGAATGCAGCATTATGCTTTTCCTGTTTTTCTATCAGAGCTTTATTTTATATTTTATGTTTTTTGTTTGATCTCAAAGAGAGTGAATGTCCTTTATTCGGTCATCTCAGGCACATATCTGTGGCTGTGAGCACTGAACTCACACCCAGACGATATTTAAAGGTAAAGTCAATCAAGTAAGTCAAGTTAAAGGGCGATAAGGGCTTTTTTTCAGGCAGTGGGTCTACTAATATACATAAAGGGCTGTTTAAGTGACCCATGACAAGTGATGCTGTGCAGAGAGCGGCTGTGGCTCAGGTGGTAGAGCAGATCAGCTACTGATTGGCAGTGATGGGAATAACGGCGTTACAAGTAACTGCGTTACTAACGGCGTTACTTTTTTCAGTAACGACTAATCTAACTAATTACTGTTGCTATCGTTACAACGCCGTTACCGTTACTAAGAAGAAAATGCGGTCGCATCACTATTTTTCAACAAACAGACGGTTGAAGCTGTGTTCAGGTTACCGCATCTTATATCAGTTGCACAGAAGTAGCTGTAAGTAATCTGGACGCTACAGCTTTAAGCAGCTGCGCGCTCCCGCGGACGGTGATCACTTTCTGCCTGACGATCACTTTTTGGCACAACACCTGGAGCTCAGGGGGCAAAACAATCGCACGAGTGCTGCTGTTTGACTGAGGAAGAATAAAGTAGTCGAGATGACAAAGCAACAAGGTGATATGTACCAGCTTATAAATTGTGTTGATAGGCCAGTAAAACCAGAGTCATGATAAACAATATACACGCCTGTTTTTCTTCAATAGTTTCGTCACGTTTGCTGTCTAAGGACAGCGCAGCGAGACCTGTCTGCTTATGAGCGTGTTGGTGGAAAAATGCACCATGTCGACCAATAAAAAAATGATATGGCAACATGACATTTGGTTGTTTAGGAAGAGAGAGAGAGAGAGACAGCAGAAAAAGAGGGAGAGCGAGTTTTGAGATGAGAGAGATTTGTGACGTTTAGCGTGTTTGGAGTGTGTAGTTAATGTGTAGTGTTGTGGATAGTTTTGTGTTGTGTGTCAGAACAGGTGACTGCTGTCTCCAGGTAAAATTCAGACACGTGAGGTTGTGCTGAAAAGAATGATACCAAACAAGTCAAAGTAAATAGTTTTTAAAGGTGAAATGTGGAGGAAACATCAAAAGTGGTTAAAAATGGCCGATTACACCCTGGACCCCAGAGGGTAGGGCTGTTCGATATAACGATATATATGGATGACGATATAAAAACGTCTGTCGTTTCATTTTACGCTGTCGTTTGTTTCGTGGTGTCGCAAAATAAACTGTTTACGGCAATATTTGTTCATGGTTCTGATGGTCACTGTAGTGGGTATATTAATTTCTTAAAGTTCTCTTTCTCTTATATGTAATATACCCACACTGCTGACGGACAAGCGCCTGTTTTTATGCGTTGTCGTTAGCAACGACGACGGTAACAGCATCGCGTGTCCGCTTGTTTATTTTCCACATAAACCTTTCACAATAAAGCTCAAGATCCTGTTGAGACTTTTCAAAATAAACTGAATCACGTGGAAAAAGTATTATTGACGGATGAGAAGTAAAAAAGAGCCGCCAGGTGCTAAAAAATAAAGCTTAGACTCAAACGTTAGAACAGGCTTTTCCCCGCAGCACGCCGTGTAATAAATACAAAGAAAACGGCGCCGTTACAACTTGTGTCTAAAATTTATCGTTTCATGCATCGGTTACAACACTCGACTCCAGCTACATGACGCCCAGCTGGAAACACTTCACGTCGAGCTGCCCGAGATTCACAGAAAATATTAAATTTTTTGTGATTTATATCATTATCGGACGATAGATGTTTTTTTATCGGGACATGAGATTCTGGTCGTATCGCACAGCCCTACCCGAGGGTTAAACTTTTTTTTTTTTTAAGTAACGCTATAGTTAATTACTTTTAGAATCTTGTAACTCAGTTACTAACTCAGTTAATTTTTTGAAGAAGTAACTAGTAACTATAATTAATTACTTTTTCAAAGTAACTTGCCCAACACTGTTGATTGGAAGGTTGCTGGTTCGATCCTTGGCTTCCCCAGTCTACAGGCCAAATATCCTTGGGTAAGATACTAACCCCAAGCTGCCCTCCGATGTGTTCATCGGTGTGTGAATGTTGGCTAGTTTGCACTTGTGTGTAGAAGTGCTTGTATGAGTGGGTGTGAATGAGGCATGTTGTTTGGAGTGCTTTGAGTACTGCGGGAGAGTAGAAAAGTGCTATACAAGAATCAGTCCATTTACTAGAGATGGACCGATCCGATATTAGGTATCGGTATCGGTCCGATACTGACCTAAATTACTGGATCGGATATCGGAGAAAAATAAAAAATGTAATCCGATCCATTAAATATCACGAAAGCACCTCACAAAACTTGCAACACGCCGTAACTCACCTCAGAACGTTAGCACGTCGGAGCAGTATGCGTCACGTGATAGAGCGGCTGTGGCATGCGGGACCTGTCGGTGGTCTGGATAGCATGTGGAGCTTCGCTAGCAACCTGGCATTTCATCTCCGACAAAGTTATCCCCGAGAGAAGTAAAGCAAGTGTGTAAGTCCATCTCTGAATGTTTGTAAAGCATTCCCACGTTAAGCTTAACAAGCGACTGCCTCTCGCTCTCCGGCTGCTACTTCAATCGTGAAACTGCTTAAATCAGCTGATCGGCTTTTCTGTCTCTGGTTTGTTTTTGGCCCACTTTGCACCAGAAAGAGGAAACCAGCGGCTGAACAACAGCAGCACGTTTAAGCTTGATAAGCTGTTGTTAGAATTTATTTAATATTAATTTCTACACCAGGATCTTTTTCTACGTAGCTGACGGCTGGTAACTGTGCAGGGGCGGATCTAGCAAAGTTTAGCCAGGGGGGCCGATAGGGCATTAACAGGGAAAAGGGGGCACAAAGACATACTTTTCTTTCTTATTCTCATTTAAAATGTCGAGCTTTTAATAAATAATTATCTGACACCCAAAGTTTTAATTTGATGTAAAATGAATAGAAGTCAATTACTGTATATAGTAACTATTAAGTCTAATATATATACCCTAGTAAGCTATAGTACTTTTTCCTTTGGGAAGGTACCATCTGTGCAGTCTGCAATTTTGTTGAAGAAAGATGTTGAATCTATTTAATATTTCTTGAAAAATAATTGATTTCTGTGCATTTTTTTTCACACTGCATCAAATTAAGGTTGATTACGTTGATTAAGCATCATGAGGTGGAGCGTGAGGGGTGGTTCCCTATTTTTTATTTATTTATTTTTGTTGTTGCTGGGAGTTGGAACCCTATTAGTTAGGTTGCTTAATATTTACGCTAAGTACTCTTTAAAATACCAGAATAGGGAGGATGGTGTAGGTCTAAGTTTATTAGATTGATCAGTATTGCTGAACTATGAAATTTTATTTTTGCATACAGGTATAACAGAATAGCTTTAGTGTAGTTGTTGTTTTAAACTTGAGTATGAACTTATACAAAATGCAGCAAGATATTTAAAAAACAGTTTTGTTGATTAAAAAACACTATATCGGATTCATATCGGTATCGGCAGATATCCAAATTTATGATATCGGTATCGGTATCGGACATAAAAAAGTGGTATCGTGCCATCTCTACCATTTAGGGAGCTGTGGTGGTTTCCAAAGATCAGCTTTGTTAATAACCCTTTCACTCATAGTGGTCTCTACAGTGGACAGCTATTCAAAGGCTGTGTTCTTGTATTTGTGTCAGTGTTGATGGTATACTTGCACATAAACCCACTGGACACTGATGTGTCACTGCATACCTGCCACCCACTGGTCATTTCATGTTACTATAGATGTCAAGCACCCAGGGTTCATGAGCACTCTATGGACTTGTTTATCTTTGATGGTGTGTGTGCATTGTGCTGCCGTCCCTGGTTTCCCTGCTTGCAGGTGTGTGTGTGCTGGTATATCCGGTAGGCTGGTTTACAGGCACCATCAGGCCTGGTGAGTGTGTCCTGCCAGGTGGCTGGACACACCCAAGGATGATGATACACACCTGCAGCTGATCAGCCTCGTCGGGGGAGCAGTGTGGTTGAGCTCTCCTCGACGCTGGATCTTTTCCCAGCTAGCAAGTTCAGTGAGAGTGGAAACGAGAGGGCAGCTAGCACGGGGTGCACGGACACTAGGGAGCAACACTTTTGTTGTTGTGTATGATTTACTTCACTGTAAATGAACGCACTACTTTCATTGCACGAAGTCCAGCGGTTGGGTTCCCCACATCCCCACGGTCTGCCATCGCACACGGTGACAATAGGTCTATGACATGTTTCATTGTAATTATTGTTATTTAACCCTGTTATGCATGACAGCACAACATTATTCATCTCTTCATCCCTAAAGATGAATAAAAATACTTAAGTCGTAATTCATGCATGACAGGGTTAATGTCACGTATGAAAACGATGGTTTATAACATGCACACATAACGTTCTGCAGTTTATGTTGTGCTGGTGTTCTAAGAACGGGTCTCAGGGACACTTTAGTCAATTTATTCTTTCGTAGGCCAAACATAAGGGGAACCGAATTTCAATATCGCTGCTGAGTGGTTGATTCCCTTGCTTGTGCAGGGGTACAGAACTCAGACAGGCAGGGCGAGATGCAAGACGGGGGAACAAAATTGTTCAGGTTCAGATTTTATAGAGCAGCTTTTGTTTTGGGCTTGCTTTAGTTGCTCAGTGACCACTGATTTTCTGCCAGAGCCCATCACATTCAATAGGCTCCAGCTCGCCCCTCCTCCCAGATAACGACAGAGAGCATTTCTCAGGGCTTTTAAACACTTCTTGGAGACTTATCTATCGCCCTGATGGCCTGTCCACACTAATCCATTTCAGCTCTGCACCTCCCTTACCTTCTTATTGATAAAGTGGTACTATTTTATTAGACTTGAAGCTGACAGAATAGCTCTTAAGGGAAATATCTTTTTTTAATGGGTTTGGAGGGCACAGAAAAGCTATTTGAATTATATGAGCTTTTATTTCATAAACTCAACATCCTCCCTGGTAGTTTCCAAATATCAGTCAAGGCATACAGCATTTTAATAGTCTCTAATAAAATTCTTGTTTAAGTTAATGTATCATTAAATTGAAATAGAATGGGTTATGCTGTGTAATTTTCTCTGTTGTGCTGAAGGAGCCCAGACTGCTATCAGATCCTGTGTGTGTGTGTGTGTGTGTGTGTGTGTGTGTGTGTGTGTGTGTGTGTGTGTGTGTGTGTGTGTGTGTGTGTGTGTGTGTGTGTGTGTGTGTGTGTCGAGTGGGTTTATTGACACTTAGCCAGAGACGAATAATTGGACTTCTGAAGAGAAACCAGAGAGAAGCAGAGAGAAAGACGGCGGAGGAAGAAAAGCGAGAGAGATAGAGGGTCTAATCTTTGGGGTGTCAACGTATGCCAGATGAAATCCACCACTGCTTTGATGAGGAAATGCCTCGAGGTGCAGATCTAATAGATGGGATTGGGAGAGGGATAGCTCCAATCTACAGGTCAGTCCTGTTCAGGGTTCTCCAACACTGAAAGTATGAGTGGATTATTAGAGCTGGAGGCTCGTGAGAGGTGTTTAGGCAAAGTTTGAGCCATTAAAACAAAGAAATCACACCAGATACACCTTCTGTATTTGGATGGCTTTGATTTGAACATTTGCCGCATTTTATGCGTTTATAGCCCTAACTATATTTTCTAAAGCATATAGTTAGGGCTGGACCAGGTGACCCTGAATCCTCCCTTTGTTATGCTGCAATAGATGTAGGCTGCCGGGGGATTCCCATGATGCATTGAGTTTTTCCTTTCCAGTCACCTTTCTCACTCACTATGTATTAATAGACCTCTCTGCATTGAATCATATCTGTTATTAACCTCTGTCTCTCTTCCACAGCATGTCTTTATCCTGTCTTCCTTCTCTCACCCCAACCGGTCGCAGCAGATGGCCCCGCCCCTCCCTGAGCCTGGTTCTGCCGGAGGTTTCTTCCTGTTAAAAGGGAGTTTTTCCTTCCCACTGTTGCCAAAGTGCTTGCTCATAGGGGGTCATATGATTGTTGGGTTTTTCTCTGTATCTATGAAGCGCCTTGAGGCGACTTTTGTTGTGATTTGGCGCTATATAGATAAAATTGAATTGAATTGAATATTAAAGGCTTGTCACATGACGGGTTGGGTCACAGCCAAGAAAGATGGAGGGTGGATGAGTACGGAGAGCACATCCAGGGCCGGCATTAGGCTCCGTCTTTAAGGAGTTAATGCTGTTATCTCAGGGAGTGTACCTGTCACTAATCTGATTGTGGCGCTTTCATTCTCTTCACGGAAGATTGATGTTGAATAATGAAAGGTGCTGGTGCCCAGACAAAGCACAGACCACGGGGATTAGTTGCCATCCATGAGGCATTGATTTGGTTTTAATGCCCACAAATATTGATGGACTGCAGAGTGGAGGAGCCAAAATACAAGGCTGGGTTTCCCAGAGCTGCGGCTGTTTTACCCCCTCAGGAATCCATGGTGTTGTTGCACCACAAAGGAAGAACCGTCATCCAGCCTTTGAATAAATAAGATGTTATTACAGTTCCACTCAGACAAGCGTCTACTGTGCGCCCCGCTATGTCAACTGCTTGCTGATTGTGGGTGGCCTTGTCTGGCTCCAGAGGACTTGGTGAGCTGCCATGTTTGCACACTTACTGGCAGCAAAGTAGGCACAGAGGGGCTAAGGGTCTTTGATGATCAGTGGGGTAAAACAGAGAGAGAAAGCCCTCTGGAGGAATGACTTTCATCCTTTCTCTCTGTATCTTTCTATCTCTATCAATTTCTCTTGTTATGATGATGCATAGCAGCCAGCAACACAGAACACACTGAATCATAGAGGAGAGCTCTGAACTCAATTGCATGCCATACAAAAGAGGTTTTGTATTCATTGAGTGTGAGCAAGCTGCACATCAAAAGTCCTCATTCAGATCATTCATTCGCACAATCTGCCCGCAGGCCATGCTTCGTTGTACTTGTTTATGCACTACCTGTGAGCGCTTATGCGTGTGAACTAGAATTTATGTGTTTCTGTATGTGTGTGTGTGATGCTGTTTCTCAGCTTCTATATCTTAGCATCTGTCTGTTGGCTTGAAGGTAGGAAAAACTGTCAGCCTGTCGGAGGAAAACGGGCAGACATCGAATAAGGGCGCAGTGCAGGTCGCTCTGCGAGGAAATCTGAAGCAGCAACGTCCTTGAATCCCGGCATTCCCCTCACGTCGTCCTGCTCTTCCCCAGAGCCAGTTCAACCTCGATATCGCATAATACGTCCGGGCAAACGGCTGCGACGGCAGGCCGCAGAGCAAAGGGCCGTTAAAGCTGTGAGGAAATTGCTCATTACCGTGGACTTGACTTTTTTTCCCATCCAAACAGGTATAATGTTAGCCTCAGACATTTCCTGTTTACCTCATGTGGCATCATTGCTGAGTGATGAGCTGATTGAGTTGCAGCTGTAATGGCAGACGCCCGTCAGTCTCACTGACTCTGATGGATGGGGATCAGGCCCTCCGCTGACATGTGAGGAGTTATAAAAGTGCCCCTATTTCATCCACCCACTAAACAAATGAGTCAGTTTAACTGAAAGTGATTGCCTAGAAACATCACTCACTCACAACGAAGAGTGGTACAGAGTGTGTGTGTGTGTGTGTGTGTGTGTGTGTGTGTGTGTGTGTGTGTGTGTGTGTGTGTGTGTGTGTGTGTGTGTGTGTGTGTGTTTGGGGGGTCGTGGTCAAAGGATTAAACAAAGAATTAGCACAAGTTTTTTTTCCAAGATTTTTCAGTAGTAAGTCTTTATTTTAAAGACTTACTACTGAAAATGATGGATGCTTGAATGTAGTCAGTAGGTTGTTTCATGATTTCCAGATTAAAGTGACAATCAGACAATTATTGGACCCACTGGATGAATCCAAATGGCTTTGTTCTCACCTCAGCTTCCCTTTACTCTACATTAACATCACGAGGTCAGTAAAGCACATCACTGAGTATGACAAACATTACAACGTTCTTTGTCCTACTCCGCTGCACATGATCTCACTTTCTATATTAGAGGCAGTGTTGGGGAGTAACGGAATACATGTACCGCCGTTACGTATTTAAAATACAAAATATGAGTAACTGTATTCTGTTACAGTTACCGTTTAAAAAGGTGGTATTCAGAATACAGTTACTTTGTTGAAATAAATGGATTACACTGCGGTACTTTCCTGTTTCATATCGTGGCGGGTCAGGCCTGTTTGGGTTTTGTTTGACAGCTACGCTCTGTTGTTCCAGGCGGCAGTGTTACGGTTGCCATGGTTACAGGGCGACGCTCTCTCTCTGCGTGTTTCCTGGATGAGAGAGCGCCTTTTTGTTGTTGTTGTTGTTGTGCTAAGCTAACAGGCAGAATGCTACAAGCATAGCTCTAAAGAATGTAGCATCATGGGCAGTGTAGTCCGTGCTGCAGGGAGAATGGACTGCCACACACGTTATGTGTCTGTGAGCGCGAGGAGGGAGAAAAAGGAAAAGTAGGAGCTGTCACCGAGCAGAAACGGGAGCTGGAAGCATGTAAATATAATAATAACTACTGCAGCCAAACAGAGAGCCTGACCAGCCCAGTTGTAAGTAAGCTGTTAAGACTCGACTGTACGCTGTGTTCGTGTTTTCCTCCGAAAACAATAAGCTCCGTTGGAGCAGCCTTTCAACGCCTCTCTCTCTCTCTGATAGGAAGCTTGACCCAGACAACAAAGTAAAGCTAGTTTTCAGCTACGAGCCCGACACGAACCCGCCGTATTAGTCAGAGGTCCCTTTACTACAGTTCGGAGTCGCGGACCTTCAGTAATAGTAATAAATCACAGCCATAGTACATTCACGTAGTTGTAAACAGCATGATAATATATTAAGTAATCCAAAGTATTCAGAATACGTTACTGTCATTGAGTAACGTAACGGAATACGTTACAGAATACATTTTGGGGCATGTAATTTGTAATCTGTAATGGAATACATTTTAAAAGTAACCTTCCCAACACTGATTAAAGGGAATAACATTAAAAACAGTCAAATACACATATACTCATCTTTATATCT
Organism: Astatotilapia calliptera; assembly: GCF_964374335.1. Taxonomy (NCBI): domain Eukaryota; kingdom Metazoa; phylum Chordata; class Actinopteri; order Cichliformes; family Cichlidae; genus Astatotilapia; species Astatotilapia calliptera. The sequence continues at coordinate 1,898,444 of NC_137431.1, forward strand.
TTATCATTGTTACGACCCGTCTAGGGCCAGGCCATAACATGAATGAGGCACTCGCTTCCCTCCCCAAGACCCAAGCAGTCACACGCAACAAATCCGTTAGATGTGAAGTGATTTATTTACAAGGTGAATAAAGAGAACCAAAACGGGAGTGTCAACACTTCAGGGTGAGCCAAGGCCAAAACAATAAACAAAACAAACCTACACAAATCCCGCACCCCTGACCTCACCAAAATAAAGTCAAAAATAAAGACAGAGTCTGACCTCCTTAACTAACTCAAAACAGGAGAAAACGGGTGATCAAAAGAAATGGCAGCTCACCCCTACCCACTCCACTTCCACAACTTTCAAGCGTATACTGCAGCCAGCGGCTACCACAGGACTACTGCTGGGTGATGAGGAGAAACGCGAGGACCTCTCCCGCTGTAGCACTCCAGCCTCCTTTTAATGGGCGGGTCCTCCAGCTGGATCCAATCACACCGGGGCAGTAAGTCCACGCACCAATCGGAACAGGGACCTGGCACAGCTAAATTAACATAGACAAAAACACAGCACTTGCACAAACAAACACACGGACATACAAGTTCGTAACACCCCCTTCCATAAGATTTAAACAATCCTCCTATTGTTTAATTCCTAAACTACAAAATTGCTCTCGACAGGGCGTCCGCGATGACATTTTCCGTCCCTTTCTTATGCTTGATCTGCAGGTTGAAGTCTTGCAAAAGAAGGGACCAACGCATAAGTCTCTGATTTGAGTTCTGCATCTGGGAGAGAAAAACCAATGGGTTATGGTCAGTGAACACTTGAACAGGGATAGAGCTGGATCCGATATACACCTCGAAATGCTGTAGGGCTAACAACAAGGCAAGGGCTTCCTTTTCAATGGTACTGTAGTTCATCTGATGTTTGTTGAATTTTTTTGAAAAGTAACAAATTGGGCGATCCACGCCGCAATGGTCTTCCTGCATAAGGACAGCTCCTGCACCAACCGCACTAGCGTCAACCTCGAGCTTGAAAGGGGACATGAAATTCGGGGCCGTAAGAACAGGGGAACTGCACAGTAATGCTTTCGCAGACTCGAAAGCAGTCTGACAAACAGGCGTCCACACAAAAGGCTTCATCGGACTGATCAAATCGGTGAGAGGAACGACGACAGTGGCAAAGTTCTTACAAAACCCTCTATAATAACCACACATTCCTAGAAATCGGCGCAGCGCCCTTCTCGTTTGTGGGACTGGAAACTCAACGATCGCCTGTATTTTCGCGGTCACAGGCAGTATCTGTCCCTGACCCACCTGTTTTCCCAGATATGTGATGGTGGCTCTGCCAAATTCACATTTGGCTAGGTTCAACGTAAGCGAGGCCTCCTGAAAACGGCTGAAAACAAGAGAGAGTGTTTGTAAGTGGTCAGACCAGGTGGATGAGTAAATGACAACATCGTCCAGGTAGGCATCGCAGTTATTCACGCCCGCCAGTACTTTGGCCATAAGGCGCTGGAAAGTAGCGGGTGCATTACGCAACCCAAACGGCATAACCGTGTACTGGAGAAAATGATCTGGCGTGACAAAAGCAGATATTTCAGAGGCTCGGGGAGTTAAAGGTACTTGCCAGTAACCTTTTAACAAATCAAGTTTGGTTACAAACGATGCCGATCCCACTCTATCAATACAATCCTCCATTCTAGGAAGAGGAAATGAATCAGGTTTGGTAACAGCGTTAACCTTCCTGTAGTCATTACAAAACCGAGGAGTGTTGTCAGGTTTTGGTACTAGCACACACGGCGAACTCCATGCGCTGGCGCTCGGAAAGGCTAAACCGTGTTCTAAGAGATAGTCAACTTCCTTCTGCATTATCGCCCTTTTCACTGGGTTCACTCGGTAAGCATGTTGCTTAATCGGTTTATGTCCTTCCACATCAATATCGTGGCACAGGACCGCAGTTTGACGAGGGTGATCAGAAAAAAGTGATAAGTTCTTTTCTATCAGATCAGTGATGTCAGCTCGAGCGGGTTCAGACAGGTGGACTAAATATGTGTCTAAATCATTTAAGATCTCCGAATTTTTCAACCGGCCGCTACCCAGCGCTTCACTTTTCTGGAGTAGCCCGTCATCAGAGGGTTCATAGGGAGAAACAGTACTAGCGGCGCACACTGGAGACGGCGCACCCGAAGGACTCCTCGAGTGAAACGATTTTAACAGATTAATATGACAAACCCTAGACTTTCTCCGGCGGTCTGGGGTCTGGATCACATAGTTGTTGTCACTGAGTTTTTGTTCCACCACATATGGGCCAGCGAACTGAGCTGATAAGCTGGACCCTACCACAGGCAACAACACCAACACTTTCTCGCCTGGCTGAAAACTTCTGCAAACAGCTTTTTTATCATAGCGAGTTTTCATTTTAGCTTGCGTATGTGACAGATTCTCTCGAGCTAACTGACATGCAAATGTGAAGCTTTTCCCGAAGTCCGCTAACATAATCCAGAACATTATGCTGAGTTTCAGAAGTTTCTGACAACCACTTCTCCTTCAGAAGGCGGAGGGGACCGCGGACCACGTGTCCAAACACCAGATCCATCGGACTGAATCCCAAGGATTCCTGAGTGACTTCTCTGACTGCAAACAACAATAACGGCAGACCCTCATCCCATTCTCTATTCGACCCCGCGCAGAACTTGCGCAGCATAGCTTTGAGGGTTTGATGGAATCTTTCCAGAGCACCTTGACTTTCCGGGTGGTATGGACTGGATTTTACATGTTTTATGTGCAACTCCTCCACGACCTGTGCAAACATTTTTGAGGTGAAATTCATTCCTTGGTCTGTTTGAACAACCTTTGGAAGCCCGAAAGTAGAGAAAAACTTAAGTAGTGCCTTTATCACCGGTTTTGCTTTCAGCGTGCGTAGTGGAATTGCCTCTGGGTACCTTGTTGCTGAACACATTATTGTAAGTATGTATTGGTGTCCGGATTTGGTTTTTGGCAGGGGACCCACACAATCCAATATTACTTTTTCAAACGGCTCACCTATTACTGGAATAGGATGTAACGGAGCAGGTGGAATGGGTCTGTTAGGTTTCCCCGCCATCTGACATGTGGTACAGGTACGGCAATATGCCACCACATCAGCTTTCAACCCTGGCCAAAAGAAGTTGCGCAACACCCGATGATATGTTTTGTTCACCCCAAGATGTCCAGCCATGCTGGCATCATGCGCTAAGCTAAGCACCTGCCCTCGATGTGGCTTCGGCACCACCACCTGCGTAGCACCAGGCAAACCACACCGGTCAGAGGACCACCTCCTCATAAGAACTCCATCTTGCAAAAAATAAGAAGTGGGTGATTCACTTCCTGCACTCTTAGCTGCAGATAGAAAACAGGGAGCCAGTGATGAGTCATTCTGCTGAGCGGTTATCAATGCATCCCTATTCAATTTCTCATCCAGCTCTGGCATCAGTTTTGTCACATCATTTCCGCTTGCTATTCTGCCACTCTCACGGCTGGGAGATTTACTTTCGTCTAGCGTCGCCATAAACGTGTCAGCAACATCCATAACGTCATCAAATTTGCGTGACTGCGCACGAGTGATTGCACACACAGGAAACACATTTAACAAAGGGGCGGCAACCTCAGTGACAGAAGAAATAGGCGTTTCCACCACTTCAGGCGGTGGGAAAACTGTTCCACCAGCCAAGTCATTTCCTAAAATAAACGAAACCCCTTTAATCGGCAACTGGGAACTCACCGCAACTTTGACATGCCCCGTTTTCACGGGCGAATGTAAATGGACTTTGTGTAACGGCGCCCGAAGAACGCTCATCTTAATTCCCCAAACCAACACATCCGAATCACAAGCAGTTTTATCTGACAATGGTAGTACACTATCCAACATAAACGACTGATGCGCACCTGTGTCCCGAAGAATAGTAACAGGCACTTTGTCCCCCTCTTCTCCCGTCACAGAAACAAAACCTTTCGTGATGAACGGTTTAAAACGTGGCTCTATTTCTGCATCCACATGGTGCAAATCACGGGTGAGAGTGGAATGCGATTTAGGCAACGGGACAACTTTGATGAGACCTACGCCCGCTGGATTTCTAGAGCCTTTGCGCTGCTCTTTCCTCCGGAGCGCAGGACAGACAGCGATTAGATGTCCGGGTCCGCGACAATAAAAACAGTCGCGATTAACACCATCCTCCTGTCTATCTTTCAGTCCTATCTTTGGTGACTTTATCTTCCTTTCCTGTCCCACCCTAATATTCTGTGAGACAGCGGCTGAAAATATAGTTTTGTGGGTGAGAGTGAACTCATCAGCCATCACTGCCGCTTTAGCAAGTGAGGTCACCTTTTGCTCATTCAGATAAATAACTACTTGGTCCGGCAAACATTTTTTGAATTCCTCTAACAAAAGAAGCTCTTTCAGCCCCTCGAGATCCTTTACTTTACTGGCCTGCAACCATCGTTCAAACAAGCGACTTTTCTCACGGGCAAACTCCACAAATGTCTGATTGGCGGTTTTTTTCACACTTCCTAAATTTTTGACGGTAGGCTTCTGGGACGAGCTCATATGCCTGCAACACAGTCTTCTTCATGACGTCATAATCCAGGCTATCTTCAATTGATAAACTGGTACACACCTCCTGGGCTTTGCCAACCAATTTGCATTGTAACAGCAGCGGCCAAAATTCCTTCGGCCAACTTAACGCGGCCGCTATACGCTCAAAAGCGTTAAAATAGGAATCCACTTCGGCCTCACGAAACGGGGGAACCAGTTTAACGTGTTTGGTGATGTCAAAACCTGTCGGGACCGCGGTGGACGTACTAGGATGACTAGAGGCAGATGTGGAGGGCTTTCGCTCCAGCTCCAAAGCTCTGACACGGAGGTGCATTGCTTGTACCTCAAGCTCTTTAGCACGGGCTTCCACCTCCCTAATACGGAGGGTCAAACGGAGATCTTCCGTAGACCGCCCCGCCAGGGGTTCCCCGGCCGTACCAGACTCAGCTGCTTCAGGCTTCGCCCCAGCAGCATCAGAGTCCGCCTCGGCTGTGTCAGAGCCCGCCTCAGCCGCATCAGAGTCCGCCTCGGCTGTGTCAGAGCCCGCCTCAGCCGCATCAGAGTCCGCCTCGGCTGGTAGCACGTTAACAGGCCCTTTGGCATCCGACCCCGGCTCAGCCTCCGGAGCCACCTTCACACCCCCGCCATCAGGCTGCTCTACAGCTGCCTGCGGGGCAGGAAGAACGCCTCGCTCCACCAGCTCTGCACACAAAGCGTCCCTAACCTCCGCTTTGCGGGCACCATAGGACACTTGAATATCATAACAACTAGCAATGATAAGCAAATCCGCTTTCCTGCACTTCACGATTCTATCCCACGAAGGCGAAGTAACAAAATCATCCAAAGAAAACTCCATAATTCCACACACCTACCACCCCCACACCCAAGAAAACCGCCAACAGACCAAACACACGCAAAAACCCACAGAAAAAGGCAGAGGACGAGCCCCCAATTCATGTTACGACCCGTCTAGGGCCAGGCCATAACATGAAAAAAAGTAAAAATAAAGAAAAAAAACACACACAAAAACCCCACTAAAGCTCACCACCAAAATCCCGAAACGAAAGTATTTACAACAAACTATTTATTTACAACAAAACACCAAACTATTTACAACACGGGGGAGATCGCGACCATGACATACTGAAACACAAGGCTTAAATACATAGAAGGAGCAATCAGGGAATGGACCACAGGAGGGAAACACAGCTGGGGCAAATTAGAACTGACGAGACAGGGAAAACGTAAACTGAACACACTAAAATAACACAGACTTTCAAAGTAAAACAGGAAACACATGACAGTCACGCAAAAACAAAACACTGACACACCGAAACGTAACATTTCCCCTCTGTTCTTATGCAAGAGCTAGAATTGAATCTGTCTCCTTGCACTGTGGCTGTTCCAAGAATAACGTCATTTCAAGGCCAATAGGAGGGATGGGAATCGAGAACGTTCCCAGCTGTTCAGTTCCTTGGATTGTTGGTCTGCTTGTCTTTCACTTCTGCTTATTGGTCCCACTTGTACTTGCACTGCAGTCAGCTGGTTTCATTTTGTGTGCTGGAGGAGGAAAATAGCAGAGCAGTCTACAGCGTTGTTACAGACATCACTGCTAAGAGGCTGGAGCGTGATGACGGAACAGAAACACAACTTTAGCTGATCACAACAAAGAGGCGGGGAGACGCCCAACACGCACAAACATTTGACCCACAGCATACAATTCATTTGCAGAAATGCGATGTCTGTGCTGCTTAGTGACGGTGCTGATAAGAGAATCGATAAGGAACTGAGCCAATAAGTGAGATCAACAATGGAATCGGATTCGCTGAATTCTTATCAATTCCCATCTGTAAAGATGTACCTGCAGTATCAGCAGTTCACCGTGGTGTTAGCTTTTAGCTTCGTACTACTGCACCTAGCAGCAGCTTCACAGAGCTGCAGGCACGACTGTTCATTCAGCGTTGCCAGTGAATTATTCAGTTTTTTAAATTGTCTCTAAGTAAAAGGCCTGACTGCTGACAGTGATATTCACAGGAGTGTTAGCATGTGATAACAAAGTCTGTCTTCCACAGCACTTCTTCTCCAGCTCTACTCTAAAATAATATTGTGCTTCGAGTGTGTCTAAAAAGGGTCAAATTGCGCTCGTTGCTGTTGTGTTGAGTGAAAGCAACATTGTGCAGCTCCGGCAGCGTCGATGCAGTTAATGCAGTCAAATAGCGGGTCCTCTAATGGGAGTCTGTGGTTCAACATGACAGCAAACTTTGCCTCGGTCTCCTGACATCCCCTCTGCTAAGGATGCTTTGAAATAATGAAAGCCTTATCTGACATCAAGGAGGAGAAAAGCACCAGCCGCGCTGATATCGAATTTGTTTGAAGATAAAGTTTCCCTGCGGACCAACTGCAGGAACAAAAACGTCCTTCCATTCTGATTCAAAATGCTTTCTGTCTTCTCCCTCATCTGTGGCAGCCTTGTTCATTTTGTTCTTCACAGATAAGAGGGCATTCATCCTTTGTCTTTGTAGAGTAATAAAATGATTAAGTCAATTAAAAGCCAGCCAAGTTTCTCTGTGTGGAAAAGCTTCTGTCACATTAAATTATCAAGCCTTAGTGTTCTCTCTTCTCTCGCACAAGCACACACTTTGTTCATTTTGCTGTATTCATTTGTCAAAGCACAAGAGGACACCATGTCTAACATTCACTCGTGAAGTGATACATGAGAAGAGAGAGGGAAGTCTTTGACCTTTAATCTGTCCTGTAAAAGAAAAGAAAGAAATGCTAAATATAGCATCACAGAGCCATGACCTTGTGTTTAAGCCGAGATAGGCTGATTTTATCAGTGATAGCAGGGAAAAACACAGCAGCTACTTCAGGAGGCAACGCGTGGGAAACAAATTGGGATGTTCCAAAAAAGAACGTGTCATTTTTGCAAAGGTCATCATCAGCCTACAACTATGTAAAGGTCTGCCATCCTGCTTGTGTGTGCGTGCCTGCTTTGGTTCAATGACAGAGACGAGGCTGGAAGCCATCACTCCAGATGACAGCAAAAACCATCTGTCCTCCTGCTCATCATTAACCCTGCTGGCAGCGTCCCGGCCGCTGTGCTGACACAGTTAGAGGAGAGATATGGATGAGGTTTCCCGCTGAAAGAGTTGACATATCCCAGCGCAGACGGTCAATTCCATCACTGCTCGGCGCATTTTTGTCAAAAACGGCAACAGAATGATTTGTGACATTTGGTTTTTCCTTAAAAACTGCTTCAGTGCTTCTGTTTTTACAGAACTTCTTCAGGCATGATGAGCATGTTCCACCATACCAGCTGTACAAAATCAAGTCATCCAAATGCGTTTGATCCTATGCTGTGATTGCACATTTGCAAAGTAACTATAATCGTCTGTAAATCTAAACATTATCTAAGCCCTGCTTATTCACACAGAGTGTTTGGGCATTCCCACATGGAAAAGATATAAATCTTATAAAGTTTGTATCTGTCTTGTGTGAAACTTGTATGAAAAGCATACAAGAGTGAAAACAGATATAAGATCCCTTGAAAAATTATATAAATGAAGCTTGTGTGTTTTGGATACTTCCTAAAACAATATATGAAAGTGGCCACTTTCATGAGTAAATCATATTAAGCCTGATATGATTCACTATATGAAGTAGGCCACATCTTATGCAAGTCTGTTATAAGTTTTTTCTATTTCTTTTCCATATGACACAGTTTTTGCATCACACAGCGGCTCAACATGTGACTGAAGTGCAGACTTTCAGCTTCGAAGAGTTTAACAGAAGTATTTTAGTTTTGAGTCGAGCCATCAGAGGCTCAACAATAATTCAAAGTAATTTTTATTATAAGGATTGTTTTTCAATGCCTGGGTGAAAATCGACTCCTAGATTCCAACGTCCTCACAAAATGCTGTTTCCTCCCTTCAGATGCTCTGCTCAGCTCTTACTGCAGTTACCCTCAACTGCTGCTTGCTTGTGGGTCTCTCTGCACTCAGTTTGCATTCAAAAGCCGCTCTGTTGTGTTGAGATCATGTGACTGACTTGGCCACTGATGAATGTCAGTACCTTTGACTTGCAAACCTTTTGTTTTTTGCAGGATGCTTTTGTGTCATCATGCACTTGGACTGAAGCGGTGTCCAATGAGTTTTGCAGCATTTTGTTCAAACTGAGCAGAGGGTGTTGTCCTGTACACTTCAAAAATCATCCTGGTTCTTCTATCGGCAGCCACGTGTCCCAGTAACACCAGTAACCTGGTGTCACTAGTGTACGTACGGTCCCACAGGTAGCTACACAGGCCCACACCATAACACTGCCTCCACCATGTTTTCTCTCTTTCTCCATACTTTCATGGGAATGACGGGAATCTTGGATTCATCTGTCCAAAGATGTTTTTCAGGCCTGTGCAGCTCTTTCAGAGTTTTCTCACAAAGTCTAATAAGGCCATGTTGGTGTCGAGTGTATCCAGTGGTCCTTGACAAAGGTACACAAGAGTTTTTTATACTTGGTTAGATATTGTGAAGGGTTTTCTTAACAGAGGATGTAGTTTAGCTTTCCTCTGTGGACCTTTTGATGCTGCTGAGTTGGTCAGTGTGTGTCTTCTATTTAAAAATGTACCAGTTGGTGATTTGACAGTTTTTGGTGGCTCTCTGTTGGGTTTCTTTAGGCTACGACACACGTACACAGATTTTTCTATGCATTTGCACCTTTCGTCCACACGTAAACGGCGTTTACGATCACTGAAAACTGAGATTTTCAAAAACTCTGTTTTTGCGTTTAAGTGTGGACGAGAAGATTTACTCACGCAGCGTCAAAGGTGTGCGCCTTTTTTGACGTGACGCTGTGCGCCACGTTATTGCTTACATGAGATTAATTTCTACAATGGCCGATAGAAACAAAATACTGTTGCTCTGACTATCTGCAGTTTTTACACACTTACACACAGTGACTGTCCTTCCAGACATCAGAGTGAACTGTTCAACACAGACGGTCTCACAACCTAAATCCCGACACCGACGTCATCGTTGGTTTTGAATAAATGTAATTTTTTTAAAATTTAAATGTATTCATGCTGTATGCATTTAGTTCACTGTTAAGTTGTGAGTCTGCACCAGCCAAAATACTGTTCTGGTTATCAACATTTGAAATGATGAAGGCACTTGAAAAGTAACACAAAATTTGCTGCTTTTTCAGAAAAACAAAAAAACTTTTCAGACTTCAGGTTTGCATAAAACCCTGTTTACTCTTTCCCTCCCAGGCTTCTAGACTTCTTCTGATTGGCCAACATTTCTACACAGCTGCGTTTTTGGCGTTTATATGTGGACGAAGATCAACCTTCGTCCACATATAAACACAAGATGCATGTGAATGGGATTTTTAAAAAAACGAAAATGGAAAATCTCCATGTTCAAAAATCCCCGTGTACGTGTGGACGTAGTTTGGCTTAATGGTGGCCTCCTCCTGGCATTGAAGCTAAAAGCCTGCACTTCAGTCGTAGTGTGCAGAAGCCAAACAACAAAAATATTTACAGACACGAGTGTGTATACAGAGTGATGAAGTAACTAAACAACATGAAACTAATAAATGTTACAATGTAAGCATGTTGCCTTGAAAAGAAATCACTTTGCACACAAAGCTTTATGGTAACAAGACTCGTGTGATTTGATCTCGTTCCAAACATCAAAGTGACAAATCACACGTGTCCTCCATGTATCTGAGTACTTGTTTTTTAATGAAGCCAATACTCGACAGAAGTACGCTGCTACATTCATAAGTTATAAAGGTAGTAAGATGAGAAGCAAACACTAATTATTCAAGTTTGGAGTGGTGCATTTCTCAGCCTACACAGCAGAACACACCGAGCCGTTTAGAGAAGAAGCTGCGCCTCTTTTATCCTGCTTAAAAAAGCTGATGCATGAATATTTATGACTTTTTCTTTTATCTGAAGCAGTTATGTGATATTAATGAAGAAAACGTTTCCACAGAAATCAAAAAGTGGATTAATCTAGTAAAAAGATTTTCATTGACCATCTCAATTTTCAGAATCTACAAGCTGACAAATCCATTTACAAAATGGGAATTTAAACGAGAGCTTCTCGCTTTTATATTTCTTTTGTTTTTATCAAGTGGAACTCACTCGTTGCTTTTTTCTGTAAATGTCTGAAGTTTAGTAACACAGGAAATCTACCTGCTGCCGACGGCACCCAAGCAAATTGCATCGAATATGGTTTTTCTATTAATACGCTAGAGTTTTATAAAGAGCTGAACCTAATAGGACAGAGATGAGTTTGGGGCAGACACCTAAGCTACCCAACCCTTTAAGTGACATTATACAGTGCATAGGGGTGCAACGATACACAAAATTCAGGGTTCGGTTCGATACTTTGGTGTCACGGTTCGATATTTTTTCAATACAAAAAAATGTTCATGCTTTTTTAATTTGTCATTTATTAAAATTATAAATATATATTTTAACTCAAAAGTACAGTTTTTAAATTTAATGTTGCTGAAACAACAAAGTAATAAAAAAAATAAATCTATCTGATGGAGAAATCCCTCATCTTTGGAAAAGAGAGTTTATTACAGAGAAATGTGTCTTTCAAAATAAAAGCTATACTATACGCTTCTTCTGGGCTATATTCTCAGCAGCATATTAAACATATCAGGTCCCCATAAGGAGAATCCTGTGCTAACGGCTGTCTAAATGACTCGGGTAAAGTTTGTAGCATGCGTGCTTGTTGTTTTTGTCTGCTTCCACTTGTCTTTGCACTAGGATGATGTCGGAGTAAATGTGCAGTCATATTCATTGTGTTCCCACTAGTGCTGTCAGCGTTAATCTGAAATGACGTTAACGCCACAACACGGCAAATCTCCGTTAACGAGCTACCGCCCATCGCCCCGTGCGTGGGGCTGGACGGCCAACACGTTAACGAGCTAACTGCACTAACGCACTAGCTCCCACCCATGTAATTAAGCATTGCGTGACACATCCGACATACTGTTTTACTTTAGTCCATGACGCGCTTACCTTCAGGGTCATACGTCACATGAAAACCAAAATAGTTCCAAAGGCCAGATCTGAATGAGGGTGGGGGAGGTTCAGTTTGCCATGTTGCAACGAGCTTAGCTTCTGTCTCGCTAGCTTGCCCTGCGCTCAGTGGATCTGCGCTCGACTACTCCGCCTAGGCTGCACTGTCGAGCGCAGATCCACTGAGCGCTCAACACAGACAGCATCGTCAGAAGGAAAGTTGATAAAATAAATTTAAAATGTTGTATTGTTCGATACATATGCGTACCGAACCAAAAGCACTGTATCCAACGGTTCAATATCGATACCAGTATCGTTGCACCCCTAGCAGTGCATTACACTCTGAGAGCACAAACCTGCACCATGGCAGCTCACTCTCTGGCCAGGAGGGAGTGTTGTCTTCTTCCTCCTTGCTGTCGCCAAGTGCCTTCTCCTATAGGATCATCTTTGTTATTGAGGTGTTCTCTCTGATTCTTTACCTTACGATGTAAACCACCTTGGGCAACTGTTGTTGTGAGCTCCATAAATAAAATTCAGTGGACGAGAATCCCACTAAGCAGATCTCTACTCCATCTGTGGCGTGGGCCAGCATATAAAATGTGCCTGTTCCTCGTGGTGCAAACAACAAACAGCCTCCAATATCTTGCAGATCGTACCAATTAGAGAAACGAGTCCCACTGAAAGTGATATGAAATCTCTACAGGAAGGCTCGATGATGATTCACACAGAGTGTGTGCTACACTGCGCATCAGCACATTTACTGTCTAAAGGTTTTCAGGGCACAAATACAGTTTGACTTCCAGAACATATTTTTATCTTGTTTCAGTAAACTCCAATTTGCTAATCTTTTGAGTCATGAAATAGAAAATCTATTACCACATCCAGCTTCCTGTTAATATCACTCACTTCTGTTTCTGCCTCGACCTGCTCTTGATATTCTGCTTTTTTCGTCTCGCCCACACACACACATTTCAAGTAGGAAAACTTTACCTTGAGTGAGTTATTGATGTGGCACGCCGTGTTTGATCTTCTGTTTGAGCTAGAAATGAGCAGTAACGGGATGAAGCGGTACTCCCTGTCATGTGAAGTGCTCTCGATTGGGCAGCGGTGCAGCGAACAAGCAGTGAAGCATTCTCATCATGTCTGCCTTTCAAACATATTGGCAGCACATGGCCATAGGGCAGGAGAAATTGACTCGGTATTAAGTGAAGCGAGGCCAAGCACATTTGTGTGTGTGCAAAAGAGACAAAATCATGGACTAAGTGTAAATGAAAGAGTCACAGGAGGATTGGAGAATTTGTAATAAGCACAGAAGCATTTTCTTTCTTCTTCTGGTACCAAAACATCCCAGAGAGAAAAGCCGAGGAGCAGTCGAAATGGCTCTATAAATAGGAAGTGTCAGTTTTAATGAATGCATTGAAAATTACCATGTTGTTCGCAAAAACGTGTCTGGGCTTTTACAGGATGGAAGCAAAGTGTGCTAGCATGTAATGCCACACATTATTCATCATATTTAACCACTGTCTTTGATGAAAGGTTAATTATTACCAGTGCTACGATGTAACAACATCACAAGGAAAAATGGAAGAGAGGCAAAAATCCAGACCTCTGTCTCTTCTCTCCTCCCACAGTGAACAGATTTAATAGTAACCACACCAGGTTGCAAAAAATGTAATATCAGCTGTACAAACAGTCTCCACCTGCTGAAAAGGGTCTGAATGTAAGCGCCAGAGTCGCACTCTTTAAGGTGTACTCAAGCATCGTTTGGACGTGTACAGTTTAAGTTGCAGTTTTGGTGATTTCATGTGTTTTTTAGAACCTTAGAGGAAACAGCCCTTTGTGAATTCCTCTGTCTGACCCACTTGGCATAGTCTTCAGGCCTGAGTTGATCAGTGTAATGACCTTAGTGAGAAAGAGGAACGGAAATCAATACGATTCCCCTCGGTGTTCACGGTGTGTGCACTCCCAGGCCTCTTATTTAGGAAGGCAGCTGCAGAGTAAGAAAGCCGGTGCTGCTCATTTTATTACTGTACATACAGTCAAGACACAGGTTTCATCGCTTACATAGTGTGTGTGCGTGCGTGCGTGCGTGTGCGTGCGTGCGTGTGTGTGCGTGTGTGTGTGTGCGTGCGTGTGTGTGTGTGTGTGCGCGTGTGCGTGCGTGTGCGCGTGTGTGCGTGTGTGTGCGTGTGTGTGTGTGTGTGTGTTATTGAATCAGTGACTGCAGGCTGCTCAGTGAAGCAGCTCCAAACACTAACCTTTCCATTACTGTGCTTTACAGCTGCTACGAGGTTCTTCTCCTGTGTTTTCTGGTCTGCACAAAATAGATGTTGCTCAGTCTGTTAGAGTAATCAAACAAATGACTACATTTGTGAATCCTGCACGTCTTACTAAATATAGTTTTTACAAAGGCGCAGAATGGGAAACACACGTAAATTATTTTTCTTTGCTGCACGGTGTGATTTAATGCAGACTTTAATCTCTTAGCAGACTCAAAGGCATCCGCGAGCTTTGTTCTGAGACCCTGAGAGCTCTCTTTAGATCGTGGTGATACACACTTCAAAAGCAGAGCCCACACCAGAACCCAGATGTTAGAGTTTTACATGAAGTAAAACATTTCACATTAGAAGTCCTCTAATTGTATTGCTTTGGATGCATGATAGATGTTGGGTTTGCTTACTTTTTGATATGTGATACTTTTTTTAGTTTCATTTGATTATTTAAAAAGTCAACAACCTATTTTGTATTTGACCCTTGTAGGAAATCTTTGTGCACACCCTGACCTCTTTGTTATGTACTGTACCCTGTCTGTGTAGGCTCTTTGGTTCAACATCGCAGTCCTCACAAAGTCTCTGAGTCGGGGTGCTGCCAGGGCCCCTTTTGGCTCCCTGGTCCTGCCCCCTGCTGGAGAATCAATAGACCTGTATGCAAATGAATTGTTATTTTTATGATATCGTATAGGTTTAGGAAACAGAATCTGCCCGAGCTGATCAGCGAGCAGGCTGTAGTGATGAGAATGTGCAGATGCTGTAGCTGCTGGTGCAGCTTCTTTAATTCAGCACTGTAAGCTGAGATTCCAAGCAAAACTCGTTTAAATGCAACAGAAACTCCAACAGAGCTCTCAGCGTTGTACATTCATTCCAGATATACTAACAGCACAAACTTAGAGACTAAGAGTTGTTTTTGATGTTGTGTATTTGGGTTGAATGTTTCCTTTAAACTGCCCAGCAGAGCAGCTACCAAGAGGGATGAGTGATTAATGGAAGCAACGGCTGGAACGCCACCATATTACATCCCAGAGTACTCAGAGAATATAGGCTGTGTGTGTGTGTGTGTGTGTGTGTGTGTGTGTGTGTGTGTGTGTGTGTGTGTGTGTGTGTGTGTGTGTGTGTGTGTGTGTGTGTGTGTTAGTTATTGGGTGGTGGGACTGGCAGAAATTTCCTTCTTCATCAGTCCCATCTCAAAGTCCATGACTACCTCAGCTGTGATCTCTCCTGTGGAAATAAAATCACAGGCTGAACGTCTTTGTTTGT
This sequence comes from Astatotilapia calliptera, assembly GCF_964374335.1. NCBI lineage: Eukaryota > Metazoa > Chordata > Actinopteri > Cichliformes > Cichlidae > Astatotilapia > Astatotilapia calliptera. Next base: position 1,913,558 of record NC_137431.1, read on the forward strand.
TTTCATCCTCTGTATGATTCCAATGCAAAACAATGTCATTTAGTTAAACTGCTTAATAGTGGAACACAGCTGCTTATTGTTCAGTTCAGTTTTATCAATAGTGCCGAATCACAACGAGGTGAAGAACCAACAATAATAGAGAGAACAGCCCACAGTGAGCTGACACCTGAGCATTGGTTGACGGTGGGAAGGAAAATGGAAAATTTTAACAGGAAGTAACCTCCAGCAAAACCAGGTTCATGGAGGGACAGCCATCTGCCACAGAACCAAAGACACACTGTGGAAGAGACCCAGAGAGTAATAATAACTAATGATTAAACGCAGGTCGTGTGAGTGAGGAAGTCTTCCCACGATGATCGTGGGAGCCCCCTAACTGTGTTATATCTGTGCAGCACTGTAACACTAGACTGGATCTGATGTCAAGACACACAAACGGGACAAAACCTAATTTAAACAATCGGTTAGCACAGCGCTCCCCAACCTTTTTCATGGACCGGCAGATAAATACAACAAAGTAAAACCAGAAAGATTTATTCATAACACATGGGAAAAGACCCAGGAAACTGAGTTAACGATAAAAACTATTAAAAATAAATTTCACACCCGAGTCTCAACTCTCGTGGCCCGGTACCTGTCTCTTCTCTATGGTTTACCTCAGAAATCCCTCCATAAACTGCAGTTGGTTCAAAACACAGCTGCTCGTATTATTTCCAGAACTAGATCCACTGAACATAGAACACCAGTTCTTAAACAGCTCCATTGGCTCCCAGTTCACCTCTGTGTCAAGATCCTGCTTCTCACTTTCAAAGCGCTTCATAACCTCGCTCCTCCATAACTATCCGATCTTCTCCATACTCACCCTTCCGTACACTCCGCTCTTCTTCAGCTTCCCTTCTGTCAGTTCCACCTGCTCGCCTGACTACCACGGGACTCAGAGCCTTTAGTTGTTCTGCCTGAGACTTTGGATGCACTTCCACTTGCTCTCCGGACCACACACTGTCTCACCACTTTTAAATCACTACTCAAAACCCATCTGTTTAGAACTGCATACACCTGATCTCTCTTAGGCCATTTTTAACTTGCTCAGTTTTTATATTTGCTTTTATACTTTTATGGCTGTTTATGTCTAAATTTTATCTACCATGTTTGCTATATATACATTTTTCTTATGTTTTTTATGGTATGTTTACGTGTTACTGTGAGGTGACCTTGAGGGTCTGAAAGGCGCCTATAAATAAAATGTATTATTATTATTATTAACTCATGGCCGGTACCAGGCCACGACCCGGGGGTTGGGGAACGCTGAGTTAGCACCTTCATTTCATTATTTGCTCAATTTGTAATTAGGAACAGTAAACACAAATAGCATTTTTTTTGTCCTTTGTTTTCATTTTCAGAACGATAAAGCTTCTCATAAAACAGAAGAGCTCAAATGTTCACAAATGTGTGACAACGTCTCTGAAACAATCTAATGACTGGTGTGCGTCTTCTGTCTGAACGATGTTCACGGTGCAGGACGTCAGTCATCCCTCGCCTACACAAAGATATGAAATACTGGAAGTGAGACTTTGTTCTCACCGAGAGGAAAAAAATGCATGACTGGAAAGCTTCCTTAAAAGGATTGCATTATAAACACAGCGATTTCCCTCTGCAAGAAAAATCTTATACCGAGCCAGAATTGCATAATAAGGCAAACAGACTGCGGGCTACATATTTACACCAACAGGGATCGTGAAACCAGCCCTCCTGAGTCATTTGTGCTCAGGGCAAAGTGCTCTCAAGGAAAGAGATTTATTTGGCTTCATTACGTTTGCATGGTGAGGCTGGTGCAGCCATCATTTCTATTAGACACTTTTCTGGCCCATTAAACCTCATTACATATTGATCCTGTTCCTCTGGATGATAATGTGCCATTTATTTCCATCGGTTCCACTTCTCCCTCTTTATACTTTCATTGTTCATTAAGTGTCACTGAGTGTCAGAGGAGATGTATGTGGTGGATTTTAGATCACTTCTCCTGCAAGACAACAGCAGCAAATGAAATCTGGATAATTTTCTGACAAACGTCTTTGGAATACTTACAGCCGCCGCTGAATCGAGAACATTAGCAGGGGGGTGTAGATTATATCTGTTTGCTGTTGCAGTGCCACATATTGTCTCGTATCGCCGCTCTCCTCGAGAATCAATCTGTTCATGCGATTGATTCCTCAATGAGGCAGTGTATGACATATTTGTAGGACTGTTTGTGTAATACTCATAGGAAGGCCGCTCTGCATGTTTCTGCACATATGTTTTACTGCCAGCATCTGCTGCATCATTGCCCTTACCCTAATTGCATCTAATTTCTGTTTATGCAGTTTTTGCAGTCTGCTTTGCCCTCAGTGACAGTCGCTTTGCACGTTGTCATATTCTGCTTACTTTGGAATGTAGATGACTCCAAACCATGATGGCACAAAACTACCAGTAAAATTTACATAACATGCCGTCTGCATCTGCAGCCCACGCTGAACGTTGCTATCGCATCCTTTTTTCTGCACTTCTGCTGCTGCAACAATGCAATTGTCCTGCAGGCATCATTAAAGTTTCATCTCATCCCTGCATACGTTAGTAGCGGTTTTACCAGCTCCCTTTTTACATCATCCAGACTGTCTCTGGTGAAGAGAACCTGCCATTTAAGAGTATAACACCCAAGTCATCATTGTTTGTATTTGTTATTTTCTTGCCGATGAACAATAAAAAAGGCTGTGCTCTGTCTTATCTATATTAACACAGTAGTTTCCATCAAGGCTGTAAACTCACCTCTGCGACGTGATCAGCAGGGACACGGTCACGGCCCCACAGTGGTCATTCTTGCTGTCACAGCGGTGAGGTCTCTGTCTGAGGCCACCTGGCTTCCCTCGGGGACGTAATTTATGATGCTAATGAAATGTGAGTATGCATAGGCCATCTGAAAGCAAGTGATGAATCTCTTGCACAGACCTCGTCATCCATCACCGAGGTCCCACCCCCCGCCTGTGGAAGCCTACAGGAAGCCTGAGCCTGTTCTTCTCTGATCAATGTTTAGACTGATGCACCTCCAAGATTATCTGTTTTGATCGTGTCATCTCTTTGTTTTGGCTGCTGCAGGCTTTCTCGGATTAGATCATAGACTCAGGGCTCTGTTTTAATACAAAGTCATAGTGAGAAATATTTGACTTTGCCTACAGTGGAATTAAATCATCAAGCAGAATAACACATCTGCAGCCGCTCTGCAAACCAGATTTCCACTGCTGCCATTCCCTTACTTAACCTTGCCTCTTTTCCACAGAGAACGTTTGCATGCCAATTGTGCCAAATAAGTTCTATTGTTTAAATGCAGATTGGATCCATTTATTTTTACTCAGAGTCGGAACATTTGAAGGGACAGTGGGGATTTTTGCAATTACATTTATCTGTGAATGTCCGTCTCTTTATACAAGGAAAAGTAATTTTGGCCAGCAGAGATTTGCAACCGCTGCCACAGCTGCTGAATTTTAACAGTCTTTAAGGCATGTTTATTAAAGCCCAGTATCAGTGGGAAAGTTTTAACCTCTGGAATGGCTGCTTGAATAAAAGGTGTTTTAAAATAAATGCAAATATATACCCCTCCCTCTCGCTGCCTGTCCTTGTCTATCAGTCTGTGGACAAATTACATTTTTCATGCGAGGAAGGATTTAAGCAGATTCCAGATAGCTCGGTTTGTGCCTTCCACCTCAGCCACGCATCATTATTTTGACAAGCCGTGACTCAGCATTGTTTTATTATTATCATTATCTTCATCATAATTGTCATAATTATAATGCTATCACTCTTTTCTGGGGCAAAAAGTGATGTGTGCAGATTGGTTGTGTTTAAGCAGACCGTCTGTACGGCTTCACATAATATGAGCAGTTTTAGGTTGAAGTCTTTTGTTATACCTTAGCTATTATTCTCACAGGCAGGTAAACTTAAAGGGATAAATAAGGAATTATGTCGTGTTTCTTAGGAAACACGAAAGGGGGGGAGCTGTCACGAAATTAATATATTGTTAGTGCTTATTGTTACTTGTTTTTAATATAGTTTGCTTCCAGTCTGAAAAGGGCCAACTCTGAGTAGAATCTGAGCCAAAAGTACTGACAGGAAGCTGCATGCTTTTGCAGAGAACAGGAAGTTTTAGTGCAGAGCTGCACAGGCATATTAATAAACCAGACACAAAAAGTGGAACTAAGTAAACTGTGTGTCAGTGTGACGTAGTGCAGAAATATATACAGTGGGGCAAAAAAGTATTTAGTCAGCCACCGATTGTGCAAGTTCCCCCACTTAAAATGATGACAGAGGTCAGTAATTTGCACCAGAGGTACACTTCAACTGTGAGAGACAGAATGTGAAAAAAAAATCCATGAATCCACATGGTAGGATTTGTAAAGAATTTATTCGTAAATCAGGGTGGAAAATAAGTATTTGGTCACCTCAAACAAGGAAAATCTCTGGCTCTCACAGACCTGTAACGTCTTCTGTAAGAAGCTTTTCTGTCCCCCACTCGTTACCTGTATGAATGGCACCTGTTTGAACTCATCATCTGTATCAAAGACACCTGTCCACAGCCTCAAACAGTCAGACTCCAAACTCCGCCATGGCCAAGACCAAAGAGCTTTCGAAGGACACCAGGAAAAGTATTGTAGACCTGCACCAGACTGGGAAGAGTGAATCTACAATAGGCAAGCAGCTTGGTGTGAAAAAATCAACTGTGGGAGCAATCATCAGAAAATGGAAGACATACAAGATCACTGATAATCTCCCTCGATCTGGGGCTCCACGCAAGATCTCATCCCGTGGGGTCAAAATGATCATGAGAACGGTGAGCAAAGATCCCAGAACCACACGGGGGGACCTGGTGAATGACCTGCAGAGAGCTGGGACCAAAGTAACAAAGGTCACCATCAGTAACACACTACAACGGCAGGGAATCAAATCCCGCAGTGCCAGACGTGTTCCGCTGCTGAAGCCAGTGCATGTCCAGGCCCGTCTGAAGTTTGCCAGAGAGCACATGGATGATACAGCAGAGGATTGGGAGAATGTCATGTGGTCAGATGAAACCAAAGTAGAACTTTTTGGTATAAACTCAACTCGTCGTGTTTGGAGGAAGAAGAATACTGAGTTGCATCCCAAGAACACCATACCTACTGTGAAGCATGGGGGTGGAAACATCATGCTATGGGGCTGTTTTTCTGCCAAGGGGACAGGACGACTGATCCGTGTTAAGGACAGAATGAATGGGGCCATGTATCGTGAGATTTTGAGCCAAAACCTCCTTCCATCAGTGAGAACTTTGAAGATGAAACGAGGCTGGGTCTTCCAACATGACAATGATCCAAAACACACCGCCCGGGCAACAAAGGAGTGGCTCCGTAAGAAGCATTTGAAAGTCCTGGAGTGGCCTAGCCAGTCTCCAGACCTCAACCCCATAGAAAATCTGTGGCGGGAGTTGAAAGTCCGTGTTGCTCGGCGACAGCCCCAAAACATCACTGCTCTCGAGAAGATCTGCATGGAGGAATGGGCCAAAATACCAGCTACTGTGTGTGCAAACCTGGTAAAGACCTATAGTAAACGTCTGACCTCTGTTATTGCCAACAAAGGTTATGTTACAAAGTATTGAGTTGTATTTTTGTTATTGACCAAATACTTATTTTCCACCCTGATTTACCAATAAATTCTTTACAAATCCTACCATGTGGATTCATGGATTTTTTTTTCACATTCTGTCTCTCACAGTTGAAGTGTACCTCTGGTGCAAATTACTGACCTCTGTCATCATTTTAGGTGGGGGAACTTGCACAATCGGTGGCTGACTAAATACGTTTTTGCCCCACTGTATACGGATTTAGCTGGCAAAGAATTCAGACCTGAGCTTGTGTGTTCGTGTGGCGGGTCTCCATTTCCGGAAATGTAAAAATAAAGATTATTTTTTGAGCTTGACCACTCTGAGTCCAGTCTTTCTCTGTCGCCAAAAGAATTCAGAAGAACAGAATTTAATATTATTTAACAAACAAAAACTAGGACAATATGAGGGACATACGGTCACACCAAAAACGCAAACCTGTGAAAAACTAGGTAAACCCCAGCTTGAGCAGCAATGAGGTGGAAGTGTTGCATCCATATGACTTTATCAGTCCGTCACATCACTGTGGAAGAATTCTGGCCCACTCTTCTTTACATTTCACTGAGGTTTGCAGCTATTCAGTTACCCACAGCTCCCACAGCATTTACGTTAGGGATCTGTGTCCTGTTGTATTTCCCTATCTGAGCCAAGCTTTAGCTATTGGACAGATAAAATAGAATACTTTAGTATACAGAGGAGTTCATGGGTGACTCAGTGACTGCAAGGAGCCCAAGACCTGTGGTTTCAAAACAAGCCCAATCACCAGCCCAGCACCACCGTGCTCGACAGTTGGCACCGGCCGCTTGTGCTGATTCGCTGCAGCTTCCTCCAAACACGGCGGTGTGCACGATGACCAAACATTTCCACTTTGGTCTCAACTGTCCACAGGACATTGTTCCAGAAGTGTTGTTTCTTATTCAGATCCCAGTTCTTAATGGTTCCAGTGACCTTTGAGCGAGAACAGGCTTTTGCCTGAGGCCTGCGGAGTTTGAGAGGTAGCTCTTCAGTTTGTTGCAGTTTCTCTGAACATTGTGTGCTCTGACCTTGGGGTGACTTTGCTAGGACATCCACTCCTGGGACGACTGTGACATTGTGTTAACACACACTTGAATGAATTTGCTCTTGTGGAGGTGTGCCTGCTGATTATCAGTTGAATGAGTTGTAATCAAGGTAACTGACTGCTTTGTACTCTTGATTCCTATGGAAGAAGTAAGAGTGTACTTAGGTTTTCACAGGAAAGTCATGTGAAACTCTATTTTTCACATGACTTTTCTAACAAAGCCTACTGAGTCTCTAAAGACATTGAATGAATCAATCTGAGTGAACGTTAACCACTGTGACTGCGCTGTAACCGATTCTTTGAGTGGCTTGCTGAGGCATAGAAGCATGTTTTTGCATTAGCTAGTTATGTTTGCTTCTTTTATTTCAGTGATTTACTGAATGCCTCTCACATTAAAGTCAAGCAGATCTGAGAGCCGCACTATGAGATTAATGGGACACTGACTGTCATGTTAGAAATAAATGCCAGCATTGAGAGTGCATCGAGTGGTAAAACAAAAATATTAACTCATGAATCCACAAGATTAATAGTATTCTGTAGCACTGCTCTCTTGCATGTTTTTTTGAAGCATCTGTTTTCTGTTTTGCTGTGATATTTTTCTTTTAATGTCCTTGATATCTTTCCATAACCTGTTCCTCCTGGCTGAGTAGGCGGCACTTGGTCTATTTTGTGCAGAAGAGGTGAATTTGGCATATCAAATGATGCGTCAAATTCCATCTTTTATGAGTGCACCCAGAGCCTGAAGCAGAAAGCCTGGGTTAAAAAAAGTAAGTGATGCCCATTACCTGTGAAAGGGGTTTGAGGTTGTCTCGAGCCAGCTATCGCAAAGGAATTCCAGCTATTTTGAACTTGCTTCACAAGCACACACATCCATCAGGATTATGTTTGTGACAAGACTGCTCGCAGCAGGGCGCTACATCCGAAGTGCAAATTCAGTGAAAACTGATGCAGCGTGACTAAGGTATGGTGGATTTTGTTCAGGTGTTTACAATGTTACAAACTCCAAGGATGTGGAATCCCAAACGTACAACGAGAGGAACGAAACTGTCACGTTAACCTGTAGACAGTGAGCACAAACCGTGTGTGCCTTTTCCACACTAAAGGTGGTGTTAATAAAGTGTGTGTGCATAGCTCACACACACTTCAGGCAAAGTTGTGAGTCAAGCGAGCTAGCATTTCTTATTATCATTATTTATTTTGTATTTCCTAAAACACTGACTTTTATTAACAATGCACAATTAACCAGTTACAAAATCCAGTTCAAAATGTTTTTCTTTGTTGCTGTTGTTGCTAATTGTAGTGCTTAAAAAGACAGGAGTATGAAGTGAAGGTGGCAAGATTTTCTTTCAGCGTGATCGGGTTGGCTAGGATCAGGACTGAGCCTATCAGAGGGACAGCTCAAGTTTGAGGGAAGACAAAGTGTGTGATAGTGGTTATCTGGTCTTTTAGTGATGACGTGATGAATCCTGCTTCTGGGCCCAAACTAAGGCTGTTGTGTGTTTAACATGTTTTAATGCTTTGTATCTTGTTCTATTTAATCTCAACAAGCCCCTAAAAACAGTCAGTGATCACTGTCGGCCTCTCTCGGTTTTTATTACCGCTATTCATTTTAAAGCTCAGTTTTTTAAGCCTTACGGTGTAACTCCAGCCCCTGCAGCAGTATATTAATGACTAACCTCGTATTGTGGATGGATTATCTCAGTTGTTCTCCTGACTGAAGTTTGGTCCGTTTACAGCATCCTGCCATGCGATTGCATTTGTCTCTAACCATCTGGAACCTTCACGTTAACTTTTATCCAGTGGAATAAAGTTAGCGTTCATCCTCCAGCTTCACTGTGTTTATGCTAACATAGCTGTGTCGCTAGCGATCACGTAGCACATCATTATATACCAGCTAGCCCAACTTCAGTAACCCTACAAACGTCACTGCTGTTTAGTTTTCTGTCTTCATTTATGTTGGAAGTGATAGCAGAGCTGTACGTTTGAATTTGTTTCAGAAATCCCTCAGTCAGAACATGCTATATCATGTTTAGGTGGAAGCTAGCGAGCTAACCTCCTTTTTTTTGTTTTTTTTGGGGTTTTTTTTGGTTTTTTTGCCTGTCCCGTTTGGTTCTTTTGCCATCAGAATTGTTGTCTAAAGGCAAAGAAAGATGCCCAACGGATTTACTTTACCAAATTGACCATCCCAGCCTTGCCGTAATGGTCCATTTGATTCACCTTTTATTCTTTATTTTATTTTCACTTACTGAATACGGGACAGACTTGACTGGGGGAAAGAAGGGGAGAAAGAAAGAGGGAAAGAGAAACAGCTGAGAAGAGGGACGGGGAGAAGGGCAAAAGACAAAAACCAACAGAACGGGCAGAAAAAAAAATGCATATATCAATCACCTGGATCACCTGCTGAGAAAGAAAAAAGAAAGCAAGCAGAAGAGAACAAGAGTAATAGAATAAACAACATCACAATGATATATGGGAATATGACAGTAAATACTAAATGTTAAACATTATTGTGCAGCACATAAGATCAACAGAACAGTGTGCTTTGAGGTAGGAGCCAAAAAGGGTGTAGTTTGTGGGTGTGATCACCCGTGTGTACACCTGTGAGCATGGACGCGTTTGTTTTTTGTTTTTTAAAAGGTTCCTTCATGTAACGATCTGCTAGGGAGTGTGGGGGGGCCACAGCCCCGTCCTCCAGGGTATGAAGCAGGTGTGGAGGAGATCAAAACTCCAGACATCCAGAGGCCCCCAGAACACAAGAGACCAAGGAAGACCAACAGAGGAGCAGCTGCGCCACTGTCCCAGAAAGAGCTGAGGAGAGTCCCAGATGAGGGCTCACTCAGCAGCCGTGGAGCAGAAGCCAGGGGGGGTTGCAGTGACGCGCCCGTGAGCTCTGCCGGCAGCCAGCCGTGCCTGAGTGACCAAGCCCCAGGCCGAGAGGCCGGGGGCACCCCACCTCCGAAGTGGCCCGAGCGAGCCCCAGGCTCCAGGCCCCGATAAGCGGCCGCCACGGAGTGAGCCGGTGTGTACCCGGACGCCCACCCCCGGACACAAAGAACCACCAACGCACCGACACCTGAGGGAGTCCGCCACCGGCAGGGGAAGTGGTGGTAGGGGGAGATAGGCCTCCAAACCTTGGAGGGCCTGAGATGTCCCCAGAGAGGTGGCGCCTGACACCCAACCTGACATATAGACACAGACATACAGGCACACACAGATACAAACATCCATTCCCCCCCTCATGCTCTCATATGCACTTACTCCACACTCAACCAACGTGGAGACAGACAGAAAGAGACGCTGTACACACGATCACACTCCCCAAGCGTACTCTACAAACCGGGTCTAGGTACCCTTACCCCTGGAGGGGGAACTGCACCCAGACCCAGGTGGTGTTACCCGAGCTAACTTCCTGCTAACTTCTAACTCTGTTTCCATCCATCCATTCGCAGCCAAACAATGTTGAATATGGAGGAGGACACACTAAGGCTTGGTTTTGACAGAAGAGGATGTTATAAACAGGGTTAAATGGAGACAACTGATGACTCCTAAATGTAGCAGAACAACAATAAGATGAAAAGTTAGTGATGGAAATTCAGTTATAAGGAACTGCAGTGTCAGCTGCTCCCCTTCTGTGAATACTGCTTTACCTTTCACTTTTAGAGCCGGAAAACTTCATTTTCTCTTAACTGCCATGTCTAATAACTTGTGATGCATGCAGCTGTTTTATATGCAAATATTCAAACAAACAAGTCCGTCCATCTACACATGTGGTGGACAGGAAGGATTTCTACCTAAACGTATCTGTCTAAGGGGCCTTTTATAAATATAAAAACACATTTTGCGAGTGTTCTCTGTTTTTCGACCGCAGGGGTTTATGAAACTAACAAAGAATGCTTTTGTTTATTTCTGTTTTTGTTTCAGTCATAAATTTCGGGTGTAGTTTGACCCCCAAAAAGAGCACTTTCCCACCCCTTTCTGGAATAACAGCAAGCAGACACCGATCTCTGGACAACTGTGCAAAAGCAAAGTACTGGTGCGTCTGCACAGCGTGACACACCACTAGCTTTACAAAACAAGTGAGGGGGTAGGAGGTTTACTCTGTGCTGTGTTCCTGCACACGTTTCCACGCGGTTCTGGCATGACAGCCTACAGCACATGACAGCAAGTTTGGATTAGAACAATAATGTGTTTGTTTCAATGCCGAGAAGCTCGACACAAACACCAAACATCTGGATCCAGAAATTTCCATTACTGATGAGTCATGATTTATATGCTGTTAAACCTCCTCTGCTAGCAGCCACGCCTGGAGGCATCGTGGTTTTGGCTCGTCTTTCCGTATGATGAACACAGCATCTATTACCGAATGTAGTCAAGGGAATTTCAAAAACCCAACTGCACTCAACTCATGTGCTAATTATAAATGTCTTATCGGATAAATTGGTCAGTTTGACTGAAGAGACACAGGCGCTCATGCAGTAAGCTCTACTGTTTTATTAAAGTCAAAAGAGTCACGATATATGCTAGTCCTGTTGCCATCTGAGCCCCCACAGTTACGCCTCTGACACTGTCCAGGCCTGCATATGTAGAGTGTGTTATCGTTATCTGGGCTGCTCTGTTCCCGCTCCTCCCTGCACACAGCGGGCTCTGCAGTGAGTCTGAACGAAACAACCCATTTAAGACACGCTCCTTCGCCCCCGCCCCTCCTGCCGCCGTCATCTCCGACAGATCTCCACGTTGCCTCGATGCAGTGCTGGGCTCTGCCCCCCCGTGCACACAGACTGGCGAGCCAGCAGAGTACAGAAAACAGACGCAGCTGGTGTGAGACATGAGGCAACACTTCCTGCACCCACTGTAGATGATGTGTTACAGGGCTGCACAGCACAAAACATAAACCACTTCTAAATTAATTAGCTGCAGTCTGAATAGTAATTAGTTTGAAAGTGCCAGGGATTTTCTTTCTGTGAGATAAATGTGCGGTGGAGGGGGGAGCGGGTTCACTCAGTGTAAGAACATGACAAGGGCCTCTTCTGCTCGTCTCACAGGCCAAGCTATACATGTTTGCCTTTTAAAATCTGCCATATTTTATCTGCTGCCTGTCTCATTACAAAGCTGGCCCACTTATCACAGCTTTTTTCTTCTTTCTGTTTGCTTACCAATGTTAATATTGTTTCTAGAGATAAAACGACCTTGAGGCTGACACTAATTAAAGGGAGTGCGAAGAAAATAAAACACCTTTTTCTCCTGTAATCAAACTGTAATGAATTCCTGTGGAAATGAGACGTGAAGGAGAAAAAAACATCACCATCGTTAAATACTCTGGGTTTTCTTGTTCTTTAGTGTCTTATTTGTTGTTACTATACGCACGCAGGGTGTAAATGCACACCTAAGATGTAGACAGAGAAATCTGAACATGAAGGATTTGGCTGCTGTTTTTCCCTCTTAGTTTAAACACAGGGGCTTCTGGGACGTGTACAGCTGAATAAAACATTAGCTATTTGGGGTGCTTGACATAAAAGCTGCACGTAAACAATATGTGAACTAATATGGCGCGCACTGACTGTTAGACACTTTTCAGTCGTGTTGTTTGACAGCAGCCTTGCATTTGTCAGACCAGGCTGTTTTCCACCACCCTTCCACCCTGCTGGAGGGGCTCATGCCATCTGTCAGCCAGCTCACTATTCACAAATGTACATTTCTGCTGTGTGGGTGCTTACATAGAGATTTTACACACAATGGCATGTGGCATAACTCAATTTTACAGCAGTCAACCCCAGTCTGTCACCTCATACAGAAGGAAATTGTTAATGTGAAAAATGTGCTCCATGCTGACACATTCATAACCACTCCAGAGCTGAATATTCTTATTCCCACCTTCCCCGTGGCATACAGCACCCAAAACTACACCGTGATTACAGCAACATCAAATCTGCACATCTGTAAGAGTTTTATTATTTTTTATTGAGAAAAAATGGTTCCCACAGTTTGTCTGTGTGTTTGTAGATAACATCAGGCTGTTTGCTGAGATGCCAAAATGGAAATAATAATTGTTCATTTTTACAGCTGGCTGTGTGATTGTGTGTGAATGTACGTTATTGCACTTTGCACAGCTGGATCTCGCCTGCTAGGTGCTCAAAGACACTGACGTCTGAATTAGTGCAGGTGACAAATAAAAATAACCTGAAACGCTGATAGGATGGTATGGGTCTTCTCTTAGTAGTCGCTGAGGAAAGGTGTGTGTTATTTGACGAAACGATAGCGGGCTGTTGCAGGAGGAAATCGAGTGTGATGGCTTTGGTTGCTAGCAGATTACTGCGGTGACTCATAGTTTGTGTGGAAGACAGAATAATCTGCGAACACTCGTGAACCAACCGCTGAGCGGTAGCGAAACTTGAAATAGACCAGGTTTATGTCATGGTGTGCTGTGTGCAGGAGAAGAGGACCCACACGCTGGACTCAGAGGCAAAACACGAAGTCAAAACTGGTTTAATGTGGGTTGCAGTCTGAACAGAAAACTAGCTATACTGAGGAAAAATAAACTAACAGACAGGCAAGCGGGTAATAGGGCCGAAGACACGCAAAGCGCCACAGGGATGCTACTGTAGGAATATGAGGAGGATGTTATAGACAGAGTGACATCTGCATTGTGTTTGGCTCATGTTCAATCAAAGTTATGTTAGCAGCACAAACTCTCACTTTAGAGCAATAAAAACAAAAGGTCCATATTTCTAAAGCTGCAGACTGCTCCATCATGACACAATCAGCTGATTGCATTAATAAAACATTATTCTTTGATGGGTTTTTCCTGTCTCCCCAGTGTAACTAAAGAACCATTACAATGCAGGTAGCAGCATGATTGTAACTGTAATGAAATTACTGAGTAACAGGTAACATCACTGCACTGCATTGCAATAGACAGACAGCACTTACTTTGAAAAACCACAGTAAAAAGTGTTTGTACAGATGAGTGAATGAGGCAAGTTGCATAAAGTGCTGTGATTGGTCGGGTAGAGTAGAAAAGCACGATATAAGAAGCAGTATATTTACCAATATTTTGGTGAATGGATTTACACCCAATGCCAAGTGCAGCATTTCTCAACATTACAAGAGAATACAGGTAACGTCCAGCTGTTTTCTGCCCTTCACCCTGTGGTTGAAGGTCAGGGGTCAAACAGGCCGTATAATGGAAACAGATCTCTGTATAGGATCACCCCACAAGGCTTAAAGACTGTAATGCCACATTGCAGAGCACCTGTGCCCTGAAATCCACTCAAAGCTAAGCAGCTAGCCCTCATGTGGTCAGCGTGATTACACTAATACGATTAGCGCTCGCGTTCTATCCAGTCTGGATTAGATTAATATAGCTGAACAGAGAGAAACATAGTTTAGACTTTATTGATTTAAAAGATTACAAGCTCCAGTGGGACTACATCCTGCACATGTGCAAAGGGTGATGATGGCACGATGCATGCTGACTGCTTTAATGAAGCTGTTGCGCAACTACGATGGATGACAGAAGACAGGGGCATCATATTTTCCATCAGTTAGCTGCTCTTTGCAAAATGTTACAATCCTTGCTTACTTAGAGCTAAACTACAAGATCTGTAGTTTTACAAACTGATTGCATTAGTGCTACAATTCAAAATATACTGTGTAGCCTGTACAGCCTTTGTTTGGGGTTTTATTTGTTTTGAATAACCAATTAATCATGCGAAAATTAAATGTAAACATTTTTATTTACTTACTTATTTTCCCAAGCATGAATTCAAAGTATTGATGGCATTGAAGTAAAAACAAAGAAAATTAAAGAAATAAAAAAGATACAATTATTTTAGGAGATGAAATTATCAAGTGTTTGACAATTTTGCTTGAAACATAATCGTTCTATTATGTCAACCCGAGATCACACGCCGGTCCATCGTGTCCATTTTCCACTTTACTGCATGCAGAAGCTGCATTACCTGCAGGGGGAGATAATATATTTAAAGCTAAGAAGTAGACAGTAAGCAAAAAATGTATGAAGTACATTCCAGCATCCTTAATCGCCATAAACAATTAAGCTAGGCAGCTACTATGTAATTACCTCTAAATGTGTTATTAATGTCTGTTTGTCTTGGCTTGAAATAAGACCTCTCCCTCTGCTGTTACTGCAGCTCACTGCAACTTCTGCACGCGTGTACATTTCACGGTTTCATGCGTGTTTGGAGAGCCAAAGTGAGAAATGTACGGAGGGCCGTTTTTGCATAATACTGGATTCAACCCTCAGTGATTTAATCTTACTAAGCCAAATATATTTCTAAGTAAGTCACAACGACAAATGAATTTACCGTGTTTTGTGCTTGCTTCAATCCAAACTTGTGTTCTCCTTTTACACATACTGTACAGTAAGTAGACTCACACTACCCGCTGCTGTGACGTGGACTCTCTTTTCATCCTTGTGCCTTCAAGAACTGGGTCATTATCAACCCGGGTTGTGTTTAAGAGTAAGCGACAGCCCAATGAGTTCTAGATGACACACATTTTGGGAAAATGTCTGTATTTGTAGCCCATCAGGCTGAGCCATAACATTTTCCGTTTAATAAGCAACAGCCTGCAGGGAGCCCTGGGCTTATTCGTTCTCCGCTACCTTTCTGCTGAACACTCAGCTGCGAGCCGAGCATTCAGCTGAGCTTCATCTGGTTTCTGAGGACATAAAAGCACCGGAAACACCAAGCTGGAGCTTTGGTTCAGTGGCTTAAAATGTGCCTGTGAGTTCACTCAGGTGTGCCGCTTGGGTCCACGCTGGACACCTGAGACCGAGGCATGTTTACTCTAGTCATACATGCACCGGTGGTTACATTTAGCGACTGCTAGCATAAAGGACGCATGGCATGGTGAGGTCCTTTACATCAGTGTAATAATGTTGACATGCTGAACAATCCAGACAGTAACACAGGGCATCAACGCTGCTGTCTTTAGACTGGTTGTGGGTTTGATACCCAACATATGCAAACAATCACAGAACCAGTTGAATGTGTTTATCAAAAGTTTCAGGTTTACAAAATATAAATAATAATAATAAAAACACTAATTTTCAAAGGATGTGCATGTTAAAGTGTTCATAATCAGTGTTGGTCAAGTTACTTGAAAATAGTAATTAGTTACTCATTACTGATTAATTCTACAGAAAAGTAATCCTGTTACTTTACTGATTACTTATTTTCAAATGTAATTAGTTACTTAGTTACTTTTTTAAAACAGCATATAGAACCTAAATAGGTAATAAAGCAACAGACCTTTCAGCCCAATTCTATTTTTTATCCATAATCTATCATATAAAATGTAACCAAATGAAAAAGCCTCTTTTTAAAGCTTGTTTTATTAGTGTTAATGCAACAGTCTCTGACTGGAAGAAATGTGTTTAAAATTTAAACCTATTTTCTGCATATTCCAGCATATAAAATAAAATAATGTTTACTCCCTTTCAAATAGATGCAAGTAAAACACAGCAGAAAATAAATAAAATCCTGTCACTCTTAAATCTATTGTCACCTATTTAGCAGGAGTGGGGCGGGACGCTGATGTTTTTGTCAGTTTTTACAGAATCTAACTCAAAGTAATGTGATTACTTCCACGCTTTAAACGCTGCACGATCGTACTCTCTCCATCGCTCCATATTATCCATTGTTGATCTGCACGCGTCTGTTGCTGCCAAATCGCACGCTCGTACGTCATTGTCATGAGACACGCTCACAAACAAAATCACGGTTTAGTAACGCAGTACTAAACTTTCCCGTAAGCACGCTGCTTATGGGAAAGTAACAGTAATCTAATTACTTTGTTTTGCAAAAGTTATCCCTTACATTACTCGTTCTTGAAAAAAGTAATTGGATTACAGTAACATGCTACTTGTAACAGTTGAGTCAAAAGTGAAAGTAAGTTTGCTGTGTTTACTCCCAGTTCGTGTTACAGCTTCTACATTCACACCAACTTTGTTAGTTTGGAAATTAGCAAAGATTCCGAGCATGAAAAAAACACTTTGTTGCTGGTTCATGTTGTTGATGATGTCATGTGATGACACGTGTGATGACGTTGGCTATTTTAGGAAGCAGCTTTTCTTCATTCAGCCTCGTCATGTTTCTTTGTTGACCTGCTCAGTCTTGACAGCACAGCGTCGCGCTACACTTCTTTCAGTGGAGCCACTTTTCCTTCGTGTCTCATCCTTCTTGCTGTCCTCGTTTTAAGCCAGCTGCTTCTCTCCTTGCATCTTTGTTCTTTTGCTCTGGGCAACACCGTTTTCTCCTCAGACTGAGATGTGAAAGAATGATGGCTGCTTTTGCAACACAGCTGATATAGAATAAAAGCAGCTTGTCACACTAGGTACTTTTCCCTCTCTAACAGATGGCAGATTTGCTATCACAAGACTTTGTCTTCATATCTGGAGGAGGGATGGCTCATGTCAAACTCTGTGGAGAGGCTGCAGTGCAGCATTGTTTCTTTTTTGCCATCGGCGGTTTGACAATAAATCAAATTTCACGGCATAACTATACTCATCTTCCCCTGATTTCCACGAATTATATGCTATAACTGAGCAGAGTTTTTCATTTATCCTCCTATTTTCTTTATTTAACTGCATGGGTAGATAAATAATTTCCACTTCAATCTAAGCTAAACCTTTTTACATAAAAGCTGTTCACTCTCCCCAAGGCCCATTTCCTCGTCTTTTCTGAGGCTATTAGCAAGGATAAAGAACTACTAGGAAAATTCCTGCACCACCATGACTTATGGGCCATAATCCTCCTCTTATGCATTGACGAGGCATCCCAAATACACAAAGCGTATCCCTTTCTCTACACCCACACAGTGTAAAAGGATGAAGAAATAGGACTGGATCTCCTAATGGCTTTTATCCTCATTTCTCTATCAAGCGCTTTTCTTCTCTACAGACTCTGGCATGTAGTCCTGTTATATTTATAGCTGAAAATAGATTAGCTTCTTATCAGATAAAGTACAAATTCCACCAGGTTTCACGTTGCATGTAGGTGATGTCAGGATCGAGCAGCAAATCTTGCAGCTATTACAACAGGCTAGAGAAAGGCCTGTCCCGGGTTTATCATTGGATGTATAGGTAACGGGAACTTGGACTACCGGCTTACACTAACTGCTTTTACCTGCTAGACTGGTATCTCTTTCATGGGAATGGTTGAGCCCTACTCAGTATGAAACAATATCATATAAACACTTTTCTCAGGTTTGAGCAAGTGCGGGTGAAATTTCATTTTTGATGTGTCGTGACCCAAGAGGACCAGAGAGAATCTCGATTCTTAAAGGTCTCGATGCAATCTTTTCTCATGTACCCATGGATCACTGCCAAAGTCTGTCTGAGCGGAGAGAGGATGAAGCTGCAGAAATATTGCCTGCGCAGACCCTCGATGGAAAGATACAGGGGCGTCTGTGAGATTCAAAGACACGCTGTAAAGACTAGAAAGGTGAAATGCATAGCTCTGATTACAGTGTATAGCCACATTTCGACTTTGATAGATGAATCCTTTTTAAAGCAGAACTGGCACTTTACACTTCACAGCACGATCCCCCTGACACGAGTTACTGCTGCTGTCACTGCACTTCACCAAAGGTCTACACTTGTGCTGTACAAAAGGGTAAAATCCTATCAGCGAGAAACTGGCTGACATACATAGGAGGCTTTGCTTGGATTAGACAGCATGAGTGACATCATTGGGTTGGTTTACACCACCGTGCTTTTACTACAACGCAGTTTTCCAGCACCGGGAAACTGTAAATACCATTCAATGATCAGTTTAGCAAAAGTTGATTGAAATACACAAGAATGATGTTGATAATCAAAGTGAAGATGGGGGCTGTTAATAATGCAATCACTATTTGTTACTGAAGCGAGTGAACATGCAACACGTTCTCACTCCCAAAGCGCAACATCAGTATGTTACACTTCCGGGCACGAGATCGGAAAAATGAGGAAACATGAGAACCGTTTGGAATGAATCTGCACCTGTAAGTTCGTTTAACTTAAATCGGGTTGGAAAACACTATCTTACGTCATTAAAGTGCTGGTTAGGGTCCGGGATAAGGTTAGGGCTGGAATACATGGCTGCAACGTGTATTACCGGAGTGTCATTCTACTGGATTTCATCCATAACCTGGCGCGTGGCATAAGAACACGGACGTTCCTCAGGAACACCTTGACAAATCGTCATTATATTACACCTCGGGAGTGAGAATGGGCTGCAACACAAAAGCAGTGTTAGTGATGGCCTAGATATGACTGCAATAAAGGAAACCACTTCATTGATAAACTAGTACCCCATTCCACTATTCCAAGTCACTTTATATTATAAGGTACAGGTATAAGGTCACAAATCCGCTATGAGCAGACACTTGGCGACAATGGGAAGGACGAACTCCCTTTTAACAGGAAGAACATGGAGTACATGGAGGGGCTCAGGAGGTTAAAGCTAAGGTTCGGTGGTTCAGTCCCTGGCTGATCCATGCTGTATGCAGAAGTATCCTTGTGACCCCAGGATGATTTGTTCCCACCTTTACAATTCATACGCATCACGTCGTGTATGAATGCTGGATAGAAAGCACCGGGGTGTAGACAAACGTGTTGTGCGAATGGGCGAGGCATGTGGAAACATTGTATCAAAATCTCTTATTACAGTAGAAAAGTGGTGTGTAAAAATATACAGAGCCACAAAAAAAAAAGCTAATGCATGATGGGATGGCAGTGTAACTAAGAGAGGGTTCAGGCACATCTGATCCAGCCTGCACACTTTAAGTCTACTTAAAAGTAGAGAGGCTGTCTTTCTCCAAACTGGGAGCTGGTTCTTGCAACAGATGAAAACAGCAAAGACAGAATCTACACAGGAAGCCTTAGAAATCTCGGTGTCATATTTGACAGCTCGATGTCGCTCGAGCAGCACTCTAAGCAGCTGGTCCGAAACGGTTTTTATCATTTATGGAATATTTCTAAACTAATGGTATCAAAGTTTGAACTTGAGATGATTATTCATGCTTTTATTTCTTCTCGTTTAGACTATTGTAACGGCCTTTTTACTTGTTTTAACAAATCAGCCTTAAATCGTCTTCAGACTGTGCAGAAGGCTGCAGCACGTCTCTTAACAGGCACCAAGAGAAGATCGCATATCACTCCAGTCTTGGCCTCCCTTCACTGGTTGCCTGTAAATTTTAGGTTTCATTTTAAAATTTTAGTTCTAACCTTTAGGGCCCTGCATGGTCAGGCTCCTCAATATTTATCTGACCTGCTGAAACCACATACATCTTCTCGGGCTTTAAGGTCATTAGATCAGAGACTGCTGGTGGTACCGCGCACTCGTTTTAAAACTCGTGGTGATCGGGCCTTTCAGACGGTGGCACCACGGTTGTGGGATTCTCTCCCACTGTCTCTTCACTGCACGGACTCCATTGATTCTTTTAAGAAACAGCTGAAGACATTTTTATTTAGAAAAGCATTTGATTAATTTCTTCTTATGCTGTTTTTATAGTTTTATTGTATTACATTGTTTTATTTACTGTTATATTGTTTTTATATTCCCATTTCCTGTGTTGTAAAGCACTTTGTGATTTTTATCCGTGAAAAGCGCTTTATAAATAAATTTTACTTACTTACCTTTCACCATCAGGTACTACATCTTCCTCTCACAGTCCAATAACATCCACGTAAGGTTAACTGGTGTGAATGGTTGTCTGTTTCTGTGTGTTAGCCCTGCAATAGACGGTTATAGCATGCAAGCAGAAATATACCTAATATGCACACACATGCATACTAAAAACACATGTGCAAGCCCTCAGTAGCTGATTAATAAGAGCACAGCCGTAGGCATTTACCACCAGTCCATTATTCAGTTTGATTATCTGGAGGAAATGATAGAGTATTTGAGCTTTTAATGACTTTGGCATCCCCTCGTGAATTACTTGCTGATGAGAATGGTTTTAATCATTGTGCTGCGCTAACTTGGTCCAGAATCACAGCTGCATATTAATGCAATGTGTTGCAACTATACACAAACAGGTTAACGGGCCTCATAAGCAGAAAAAGAGCAACATGGGGACTCTGGCAAATTAAAATACATGATTAATACACTGATGCTTTAGAGGAGCTGGGAATTTGTTCTATTGGACCTGTGATAGTGTCGGTGGGGAAAATTATGCTGCCTGCAAAGGTAAATAAGCCAACAAATGCTGACAGTGGATGCATAGATCATTTCTAATTCCCAGGCCTGACAATTTATATTATACGTGAGAGTGTGAAAAACAGCGGTCTAGGAAACGAGCCTGAACCGCTCGTCTTTGCGTGGGAGCAGATTAAAAACAGGTTATTCATTTTGCTCACACTGCACAGTAGCTCCCACAGTGGTGGAGGATTGGTGACTGACTGGACATTTTTGGCAATACCCACAATCCCGAGTTGCTCCCAACGTGTTCATCGGTGTATAAATGTTAGACAGAGAGCACTTACATACGAAATAAAGTGCTTGGATGGAGGACACGTGTTGTAGTGCTTTGAGCATTCATGCACTGTATAACATATATATTGTTGTTTATACTATATAACAACGAGTCCACTAACCAGCTGTCCAAGTTTATGTTACAGGCTCACATTCTGTGCACTCCTTTTATTGAACATCTTCATAATTCTTGAGGTAAAAATGAACGTCGGTTACAAAGAATAATCATGAACTATGAACCATTCAAGAACCATGGCATGGTGAGTGCCAAACCACCTGAGTGAATTATCCATTTAGTGCAGATGGACCCTCAAATAACCAAAACTCTAATACCAGTTATTACTTATATTAAAGCTATTCTGTACGGAGCCCCGCAGGGGACATGGGAGAAAAAAATTAAGACGGACTTTTGCGAGATCTCGCAAAACTAACTCGGGATTTCGCAAAAGTTGAATTCCAACAATGGCGGCAGCTACTTAGTTGTAATATTACTCTTTCTGGGTCACAAAATACACTTTTAAGATATTTTGAGGCGTGAATGTAGTTGTGTAAACGTCAGATACCTGCTCGGTTTACAAGACACCACATATTTGCAAAAGTGCTCCGACGTTTTCGGAGATCTGACATCCACTAGCTCGAAGCTAACGGGAGTTTGTTTTCCGAGATGTCGCAAAAGCTTTTGCAACATCTCGCAAAAGTCCGTCTTAATTTTTTTTTTCTCCCATGTCCCCTGTGGGGCTCCGTAATTCTGAGCCCTTTTATTTGCTGCTGGCTGTGAAAATCCATTCAGAAGCCAGATGAGTAGAGCCAGAAGACTTGCCACTAGAGTCGTAGTTCATGATGCCAGGGAGTAAAACAGGTTGGGTGTCCAAAACTGTTCCTCTGAAGTTGGGAGCATGAAAGTGTCTTTGTGTGCTAAAGCATTAAGATTTCCTTTTACTTGAACTAAGAGGTCAGCTTCTGAAAAACAACCACCAACAACCAGAGTTACGTATTTAAAATACAAAGTATGAGTAACTGTATTCGGTTACAGTTACCGTTTAAATAGGTGATAATTACTATTACTGAAGGCTACTCACCACCGAGCTAGCATTGTTAGCTGGCGTTAGCTGAGGTTAGTTCATAGACTGCAGACTGTTAGATGTGATGGGCAGCATCAACAACCTGCTAGCTGCAAATAATCATGTGCAGTTCTTAAAGCAGTCTATGGATGCAGCCGCCATAAAAATCTAATCCCTGAAGCTCTCTACACACTGTTGTTGAGCTAATCTGAAGGCCACATGAAGTCTGGAGGTCTGTAGTGATTGGCTCTGTAGAAACTTGGCATGGAAGAACTTGACTGTCCTGCACAGAGTCCTGACCTCAACCTGACAGAATACTTCTGGAATAAATTACAGCAGAGACTGCAAGCCAGGCCTCAAACATGTGGAACAATGGTCCAAAGTTCCCATGAACACACACCTAAACCTTGTGGAAAGAGCTGGAGCTGTTATAGCTGCAAAGGGACGTCACTGAAGTTAAAATGCATGTAAAGGCAGGTGAGCGAACACTTTAGACAGTACAGTATGTCTCCAATTAGCTCACTCATTTCCAGCATGAACATCACTATTGGATTTGGTCTCAGTGGGAATTAAATGCCATCCTTTCACTGTGTCAGCCTTTAAAAACATTACAGCGCAGAGCTTATTATACAGTGTTTATGTAATACATTTGACAGGTCGTCGATCTACAGCACACCGTGATATAAATGCTCTGAATACATTTGTTTCCTGTAACTTCGCCCTGCGAGGTCAAAGTCCAAACAGCTCATGCATTTATTTCATGAAGCATGCACTCGTGTTACTTACATTATGTTTTCACACTGTGTTATATTTTACACACTTCAACA
Source organism: Astatotilapia calliptera (assembly GCF_964374335.1). NCBI lineage: Eukaryota > Metazoa > Chordata > Actinopteri > Cichliformes > Cichlidae > Astatotilapia > Astatotilapia calliptera. Next base: position 1,936,642 of record NC_137431.1, read on the forward strand.
TGTAGTAGCTGCTCAGCGGCTCTGCTCTCACTGGCAGAATACGACTCTCTCGTCATTCTCCAGGATATAAAATACGCTCAGCGCTGAGGTGGTGTCACCTCAGGCATGTCTGCCATCATCATAATATACAGTATCTGAGCAGCAGCAGAATCATAATGAAGCCTGTGCTGTAATCATAGACACATATCTGCTTCGGGCTGAAAGACTGACCAGTATGATCTGTGACTGCAGCAGTGATGGAAACCTCATATAACTGTCTGAAGGATTTTTTGATTGCCTGAATGTGACATACATTTACACAGCCAAAGTGATGTAGAAGGTGATTTTCACAGCGCAGTCAGGTGAATGTGTTGGCGCGCTGACAGCTCGAGCATATGAGGTTAAACCTGGCGTTGCTAACTAGGACAGCAGGGCAGGATTTAATATGACACATAAATGACAGTGGCTTCCTAAAAAGGCTCGAGAATCAATTTTCAATCTGCCGCAGCCTGGTGTGACCCACGCAGACCGGCAGTGCCCCTCCTCCCCTCTGCTGCTCTTAGCAGAGTGCAGTCCAACCACAGGGCTTGAATAAATCTGCATTCAATTAACGGATTAGACACTGTTTAAACACGGCTTCCTCTATTTGCCACTAATCTGCCAAGTGGGTTTCTGTGAGTGACACAACGCAGCATTTCAACACGTTGATATTTTAAATAGCTGGAAGATGATTTGAGGAGGTCTTCCGTGTGCAAATGAAGATCTACAATCAGAAGAAAAAGATGCGATGGTATAGATACTCTGACAGGGAAGGAATGAAAGTATTTGCAGCGCAGTAAATCATTTCAGACAGCTCCGATGTTGTAATGGGAAAGAGCTAACTGGCAGCATTTAGTGTGAATGTCAGGATGCATGCAGGCTCTAAATATGGACGTGAGGCTAATTTTTGGTTGCTTTCTATGTTTTCATTATTCCTTCATGCTGACACACTGTCTGTATGTCACATACACTTGAGCAATTATTGGCTGTGCATGCGCTGATCTTATTCCAAACTCTGGGTGTGATGGCATTTCCACAGTTCACTGTCATTAATATCAATTCGGAGCTCATCTGTTTCATTTTGGCATCCGTACCTCTGACCTCATCTCTTTGTGGCCTCAGCCTTCCTTTTTACCTCACATGAATCCTTCACCCTGTTTCTTCCCAGAAGTCATGACTTCATTAGTCCCATTTTACAAAGGAAGCAGAAGAAGAAGGTATTAGGATCTCACTATAAATAGTGATAGGTATGATTTTAAATTAATAAAAGTCTTGTTTTCCCACCATGACTATTCTAGCCATCAATAATGACCTTTTTGCTATATCTTTGTTTTAAACTTTTGATTTTCTGACAGTTTTATTTAAATTTTATTTGTCAGATCACTAGTTTACCGTTGTTAGTCTTGTCCAAATATCTCATCACCATGAAGCTCTTTCTACCAACACAATCTCTATAAAATGAATCCTGGGAGGGGGTCCGGTCTAAAGACAAGGTTTAATATTTGGAGCATTCCTAGGATTGTGCCTACTGGGCATTAGGCCAGCTGACTGAAGAGGGGCTAAAGTGTAAAAATCATGTCTCTAAAGTGCATTTACAGGATGCGCTTCTGGTGGAGTGGCATGTTTGCACACAGTGATGATGAGCTCTGTTAATTAGCTCAAATGACTCTGCTCCTTAATTTAAAGCAACCCACTTACGATCCTGTTCCATCTGCCAATCTGCCCTGCAGTCTGACAAAGCCACGCATCGCACAGTCTCACCAAAGCTGTGCTCTGTGCACCACAAACAGATCTGTGATGTCGTATTTGGAGACTTTAATGGCAGACTGCCTCTTGGAAGTCTTTTGTGACTAAAGAAACACGTTTGTATGGTGGCCTTGAGAGGTCAAAAGCACCAGTTTTTCCATGCAGCAGCACACAAAACACAGCAGAAAACAGAACAGCTGCAAAAGACACCAATACATGTGAAGGACTGCAGAGGACTCTTCAATGATGCGATGGAGAAATAGATAATGAATGTTTTCATGTGATCAATACAGTACTATAGATTAGGGATGGACCGATCGATATTAGTATCAGTCCGATACTGACCTAAATTACTGGATCGGATATCGGAGAGAAATAAAAAATGTAGCCCGATCCATTAAATATCACAAAAGCACCTCACAAAACTTGCGACACGACGTAACTCGGCTCATAACCGTAGCAGTGTGGTCACGTGATAGAGCGGCTGTGGCGTGCGAGACCTCTCAGCGGTCTGGTTGAGCATTTGGAGCCTCGCTACCAAACCAGCATCTCAGAGGAAGTGATCCCAGAGAGAAGTAAAGCAAGTGTGTAAGTTCATCTCTGAATGTTTGTAAAGTGTTCCAGCGTTAAGCTTAACAACCGATATATGGAGCGACTGCCTCTCTCTCTCCTTCAATCATGATCAATGATCAGCTGATCGTCTCTCTTCTTTCTTTTTGGCCCACTTTGCACCAGAAAGAGGAAACCAGCAGCTGAACAACAGCAGCACATTGAAGCTTGATAAGCTGTTGTTAGACTGTATTTAATATTACTTTCTACACCAGGATCTTTTTCTACAGCTGACCTAACTGTGCAGGGGCGGATCTAGCAAAGTTTAGCCAGGGGGGCCAGCAGGGCATGAACAGGGAAAAGGGGGCACAAAGACATACTTTTCTTTCTTATTCTCATTTAAAATGTTGAGCTTTTAATAAATAATTATCTGAATCTTACACCCAAAGTTTTAATCTGGTGTAAAATGTATAGAAGTCCATTACTGTATATAGTAACTGTTAAGTCTAATATACCCTAGTAAGCTATAGTACTTTTTCCTTTGGGAACCATCTGTGCAGTCTGCAGCTCTGTAGAAGAAAGATGTTGAATCTATTTAATTATTGTAGAAAAATAACTGATTTCTGTGCTTCTTTTTTTTTAAACACGTGCATTAAATTATGGTTGATTACGTCGATTAAGTATCACGAGGTGGGGGGTGGTTTCCTATTGTTTTTGCTGGGAGTTTGCAACCCTATTAGTTTGGTTGCTTAATATTTCTGCTAAATACTCTTTAAAATACCAGAATAGGGAGGATGGAGCAGGTTTAAGGTTATTAGCTCAGTGTATTTTTTGCATACAGGTTTAACAGAATAGCTTTAGTGGTTTGTTTTTTAAAACTTGAGTATGAACAAGATATTAAAAAAACAGTTTTATTGATTATAAAACACAATATATCAGAGTCATATCGGTATCGGCAGATATCCAAATTTATGATATCGGTATCGGACATAAAAAAGTGGTATCGTGCCATCTCTACTATAGATGTAGGTTTGCTATTAGCTATTGTTAGCTTGTCACTTCTGCTCTGTCACCTTATTGTCTCCACCTATTTCTGCTGTGATTTATTCAACTCCCATTATGTTTTCTATTCGATGGTGTTTTCTTAATTTGCTTTGTGTTTATTATTCACAGGTCAATTAATACGTGTGATAAAGTGAGGTTGATATTCATGGTTAATTTCAAATATTTCAAGAAATATTGGTATAAAGATTTAGTACAAGCATGCATGATGGATCAAAGGCCACTGTGCCTCCTGTTTTCACCATGTTTCACCGTCATCAGGTGGAAATTTGCAAAAACATGTTTGGTGTTAATGCTCAAAGTAGCGTGCTAAAAAAAAGAACTTTGCACATCAGTATGCTACATTTGCCACTCTGAGTATGTTAGCTTAAAGTGCCGCTATACATACGTGATCAAATTCACTTCAATAAAGAGAAAAAGTATCTTTGCTTACCTGCTCAACACACCTTTATTCTTACAAAGGAGCCGCTGCTGTAACACCAATACAACGCACTTCACTTGCTCTCTAACAGCAGTTGTTGACACAGTGTTTAGAGGAGAAGATCAAATCTTTACAGCTGGCAACAGCAGAATGTGTCAAGATTGTGATAAAGAGAACAAAAAGCAGCATTTTTCTATGCAAATGTAATGGGCATAACGGATGAAACAGCTGTGATGGGCATGTGCGTAAAGTTCTTTAATCAGCGAGCCAATATTAATGAAGGCCGCTACGTTAGCCTCCACATTAGGACGGCACTCCAACTTTCCAATAACAACTCATTAACAGAGCTCCTGTCTGCAGTCAGGACGGAGAAAAGTGCGTCAAACTCCATTTATTTCTTTTCAGCGCGACATCCTTTAGGAGCAAGAACAGAGTCTGCACGCCTGCAGACATACTTGCACACGTTGCAGCATTTTGACAGCATGCTTCAAGCAGCCATTGAAACATACAGTACACACACACACACAGGCATGCTCGCATTCACAGGCTCGGCCCATCCTCACTGAGAAGACAGATCTCTTGAGCTGTAGCTGACATCATGTACTTAGCGTGTCATACACATGTCACGGCGATGTAGCTCAGACTGCCAGAGAGAGAGAGCAGTCAGCTATGAATGGCAGAGCCTGCAATGAATTCCTCTGTCTGCCACAGCCAGTGGACCATCTCACGCCCCCGCAACCGCCCCAATGAATTACTGAGATAAGTGGCTTTCACTTTGTGTCTCTGTATCTGCCTCCTTGGCTGATGAGAGCCTGTGTCATATATCTGGCTATAAAAAATATTAGCTCCTCCATCCTCTACAAACTTGAACAAAAACGGTTAATTTATTGTGTGGTCCACAGGATAACTGAGTTAGGAGTGAAAATAAGAAAGCGGGGAATATTTTTCCTCTCCTAAGAAGCTCGAAGATCTCAATTTCATTTGTATTCAGATGAGCTTCTGAAAGCCATTAGCTTATTCGTGCTGTGGCACTACCACAGGTTCAGTCTCATCTCCCTGGTATTTGCAGGCCTCCTTCTTTAAAAGCTCGTTTCTCAAAATTCTGGTGAACGATTGCCCCAACAGTGCCAGACGAATTACTCAGTCGCTCGGTGCAAAAACAAAATTATAACTAAATAATGCTGGAAGTCATTGAAGGAGTAACAAATGTCTCTCCAAGTAAGTGGCAGGCTGCAGGCAGGGAAAAACACTTTGTTCCTGCTGTGGTTCTTGGCATGCAGACAAGTGTGGCGCAGTGACACTGTAATAGAAGCTAATGAACATTTATCAGGGGAGATGATGTGCTGACTCGATATGGTGCTAATATTGATGACAGAGGCAAAGGTAGCCACAACAACACTTCAGACCACCCATCACATCCCACTGCCCCCAGAGGGAGGAAGAGACCAATTAATTACTGACTGTAGTTCAATGCCAATTAGACTGCTTGTAAGCTCAAATTCACTCCACTCCACCAAGTTTCCTCCACTCAGTGCTGCCGTTTAAAAACCCAACAAGGAAAACTACCCTGGACAGATGCTAATCTGTTGCATGATGCTCGCATTTACATCTGCAGTGAATTTAGAGCAATTAAGCTAATCCCGTGGATGTTTTTGGACTGGGATGGTGTCAGAGTACCCAGAGAGACCAGTGCAGACACATAAAGGCCCCAGGAGGGTTTCCTTGCTGCAAGACAACAGTACCAACCATCATGGTTCCCAACATGAGACATCCAAAGTAATAAATGTATTACTGGATATCCAAAGCTGCCAATACAGCTTATAGCAAAGTAATAATGAGACATTCAAGACAACTTTGTTAAGATATTTTATTTGGACTTAAGCTGTCAGCTACCTGACAGATTCACTGACACGTTCCCCAGAGGACTTGGAACCTGATTTATTTAATGAAAAATGTGTCAAAATGATGAAGTAGCTCTGAAAATTATACGGTTGGTTGTTTTTACTTCAAATCAAACACAGAAAGCAGATGAACCATCAGGATATTGTTGTGCTTTTCATCACCACATGTGAAAATCCCAAAGTTTCAATAAAAACAGTGAGTCTCATGTCATCACAAGTAGCTTTGCCACTGACTTGTTGGACGCTTCTTTTTCACTCACAGGATCTGATAACTTATCATGTGGTTTGTTTGGAGCATGAAGGGTTTCATCAATCCTCCCTGGTGTTCAACAGGAGGAGGTGAAACGCAGACTGTTTCTGGCACAGAGGGCTGATCTAACCTGCTGCTATTTAGAGTAAGAGATGCTCACACAAAGTGAAAGAATATATACATTAAATCTACTGTATATTTGTTAAGACTCCTGCTGCAGGACTGTAGCACAGACTGCTGACTTCATGTAGCAACACCTTTGAATTAGGGCTGCCACAAACCATTATTTTGATAGTCGACTAGTCACCGATTATTTTTGCGATTAGTCGACTAATCAGATCATCATCCATTGGACGTAAAACTACAGGTTATTGCACCAGCAGCATCTGCTCTTATATAACTATCATTAGCTTACAGCTTTAAGTGTTTCAGGTCTGTGCTAACTAAAAATAAAGACAAGATGATAGTTTATTAAATTTTATTGAAATTTGCAGATTGTTTCGGTGAAGTTTAATAAACTCCTTGCTATCTAAATACTAATACTAATAAATAAAATACTGAAAAAAGCCAAACAATAACATTTTAAGTTATCTAAGTGACTCATATATCATGTTTAACCTGAGTAGCGAAAGACGGCGGTGGGTTTGAAAACGATTTGCCGGGAGTCCGGTGTTCTCACGGCTCTAGTTAGCCTTGCCCCCGGCTAGCTATCGAGCTAGTGGGTAACAGACGTCTCCGAAAACGTCGGAGCGCTTTTGAAAATATGTGGTGTCCTGATAAACTGAGCAGATATTTGAGGTTTACACAGCTACATTCTTACCTGAAAATATGTTAAATGTTTATTTTGTGACCCAGAAAGAATAATAAGAGTAATATTAAAACTAACTAGCTGCTGCCATTGTTGGAAACTGAGATGGGCTGCGCTATGAATTCTGGGACACAGCTTCTTCTTCTTCGGGGTTTAACGGCAGCTGGCATCCTTGTACATGCAGTGCTGCCATCTCCTGTTTCAGTCCGTTATTACACTCTTAAATCCTGCTACTTATTCCTGCGTCTTTTGTGATCTTACAAAGCTTCAAACGACGCGTCGACTATTAAATCAGTCGTCGACGATTTTGATAGTCGACATAATCGTGACTAGTGGACTAATCGTGGCAGCCCTACTTTGAAGGTCATTTACTAACTTTTGACTCGTTTGACTCTATAAGTTCAAGCTGGTCTGTGAAATCTGGGGACAATCAAACATTACGAGGATACTGTAGTCTCTTTCTGGCTTTGAGAAAACCAGACGTCTAAAATTATTAAACACACTGTACGACAAGGAAGAAACGGAAAAGTGTTGTTTTGTTTGTTTCTTTGTTTCTTTGCCACCCAGTGAAATTAATTGAAATCTACCATGCTAATGATTTTCAGTCTATAGACTGTCAATAAACTATAGACTTAATAGCTATTAACTCCTGTCTTTTATCCTGTCTTCCTTCTCTCACCCCAACCGGTCGCAGCAGATGGCCCCGCCCCTCCCTGAGCCTGGTTCTGCCGGAGGTTTCTTCCTGTTAAAAGGGAGTTTTTCCTTCCCACTGTTGCCAAAGTGCTTGCTCATAGGGGGTCATATGATTGTTGGGTTTTTTCTCTGTATCTATGAAGCGCCTTGAGGCGACTTATGTTGTGATTTGGCGCTATATAAATAAAATTGAATTGAATTGAATTGAATTAGAAAGTTAATATATTGTTTAAGCCGGCCTTTATTTCATAGCAGAGCAATAACTGACATGTTTTGGATGAAAGGCTCTGATGAGTGAATGGAGAAAAGGTGACTGCTTGTTTTTCTCCTGTTTGAAAAGGAATAAGTGAGAAAAGAAGCCAAACTAAAGACAAACAGGTCTTTACAGGTCATCTGTGATAACCTTCTTGTAAATTAGAAGCATCAGAGTGTAACTGCAGTGATTCTGTGTGCTAACTGTAAATGATATGATCGCGTGTGTTTCAGCAAAGTGTGCGTGCACAGTTTAAAGGATGATTTATCCTGCACGCCTGTTTCAAGCTGTGTGTAAATGCAGTGTGCCACAGCCAGCATGATGTATCTGGGTTGGCCACCTGTCTGAGCGGCTGACAGGGGCATTTTCTAATCTGACAGATAATCTACGCCGAGGACACGGTGACAAACGACTCGCAGCGGTGACAGCCCCTCCCCATTTCTGCCACGACTGAGACGGTCTCGTGACCAAATCAGCGTCCTGTTCAGAGACAGACAGAGCTGCCAGGTGTGGAAAGTGACGCCAATGTGGAAGTCCATTAAATGTTTTTAATACTGGCCATTCTTTTTAATGGCCGCCAGAGGACGATATCTGAGGCTGCAAAGAAACTACACAAGTCCGAGGTGGAACGGTCTGTGTCACGTCTGGTTACTCAGTGTTTGTGTTTTTGGTTTAATGTTGATTATTGTTATTCATGGTTTAGTGATCTTAGTTCATTAGCATTTAGCTTAGCCTGTGTTTAGTCTCTGTTCCCGTGTCCCATATTTCATGTCTGGGCACCCTTGTCTCTGGGGGTGTCCAAATTCATAGGCTGCATCCTCCTGAGGATCGGGCCTCCGCGGTCTACGTGGGCCGGGTCCTCCGAAGGCCGGGGAGAAGTGAGCGGCTGTGAAATTGGACACTGATAAAACACAGAAAAAAGCCAAACAAGAACATTTTTAGGTTATCTGAGTGACGTACAGTATATATCATGTTTAACCTGAACAGCGAAAGACTGGTTCAGGGTTTGAAAACGGTGTGCCGGGAGTTTGCTGTTCTCGCCGGCTCCAGTGACCCTTGAACCCTCGGCTAGCTGGTGGGTAACAGACGTCTCTGGAAACGTCGGAGCACTTTTGCAAATATGCGATGTCTTGATAAACCGAGCAGATATTTGAAGTTTACACAACTACATTCTCGCCTGAAAATATGTTAAAAGTTTATTTTGTGACCCAATAAAGAGAAATAAGAGTAATATTACAACTAAGTAGCTGCCGCCATTCAATCCACCTTAACCAGTGGATCCAATATGTGCTGTGTGTTTGAGTCATGTTAGTGCCTATTGAGACTAATGAGGAAAAATATTTATTGGTCCATTTAATCTCCGATGAAATATTTATAGACGCTGCAGTTGTGATATAACAAATAAAGCTCAACATGATCCATATCAGAGTTTATTAGTATGTTCTCTTGTAGTCCAACCAGTTCATCTAGCTGTATTTTATCTGTGTGACCGATGATCTGGACTATTACAAACAAACAGTGTTTCCTTGTGGTTGTAATTGAGCTCACCACTATGAGAGAGCTTCGTCTCATAGTGGTGAGTGGGAAGCTCTCTCGTGTAAAGCAAATTAAACAAGGGAGCTAGCATTTCTTAATTTGCACTGCAAAGGTAAATTGCCCACGGGGCGCACCGCAAGTTCATTCCTTCATTTATAAAGTGGCTGAGTTACTTTAAAGAAACTGCTAAATATTGTGGTTTTCCTGCAGTGCTTGAGGGTCAAGCCAAGACTCTAATTAATGACAAATATCTCAGCCTGCTTAGAGTATTTTCTATTACGGGCCGCTGGCCTTGTATAATGAAGATATGAAGGGCGTGAAATTGGGCTATGGAGCTTTGGTGCTGATTCAAATTCAGCAGAACGTCCGCTGTGAAGGTGCATCGAGCTTTGTGGTGCACAGGTCTGCTGGTGGACTAACATCTGTCCTGTTGGTGGAGTATTGTCATCCTCAGACCTCAGAATGAAAATATTTCATCATTGCATAAAAATGGTTGCTTAGAGTAATTAGATATTAACACTAACCTTTGTATCCTCTAACTATCAGCACATTCACTGCCTCCCTCTCAGGCCATAAGCCTTTCTTTGATTTGTTTGATGAGGGTTTTTTATGCTGATTTCATACCAATACATCAAACATCATCTCCTTTACAAAGAAATTATGTGCAAAGAAATATTTTTGTTTATAATTTGCATCAATACATTAACAAGTTAAGTCTGAGTGCTCTTGAGCTGTGAGTTCTGGTAAAACGAGCTAGCTGTAGCGTGTACGTGTTGCAGGCTCTGAAAGCTGGAACAGGCCACGTGAACCGATCGGGACTCTTGTGTTTGCTGCAGCTGACAACAGCAGCTGGATGATAAAAGATGAAATTGGAAATAGAACAAATGAAAAAAGTCGAGCTGGAAACGGCAGAAACTGCAGAATCTGAACCTTCGCTGGTTTAGTGTATTACATTATTTCATTGCACAATAATAAACTGTCTGTACCTGACGCAGTTAGTTCATGTGTTACTGCCACTGACAATATAGAAGCAGGGACAGCGCTGAGACATGGAAATAAAATGTCATCTCTCTGCTACAAAATAAATCAGACTATTTGTGCAGCAAGCACACTGGCAATCTAGAGTTTTATTGTAAGTCTTCCTTCATTTGCTTTTGGCTGTCTTTTATGGTGAAGCAGACAGATAGCTTTGATTCATCAGTCAATTTGTGGAGACGCGATTACCGAATATTGGAATGACTACAGCAGCTTGGCCCTCTCTCCTCCCTCAATTTCTCCTGCTTTACTCTGTAAAGGCCTCTCAGCATGGAGTGCATGGCTCCATCCTTCTCACACTCAACACAGAAAGTGCAAAAAGCAAATTGTGAATATTGACTGCTGCTGTGAATTAGGAGACACTATTCTAACCAAGAACATTTGCCAGTGTTACAAGTGTTTGGGCAGGATCAGCTATGCTATCTGAGGCAGAAGCCTTAAATATTCTTCCCTACTCTTTTGGCTCTGAGATTGGTTATTTTCATTTGCATATTTGGTGAGAATATGCAAGCAAATGAGGCAGAGAAATCGGAAGAAAGGGAAGCCAAAGTGGTTCCAGGTGGTGCACTGTGATTTTAACAGGGGTGGAATAATTGGATGTATTATGAAATCATAAAAGATTCATTATAGCCGCCGTGCAGGAAATGAGATGGGAGTGAGGCTGCTCTCTGCGAATCAGGTGGCACCGACGTAGGAAGATGTGTAAGTCAAAATAAAAGAGTGCTGGGCGATAATGTGACAGCTTACTTTGAGGTTTCATCAAAATTCTCTCCGCGCGCTCATTGTTTTATGGTGTTTATGTCTGCAGAAGCATTACTGCTTTAGCAGGAATGCAGTCCAAATGAGAAACGTCACACGTTAGAAGAATCCAATATATGCAGTCAGCTGTGTGTGTGTGTGTGTGTGTGTGTGTGTGTGTGTGTGTGTGTGTGTGTGTGTGCGTGTGTGTGTGTGTGTGTGTGTCTAAAGCGGCCCATGCCAGCAGTAATTCAGGAGAGTATGGATGGAAATGTGCAGTTGTCAGAGCCATGCAAGCCTTCAGCACTTGTCTGTGTGCTGAGGTCAACTGTTTTGGGTTTCTGCCGATTCTCATGTCAAACTCGCTCAGATTTACAGCAGATGCCAGGTTCCTGTCATGACCGAGACATTCGGAAGGAGGATGAAAACAGGAGAGCTAACAGAGCATCTGTGTCCACAGTGTCATGCTGCACAGCTTATAATGAACACGCATTGTCACATAAACATAACACACCTCCTTTTACGTGACGCTTGTCACATAAACACTGAACAAGGCTAAAATATAAATATCCAGCATCTATGGAGCGTGAAGAATTTATGAAACCTAATTAAGTCTTGTCGGTTTAATAGGCGTGGGGTATGTTCGTCATTAGGAGACTCATCATATATTAATTATCGACCTAATTGTGTGTCTTCCTTGCAGCTTTGGTCCAAAAAAAGCTTTTACATAAAAGAAATAATTGCACTCCTTTGATCCGTTCAATAGCTCGTGAAATGTCTTTGGGTTGCGTGTTGAAATGACTCTTTAATGGTGTACTATACCTTTAGGCATTGAACAACGAGCTCTGCCTGTTTGGTGCCAACTGCGACTTAAACTCTGCTTTTCTGAGTCATTAAGTACAAAAAATTAAGAAAAGTGTCATCAACTTTTAGAACTATGTGGAAATATAAACCTAGTGGGAGAATCCCCCCACAGAGGGACAAAAGGACCCCCTGATGATCCTCTAATCAGGGGTCCTTTTGTCCCTCTGTGGGGGGTCACTCCCACTAGGTTTATATCTGGGACTCTCCACCATTTGACCTTAGAACTGAAGAAGCTTCTCGGATGAGAGGTGAAACGTCTTCAAGCAACTTAAAGAAGTCCAGACGCTTTTCTTTGCAAGCTCCTTTGACTACGATGACCTGGATGACTGAGAACCTTCACAGACATACAGGACAAGAAGCTGCTTTTAGGTGCTTTTCATGAATATACCGTATATATGAACAGCCAATGGCTGGCAGTGAATGAGTTAAAATGCATGAGATATAACTGTCATGAAAAACCAGGTCACAGGGTGAGCATTGCTTGAGTTTGGGGCTTTTCTTTATACGGTAAAGGAAAATTACAGGTAACACGGGTATTTGAACAGTGACGCACTTTTTGTAGTTTTGTGTCCAAGAGCTCAAGGAAGGAGAGACGTCGATACGAGGCCTGTCAGAGCGTCTTAAGGGAGGAAATACAGCATTTGGTCATCTTCATGGGCTCGTGACAGTTTCTAAACAGAAGCAGGATTACTCTGAAAAAAGGGGACTATACACAAAAAGAACTAATGCAGTACTTTTGCTAAAAACCTATTATTGAACTGCATCTGTATTGGTGCACAGAGGCAAAATTATAGAAATTAGATTTATTATTGTCCAAATATTTAGGGACCTAATTTCAGATTGTACGTGACCGGATGGTTTGTTTTTGCTGTGTTCTTTTAGTTTTTTCTACTCCTCTGTAAACTTTGTGCTTTCTCTGAGGTGCTGAATGCTGTTACGTTGGCTAATTTGGTTTGTCCTCCTTCACTTCATCCGTGAACTTTCTCTGTGGTCGTCCTCGTTGCCCCCTGCCTGGCAGCTCCATCTTTGACATCCTTCATCCAATATGTCCACTAACCCTCCTCTGCACATGTCCAAACCATCTCAGCCTCACCTCTCTAACTATGGATAGCAATTGATAAGAATTTAGCGATTCTTATTACATTATCAATATCACTCATCAATTCAATTCTTTGTCGATTATCATTGTGTTCTCACTGGCTGCGCTTTGAGAGTCACTGCCATTGCTGCAATAAAGACATTAGAGTCTCGTGAATTAGCTGCATGCTGTGGGTGTTTGTGGGTGCTGAGTGTTGGAGTCGTTCCTCAAAAAGCAATTATTGCACATGTTGCACAGAACACTTTTACTTACTTACACAGTACTTAATTACTCCCAGGAGAAAGTAATTAATTAAACGGCTCGTTACATTACTTTGCTGTTACTCTGTAAAACAGCTGAAACACACTGTCTCATAAATACCGTTTGACAATATAAACCGAAGGCTACCACACCAAACCGAGGACACATATGATCTTTCTCTCAGTATTTAGGTCAACTCGCTGATTCTACTGTAGAAACATGAGCAGGTAGGGCTGAAGCTGCTCATCGGTTTGTTACCTGCTGAAGCTCAGCGTCTGGTTCAGAATTCTTGGCTATCTTAGCGTTAGCATGCTTCCTGCAAATAGCCAAAGTTGTGCTAGCAACATAATGCAGCTGTGTCTGTCCTGCATACACTGTACCACTGCATTCTCATCCTTCTGTGCTATAAAAATAAAAGTAATGTCCATATCCAAGCTTTAGACTGTGCCACTACCTTCCCTCTCTGGATCGTTGCAGCCCTGCTGCTAAACGCTGCACCACAGCACAGATATCTGTGAACTCTTCCAAATACAACGGACGTTATCACGTCTCGAAATATTTGTTTTTAAATAAAAGCAATGGACTTCTGCAATTATCTGTATCACAGCTTTACAACCTGAGATGGATTTGATTGCTGGCACAATCACACAGCAGGACTGCGTCTTTCATAGTTACTGTTAGCACCACAGTTTCTACACATTAAAGATCACTCTGCCACAGATTGCTGCGTACACACCTTTTAGTATTTACAGATTGTTTACCACACAGAAGCAAGCCCTTAACGTGTGAGAGAAACAGCTGCTGTTGTCACAGAGATGCGTATAAATCCCGCTCATTAGCCGAAGTTGTCGTGCTGCTGCGTATCAAAGCGGCGTGCCTTCAGAGCGCAGAGATGTACCGCTGTAGCACTGAGGCAACATGCGTTGTCCTCACCTTCATATGTTATTGTAGCGTGGTCGTAGAACAGTATGAACCTTTAGCTCCAACCTGACAGCAAGTCGTATGATTTTACAGCCAATGTAAACAATAACTGTGATGTGGCGACGGTAGCATAAATAATGCATTTCATGAATGAATGCGCAGGGGATTGCGAAAGGTCAGGGAAAGTTTACGCAGCAATATGTGGCAGATGGAGGGCAAAACCAAGAGTGAATAATTTAAAAGGGAAATTGACAGCGTGGTGACAGAAGGACGATTCAGAATTAATGTCGTTTACCAACCTCGTCTGCCAGCGTAGCTCACGTGTCTCTTGTGGACCCCAGAGCCAAACTTAACGTGATTTAACCTTCTGTTAACTTTGTTAAATTCAGTGTCGTTCCACATATATCAAAAGCACAGCTGCTGATTTGCATTAATAGCTTCTTAGCGAGCCACAAAACCATCAAAGCAACAGCAGCAAATGGAAACTTGAAACAGTTACCAGACAAGCACAACTTCAGCTGTAACACCAAATTCCAAATTGATGTCCACGGACTGATCGCGCACACCACAGCACTGAGCGCTGTCAGTTAGGTCTATAGCAGCTCTTTGATTCCCTAACAGTAGCCAGCCAAGAGGTTTCACTCCTCTTATACATAATGCAGCACAACATGCATGCCCATCTCCTGACGTGTGCCTCTACTGTTCGTTTTCTGGGAAGGAAAAGCGTTCTTCCGTGTGCCGCGTGTCTGCATGAGGTTGTACCTACACGTGTCCACGTCTGCTCAAGGCTGCCACTGTGCGCCCGTAACTCAGCCAAAGAATTCTGGACACATGTCAAGTCCTTTCATGTTTTATGAGGGTGCCGGCCGAGGGCTTGTTCACAGCAGGAGCTAAAGGCACAACAAGGGCACCTGTCACTTGATAGCACACCTATTGTGCTTTCCTTTCTCCCGGCCATGTTTCAAAGAGAAACCCTTAAGAGATGTAAGGGGAGGAGGAAGGAGCAGGGGAGGGGGCACAGCCTTTTATCTTTTACCTCAGCTCGCCGCTACGTCGATAATGACCGGAGCTGAAAATTGACAGTAAAAGCTCAGCAAAGTAATGGGTGGCTTAATTCAGATCTACAGTGTGTCAGTCGGCTGGAGGGGTATTGATGTTAAATGTTAAGATCCACTGATGAACGCCTGCTGGTGTATAATTTTTAAAGTGGATAAAGAGAGTCATACTGTAACTGCTCAATTTTTAACACTAGGCAGTCATTAGAAAGGTCTAAATGTAATTTTCTTTAAGACGCACATTATCAGGAGAACGGTCGTTACCGTTCACTGTCAGTGCGCAGCTACATTTCAGTTTTAGTGTCTGGCATAAATGCCACACTGGCCCAATATTGATATAAAACGTAACAGCGGTGCTGCTTGAAATGATCATTTTTCGAGCATTTGTACACCTCGCAATTAATTTTAATTAATTTGACAGCGATGACAGGAAAAGCACATTGTTCTCCCTACATAGTACAGAGCAAGGCTACATGCTGTGCATAGCAACTCTTTTCACCTCTGAGGTGCTTACATATTTTTGGTTCATTTGGAGTGAGTGCCTATTAACTTCTCTTAGATTAAACACGGGATAGTGAAGGCTTCCTGTTTGACAATGTTTTCCGTTTGGATACCACATGAGCTGAATTTTCTGCTGTGACATGGGGAACTCACACTCCTCATACCCCAATGACTGATCACCAGTAGGTCCTGAAATGACACACCAATCAGCTGTATCCCTACTGGAGGGATCAGAAGAGCTTGAAAGGCAGCACTTGGTATGACCACCTTTATGTGGTCGCCTTTTGTGTTTTCCAAAC
This sequence comes from Astatotilapia calliptera, assembly GCF_964374335.1. Lineage (NCBI taxonomy): Eukaryota > Metazoa > Chordata > Actinopteri > Cichliformes > Cichlidae > Astatotilapia > Astatotilapia calliptera. Next base: position 1,952,631 of record NC_137431.1, read on the forward strand.
GTTTTATAGTAAGCAACAAACCTGGATCCAGGTGGGATTTTGACATTTCAGGACTAGCAAGTGCGTGGGGACAAACGAGAGAAGAAAAACAGGTGATTCTGCCAGTATCTGAAAGAAAACTCATCACCGGACTTTAACCTGCTGCTGATGAGGGATGACTTCATATCTTTCAAATATTTCACTTCAGTTTATCTCATCACTGTTGATATATTTCAGTCTGAATAAGGCGTGGGAATGAATTCAGCATCTCCTGACACATGCAGTTGTTTGACCTTGAGCTGGATTTACTCTTTTGCGTGTATTTGCCCTGCGGTTACGCAGGGAGAGAGTACAGAGACGCATCTGCATGCAGTCCTCAGTACTGATGTATGTGTTGGAACTGCAGTGGAGTAAACATACCCATAGCTGCAATGGCTTCTAAATGCTTTTAGTGCTTCGTCTCACTGCAATATAAAGACGTTCCTTGACTTCCTTGTTGTCCTGCTCCTTGGCAGGACAAAGATATAAAGTACCAACAACAGTACAAACACAAACAAGAGTAGCCCAGTTTGCTGGATGCTATACATGCACACACAGTTTTGAAGCTACAACATGTAGAAAGTTTGGCTCAGCACCCAAGGACTACCAACATAGCACCAAGCTACTGCCTGTAAATTTACAGACTATTTGTTTTTCACTCGGCATCCTTCAACAGACTAAGAGAAAGAGAAGCCTTCTACAAGACGGAGAAAGGAACAAAAGAAAAAAACGAATGAAAAATGAAAGTGAAAGCCCAAAGACCCGGCTCAGGAGCACCACCACTCCACCCAGAAGCTGTGAAGCTGATGTCAGGGCAGACGGATGACACAAAGTGTTTCTTTTTCTGTGCGAGATAATGTTTCCCATCCCTCCTTTCTGAAGGACAGCTAAAGCTCCTTAGGCAAAGAACTCTTATTAGCCAAAGAATTAGATGACACTGATAAGACTTTTTAAAGAAGCACTCGAAGGGACTCGTAAATTCCCCTGACATCTGTTCTTGTTAGTGCGTTAAATGCTAACAGCTAACAAAGACCAAATGTGATGGTTTAAACTCATTTCCACGCTTTTCCAAGCTAACAATACATTTAAGTGCTTGGAGTATAACAGGAGAGCAATGCAGCCAGCTCTTGTTTCTCCCCTCAATGCAGATCCCCCTTCGGTTGTAATTTAATCCAGTGCTTTAAAACCTTTATTGCAAATCATTTGCTTACTGTAGCTGTCGGGCTGCGTTGTAAGTCTGCCATTTATGGTCTATAATCAGCGTTGTGCTTTCATACACTAATGATTATTACACACTGTTAAAACCAAGTGTCAGAACATTTCTTGGCACCACATCGCTGCTGCAAAAAGCTTTTTTCAAATTGGTGAGTGCAGTCTGACGATGGCTGCTCAGCTCTTGCATGTTTAAATGTGAACAGCAGCACGTATAGTGGGACAGATGTCATAAACACACCTCACCCACTTACCTTTAGCCCAACTGTCTGTCAGCGTCACAGGCACATAGTAATTCTTACTTGGACGTGTGACAGCTAAGACTTTGACACACTGTAAAGAACACCACAGTGAGTGAAATAAAGCAGAAAGCTCCGTGCATGAAGGATTTTCTGCTTCTACACCAACATCACCCCCGCGCATGACTTTAAACTTTAAGACACAAGTTGGAGGAGGCAAATCGGCTCTCGAGCTTCTCTTTCAGCCAGCGAAGAGGTTTTATTTACAGTGACAGCGGCATGTCTCTCGTTTTCTCTCAGCTGTTCATCGGGCTCGGTGCACCGTCAGCTCGCTGCTGCATTGTGGGAAAAGCCTGGCGGCGGCAGGATCTGTGCAAAGCTTCACGGGGAGCTCTGAGTGATCTCCTGGAAGAGGATTTAAACTCTGAGCTCTTTAATGTGTTTCTGGGGAGGCAGGCAGGTGAGTTCCCATCGTCTCCCCCTGGAGATGCTGTGGATGGTGCCTGAAATGTGAATAAATTAGGAGGGAGGCATTGTGTTGATGCTTCAGGAGATAACCGGGGAAACTAGTGAAAGATTCTTCTGCAAATAGTTCCCATGTGAGCGATAGCAAACTATTCATCTTTGCGCTTTTAAGCAAGGCACGCTTGTGGTCTGAGCCCAAGGCGATGCAGTGATGATTTATTTTCATCTTCTTTGCTTTGGGCTATGGCGCCCTTTTCTGCTCCTTTCTGCCAGGTAAACTACACCTTAAATGTTCTCCACCAGTGCAGAAGGTGTGGTGTTAACAGCATGAAACAAAAATGCTCAGATGTCATCAACCAGTTTAAATATAAGTAGCCATGAGGCTGCAGACCTCATCAGACATTATTTCAAGAAGCAATAAGAAATTAATATTATTCCCCATCTGAATCTGATCTTGGTGTGATTTTCTATAATATGGTGACTCAACAAACATCATAAATATAAAACATATATATAAAACACAAAGTATAAAACCAAAATCAAACAAGGAAACCTTATTTTCTCAAAAGCATCTCCAAATAAGTGTCTACATAATCCCATGCTGCTCAGAGGAAGAGGTTTCAGTTGGAAATTTCTGTTAGCGTACATACCGTTCTTCCCATGCTGTGTCACTGTACTGTAGTCTTCAGAGTCATCATCACTGCCAGTGTCCTCTCCTCAAAGTCGGATCAGCAGCAATACGGCAGCCCAATATTAAGAGCCTGATGCTGTCAGAGCCATATGCTTTAGATGCATCACCTACAGTCGTGCCGGTGCTTATTATGCATGAGCTTGCAACGAAAGACTGATAGACGTCGGCCTCGGGCTTTCTGGCTTTACAGCTTCTTCCTTCTCCTATCATCCCTAATGATTCAGTCAGGACCTGATCTGAAAATCAAATCCCAATGGAAGGTTTGGAATATGCCATTAAACAAGCAACAACACATTACGCCCAGGGTCAGTGAAAGCCATTAGTAGAATTGCGTCAGTTTTTAGGTTCATTACCTCTGTGTGAGTGGAAAGGCCTTATTGGAACATTTTACTCTGCAGGCTTGCGTGGGCCAGGCTGCCCTGGTGAGCACACACTACACTGCAGGACTGAGCTCTGGTAATAGAATTTCAATTAGTTACTAACAGTGTTGGGAAGGTTACTTTTAAAATGTTTTCCACTACAGATTACACAATACATGCCCCAAAGTGTAGTTTGTAACGTATTCCGTTAAGTTACTCAGTGTTAGTGAATATTTTGGATTACTTAATATATCGTCATGCTTTTTACAGCTACATGAATGCACTATTGCTGTGTTTTACTATTACTGCAGGCTAACACCGAGCTAACATTGTTAGCTGGCGTTAGCTGAGGTTAGTTCATAGACTGCTTTCAGAACTGCGCATGATTATTTGCAGCTAGCAGGTTGTTAATGCTATCCATCAAGGCTAACAGTCTGCAGTCTATGAACTAACCTCAGCTAACACCGAGCTAACATTGTTAGCTGGCGTTAGCTGAGGTTAGTTCATAGACTGCTTTCAGAACTGCGCATGATTATTTGCAGCTAGCAGGTTGTTAATGCTATCCATCAAGGCTAACAGTCTGCAGTCTATGAACTAACCTCAGCTAACACCGAGCTAACATTGTTAGCTGGCGTTAGCTGAGGTTAGTTCATAGACTGCTTTCAGAACTGCGCATGATTATTTGCAGCTAGCAGGTTGTTAATGCTATCCATCAAGGCTAACAGTCTGCAGTCTATGAACTAACCTCAGCTAACACCGAGCTAACATTGTTAGCTGGCGTTAGCTGAGGTTAGTTCATAGACTGCTTTCAGAACTGCGCATGATTATTTGCAGCTAGCAGGTTGTTAGTGCTATCCATCAAGGCTAACAGTCTGCAGTCTATGAACTAACCTCAGCTAACGCCAGCTAACAATGTCAGTAATAGTAATAAATCTATCTAGCTGACAAACAGTTTGCATTGCACGGTCAGATTTCACCCAGAAATGCATTCCTGACCGTGCACTGCTGGCTCTGTGGTGCTGGCTCTGGGTCCATTGTGTGCTGACATTAGAGCCTCTTATTTCGTGTTTTGTTTGGGTTTCCGGCAATGCATGGAATTACCAAAATTAGAGAGGGGATAGCCTAACATATGAAACAGGAAAAGACCTCAGTGTAAACTATTTATTTCAACAAAGTAACTGTACTCTAACTATCACCGATTTAAACGGTAACTGTAACGAAATACAGTTACTCGTATTTTGTATTTTAAAAACGTAACACCAGTACATGTGTTCCATTCCTCCCCAACACTGGTTACTAATAAATAGATAGATGGTTATAAACATTTGAAAGCACAGATGTTGCCATTTTATTGCTACCAGGTTATCATATTGTTACCAAAACATTTCTGTACTGTTACTAATTGGTTTTATTTTATAGGCGTATCCTTGTTTCTCATCGTTCTCTTCGTGCTCACGTGTTTTTACACAATTACATAAAGTTCAATGTAATATTACTGAGCTGTTAATACAAGATAATTATTTGAATAATGTAATTAAGTAGTAAAAACTTCCACCTTCATTTCCTACTATTGCCATATTATTACAGAGTTAGGTCCACAGACAGGTCTAAGAGTCATGTTTGCCTTTTCTTCTTCAAACCAAATGTGCCTGTAAGATTGTTAAAATGCTCATTTTCTTCTCGCTGTCGCCTGACCTAGTACGTTCTGAGAATGTCACCAACAAATGGCTGTAAGTGTTAGACATCTGTGACATCAGTGGTTTGGAGCTTTCAAGTCAATGAAGGCAATTTCTCATTCTTCACTTTGGTTCATAAGGCAGCTGTCAGGACTGTGACTCAGGCTCTAAAATTGAAAATGAAATTGCTTGCAGAGTGGTGTTAATGTTATGAGGTTCAAGAGTCTTGGGTATTTCAGAATAGACATAAATATATTTGTCTTTTTCTGTCATGTTCTTGTGTTTAACATTACAACATTCATACTAGTGTTCGTAGTTTCTCAGATCTAGAAAGAGTAAATAAAGCTTGACTCGTCTGGTTACTATAAATTCATACGGCCTTTCTTACATCAGCATAGAGACTCAAACATGCTGTGAAACTGTTACATAAGATGTACTGAGACAGTTCATGTTGGGAGAGATGATTCTTTGCACCTCTGCAGCCGTATTCATGCACACGGTTGCACCAAGATGTTTTGCTTATTTGCATCATATGTTCAATATGTGACACGGTTGTTTCTTTTGGATACACTCGTCTGTAGTGTTGATCTGTGCTTCCCTCTGACGAGCAAAGAAGTGTCTGACAGGCTGACAAAGAATGACTGGCTCCTAGTTCAAAAACAGCATTTCAGCACTTTCAGCTCAAACCTTGATATGATCCATGAAGACCGCATCCTGACGGAGGCTCCTATGGAGGAAAATTATCCCAAAGTACATTGGTTTTCATTTTGGAGGCTTAAAAAGAAGGAAAACGTGAGATATGAGGAAGTGGCTCAACAGCTTCTCTCAGTGAATGTGTCCAAAGCTTTTCATGTGCTGAAGCTTCATTGATTCACACAGATGCAACAGCGCTCGCAGACACATTAGTCTGCAAATACCAGATCGACACACTCGCATGATGTGTATCGATTGCACTCAGAGGTACGAAGAGTGTTAATTCTGTCAGACACAACATCACACTGATGCATTCTGCTTTGAGGATATAACATAATATAATAAGAACATAATAAATGTGATTTAGATATATAAAAAATAGCGTGTCTGGTGGATTCCAACTCCAGCTTATTTTATACAAAGCCATATGTGCTCCTGTGGTTTGGCTCTATGTGGAGCATAACTGAGGCTGCACTGTTACAGCAAGAAGCTGCAGCTCTGTTCTCTGTGATTGTTATTTTAGAGTCATAGCCACTGCAAAGGTAGCCCTGTATTGGAAGGACTGACATGAAAGCATGACATTGTATCCAGCACACATGATTTACATGCATGTCTTATTTTGATTGGGTTAGTATTTATTCTTCATTTCCACATAGATCGAGGACCAAGTACAGGACACAGAAGATGAGACGAAAGTGACGAAAGGGAGCCCTTTATTCAAGTTTTAGGGATAAAAAGTCCAAAGATATGAAGATAATCCAAAGCACAGCTGTATACACAGGAAATAACAACATATACTTTGACTGTGGACAGAGCTCTATATACACAGAAGACTGAATACTAATGAGAAACAGGAGGGAGAGGAAAACACCGGCTAACGCGATTAACAACAGGCAAAACTAACCAGGGAGCCATTGAAGGGCAGACAGGAAGCCAAACAGGGCACTATCAACCCTTCAAATTAAAACAGGAAACAAACAACACTAAACAGAATGGATGTGATGAGTATGAGACAGTCTACTCCTCACTCGTCTCCACTGCAGGTAGCTCCACACGTTTGATTTGGCAGTTTTATGGTGAAAGCCATTTCACATCTCCAGCTGGAACCTCCAACATTTGTTATGTGAATGTGCAAACGTGACGGAGCCACACATCACTGCCAAACAGCCATGAACTAAAAACTAAAATGAGTAGAACTGGTTTAAAGACTTGATAATGCCTCACTTAACAGTCACATAAAACTAGAATAATGAGAAATTGGAACAAAACATCTGAAAATTCACCAAACAATAAAATAAATTAAGACTCAAATACATAAACTAACAATCCAAGACAGGAAAAACAGCACAGTCAGAGAACTGTGGCAGCTTTAAGTCAGTGATATGTTTTATGTTGTGCAAACTAGTGATTCTTTTTATTAGGATTGTGGACTTAAAGCGAAATCTAAAGCAATGCATGCTCATGAAATAAATAGTCTAAAATGGCCTTGCATGGTACATATAGGTATCTGATTTTAAAACTCCCGTGATGAAGGGACGACCTCCTTTTTAGCTACTGTGTGAAGAGGTGTGTTACAGAGGGACATTTCCCTGTGCTGCTCTGCAGGAGGTTCGAACACATGGAGATAAAACAATATAATGAGCCGTCGCTGGTATGTGTGTTTGTGCAGCTGTATGCCAACCGTGTCTTTATCTAGCGTACGTCTCCTGTGATGGTCGACATTCAGTCTCTCAGAGCTGGTGGTGTTCAGGGTCAACATGATGCTTTTTTTTCTCCCTCAGGCATAGTGCTGTCAGCTTCACCCTGTCACAGCAAAGGTAACTACATGGAACAAACAAGGGCAACGGCCACCTTTTCATTCAGCAGGTTGATGACAGGAATCAGCAAAAACAGGACAGTCGCTGTCTGACACGCTCGGCACCGTGGTGCTCCATTTCCTTTTGCTTTTTCTCACATGTGCTCTCAGAAGAAGATCATCAGTGTTCGATTTCCAAAAATATCAGCGCTGATACTAACTGTCTAATAAACGGTCGTCAGTGAAGTGTGTTTAGGTGACGTTCAAACAGTCGGTGTGCAGTGTCTCTATTGTGCTTGGCAGAAAAGCCAAACAATGCTCCGGCTTTCAAATCTCCAGATATTCTGTTCTGCTCCACGCTGATGCAACAGCTACCAACAATATGCAGAAGTGCAGCTGTGCTGAGGCGCTTGGCCTCCTTCCTGCTGCTTCTTTGTTCCCTCTTCTGTCCCTCATGCCACCTTTCTGCTGCTGTCTTTCTGTGACATAGCTCCTTATATTAACCGGCCATGTTTCTAACTTACACCTATTATACGCGAACACACATCTGGACTGTAGCCGAAGCGCCGTGAGGCACGAGTGGGGGGTGGGCAAAGGTTTGACGGGAGACAGCAACTGTTGCTTAACAGACAAGTGGTGAAATGCATGCTGGTGTAATTGCAGTGAAGGGATAATTTGACAGGCGCTTGGTTACATTGCTCTTACTCTCCCAGAATCCTTACTCTGACACTCGCGCTGCATCCAAACAAGCTACACAAGCATTACAGCATCACCCTTGTTCTTACAGACTTACCTCCAGGTAAACCCCTGTCATATTCCTACGCCTGTTATCACATTTCTTCTTCTATTAAAGTCATCTGTGTTTAGAGGTAGTGTATATAATCAGTGTCAAGACATTTCAGTGCAGGAGGAGGTAATGCGTCTGTGGCATATTATTTCTCAGAGAAAGGTTTCTGTTCTTATTTTGCTGCAACTGACAGTGCAATTCATCACTCGCAGGTCTATGAGAATACCTTATTTAAACAATGCCAGTGCATCATTGCTCAAGGACTAAAGAGAAGGAGCATTGCATACCAGCCAAACATTTCATCTTTCATCTTTTCCTTTTTTTTGTGTGTGTGTGTGTGTGCTCTCTTTCTCGGGCAAAATGAAGCCGTCTCACTTGTGTTTCCTTCTGCTCAGACTCCTGCTTTGCTCAAGGACATGGAACTGAATAAAACATGACGGACATCCTGTCAACAGAGAAGCCAGGCTGAGATCGGGAAGGGAAATAGAAAAGCTCACCTCTGCTTACAGTATTTGTTGGTGTGACTCAGACGTGTCAGTTATTGGTGCATCTTGAGGTGGTGTAAACCCTCATTTCAGGATCTGAAACAATTTGTAGCTTCACCAGCTACCAGTCGTCTTTTATCAAAGCGGAATTTCTTCATCTTATACATTAAAACTGTACATCTGCTGGTTACTCAGGCAACTGCCCTGGGCTCTGTTAACACCAATACTTAATATAATCGTAACGTTCTTCTGCTCATAATCCAACACTGATCTCATCCCTTGCTGAGGATTCTCCTCCTTCCAACCTCAAACGTACGTCACATTTCCTCCAGCTCTCTCGCCGGTTTATTTCTCCTCCCAGATACATCAGACAGAAAGCCTTTCACACACTCCACCCCCCACCCGCCCCTCTGAGCTGAAGTGGCATGATGTACGACTTTACACCAGGCCTTCTGGCCCCGTTGCCATCGCTGCAATCACATGGAGCTAAAGTCATAACCTAGGAGGAAAAAATACTCATACACATGTGCAGTGTTGGGAAGGTTACTTTTAAAATGTATTCCACTACAGATTACAGATTACATGCCCCAAAATGTATTTTGTAACGTATTCTGAACACTTTGGATCACTTAATATATTATCATGCTTTTTACAGCTACATGAATGTCCTATTGCTGTGTGATTTATTACTATTACTGAAGGTTACTCTCCACACCAACACCAACTAGATGTTTAAATCTTAATATAAATGAGTAACAGTAGGTGGACATTAGGTAAGGCTGCACTTTTTGCAGCGATCTCGTATAGAAACTATTCCTTGCGTATATAAAACAGGTCCGCGGCTCCGAACCGTAGTAAAGGGACCTCTGGCTGATACGTCGGGTTCGTGTCGGGCTCGTAGCTGAAAACTAGCTTTACTTTGTTGTCTGGGTCAAGTTTTAGACAGAGAGAGGATTTGAAAGGCTGCTGCAACAGAACTTATTGTTTCAGAGGAAAACAGGAACACAGTGTACAGTCGAGTCAATTCAATTCAATTCAATTTTATTTATATAGCGCCAAATCACAACAAAAGTCGCCTCAAGGCGCTTCATAGATACAGAGAAAAACCCAACAATCATATGACCCCCTATGAGCAGCACTATGACGACAGTGGGAAGGAAAAACTCCCTTTTAACAGGAAGAAACCTCCGGCAGAACCAGGCTCAGGGAGGGGCGGGGCCATCTGCTGTGATTGGTTGGGGTGAGAGAAGGAAGACAGGATAAAGACATGCTGTGGAAGAGACACAGAGGTTAATAACAGATATGATCCAATGCAGAGAGGTCTGTTAACACATAGTGAGTGAGAAAGGTGACTGGAAAGGAAAAACTCAGTGCATCATGGGAATCCCCCGGCAGCCTACGTCTATTGCAGCATAACTAAGGGAGGATTCAGGGTCACCTGGTCCAGCCCTAACTGTATGCTTTAGCAAAAAGGAAAGTTTGAAGCCTAATCTTGAAAGTAGAGATAGTGTCTGTCTCCCGAATCCAAACTGGAAGCTGGTTCCACAGAAGAGGGGCCTGAAAACTGAAGGCTCTGCCTCCCATTCTACTTTTAAATACTCTAGGAACAACAAGTAGGCCTGCAGAGCGAGAGCGAAGTGCTCTAATAGGGTGATATGGTACTACAAGGTCATTAAGATACGATGGGGCCTGATTATTTAAGACCTTGTATGTGAGGAGCAGGATTTTGAATTCTGGATTTAACAGGAAGCCAAAACAGGAGAAATCTGCTCTCTCTTTCTAGTCCCTGTCAGGACTCTTAACAGCTTACTTACAGCTGGGCTGGTCAGGCTCTCTGTTTGGCTGCAGTGGTTATTATTATATTTACATGCTTCCAGCTCCTACTTTTCCTTTCTCTCCCTCCTCGCTCACAGACACATCACAGGTATGACAGTCCATTCTCCCTGCAGCACGGACTACACTGCCCATCAGGCTGCATGCTTTAGGGTGACGCCTGTAACACTCTGCCTGTTGCCTTCATGTTAAATCATTTTAAAAAATATTTCTTCACGTCATTGTGAGATGAGATTATTAGATTGAGACATGGACATTTAAACCTCTTAATGCGTGTTTTCTTTGGGTTTCCACCGGCGTGGAATTACCAAAAACAGAGAGGACATAGCCTAACATATGAAACAGGAAAAGACCGCCGTGTAATCCATTTATTTCAACAAAGTAACTGTATTCTGAATACCACCTTTTTAAATGGTAACTGTAACAGAATACAGTTACTCATAGTTTGTATTTTAAATACGTAACGGCGGTACATGTATTCCGTTACTCCCCAACACTGCACATGTGCTGTGAGGTACATCAATACACGCTGCGATTATATACTATGAATCTGTCCATAAAAATGAATAGTGACGTGTTTCATCACAGTCCTGCGAGCAACTAATTTTGATTGGTTATAACATGCTTGTGATATTTTAGGGCTTAACAAGCACTTGGTTTTAAAATGTGTCAAATATGATTAGCTCTGAGTGAGTGTGCGTGTATTTATGGAGTTATTCATTCTTTTAAACTTCATTGGAACAAGATGTCTGTGACGGTTCTCAGTCATCCAGGTCATCATAGTCTAAGGAGCTTGGAAAGAAAAGCGCCTGGACTTGAAGTTGCTTGAAACATTGTAACGAGGCAGAGCAAGTAGATATTTTACAGAAGCAGAAATACCACAGTGCAGAAAATACCTACAAGTTGTTTGCTGGCACGTCTTCTGTCAGAAATAGCAAAGGTAAGTGGCTGTATAGTATCTCTGGGCTCTGTTGCTATGACCACTTTTAGTCTGAGATTTAGCAGAATTGTAAAAAGCAGTTTCGTTACATGATAAATTTGCCCATTTTCCTCCCTGAAACTGTAGTCGCAAGCTTTTTGCTTCACTTATCAATACAAGAGAAACATTTCAGTGATATGTTGCTTAGATCTTGCAGTTCTGGCTCCTCAGCATTACCGTTTATAGATGAACGGCCTCATCTTATCAGTTTAGTTAAACTTCTCAGTGAGGATACAGCTGTGTCTGTGCGCATGTGAGGAAAAGGGATACTTTACATACGCTGACCTCATTATCTAGATATAGATCTAAGGAAAAGTGTAACATTTTTGGGAACACAGCCACTGACGAAGGGTGTAATTCATCCATTCGTCTATTGTGGATGTGAAAATAATGAATATTAAATAAACATGTAAAAAGTTAGCATTAATACAGCCATTTGGGAAATAGTTTTTGCTTTTCGCTTCTTAAAAATGACAATTTGTGTCTAAAATACCTGAAGTTATGCAATACTCAACTTGTACTGTAATTATTTCTTTGTTTCCAGTAAAAACCTGACGTGTTACCACCTCATTCTAGTGTGCTTGATATGCTTTAAGTTTGTATAGGTAAATATAATTACACTGTCATTAAAAAAAAAATCAATTTAATTAGAGAGCAATTAGGCCCTTAGCTGCTTGCCGAATTATAAAGTGTTACTGGAAGTGTACTTATTTCCATCCTCTTACCAAACTTTAATTTCCTTAAATAAACATTTGAACTTTGGTCCACAGACTCATAAATGTTAAGCTGTAAGAGAAATCCAGATCTGCCCATTAGTACAAAACGATCTTTCTTTGACACACGTAATCAAACAGTTACAGACTCTGCTCACGCTCATTAAACCTGAAACATTGTTTCACATACGTTTATTGTGAGCCCAGGGGCAAATACATTACCGTTTTGGTAAGAACTTCCATCAGTGTGTAATGAAGGGATCATCACGGGAGGCTGTTATTAGAGCCAGCGTGTCTGCCGTGGCTGCTGACTCGGAAATTCTTCCACTCGTACGTTCATGCTCTGTGGAGCCATGGATTAAATGTGGGGGGGGGGGGTTTGGTAAATATTTCATTCTTTTTGTTGCTATAACAGTTCATTTGGTGCTTTTAAATTAAACACTTCTTGATGTAAATGATAAAATCATCCATTATCCTGGCTGCTTGGCTCTGAAATGCAATTTCCTCAAGTCACTTAAATTCTCTCCAACAGCTGTGCCGCTGACCTTACAAGAGAGTCGGAGGGATCCTTTCAACTAGTGCAATTAAAAGAACAGCGGGATATAGATTTCCGTTGGTTCGATAATGTGGTTAGGAGAATTATAATGTGTGTGACTAATGGTACGCTTGCAGTATTTAAGCTTGCTTCTCATTAATATGCTAAGCAGCCAGCACTAGCTTTGTCTTTAACACTGCTCCTCAGATCATTGTTCAATGCTGGGCTCAAATCTTACACCCTGCCCATCTTGCCGGACATACGCGTTGAGATTTCACATTGTTCAGATAACTTTTACAGATATCAGTGGAGATGGAGAAGTCTTTGGGGCTGCAGGCGTGCCGGTGAGTTTCCCTGTCACAAAGGTTGTAGAAGTGGTTTTGGAAGTGTGGGTCAGAGATTAGATGAAATCTAATAATCCCCCATATCATTCCTCAAAGCACGAAACAGCCGTGGTTAATGATGAATGGCTTATTGATCATAAAGAACATTTTTCATGACCCGAATTGCACCCAGACCAGCTCTGTCAAGACCCGACAACCTGCAGTATTTCTAGCCTTGTTGCCAGATTGGACCACTTTGTTATCCATCTGTCACAAGCAGTCTATCAGTTTGTTTTGTAGCTTGCCATTCAGAGCGCACTCCTGCTGAATGTAAGTGTCAAGATACAGCAGGCCCATAATCGATGCCCTTGCCTTCCTCAATGAATTTATGATGCCACGTGGGCCTTTGAAATCCTTCAGAAGTATCCTGTTACCTCTGGGCCGCTAAGATGCCTGCGTGTAATTACAAGCTGTGATCATAACCTACAAGCTCAGAGATAAAGAGCAAAAGGATGCACCATAAACTTTGTATAAGATCTGAGGCAGATTACCATGGCAACCTAGGTACACTTTTAAAGAGTCCAACTCGGTTACTTTGCCTCAGGAACATGATATTCAGTGTAGCCATGTTAATAGAGCTCATCAGAAGCACTTGTTTCCATAGCAGGTTTTTAATGAACTTTGTGTTACATCGACTCCTGATGTTTTACGGCTTTTAAAGAAGAAAGCTAATGAAAGAGTTTGACATTAGCGAACGCGAGTAAAATGATCTGCTACTTTAAAACAAAACGGAGCAAAGCGAAGCCTTTGTTTTGTGTGTGCTGCTTATTGCTCATTAGCACATTGTCAGGAAACCGTTTCACCATCTCAACACAATGTTTTCATTTTTTAGATTTGTTTGCGTCATTTTTTTAATCATTTGAAAGATGATTAAAATCCTCAAAGCACTGGAACCTGACACTTCACTGTTTTCTTAACGAGCTGCCTCGTTCATAGTATGTAATGTGTTACGATACCTACATGAATAAAGTTAAAGAATAAATAATTAGTGACTTCGGTAATGGGATTGGTCAGAAGCCTGGATTTAAAGACTGCAGGAGAGTGGATTCTAAATAATGAAATGCATTTTACTGTATTTTTTCCAGCAGCTGACCTGTAAAGAGATAAGAGTGCATAGCCTCAGGATGTCTGATTTACAAACACTCATTCAGACGTTTTGTGCTGTGTGGTCGTAATGTTGTGGCTAATCACGTAAAAGCCCATCATCAGACTAAATCTGGGCTGTCTACAGTTGCTTGGCTTGAGTGGGTGTCACTGGCTTGTTTTCTATGAGCAAACCACTTACTGCCGGGGACACTGGGGTTTGCATAAAGAGTCTGCAGCGGGAGATGGCAGCTGCACCGTCAGCCGTTTTACCTCGCGCCGATGCGTTTGAACAGACGACGCCAGGAGTATGAGAGTCATTTTTCATCTGATTTGAGAATTCCACACTCAGATCAGTGCGCACAGGCGTTACAGTGTCCACCTAGCCAGCAGAAACAAAACCTGTGAACCGTGTACCAGTTTACTCAGACAGCAGCAAGGTCAGAGGCACTCGACTCGCTCACAGTAGCTCACTCTGCAAGGCCTTCGAAACAAACAAATCCTTTTGTGCCAAAGTAGATGAGAGCAGGTGTTTTCCCATCTTTCCTCATGTGTTGCTTTGACGTGAACATTATCGGAAACATGGCTGTCACGGTGTGGCCACGCCCCGGAGGTTTGTGTTTTTTCTGCTCCTCTATCACGCTAAACATCCCTTTGAGTTCTAGGGAGAACGGTGGGTTCTGTGCAGTTCTGCTCAGGATTTCCTCATCATCTCACGAGTATTTAAGTGCTGCGTCGATTTACTGCCATGGTGATAATCAGGCCTCTTTTGTCTGCTACCTCTGTGTCCGCTTCTAGAGAAAGGACGTTACCCAAGACTTACCTGCCTGCCCACTCTCCACCTTCACACCATTCACCCTTCTGAAAGCCAGCCTGGCCTCCAAAGAGTACGGCAGCTAATGCAGTTCTCCACCTCTTTCCACAAAACGCATATCCACCCTGGCCTCAGCTAACGTCTCCTCTCGTCTCCCACGGAGCTCCCGGTTGTGTCGCTGCTGTCAAAACAAAGTCTCAGTTTTCAGATTTGTTCCTTATTGAGAGCTGGCTGTTTTTTAATAAAACTTTTAAAACTACCAGCAGTGTTTTGAGTTTGCATTGACCAAAATTTGACAGTTTAAAAGTGAAATCATCAGATCAGTAAGACTTCCTCTACTGACTGATTAATTTAATTGATTTATTTTGCAATGTGACATTTTCAGTCATTAAGGAGGAGGATTTCTGTTTCCATGCCTTTTTCAGAGATTCACTTATCACTTGGCAGTGCATCAGTCTTGAACAGCAACTTAAGAGTAGAAGAGTAGAGCTGTGTGTGCATGTGTTTGATTTTTTAATGATTGGAACTCATGTTTACGTGTTGTTTAAATGATTAAACTGATATGTTGGGAGAGAGACTCGATATTTGAATTATAATTGTTCCATTTGCTTTGACCTGTATCCCATGCAAATCCAAATGTAACTTGAAAACAACTTGGTCCAATTATATCAGTCAAACGTCAGTTTAAAAATGTGTTTTTCAGATAAATATAAATTGCACTCCTCCCACCACACAACAACCTGACAGCATCCAGCGCCCGAGTTGTCGTTTATCTCAATAAAAATGAAAGTGTGCTTTGAGAGCAGCTCATCTGAGCTGCAGCGTGCAGCAAAGCAGCCCTGTCAAGACAGAGATATTTTCTGCAGCTGGCATATGGACGAGATCGAGGCTGAGCCAGTACAGATGGAGCTTCTTGTTGCTCCCCATCAGCACGTACCGTCTGCGCAGTCTCGTGGGAATCTCAGTGAAGAGATTTGCTCGGCGTTTAATAAAACTTTCACTGGAACCAAACAAGTGTCACCCTTAATAATCCGCTTTTAATTGCGTGGATTTCAGTTTCCATGTTGTGAATGCGCATTAGTGTGATTGCAAAGACTTGGGGCATTTTAAATTGCCGGTGTTTTTGATTCCACAAAATGGAAAAGCAATGATCAGAATCCCTCTGAAACTTTGAATTTAAACATAATGTAATACTATATATGACTACAGTTGTTGCCTTTGCCAGCTGCTGCCATCCTTCTTTGTCATGATGTATGTGACCCTGTTTTCCTCGGTAACACAACCTGTATACAGCAAGATAATATGTCACACGTCACAAAGCTCAAATCATCTCAGGCTAGTTTCTTGAACATACAGCGTCAACAAATCTGTCATGTCAGCATGGACCAATATCTCTGAGGACGCGTCTGCAGCTCCTGCGGGACTGAAGTGTATGTAACTCCAAGATTTAACATCAGAGTCATACTAATGCACAGTGATCTCGTGTTACGCTCTTCTGATCGACATCTTTACGTATTAATTTACGTTTTCTTTTTTGTTTTACATGGATTGTGTTTTTAAAGGCAAACCATATCATTTGGGCACCAGATCAAATCCTCAGAAGAGAAGTTTACTGGAAAGAGATCATCCTTCTGATCCCCATAATCTGTCTGGGAACAACGCCTCTCCATTATGAAAACAGAAAACAAGCATTACGAGTGTTATCCCCAGGGCTGCCTGCTACTCTGTGCTACATGTGATTTCACTCTTGTTGTGTAGATGTTTTGTTTTGTTAGCAGAGCTAACAGTTTCCATGTTTCTGCTACACTGTGTGTTTATGGGCACATAATGAAAGACATGCTGTAAAAACATAGTCACCCTGGAGGCTTGATTCTTCCTCCGTAACGCTCTGCTGTGTTTGGTGGGTCAGTAAATTAATGACTCCTCTCCAGTGATGCAAGCCAAAGGACAGAGTCGTACTGTAGACGTCTCGCCCCTTTTCCCATCTTTTTCCCACCTCCCCTCACTCCTGGGAACCTCCCGCGCCCACCATGCAAGGAAAAACATTACCCATGTTATTTTGTCTTTTACAATCCACTTCATTTAGAAGCTTACAAATCCTTTTAAGGTGATGTTGTGCGCATCGCATAGTTACTGCAGGGGTAGAGGGAGGGATCTCTAATGGTAATACTAATGCGTCCTCTGCCCTGAGGGGAGATGGGCCACTGTAATTGGAAAACAACCCCCCCAGCCTGCGGGAAAATAAAAACTTTTATAAATAAAACCTTTCTTTATGAAAGGCTGTAACCTAATTCTTAACCGTTATTAGCTATTCACTGGAAATTAAACTGGTAAAAAAATCTAATTAGATTTAAAAAAAAATTTTAAATTAAGTCCCCACCTTCTTATCAGCCCGCCCCTCCCTGAGCCCGGTTCTGACGGAGGTTTCTTCCTGTTAAAAATCAGTTTTTCCTTCCCACTGTCACCAAATTGCAAAGTGTGCCAAATCAGAGTCATCTGATTGGTGGGGTGTTTACCTTACATACTTATTTAAAGCACTTTGTAAATAAAACTGGATTGTACTGTTTCCACACTCTATGTATTCTAGGGTTTGGGTGGGGGCGGTAGCCCCAAGGTTAACAAAAGGACAGGAAGTATTAGGTGACAGGTGGGGGCCTGCATCGTGCAACCTTCAAAGGGAGCCTGTTCAGTGG
The DNA here is from genome assembly GCF_964374335.1 of Astatotilapia calliptera. Classification (NCBI taxonomy): domain Eukaryota; kingdom Metazoa; phylum Chordata; class Actinopteri; order Cichliformes; family Cichlidae; genus Astatotilapia; species Astatotilapia calliptera. The sequence continues at coordinate 1,970,084 of NC_137431.1, forward strand.
ATGTCAGTTGTAGCTGTGAGTAATGGGTTGGATTTGCTAGCGAGAGAAACTTTGACAAATCAAGAAAAGGTGTCGAATTGCTCTGGAGAAGCTTGTGGAAAAAATGAACGCGTAGGTCATCGTTACAGCGTAAGCTCGAGAAACAAGAACAGACTGCTGAACGAGTGATCCACGTCCGAGGAATAATTTACACACGGCTCCGCACCAGAGCCAGGCTCCGGCTTTAATTTGAACCTTCATTATTTATGAATTTGACATCGTAATAGCAGAAATACTGCAACACATTCCCAACCTCACAGTCCCTCTGAAGACTCCATGACTTCATTATACTGGAATTGAAAACACATGCTTCTCTCAGGCCTCAGTTGTACTCGACAAGAGTAAAGCAGACTGAAATCAGTCTGTTTTATCTCAAGTGGCTCAACTTGATGTTGAACTTGTCGTCTCATGAATTAGTTAGTGCTGAATGTTTCTGTAATTGAGCCGTAGATGTGCTTTTCAAATAACACCATTTCTGTGCTTTGTTTGCCGTGCTCACATCTGACAGCATCTTTAGTTTAAAAAGCTGTATGCTGTTGTTTTACTAGGTCAGCTATCATTTTCAATATTTGTACTTGTCATTCAAAGAACTTATTTGTGGTCCATGTTGCTGGAGATAAACATAGCAGCGTGTTTGCTTTGTGTTATTTTCTGTTTCCATCTGTTTTCATATCATTCCTTGCCCTCGTGTTTGGACGCTTCTTCTGGTGTGTATGCACAGATATAGAAAAGCCCAGCATCAGAGAGAAAAAGAAAGAATAACAGCTCAAGTGCATCGACTCATCTGGTGAAATAATGAATACACGTGTAATTGATTTCCTCTTCGAGCCGAACATGCAGCGAAAGGTCATCGTTGGCATTTCAAATGAGTGCGAGTTCACAGAGATGTATTTTAAACTCGGCACGCGTTAAATAAATGCTGCACTTACCTTCTAAGACTTAAAAGAACCCGTGACAGCCAGCTATTATTTGTTCACTTCTTCAACAGCACCTTTTCACAGCAGTTAATGGTGTTACTAATTACACCACCAACCCGACTGTGAGCACGCTCGCGCTGTTCCAGGACACAGAAGTGCAAGAAGCTAAACAGACTCCTTCTGCACACCTTCGTTCTTCAGAAAGGTCGTAGTTATTGAAAATATACTCACAGAGAATGTTCTACTGATAGACGGATTATCAAATAGCTTTTTACTTTTAGCAGCTTTGATCTTGACCAAGGCACATGCTGTACTCTGCTCTGTTGCTCTGATAGCAACCAGTGTTTGATTTTAGTGCATTTAAATCCCCCCAAAACTGATTTTTGAATAAAATCTCAATAAAAACAACTGGCAATGATTTGCTGATGATTTAAACCCTCAATTTAAAATGATTTCATCATACAGGACAAAACAGTTTTTGGAAACTATGTGCTGACTTAGAACTCAGCAATACAGAGTGCATGAGGGGCATGTTTACCACCGTCTCAGAATCAGAATCAGAATACTTTATTGATCCCTGGGGGAAATTATTTTTTGTTACAGTGCTCCATTTTAAACCAACATTAAGACAAGACAGACAATACACTAAGAATAGTACAATATATACATATATATACATACATACATACATAAGTCACTTATAAATAAATATTTGGAAAAGAAACATGTGTAGCTGTAGCAGCAAACAGTGTGTTAAGTGGATGCGTTGTACAGGGAGATGGCCACAGGCAGGAATGATTTCCTGTGTCGTTCAGTGGTGCTTTTCGGTAATCTCAGTCTCTCACTGAACGAGCTCCTGTGACTGACCAGCATGTCATGGAGTGGGTGGGAGGTGTTATCCAACATTGTCTTTATCTTGGACAGCATCCGGCTCTCCGACACCACCTTGAGGGAGTCCAGCTCCATCCCCACAACATTGCTGGCCTTACGGATCAGTTTATTAAGTCTGTTGGCATCTGCGACCCTCAGCCTGCTCCCCCAGCATGCAACAGCATAGAGGATCGCACTGGCCACCACAGACTCATAGAAAATCCTCAGCATTTTCTGGCAGATGTTGAAGGACCTCAGTCGCCTCAAAAAATAGAGACGACTCTGGCCCTTCCTGTAAAGTGCTGTGGTGTTTTTAGCCCAGTCCAGTTTATTGTCAATGTGTACTCCAAGGTATTTATAGTCCTCCACAATGTCAACACTGACCCCCTGGATTGAAACAGGGGTCAAGTGTTTCCTGGTCTTCCTGAAGTCCACGATCAGTTCCTTGGTCTTTGCCACGTTGAGCTGCAGATGATTCTGCTCACACCACGTGACAAAGGAGTCGACCACAGCCCGGTACTCTGTCTCATCATCCCTGCTGATGCATCCAACCACCGCAGAGTCATCAGAAAACTTCTGAAGATGGCAGGTCTCTGTGCAGTGGCTGAAGTCTGTGGTGTAGAGGGTGAAGAGGAAGGGGGAGAGGACAGTCCCCTGTGGTGCCCCTGTGTTGCTGATCACCTTGTCAGACACACACTGTGGGAGACGTACATATTGTGGTCTTCCTGTCAGGTAATCAACAATCCAGGACACCAGAGAAGCATCCACCTGCATCGCTGCTAACTTATCACCCAGGAGGGTCGGCCTGATGGTGTTGAAAGCACTGGAAAAGTCAAAAAACATGACCCTCACAGTGCTCGCCGGCTGGTCCAGATGGGTGTAGACACAATTGAGCAGGTAGATGATGGCGTCCTCTGTTCCGAGACGAGGCTGATAAGCGAACTGAAGGGGATCCAGATGTGGTCTTACTATGGGTCGCAGCTGGTCCAGGATGAGCCTTTCCAGGGTCTTCATGATGTGGGAGGTCAGTGCCACGGGCCTGTAATCCTGGGGGCCACTGGGACGTGGCGTCTTTGGTACAGGGACGAGGCATGATGTCTTCCACATCACCGGGACCCTCTGCAGACTCAGACTCAGACAGCATAAACAGTTTATGAAAGACTCCACACAGCTGGGGGGCACAGGCCTTGAGGACAAGGGGACTCACTCCGTCTGGTCCAGCAGACTTGCCTGAGTGAAGTCTCCTCATTTGCATCTCAACCTGGTATTGAGTGAAGGTGATGGGTGGGGGAGGGGTGTCAGGAATCTCACAGGAGGCAACATGTGAAGAGAGAGGCTGGCACAGTGGTGTGGCTCTGGATTCCAGGCTGACTGCAGGTGAGGTTGTGGGGGTGGGAGCAGACACTGTGGTGTCGAATCTATTGAAAAACAGATTCAACTCGTCGGCTCTATTCTCACCTCCCTCAGCTCCCCTGCTGTTGGTTGGCCTGAATCCAGTGATGGTCTTCATGCCCCTCCACACTCGTCTCGTCTTCTTCATCACTCTTAGCATTTGGAAACTGATTTCTGTGGTTTTAGAAAGGAAAACGTTTTTCCAGCTTGATATTGAGTTTCAGCTGATCACCAGTTCAGGACCTCTCTGGTTAGCAGCAGCTCTGGACTACAGACAGGCCATCAGGGTAGCTAAATAAGCACTGAGACTCTTTGATAGCATCATATACTACTCAAAAATCTCTAGATATCATTCAGCATTGATGGGACTGCCATGTGCATTAATACACCCCCGGACCATAACAGAAGCTGGAATTTGAACTGAAAGCTAAAAACCACTTGGTCCCCGTCCTGTTTAAAATGCATTTGCGTCTCCAAAATTAATTTCAAATTTTGATTGGTCACATTTTCCCTCTTTCCCTTGAATTGGGTTTGGACCCACTGAGGGTGACTGGGTCTTAAATTTGCCAACACAACCGTCCATCTGTTTTGAATGCACTGCTGTCTGAAGGTCCAAATATAGTTCAGTGTGAGCGTGTGGCCTTTGTCTGAACGCTGATGCTTTTAACAGTATTACCGTACTGTGTACTGCAGATAATGAAACTTTAGGTGGAGCAGTTTTGCTCATAAATTGTTGAATTGTTGAAATGACGTCTTTGACAGGATGCTAAAGCTCTCTGCAGTTTTCCTCTTGACTTTTGTTTACGTCCTCCACCTTTAACCTCCTATAGGACCTAGGATCACATTTTGGGTTATTTGGACCAAAATATTCAATTTTGCTCTACAAGGGCCTGATGTCCACTTACGAGAACATTATACTGCAACTGTTCTATCGAAATTTTAAATGAATATCCTCATATGTGGCTCTGATTTTTCCTAAAAACAAAAGTAAGGTAAAAAAAAAAATCTGGTAATTCTTTGTTTTTACATTCATCGGGCCCCAATCAGCCCAAAACTCAAAGAGAAATTAAAAATGCTGCTGTGGAAGAGTTCGGGTCTTAGGAGGTTAATGTTAGCTCTGACTTAGCTTTCACAAAAGAAACTCTGCTGGACCTGAAGACAAAATGATCATTTCATCTTCAAAATATACAAATAAATTCAATTTCCCATTTCAAACATTTGATTGTTTTTTCTTTGCTCGTTTCAGAGGGTTTAAATTGTTTCCATTCACATTTTGTAAAACAACTTTTTTTGAAATAATCAGTAAATTATTTAAAATTGACGTCCTTTCCACATTTCTGTGACGGCGAATGCGAGTCTTATCCAAAGCCCAAACAGTCAACAATGATTGATTGTGTGAGCCGACTGAGGAGCCACGAGCTAAGAGGATTTTGACAGGCCCCATATATTAAATCCAGAGAGGCTTTTCAGTCCACGCTGTCATCATTACAGGTACAAGCCTCACTCATACTGATCTGTATAATCAATCATACTAATTCACTTTCCTGCTTTAAAAAGTAATTTTTCCATTGAAACATATTCACACATTAGCCTGTGGACGCTTTAAATGCTTCTTCTTCTTTTTTTAATGTGACAGTAGAGACGCATTGAAGCTATTCATAATTTAGGTCAGCTTTTAAACAGCAGGTCATGTGCCACAATTTAGCAGCGAGCATGTCAGATGCCTGTCATGTATTGCTTGCACTTTAAGGTCATTAAGCACTTGTAAGGCCTTCGGGGACAAGTCATTAGTGATGAATATTATACCTCCCACACGCAGTGTGTTAGAGACATTGTAGTCCCCACTATACCTTTGATGAATAGCATCAACAAATCCTATTTGCCAAGTGAACACAACAACACAGAACAAAGAGGCAATAGTGCAGCTACACAGATACAGTGGGGTGAGAACTATTTAAAGTAATAAAGGCTATTATAGGGTTTGCTAGCACAGCTGGAGGAGGAAAAGGAATCTCTTTGTTGCTATGAGTGCTCAGGAAATCAAGCTGTATTGCACCCATACTGTCACTACATCCCAGCTGAGCCTTTTCCCTGACAAGACAAGATAAAAAGGATGAAGATGCACAAATGGGATAAAGGTAAAAGCTGGAAATGAGGAGTGTGTGATAATATGCACGATTCTATTTTGTTAATCCGATTCCTTAATTACTACCATCTGCTGTCTGAAGAGGAAAACAGGAAGTTTTGCATTCTGACTTGGTAATTAAAGATAAATACGCAGAAATGCATTTTCAGGTGGCATAATAGTTGATCTGCGATCGACCTATCCCCTCAGCTTCATCCTGTTACAGACTTCTCAGGCTTGTGTGGTGTGTGGAAAATACCTGTGCTATAAAACAGTCGTTATAAAAGCCTGATTGTGTTGGCTTACTGGATTTTGAGTCTATTTTATAACTTTACTTCTTGAGTTTATTTTCTTCTAGCGTTTCCATTTTCCTGTGTAAAGAAGCCTGATGATTGAATCCAATCACAAAACAATAATAATGCATACTTCATTCATCCCCGTGGGGAAATTACTCTCTCTACATTTGACCCATTCAGTCAGTGAAGCAGTGGGCAGCCGCTAAGCAGGCGCACCGGGGAGCAGTGTGTAGGGATGGTACCTTGCTCAGGGAACCTCAGGGTAGCCGTTCAGTGGATTCGAACCCCCGACCTTCCGATCACGGGGCAACCACTCCACCTTCTGAGCTATCCCTGGCTCAGGAAGACATTATTATAGCAAGCTGGAGACACTACAGCTGGAAAGAATGATCCCTGACTCTTTCGTTGTGCGGAGAGTGGTGAAGGCAGCGGTCAGCGGTCCGAACCAATTATCCAGATGACTACTTCATACATTTACCGAAAATATTTCCACTTTATCAGCCTTCAGATCCCTGGATCCAGTTTGTTGCGTGGCAGTGAATGAAGCTGTGGAGGCACAGAAAGTTTGGGCAAAGGTGTAATTAAAGCTAATTATGGCACGGCAGAGGAGAGGGGAGAGGAGCACATTTATCTTCCCCACAAATGAGCAGAGGCTGGGAGAGCTGAATTAGCTGCCTCGCTGCTGCCTCTCCCCTGCCACACCACTCCTCACAAGGACACTCCTCCTGGAAGACGAGGTGGGGTCAAGTGCATGTGTATCCCCCAGCATTATTCTTACAGGCAGATGGGGTCCCTTGGCCACTGGGCGCTGGGAATTGAAGCACTTTAAGCAAGCTCTGAGCCAAGCCACTCAGCCTCTGCATCATTAGACTGAGCTAAAAATACATATCCCACCCATGGTTGGGTGCAGAGGACCAGTTCACTGACTTTCCCCGATTCCTCTTTTCTTTGTTTTTGTTAGACATGAGTTCCATGAGGTTTTGACACTACACCCAATAAAGCTGCTATTAAATTGAATTATTGTTGAATATAGTACAACTTCACACTGTTGTTGCACTGTTATTAATGCTCACCCCACGGTATTAATGGACCTAAAAATCAATGCATGTTGTGGTAATGCTGCAGTGACATGTGCTACGAGGCATTCACTCGATCCACATTTATGGAACATAAAGCTGCAAATATTAAAGTTTTTAAAAAATATATTATCTGATTAATTATCTGCAATAAAACATGCATTACTACTTAAATACTGATTTTCAGTTGACAGACAGTGAAAACATCTTCAGCCACCTTTCTGCATCTAAATATAAATATAACTGTGCTCCTAGGTTATGTTGGTGAGGGTATTATTCACCTGGTATGTCTCCATGCAAGCAGAAGACTTTAAAAGAGCAAAGCATGTTCCAGCAGCCATTGTAAATCTCAGCCTGATGCTTGACTGCTTTTCATGAATGACACTGAACAACCTGAGTGAAGTGACCTGAACTGAATAGATTTATTCCTGCCAAATGGTGCACAACCTGGATGTTGAATAACTCCATGTTTTCTTTCTTTATTACAATATAAATGCAAAACACGACACCAACATAATGAATAAGCTTCAGAACCTTTACTAAAGCGCACGTATTGCTTTGACAGCTTATTGGGGCAACACCGTGAGCGCTGGAGACTCGGGACACGCATAATCTCGTGGCCCCACACATGCAAGTAATTGTGTGATTGCAAAGGCTGGGGTGACTAACAACTCAGTGCTGAGAAGCAGCTTTCCAGGGTAAATATTGTCTTTAAATGTCGAAAATATGCTGTGCTTATTTAGTCTTTTATTATTCATTGCCGCTGCTGTAAGGTCAGACACCACCTGCAGTGCTGGTTGGGTGGAGTTAGTTGGCCACAGGTGTCCTTGAAGCAAGAGTTCATACTTTATGAGAACATTGTAGCTAACGTATCTGTCCTGAAGGAGGGGGATAAATAATGAATTATTTAAAATTACTAAATAATTTGGATGAAATAAAGATACAGTCGCTAAACTAATAATAAAAAATTGAGTTGCTGCTTCTCTTCTCCATAAAATCAATTGTGTGGCTTTGTCTTTAGCTTGGTGGGCGTTAACGACCACAGGCTGCTGTTCAATTGAGTATTTAAGCAATTATGCTAATGAATGCATATTTTACCATTTAATGATAAAGCCGAGGTTCATGAAGTAATGACCGGACACTTTCTTCTAGTATTCATCACCACTTCCTACTTGAACCGTTCACCTGACGCGCATTTGCAATTATTTTGTCACGCATGTACGATAAAAACATTAAAAATGCGCCGGTTGCAAATCATAATTAAGTTCGGAAATAACAAGACTGTACAAAGTGGCTCCAGCACATTTGACTTGCAGCTAAGTTAGTAGCCGTACTGTATCTTTACCGTTACTCGCAGAACAAACGTCCACGGACAGCACTATTTGCGCCGAGGAGGAAGCGTGCAGCCTGTAAAGCGGCACTGCGGCATCGCCGTATCACTGCGCCCCGGTCTCCCTTCTCCGGGATCCTGAAGCTCGGATCTGGGGAGAGGAGGAGGAGATACCCTATGGTTTTCCTTCGCGGGATTTATTTTGCCAGCTCCAAACCTTCTTGTGCTTTATCTTTATTTTTTCTTTAGTGACTGAAGGCCTTCAACTTGTCCGGACGGTCCCTCCCCACTCGCAAGGGTTTGCAATTCTTGGTTTTGCATGACGTGTCTTGGAGCAAAAGGAAAAAAAAGAAGAGAGAGAGAGAGAGAGAGAGGCTTGCTTTTGTTGTGTGTCTTATAGTAGAAAATGAAGCTTGGAGAGCCGGAGCAGGAGGCAGTGCCAGTCCGCTGCTGCTGCTGTGGGCTGGACTGGATTACAGAGCCTGAGATCTTTACTGACAGCACAGGCAGACAAAAAGGGACTGTGAGCTGAGACAAGAGAAAGAGTCTTTGCTGAACTGGAAAAGCCAGGGCGAGTGCTAGGACACAGTTTGTGTGTGTGTGTGTGTGTTTAAATAAGCGATATTTTGGGAGCTATTTGCACAGTGTCTGTGTGCCATTAGATGAGTATTGGCATGGGGCATCAGGTTAAAGGCACAGGTACTTAAAAAAGGCTTAGAAGCATTGTCACGGTAAAGGTGCATTTGCCTTCTTGGGGGTGTTGTTAGAAGACTGAACATGTACTGTGAAATGAATAGCTGTAAATGGTTGATGCACACTTAATTGTTGGCATGCAGGCTTGTTAGTGCCTTTGTTGTGTATATCTTTGATCAAGCCCCCCAAAATGGTTGTGACTGTGCATGCTTAAAACATTTGTCACTTTGCAGGGTCGAGCAGAGCATACATGCTGCAGAATCCAGATGAGCTCACTACATGACAGCCCGTGTCCAAGGAGACACTGTAAAGTTGAAGATGGTGGTTGACTGTGACAGATTGGTTTTTGGTTTGGGTGGTGATGCAGAAAAGGGTTCATTCCTCTGTGCTTGAAACGTCCACCTGGATTCTGGAGGCTTAGTAAAAGCCTGCAGTTAGTTCGGTCTGAAGCAGTTTTCTTCAACATACGAATACCATTTCTGTGATGTAATGGATGGGAATTATTATTCTGGACACACTGAGAAGCCATATGTGTTTTGGACTACGATGCCAGAGTGACTTTCTGTGGCTTTAGGCCTAGTCTGCTGGGCTGCTCCTGAGAATGATGTAGAATAGCACTGCAAGCTGTTGAATGTTGCATCCTCATATTATAAAGCAGCCAGATGCCTTCAGTGTCAGTGAAGGCAGGCTCTGCTAAGCTCTGCAGCCAAACACAGGATAACCTTAATAAAGGGTCGTGGCATTTGTTTAGAGTGTGTAAAACCTCAAACGCGTGTCTCTGTTCAATTAGACCTACTTTTAATTTGTGAAAGGAGAAGTGTAGTCATGTCTGTGTGCCAAGGTGATGTTTTGAAAGAAATGAATGGTGAACTGAAACAGGTTGTCAGGGGGAATCTGTTAATTTCAGCAATTCATTTATGGATGTCTACAAGTCAAAGCTATATTATTCAAGCGCAGCTCCCAAATATTGACTCGTCTAATTTGTCTTTTATGTCTGTTTATGCTGCAACTTTATTATTAGTGATGTTGCACAGTGAAAGTGAATGAAATGTCATTTCTGATGCATGTGAGTGTGTGCCAAAATGTTGATCATTTGCATTAAAACTAATGTAGTGAGCAGACAAATAGAGTATATTGTTCACCTTGTCAGTTTAATTATTGTAGCAGGAATAGTGCTGAAGCGCTGTCACAGAGTTTACATTTGTAGCTGTCACCAGGCCAAAAATAATCCCAGGAAACTTAAGCCATCGTGTAGCAAAATAACACTGGTGTTATATAATTTACACAAGGAGCTCAATCATTTAAAAACACAGTTTATGTTAGAAAACTTGGCAAAAGCTTTTGCGACACCAGTAAAAGAGCACTTACAACACATAATCATCTCATCTCGGGGCTTAATGACCTGGCAGTGTAAAAAGCACAGTATACTCAGCAGATGCAACTAATAAAACATTCATCTTGCATTATGCACCAAGCCAAGAACCTTCTGTTGTAGCATGCAGCACCTATCGGAAAATGGCTCATTAGCTCCAATGCACTGTTGAACTTGCTGAGTGAACATGTTGCAAATGCATGCACTCTCTCTCTCTGTCCATCTTTATTTTGCAGGAGCGTGAGTTTGCTGACCTTGGGTAAGAGCAGTTCCTGGAGAAGAAAGATGTGGCGGCACCTGCTCATCTCATCACGGCGGGGCACGTTCACTGAGCAGACATTTGCTTTAACTTGAAAAGTCCTTCCCCTGGCAAAATCGACAGCTTGGCGATAACGTGTTTAATAGATCATTTTACACCTCCGCTGTAGGATTTGATGGACTGCCTTTGGGGATCTTTTCGTGAAGCCTAGCTGGGTTCACTGAGTCAGTGCGCTTTTGAGTTTCCCATAAAAGGCTTCATCTGTTGGATATTATGATTACCTTGGATCTATCCCACTGATAACATTCTCTTGGATATTGTGGAGATTCTCCTCAAGGGGGTCTTTGCCCAAGTGGAGGTTTAGCAGTGCCGCGTTGGGCCCTCGAAGGCTTTGATTCCCGGTTAACAGGAGGGTTTATTTGGATGCTTCCAATGAAGGACATGGATGGCCCTCGATCTAGTGGTCTCCGGAAGAAGAGGAAGTCGAGGTCCGAGAGGGATCGGGAGAGGAGATCAAATGGGATACAGAACAACCACGTGAAGGGCTCAGTGTTTCGCTTCTCCTCTGACTCAGAGCGGGAGGGTGACAGGGAGCCCTCGTCGTCCCGACCTCGACCTCCACGAAGAAAGCGGAAGGAGTCTACTTCTGCCGAAGAGGACATCATTGACGGCTTTTCCATCACAGGGTTCGTGACCCTCGAGGCCCTGGAGGTGAGTTCTGTACCACGGAGTGGGAGGGGACTTGTTTGCACTTACACATTAAACTCGAGCTGTCAGACGGTGTGTTCTGCTGAATGGATCGGTCAGGTACTTTTGTTTTTAGCTCCTACCTGTGTGTTTGGCTGTGGTGTGAGCTGGTGTTCAGCAGATGCAGGCTGATGTTGTCTGGATGAGTTTTCTTGCAAAGCCTCACACCAGATGAAGTATGTTGAGCTATGGTTGTAGAAGCTGTTGTGCCTTTGTGCGCTTTGGCACGAGAGAGCAATTTGATCCATGTTACAACAGTTTATTCACTGGTGGTAATTTATTATGTGCTGGCTATCCATTTTCCTTGGCTGACCTCCAGTGATATAGTTCTACATTATGACTTGCATGAGCAAGCATTTTATATAGAGCCTAACTGCTACATTTTTCTGTAGTGGCAAGTTACACAATTGTGTGACAAACCTCTGCAGTTGTGGAAATATTCTGCCCTAGGTGTTGCCATTTGTCCATGTCAGTTTTTAGCTATCGCGGAGTCTATTTTGTCGTGACTGTCGTGACTGTAGAATAAGGACAGCGATTGACACGAAGAAGCGTCATGAGGAAACAAACGGCAACAGGAAGTACAGACGTGTCTACATATTCGACCCAAAGACATTTGAGCAGATAGGGTTGCTACATTAACGGGTGGTTATTCTACATCCAGCATTACTGATCTACATTATTAACTTCATTATCTGTCCTCCCAAGGTTCGAGGGTATAAGTTTGACACTAAGGTATGCAGTGCGGTGCTAATCTCTCGTTCACTAGTTTGGTCCATATCAAGGATATAAAGAGTCGTACTTGTCCTCATTGTATCCTTTTGTTAGACAGAGCCACACTTTTCGCAGTTCAAGAGTTGCTTACGGTCATGTTTTTATTCCTCTTTATTCAGAGTGACTCCATTGAACAGTCGTGGGCTCTTGTGCTTCTCTGTGCGTCCTTTCTTTCTCCTCGCTCTGCCTGACCTTCTTTCAGTTGTTCTTTCCGTTGATGTTTTCTGGATCAGTCTGCTAAAGAATTGCTGTTCAGTTTGAGTGTCTGGTTAAAATGACAACAGCCCAGCGTATGTGCATAACAGAAGGCAAACGGAGACCTTGAGAGAACTTCGGTGCAGTCACAGGGCGAATTGGACAATAGCATGTGCCCCCCCCCCCCAAAAAAAACAAACAAACAAACAAACAAACAAATGACTTCAGTGCAACCTGTGGTATAGTACACTTTTGTCTTTGTCAGTAGTAAGCTCTACCCTGTCTGCTGCTGTAGCCATGGTCCAGGTCCCTGAACACCCCCCAAACTGAGAGTTTACTAATACACCAAAAATCTACTAATAGGTTTAATTGGTGCCATTGTTGCAAAGCAAATAATGCCATTATATGTAAACGCTTTATTGTCCCTGTGTGGATAACTCGTCCCATACCCTTTGTCGTTGAGACGCCGTTCTTGGACCAGGTCGATGGTGGAGTGCTGTTTTATTTGTAGCATACACATTTTGTTGTGTTACATATATACACACAAACACGGTGCATTTTTGTGCACTGTGGGAAAAAATGGAGATGGTGAGCTGGTCCTGATGTTTTTAAATAAGAAATGGAAGAAACTCAAATTATTGGTTCATCGAATGTTCAAGAGCGAGAATTTCATGGTTTGATCAGGAGTTGAAGCTGTGTCGCCACCACTTTAGTCCAGGGGGGGCAGTTTGAGCTCTATTAGCAGAGTTGGAGGCACAGAAATCATTTCAGGGACGGCTGAGCCAGAGCAGCGTCTAGCTGTGTGTCTGAGGTAGAATAGGATTATTTTACTGTTTGTATGTTCAGTACCAGAGTGCATTTTGAACTGCAGCACACTTGTTGCCAAACGCAGTAATCTGATTGGTCAGATGTGTTTGTTCAGAACTAAGAAATCTGATTAAACAGGAAAAAAAACCAAAAAACTGAGCTTGGTTTGAAAAAATAAATGTTGTAAATTTGTCTGTGTGAGTTGCTGCATTTAAAATAGATTCGTCTGCAAATGATTTTTAATGCACAGAAAAATCACACGCATGTTACACATCTGTTACACATCTGTTACACATCTGTTACACATCTGTTACACACGTTTGATCTGTAACTGCTCCTTAAACATCTTTAATAATTTGAACAAGATCTTAAAAATCTTTTTATTTTTTTCAGCAAAAAATAAAAAAATAAAATAAAAGCATAATTTCATTAGCAGGAAGTTAATCTGTTGATATAATCTGTGGCTGATTTTTAAAATAAAAGCCTGAAATAACTACCAGAGTAGACCAGAACGCTTTAAAATCATCACATCATGTAATTACTTACTGGATATTATCAGTGCTGCTTTAATGCTGTTAAGTTATACAATAAAAAAAAAATAGAGTTAATTTTTGATGCTCATAGATATCTCAGATTTTCAAAACAAACTTGTATAATTGAGGATTTTTATCTTCAAGTCTTCAAGTTGTCACATTTTCAAATTTAAATTTGGTTCTTAATTAGTCAAACTAAATAGCTAATAATAAAAATTCCCCTTTTCCTTCAGTGTTTTCTGCCAACCTGCAGTTTACTGAAGGTTTCGTTGTACTTTAACGTTTGATTATAACAGATTTATTATCCGCAGCCTCGTCCTGGTGCCTTACGAGAGCCGTTTGCGTAGTTTGTTCATTTATCAGTCTGTTACTGAATTTTAAACAGAATAATGAATGAAAATATTTAAGTGTCATTAAATTAATATTGAGTCACAGCAATCTAGAAAAATCTTGTCAGAGTGGTTTACTCAGTAATAAATATGCTCTTCAAGTAAGAGTAGCAGGAAAAACTAATTATACTTGGTTTGTGTGCCAATTCTGTCTCACACACACACACACACACACACACACACACACACACACACACACACACACACACTTGCTTGATTCAGCATCATCTAGCAGACAGAATAGATGGCACTATTGAAGTATGCTATAATACTATAATACTTCCACTTCTTGGAGAGCATTAAGTGCAGAGCTTTGTTGAAATGAGCCTCAGATGTAATAATTCAGATGCTGTGAAGTGGGAGAGGTTTATCTTTCTCCTCGGCACTGACTGGATGTAATAACATTTCTTTCACTCTTTGTCCGAGTGTGTTCAGTTCAAAATGTTTGCACGTGTGTTTCATCGGTCTGCTAATTTGTCCCCAACTCATCAGTTAATTTTTAGATCTCTAAAATGTTTTTTTGTTTTTTTTTTAATTAAAAAAATGCTAATCTCAGGTTAAAGAATGAATGTAGCGAATATATTATTGAACTGATTGATTAATTGAACACCTCAGGCTGACTGGAGCTGAAGTTTAGTGATTCAGATGTTGAGAAGTTCTGAAACAAGATTTCACTCTATTTTCTACGTCTTGATTCCCCATCTCACACACACACACACACACACACACACACACACACACACACACACACACACACACACACACACACACACACACACACACACACAGCTGCTGACTTTTAATTATGACTGAGAGGAATGAAGGAGGTTTTGATGGACTCGGGTTTGTAAGTCTTCCAGGAGAAACTGCAGCGTGTTTCGTTTCGAATGATTGCCATTTCCTGAGGAATGCTTTGATGTGATAAATGCTGCTGGTGAGACTCCTTACAGCTTCTCGCATATGGATAAGACTACTTAGGAAGGATTTTCATGGCAGTAGACATGGTTTTCATTTTCATATGAATAATTAGGCAACATTTCAATCTTAGTGAGAATCTCTGATTTCTCCGTCTCTGTGTTACTTTATCCCCCTTTATTGTTTATTATTGTTTTTTATTAATTTCACACTAGTGACCCCAGTTTGCTTTGTTTGGACCACATAATATTTCGAGCACACGTATATCACAGTCTGGGTAAAGTTAAATTCTGATGAGGTCAGAGCCCTGGAGGTAGATGCCAGTGCGCTCCATCTGTCACCGCGGTGCTGGAGACACACACTGCTCCCAGGCCTGCTTTCAGTGTGCATGCTGATAGCCTAGCTTTAGGAGCTAAGGCTTCATTGATGAGGCTCCTGAGACCTTCAGCTACCAAGTAGCTTTTGGTAGCTGTTGTACAGTATGTGGTTGTCACAGTTCCTTTGTTGTTTGTCGGTGCTCTTCAGTTCGTGTTCGTTGGTACTGTTGTTAAAGGAAGTAGCTGCTGCTTGAAGAAACCTCCCAGCCTTCACCTGCATCAGCTCGTAATGTAACAGGAATGGAGGATGGGCGATATGACCTCAAAATAATATCATCGTATTTCTATAAAACTTGTGATCATATTTCTGATGATATAAGGAAACGATCCAGTGAGTTACTGTCACTGATGACAGACGACATAATTCAATGTGTGAATCTATTAGCATGAGGTGCTAGCAGCACTATAATGCAATAGCAGAGACACAGCATGCGTCAAGTCTAAGCCCAAATGTAACTTTGGTATTTTTCCTGAAAATTGTCAGTAAAAGTATAACGAGACTGCTCAACACTGTAGTTTAACAGCAAGTAAAGTTCCTGAACCTTGTAACTGTTCAGGAGTTGTTACATAAAAACATTAAAATGAAATGTATTTTTGCATGGGGTGTATCTTGCATTAAGCTTTTTAACCAGCTGCTCAAAGCCCTGTAGTTTTACCATTGAACCACATCAGTAATTTCCATCCACCGTCAGCTCTTCCTGTCTTATGGAGTACGGCTCGCCGTTCTCGGTGGAGCCATTTGTGAACATTTGGGTCAGGCGTCACCAGCTGCAAATATCTCTTCCTTCGTAGTCTGGATGGACAGTGAAAGTTTGTTGTTTCCACCTTTCATGGAAAGTTTTCCTGCATATTTTGCAAGACTGCAAAATATGCAAGGAAAGCAAGGAACGCACAGGCTGTTACACGTGGGTGTGCGTTCCTTATTGTTGTGTGCATCAAGCAGTGTAAATTCATGGGAATGACACTTTTACATCATTTACACTGATATTATTGCAGATGCACTGCGGCAACAGTAGTTTGTGCACATGTAGGATGTAAGGAATACTTGTGCAGTACTCGTACATGTTCATTACTGTGCAAACCTCTGCTGGTTTAAGGGATGTAGAAAACATCGTGGTCACAATCTCGTAAATGGTTTGTGCAAAAAAAAAATTGAATTGAAAATGTGAACACAAAACAAGGCTACACGTTTACTATTAGCAGTTCTTTATGAGCAGAAGGCTGTTTGTAGTCAAGCGTTAGCCCGAAGGCATGGTGATATTGCTTTATTGAGTGTAGAAACACTATGTGCTTTCTGCCCTCTGCGTGCAATCGTAGTTCATGGATAGCAGATCTAATGCAGTGATACGAAGCAGCTATTCAGTTATTATGACTGTTAGTGTAATAATGTAGAGCTAAGGCACTTCCAAAGCATGCTACAGTATCCAGTGTGACACTGACCATTTGCAACGGTTATTTCCTTGTAATGTGTGTTTTTTCGGTCTCATACAGCACAAACACAACCTGCTACAAGGACAGAGAAGCGCTTCCTCGTTGCACTGAGATCAAAGTACGTAGCAGAAGCTGTCTGAAGGATTTGGTTTAGAGGCCGATTTCTGTTGAGAGAAGCCTGAGCAGCAACTTATTATAGCATTTGAAGAAATGACTAAATTATTGAGTGCCTTGTCCTCCACAAACCTTTGCTGTCTTGCACCCATTTCAGTTGAAAGGGGTCTGTAACCTCGGCGTGCCCCCGCTGACCAGAACCGATTTAAAAACGTTGCCTTAGTTAACCCGTTGCTCCGTTCTTTCCCCATAATTGCTGCTCTGTGATGTCTTTATGTTTGCATTACATTTCAATTTCAATTCAATCTTTATTGGCAGACTTCATGTCCATAAAAAACAAGACAGAAACACACACACAACCCCCCCAACACAAGGTATAAACCTTAAAAAAAATAAAATAAAATAAATAAATAAATAAATAAATAAATATATATATATATATATATATATATATATATATATATATATATATATATATATATATATATATATATATATATATACACACACACACACTAGGGGTGCAACGATATTCGTATCGATATTGAACCGTTCGATACAGTGCTTTCGGTTCGGTACGCATATGTATCGAACAATACAACATTTGTAATTTATTTTATCAACTTTCCTTCTGACTATGCTGTCTGTGTTGAGCGCTCAGTGAATCTGCGTTCGACTACTCCGCCTAGGCTGCACTGTCGAGCGCAGATCCACTGAGCGCTCAACACAGACAGCATAGTCAGAAGGAAGAGCGCAGGGCAAGCTAGCAAGACAGAAGTTAAGCTCCCCTTGCAACAGGCAAATTGAACGTCATTCAGATCTGGCGTTTGGAATTATTTTGGTTTTCATGTGACGTATGACCCTGAAGGTAAGCGAGTCATGGACTAAAGTAAAACAGTATGTTGGATGTGCCATGCAATGCTCAATTACATTGGTGTGAACTAGTGCGTTAGCGCAGTTAGCTCGTTAACGTGTTGGCCGTCTAGCCCCATGCACGGAGCGATCGGCGGTAGCTCGTTAACGGAGATTTGCCGTGTTGTGGCGTTAAGGTCATTTCAACGAGATTAACCTGAAAGCACTAGTGGGAACACAACGAATATGACTGCACATTTACACCGACATCATCCTAGTGCAAAGACAAAAACAACAAGCATGCTACTAACTTTAGCCGAGTCATTTAGACAGCTGTTAGTACATGATTCTCCTTATGCTGCTGAGAATATAGCCCAGAAGAAGCGGATAGTATAGCTTTTATTTTGGAAAGAGACATTTCTCTAGCTAGCCCGACGTCCCGGAGCTAGCGATTTTTTTTTTCAGTCGAGCTACCAAAATCTATCTCTTCCCTGCCCGTCGGGCTATTGTAGGAAAAATATATGTCAATGCTTTTGCATTCTTTCAGAAATGTAGCTGGGTAATTATGTCATTGGCATCGGTGAGCCACTGTCAATATGTGACATATTGAAGTCGCGTTTGAATTTGCGCTTGTTTTTTGCTTTCACTTTGCAATCGTGCGAACTGTGTATAGAGAGCGACAGCACTGATCTGTGAGTGATGATAATTTGTGCACCAATTCCTCTGACATCGTCTTATTAATCGTTAGCTTACTATGCAAACATGACAAGTGAAATCTCCCGCAGCTTAAACATGTGAGAGGTTGATCGCGCAGAGAATCGCTGAGCTTATGTGAGTCCGTGTGTAAAAGCAGCAGGATATATATTTTAGTTCTGCTGAGCCAAATAAGACAGGTCAGGGTGAAGAAGTGACAGCCAAAGAAAAGCTTACCACAAAACGGAGAAGTTATGACAAATCAGACTATAAGGCAAAAAGAAAGTGCAGCTTTATGGTTTCATGGACAAAATAATTTCTGTGGCTGCGATATGACGAGCTAAATAACCAGGGCTGCACATAAGTGGTCCGCAGGTGCGCATTCGCTGTCAAAATAAAAAACACGCACAAGGGTTAGGGTTAAATTCAAAAACTGTACTTTAGAGTTAAAATATATATTTATAATTTTAATAAATGACAAATTAAAAAGGCATGAACATTTTTTTGTATCGAAAAAATATCGAACCGTGACACCAAAGTATCGAACCAAACCGAACCGTGAATTTTGTGTATCGTTGCACCCCTAATATATACACATACATACATACACATGCATATGTGCGAGCATGCACACATATAAGCATATAAAGCATTAGTAAAAATATAAAACCATAATATACATAAAACACAATTACTTAAAAGAAATCAATAAATACACAAACACTTCAACCAGTGCTTTCTCAGACTGGATGAGTAACGGGAACCACTCACTGTCGGATCTGTAAGTGCTAAAATTATGCCGTTACTCGAACCATCCAGTCGTTCTCTAAAATTGAACATTAACTTTCTTAAAAGTGCATGCACACGTGCACAGAAAAGTTCCCCTTACCATTTGTCTCTGTCTGTAGTAAAGACTGTATCAGTGCCATCACCATTGTAACCTCTTTCACTATTGTCCAAGGTTATGCCTGAAGGCTCGTTCTGCCCAATAACACCTGATCTCCTTACAAAGGAGGTTAACAGCAGTCTATTACATGACTGACTGCCCATGATAATACAGTGAACAGCATAAAAGCAGCTCTGTGTAAACGAGTACATTTGTCTGTTCGACTTTGATTCTCACTCTGGAAAGACGTCTTCATTCACAGCACCCTGCAGGTTTCTTGTTCCTCTAAATCATTTTCCTCTCTAACTTCATTTGTTACACACTTTAAAAAGCAGAAGAAAACACATTGGCCTAATGCACACACACTGCATCGAACGGACCGAGCGTATAAATGGATTACAAAGCACATAGGTGAGATGGGGAGAGGAGCCTAGCGTTGGTAAGGACGTGCAGAGCTGACACAAGCATTTTGCGTCAGCATAGACGGCCTCTTTCTGTGACTTGGAGGAAGTTTGAAAAAACTGTGTGGGTGTGGGAGGGTAAAGCAGGGGGTCTTTGTATATTTATGACACTTTTTGTCACATTTGTACTAAATACTGTTGTAATGAATGTGAATTATGAGACTGAAGTGGTAGCTCTCTAAAAGTCTGGGAGCACCGAAGGGTCTTGATATTTTTCTTCATTTGAAATTTTGTCCCTATTCCCTTTGGAGCGAGCGCCATTTAATTAGACTATCCTGCTTTTTTTGTGCTGAATAAAACTGCTTACAAATGGTTTGATCCTGTGCTGCTGTGAGAGCAAATCTAACATCTTTGTAAGAATTATTAATAAGAAAAATCTGAGAATGAATAATTTAACCCAGCAAATGTGGATGTGGAACATCTGGATCTCTAAAGGATCTGGTGGGTACGATTTACCAAAAGCTTTAGATGAAGCTGTTGTGGGCATGTTGTTACTCTGAAGTGGAAATGACTCCACTTGAATTCTTTAAACAAATCTGGCGACTTTTTTAGCTGCCCCATTTCTGCGAACACTAAACAGCAAAAACAACAAAAAAGTGAACAATACATTTTCTAAAAGCCAACTTTCATCACGCTCCAACCAGAAGAACGCCACAAATGTGTTTGACGCTTGATAACCAGTAATGTGAATCAGACTCACCTTTGCCGACTACGTTTCCTGACTAACTCCCACAATGCCTCAGAGCCGTCTCCCATCAAAAATCGCCAGTTACAGACATTTAGCATCAGGTGTGTTTCTTGCCTTGCAGCTTCTGATTGGTGGAACTGATGTTACCGTGATTCTATTGGCTCAAACGATTTGGGGCAAAAAGGACCATCCCACAACTCGGCCCAGTGTATGTGAGTGTGTGGGTAACTCTTCACAAAATATTCAAAAAACAAGCAGTTTTCTGCAGATGGTGTCAAAATGAGTTTGTAATTTCAGAGAAGTCCTGTATTCATGTTGGGCTTGTCATCTTTGAGCAGGGACCTCAGAAAGACCCTCGGGGGCTCACGAGGTTTAAAAAAGTAAAGAGAAAAGATTTGGACTGGGAATCTCTGACTTCCAACTTTCTCTTCATCATGTAAGCACTAGATCACTTGCAGCCCTTACTGTTCCCTTAAATTCTGGAAAAAATGGTCACCCTGCTACGTTTGCTGGCTGCGGTACCAAAGGACAACAAGTAATATTGCATTTTTCAAGTGTTAGTGAAAGACTGATACAGTGAGTATTGGTTTTGGTGGGATCCCTGCACAGAACTAAAAACCAGTTTTGAGGAGTGCGTCTGTTATACATTTGTCCACCAATAACCAGTCAGTATTTATAATATTGGTTTAACCAGGGTATGCTGTCTGTTCAGAAAAGGCTGGCTTATGTTTACTAGACTGCAGCTCCCAAATATCATGTTAGCATTAGCCTGCACTGCAAATGCAGCTTCTAACATGCTTTAGGAGCTTAAAGACGAGGAAGTTGTGCTTTTGTTAGAAGGATAATACTTGAATTTGTCTTTCATTATCATTCATTGGCATTTTTGTCAGCAAGTGCTCGTTGATTTCTATATTGATGAACTGTTTCCTGCAGCACAGTTACCAGTAAAAATGTCTGGAAGCCTAGCTAGATGTGTGCTAAACTAGATCGTGCAGTAACAGATGAGGTTGGATGCTGGAACCTACCACACCACAGTGCCTAACTGCACCAAGCTGCAGACTCCTTTGCTGCTGACCAGAAAGCTCAGCCCATTACAAAAGCCTTTAATGCATTTCACTGCAGGCTTCACATCACTCTAACAAAAAGGTCTATAAAAGGGATAGTGTAGCATAAGTGTGTGCTGCAGTGGAAATGCTTCTGTAAAGCCTGTGGAAATCCTCCACCTGTCCTTTCTGACTGTTTACATTTGTTTTGCTTACACTCTACACCACCAGGACCTCGGTATTTCCTTTTCTTTTTTTAATGTCTGCTGCACCCATCAGCTATTTCATTTTGGGCACCAGTTTCCCACCCATCTGTCACACCCACACTGGCCTCAGGAGACATTCGAGCCGAGGTGCCGTCGAGCAGCATGGATTAAGTTGAGTTATCAGTGTGTGTGGGCGAAGGCTGGAGGTGGTATGAAGTGAGGAGTTCAGCGAAATGATAAGTTCATCGATGGGTTGTCAGACCTTCAAATACCAAATAATGCTAAGCTCATTAATGGCTCTTGACATTTAAAAGCAGAGCAGGGCAGGTTGGTAGCCTTAGCTAAGAGATCAGCCGCGGTAATGAAGTCGATAAACGATATTCCTCTCACGGCCAAATGAAGATGATGAATTACAGTTTAACGGTCTGGCATTTTTCTTTGTGTGTGCTGTTTGTGGGATGATGCCGTCAGCTCGCCAGCATTTCAAAAACAATTGATTTTCTCTGGCACAGCCCCCAGAAGTCTGCCTAGAAGAGGACTTGTAAGGGAGAGAAGAAGGCATCGATTGGTACTTCATTGTAAGAAAGAGGCTAATGTAAAATCAAATCTATTGACAGCTTGTTTCTGAAAGAATATTAAAAAAAACCTAATAAAAGACGACAGTTTGAACCGATTAATACAGACGAGTATGAAGCCAGGTCTTCTTAAAGCTCTGATCCTGTGAGAGAATTGCAGAATGATGAACAAGAACGCCTTCAGAAGAGCTTTTTGTCATGACTGCTCTCCTTTGGCCAAGCTGCCTTGACAGATATTCCTGTCTGCTGAATAATACCTCTTTACCAGCCCCTTAATTAATTTTCCACCTTTCACACATGTATTTATTTCAGTCTGCTGGCAGTAATGGCAGATGTTCATTTAGCTACATTTTGGAGCCAGAGTGATGTATGGCATGCATTAATATGCTGTGACAGCCCAGTGAGTGACGCATTAATGAAATAAGCTGTCATCTCTGAACATTCAAAGAAATATTGGGATTAGATGGTCGCTCTGATGGATCTTAATGTGTGTAACATTGAATGTACTCATTAAATTAACTTCTCATTCCTTTGTGGATGTTCGTTGGTTTAGAGGCTGAGGATGTCTCTCATTTGAACCTAATCTGAACCAGGGCCATGTTTAAACTAGTGTACACTCAGCATCCTGGCTGTGTAAAGGACCTCTCAAGCAACCAGTCTACTAAATGTTGGCCGGCGCTGATGAAAGACATCTTTCCCTTCAAATCAGGTTTTTCATGGTGCCTCGCTAAGCATTTGTTTTCCAGTCTCTCCACTGTGGGGACTCGGTTGTGCTGTATCGGGCGTTTTGTTGGCATGGTAAGGATCCATTTGTCCCCATTGAGGGGAAGGTCACCGCAAATCAATAGAGAGTTGTTCTGAGTAATAGCCCTGATTCTATAATCAAATGTTTCCATCTGTGTCAGAGTGGCACCTATCCATAGAGGATGAGGGCGTCACTGAACAGTTTGATGAGTTAGAAATTGAAACTGCGTGGTCCAGCCTCTGGAGGGATCCCACCACGTAACCATAATTTAACCTCCCGAGACCCGAACTCTTTCATTTCATGCATTTTAAATTTCTCTTTGCTATTTGGGCTGATTGGGACCCGATGAATGTAAAAACAAAGAATTATGCAATTTTCTTTTTTATTTTATTTAGTTTTTTTTACCTGATTTTTGTTTCTGAGAAAAATATGAGGAAATTCGCTTTAAATTTTGATAGAGCAGTGACAGTATAATGTCCTTGGGCGATCGTGGCTCAAGAGTTGGCAGGTCGTCTTGTAATCGGAAGGTTGCTGGTTCGAGCCCCGGCTTGGACAGTCTCGGTCGTTGTGTCCTTGGGCAAGACACTTCACCCGTTGCCTACTGGTGGTGGTCAGAGGGCCCGGTGGCGCCAGTGTCCGGCAGCCTCGCCTCTGTCAGTGCCCCAGGGTGGCTGTGGCTAAGATGTAGCTGCCATCACCAGTGTGTGAATGGGTGGATGACAGGTTGTGTAAAGCGCTTTGGGGTCCTTAGGGACTAGAAAAGCGCTATATAAATACAGGCCATTTAAGTGGATATCAGGACGAGTCGACTATCAAAATCGTCGACAACTAATTTAATAGTCGACGCGTCGTCTGAAAGACGCAGGAATAAGCAGTAAAATTTAAGAGTGTAATAACGGGCTGAAACAGAAGATGGCAGCACTGCATCTACAAGGATGCCAGCTGCTAAAACGCCGAAGAAGAAGAAGCAGCAGTGTCGGGTATCGTAGCTGTGTCCAAATTCAGGGCCCGCATTTGTCGGCCGATTACATCACAGCGGCGCGACAAAGCCTGTCCAAATTCAATCACTCCTCCGAATGCGGCCGACAAATGCGTCCTTCCTTTCCCCAGATTTGAAGGATGGGTCGGGTGTGTCCTTTATGGCCCAACCTATCCCAGAATTCATAGCGCGGCTCAGCCAATTCCAGTTTCCAACAATAGCGGCAGCTACTTTTAACTTTTAACATATTTTCAGACGAGAATGTAGCTGTGTAAACTTCAAATATCTGCTCGGTTTATCAACACATCGCATATTTGCAAAAGTCCTCCGACGTTTTCGGAGACTTCTGTTACCCATCAGCTCGATAGAGAACAGCGAACCCCCGGCACATCATTTTCAAACCCCCGCGGTCTTTCGCTCCTCAGGTTAAACATGTATAAGTCACTTAGATAACTTAAACATGTTATTGTTTGGCTTTTTTCAGTATTTTATTTGTTCCTGAGTAAATCGGTTTGGCTGAGATTAAAGTTATAGTTTTTACTAGAGCTGGGCGATATGAGATTTTTTCATATCACGATATGTTTTTTTCATTTCAGGCGATAACGATATCTATCACGATATAAGCCAAATAACTATATTTGTAAGATTTAAATGTGCCGTTGCTCACAAGTAAAATGTGAAATAATCAGCAGCTTGTTTTTATTTAAATATTTATTTCCGGAGGTCCGGTAATGGCGGCTGGCTGAAAGGACGTGCCCACTTCTGCTCCGCTATCTTTCTGTAAAATCCTGAATAATACTCGTTTGTTAGACATTGAACGACACCTAGGACAGCTGTGATGCCTCTCTCGCAAAGGAAACCCGGGAAAAACATTGGTAGACCGACTCAATCGAAATTATCTGACTTCACTTCTAAGTTGAACTCTGAGGCTAGCTGTGAAGCTAGCGTTAGCCGTGAAGATAGCGAGACTAATATTAACGCTAGCCAGGCGGTGGAGGAGGGAAATGATGAGCCGACTGAGAGAGAAAAGACGGCCGAAGGCTCAGACGTAATACTGGCGGCTATTGCAAGCTTGAAATCCGATTTTTCCTCCAAACTTGATGGTATTTTGTCAGCAATAGAGACCGTGAGGAAGGATGTTAATGAGTGTGCCAAGCGGGTCAGCGAGGCGGAGGCCCGGATATCTGCAGCGGAAGATAGCATTACCACCTTGGAAGCAAAGGTACGGACTCTTGAAAATAACAACAAAAACCTCGAGGACAAAGTGCTGGATCTGGAGACCAGATCGCGACGATCTAACTTGAGACTTGTTAACCTGCCCGAGGACGCAGAAGGAGAAGACGCGTGCGCTTTTTTGGAAAGCTGGCTACCGGAGGCTCTGAACTTGGCGCCGCTACGAACCGCTCTGACGCTGGAGAGAGCGCATCGGGTCGGCCAGAAGAATATGTCAAATACCGCTGCACCAAGGACTATGATCATGAAGTTTCTAAATTACAAGGATAAAATGACCGTGATAAGAGCTGCCAGGGCAAAGGGACAGATTCTTTTCAAGAATCGCCCGGTGAGATTTTATGAGGACCTAGCGACCGGAGTGCACAAAAAACAGAAAGAGTTTGACGCCGTGAGACAACAGCTTCGCTCCATGGGTATCCGGTACGGCATGATTCCTCCTGCGCGACTGATAGTGACACACAACGGACAGTCCCGCATCTTTAACCTGCCAGGTGAAGCGGAGAACTTTGTGAAGGCTCTGAGGTCAGAAAGTGGACCGGGGTGAGATGATGTAATCATGGTCATACTACAGTGTGTTGGCATGGAGGGGTGATTACTGAGCTTTAAGTTTAAAAAGAAGTGAGAGGGAGAAAGAGAAAGGCCAGTTTGTTATATTTATTTGTTTATTGGTCCAGAGGCTCACAGCCATTATTAGTACCCTGATTTTCTTATCGTATTCAATAACGAGTTTTTTGTTTGCATAGCGGGGTGGGGTAAGGGAAAAGTGTTCAGGCACAGTCGGTTGATCCTCACTTTTGGGTGGAACAACCTTTAGCTGTTAGACAGGTGCCAATATGTATAGGGGGAGGGAAATGGGTGCCCAAGTTCAAGTTAAAGGGGCATATTCAGTATTCATGGTTATGGATGTAGTTTTTGACATTCAGGTATTATTTGTTTCTCTGTCCTTTAATATTTCAAATGTGTTGGGAAGCTCATTCAGTGTTATATGTTATGTCTGGTGGGATAAGAATTAAAATTTCTTCTTGGAACTGCAGAGGACTACAAAAACTGGAGAAGGTAAAACAAGTAATGTCTAGGCTGAACTCTATGCACTCTGATATCATGCTGCTACAGGAAACGCACCTGTTGTCTAGTCAAGAGGCGAAGATTAGGAGGAGGTGGCAAGGCAGTATATATTCTGCGCCCTTCACTTCTCGGGCAAGAGGTGTTATGATCTTGATCCACAAATCTATACCATTTCAGGTGACAAGGGTTATTAAAGACAAGGCTGGGAGATATGTTATTTTACAGGGCACACTTATTACGGAAAAAATAATCCTGATAAATATCTATGCTCCAAACACTGACGACCCAAAGTTTTTTCATAATCTTTTTCTTGTCTGTCTGGTAGCCTTATTATAGCAGGGGATTTTAATTGTACGTTGAACCCAGAATTGGATAGGAGCTCAGGTATTGATCTCTCTCATCCTAAAAGTAGGCAAACTATTCAACATTTTATGAAAGAACTTGATCTGAGGGATATTTGGAGGGATATGAACCCTAAGGTCTTAAAATACTCCTGCTACTCACATACACATAAATCATACTCGCGTATTGATTACTTTTTAGTTTCTGCCAATTTGAGTTATAAAATAAAGGACTGTCACTATGATAATATTTTAATATCTGACCATTCGCCAAACTCGTTAATATATGAAGATTTGCGACTGAAGAGAGATCCCCCTAGGTGGAGATTTAAACAAAAGTGGCTCCTAGACTCAGAATTTATATCTTTCATAGATAACCAAATAAACATTTTTTTTGATACTAATAGGGATGAAACATCACCCTGCTCAAGATGGGAAGCTTTTAAGGCCTACATAAGGGGTCAGATTATTAGCTTCACAAGTTATAGAGCAAAGCAAACTTATCAGAAAACAAAAAAGTTGGAGGCAGAGATTGAGATGCTTGAGGGAGAATATTTTCAAAGTTTTTGTCCAAGAGTCCATCAAAAGCTTCTGTTACTAAGAACACAGTATAATGAACTTTCTGCTTCTAAGGCAGCCTCACATCTTTTGCGTCTTAAACAGACATTCTATGATCAAGGGGAAAAGCCCGGGAAATTATTAGCCTGGCGCCTCCGTCAATTACAGAATGAGAAAAACATTGCCTCAGTTGAAAACAGTGATGGACAGGTTATTGTTGACCCTCTAGGAATTAATGAAACTTTTAAGGTTTTTTTTGAAAAATTATATAACTCAGACATAACACACATGGGACAAGAGCAAGATCTCTTCTTAGATACCCTTCAGTTGCCCAGCATTTCAGGACTAATGAGCGCAGATCTTGATACACCTATAACAAAGGAGGAGATATCTATAGCAATAGACCATTTGAAAACAGGTAAAGCCCCAGGCCCAGATGGGCTGCCGACAGAAATTTATAGGGTATTTAAAACTAAACTGCTGTCCCCTCTTTTTGACATGTTTTCGGATTCATTTGAAAAGGGAATCCTTCCGGTCTCATTAAGAGGAGCCCTGATAACTTTATTGCCCAAACCTGGTAAACCGTGCAATAAATGTGGTAACCTAAGACCAATAAGTCTTCTTAATGTGGATCTAAAGATACTTTGCAAAATTTTGGCTCGAAGACTGGAGAGATTTTTACCTGATCTAATTACCTGTGATCAGAATGGGTTTATTGCGGGTAGACAGGGATTTCATAATGTGAGAAGAGTGTTGGATATTCTTCATAGTCAGGAGGGAAAACCGGACACTGCTCTACTATCATTAGATGCCGAAAAGGCCTTTGATAGAGTTGAGTGGCCCTATTTATTTGAAATATTAAAAAGATTTGGCTGTGGGGATAATTTCTGTCGGTGGATTAGACTTTTATATAATGAGCCATATGCTGAAATACTGACAAATGGAATTATATCTAAACCGTTTGAAATTAAACGGGGCTGTAGGCAAGGGTGCCCTTTGTCCCCTTTATTGTTTATTTTAGCAATCGAACCGTTTGCCATTGCGGTGCGGTCCCATAAGAGCATAACTGGTCTATCAGTAAACCAACAGGAACACAGAATTGCTTTATTTGCAGATGATGTTATTCTTTTCTTGGAAAAGCTGAAGGAGTCTATCCCAGCCTTGTTGGATCTACTACACATATTTGGACGGATATCAGGATATAAAGTGAACAAAGAAAAATCTTCATTAATGATACTTAACTCAGAAGAGAGAGAGGGTGCTGGAAATTCTTTCCAATTCAAAATGGTAGACTGTTTTACCTATCTGGGGATTACGATAGTGCCATGTTTGAGAGACATTGTTGGAGCTAACTACACCCCTATGGTAGACTCAATCACCTCATCCCTAGATAGATGGAAGCCCTTGCCCTTGTCACTTATAGCGAGAATTAATGTTCTTAAATTAAACATAATGCCCAAACTTTTGTACCTGTTCCAGAACATCCCATTGTCACCCCCTGCTAACTTATTTTCACACCTGAAGACAATTTTTGTACGTTTTTTGTGGAATGATAGACGACC
Organism: Astatotilapia calliptera; assembly: GCF_964374335.1. Taxonomy (NCBI): domain Eukaryota; kingdom Metazoa; phylum Chordata; class Actinopteri; order Cichliformes; family Cichlidae; genus Astatotilapia; species Astatotilapia calliptera. Next base: position 1,998,619 of record NC_137431.1, read on the forward strand.
AAGGCTCCGTTTATCACTCTTGTACTTACCGTATGAAAGAGGAGGCCTCAAATGTCCCAATCCACTTTGGTACTATTGGGCAGCCCAATTGAGGACTATGATGTATTATTTTACAGATAAATCCCCCCCGCCTTGGACAAATATGGAAAACAGTTCAGTACCTCTTCCCCTTCCCCAGTACCTATACTCAGCAAAAGTCAAAATGTTGAAAAAAAAGACAAAAAATCCTATAGTCAGAAATATGATTATGATCTGGTATCAGGTTAAAAAATACCTGGGTGAACCCACCTCTTTCGCACGCTTTAGCCCAATATGGGGTAATCAATTTTTCCCTCCAGGCAGAGCAGACCCTGGTTTTAGGAAGTGGGCTGACAAAGGCTTAAAGACAATAGGGGATCTCGTGGGATCAGAGGGTGAGATTTTGATGTCATTTGAGGAGTTGATTTCCAAGTATGATATCCCATGCAAACATCGATTTAAATATCTACAAGTGAGAAACTTTATTAGATCATCTCAAAATCAGTGTTTGTCAATCCCTCCGTTTTCCACTTTGGAAACAGAAATGAAAAGAGATTGCTTTGGAAAGGGAATAATCTCCAAATTATATAATATGTTAGTAGAGGGTTCCCCTGAATCTTCTTTAGGAAAACTTAATGCCTGGAGGGAAGATTTACAGGAGGACTTATCCTCCGAAGACTGGGAGGAGGCATGTGCTGAAGCACAAACACAAACTACCAATACTCGTCTCAAAGTATTGCAATATAATTGGCTAATGAGGACGTATGTGACTCCAGAAAAGCTTAATAAGTATAATGGTGATATCCCAGACTTGTGTTTCAGGTGTGGAGAGGAGAAAGGGACGTTTTTCCACTGTGTCTGGGAATGCAATAAAGTACAACGGTTTTGGAAAGAGATTAAACAAGCTCTGGATATTATATTGGGTACACAACTAGCTCTTGACCCTAAACTTTTTATTTTAGGGTTATATCCTGATGGACATCTTATGTCTAGAAAGGTAATTACCGCCCTGGACTTATGTCTACTGCTGGCAAAAAGAGTCATAGCACTCTCATGGAGGAAGACCAGTAAACCAAAATACATTAACTGGATTAAGGAATTGTCCACAACTTTACCTATGGAAAAAATTACTTACATTATCAAGGGGAAACTACCACTTTTTCAAAACATCTGGGGTCCCTTTATGCAATATATGGGAAATATGGATCTTGGCAGTATGGTGGATGGGGCAGATGGGGTGTAAATGTTGGTGGTCCTCTGCAGTTTCCTAAATTAATCTCTTTTATACTTGATCTTTAATGCTGTGTGAATTGTACATTTGAGTTTGTAACTTTGAACCATGCACAATAGTGTAACCGAGTTGATGTTGAGCAACCCTTGGAAATAGAGAAGCTTATTTTATATATTTTTTTATATATATATATATATATATATATATATATATATATATATATATATATAATTTTTTTTTTTCTTTTTTTTGGGGGGGGGGTTGTGTTTTCCTTTTCCTTTGTTTGACTAAGTTATTATTTACAGGTGATATAGTTTGTACTTCCACTTAACTGTTGCTCTCTAACATCTTATAAGTGTCTGATTTGCAAGGGAGGGCGATTGACTGTTATACAATAATTTAGCTGCCCTGGATGTTTCCTTTGCTGTGGAAGTACTCCAATTTCTGTATGTAATTTTGAAACGCAATAAAGATATTGTTGGAAAAAAAAAATATTTATTTCCCATAATAAGTTCAACAGGGTAGATGTACTTAAGGAACATGAGACTTTTTCAGATAAATAAAGGCAAATATTGCAAACTACACAAAAGGCAGCCGCTAAAGCGTTTAAGTTTCAAAATAGAACAAACGAAACAGACTAAACTGTCAATTCCACTTAGAAACAAAATATTAATTCTAAAAATAAATCTTAGTTTGTTTTACAGAAGAACAGACAAAACTGACTAACTTTTGTCAATATCAAATAAACTGAGAACTAAAAGGAAATTCTCAATCTCTCCTTGTTGTATAGCTGAGCTTTTCAAACAGTTTTAACAGTTACTTTAGTCTGACAAAAGCCGAATGACGAATCAGCGCTTCCAGTCAGAGACCGAGGCTACGTCCACACGTACACGGGTATTTTTGAAAACGGAGATTTTCCGTTTTCGTTTTAAAAAATAATCCCGTCCACACATAAAGGCAGAAATGAAGGAAAACGCTGCTATGAACATGCCAAAGCAGCAGGTGGCGCTAGATTCCTAACCGTGCAGAAATGTTGGCCAATCAGAAGTCTAGAAGCCTCAGTGGGAAAAAGTAAACAAAGCTGGGGCATAGAAGCAGAACCGAGTCGTATGTGTGGAGGGACAGTAACTGTGTGTATATGTAAGCATTTAAACACTGCAGAGAGTAGAATTAACAGTATTGTAGAAATTCATTTCACCGAAACAATAACGTGGCGCACAGTGTGACGCATGCACCAGTTTATTGTATTTCCAGACTTGCTTTCGGCACAATTTACAGTGCACGCTACTCTGTTTTTTGTCAGACTTGAAATAGCCGAAATACCTTCACACTACGGAACTTCTATGGCTCTTCCGTTCGACAATCTCTCCGGCGTTGGAACCATCATCTGTTTTCTCTTCGGTCACGCTCGGTTGATTTTTCTAGTCGGCACACTCATTTCCTCCATTACCTGCTGGCTGCTTCCCAAACAAACACACGTGCGGCTTGGCACTTGTGCCGTACGTAACAAGTCACGCGACGTGACGCTGCGGCTGTGATTGGTTCGGCTCTGCGCTACTTAATTTGGATTGGCTGACCTTTTTTTTTTTTTTTTTTTTTTTTTTAAGAGGACAAGAGCGACGAGGTCTATCGCGATAGCTTAATTTCTCTATCGAGTAAAAGTTATATCGCGATACATATCGTTATCGTTCTATCGCCCAGCTCTAGTTTTTACACAGCTGAATAAACTCAAGCAGACAGCTGATTATCAGAAGTGTGAGATGCTCGAGAATTTACTCCGGTGTGCTGTTATATTTTAGATAGCAAGGAGTTTATTAAACTTCACTGAAACAATCTGCAAATTTCATTAAAAATTTAGTAAACTATCATCTTGTCTTTATTTTTAGTTAGCACAGACCTTAAACACTTAAAGCTGTAAGCTAATGATAGTTATATAAGAGCAGATGCTGCTGGTGCAATAAGCTGTACGTTTTACGTCCAATGGATGATGATCTGATTAGTCGACTATCAAAATAATGGTTTGTGGCAGCCCTGATCAGGCCCTTGTAGAACAAAATTGAGTATTTTGGTCTAGGCAACCCAAAATGTGATGTCCACATATGTGGACACCAGGTCCTTAGAGGTTAAATGCCATATGAGGAATATGTTGTGGAACAATTCTCTTCTGCCACTCCAGAGTGCCAGAGATGTGAAGAGTCAATGCCGAGACACCACAGCTGCTGTGACGGCATGTTTCAGACTCATTGTCTGATTTCTGTCCCCTCGGATTTGTCCACTGTCTGCCTAGCAACAGGATAATCAGAAATGAACACTAAAGGGGAGTGATGAAATAAAAACAAGCGGGCTGACGTTGTGAACTGACCTTTGGCATGTTCTTCTAACCATGTTACATCCTACCCAGAAACAACAAGTTGTGTCTGGGATGGACCGTGCAGCAGCTTTGGTTAATGTCATGATGTGCAGCTCAGCTCATGAGCACTTGAGTCACGTGCCTAACACTGACACACTCTTCTCTCTCGCTGAGGGAGACACTGGTGCATTTATATGAACTCAGACAAAACAAATAGCTCAGCAGCAGGGGAAATGCGCAACAACCAGCATCAGTGTTTGGAGTTGACATACAGACAGAAGGAATGGGACTGTGGGATGTTGAAGCAAGGTGCAGTTTGCAGTCTGAAACCGTCCTCTCCATTATTTTAATTGTAATTTAGTCGCTACAAAGAGCTGCGTCGACTACTCTGATGGGGAGGGCTGGAATTGATTGAGAATTGATTGAATTTCAGGACCCACCGATGTTTAAGAAAGATGCTTTTTTTCATGGGGTGCAGAAATGAAATTGAAATTCGACTGTATTGTTTTGCTTTTACTTGATGGGCAATATGATTAAACAGTTGAAACATGTTTCATTCAGTCTGCCTGGGGTGAGACAAGGGACTTTATTTGCAGTGTTTGTAAAATGCATTGTTGGGACTGATTCATGAATAACAACCAGTGCCAGTTTCCACGCGTCCTCAGCTTAAGGCTACTTCACCAGCTAATGTTCGGTTAACGGCACATCTGGAGTGGCTGGAAAGCGTGGGATTAATGCTTCCACCTCTCTAAGACCCGGTCTCCCCGATACTTGTTAATGTAGTGCGCAGCTCTGAAATGAAGTTCCAACGTGTCCTCGTCCATGTATTAGCACAGAAGCAAATCACATCCCTGTCGTAATGGAATCGACTTCTCTTTTAAGAAGAATACATTCCCCGTGTGCCACCAGGTCATTAAGTTCTCTGCTTTTCACTTCTCCTCTGCTTAATTCAGGCAGGCTCCACAGGTGTGAGGGTTTACACAGGCTGATTGTAAAATGCCATCTCGAAGCAGAGCTTCCAGTGTCACGCGGTCCTCTTTGTGCGTAATGGTCCCCATCAGGGTGCATTTGGACAGATATTTTTCCTTCATTCTGAAAAACCTTTTCATTCTTAGCTGCACAGTGCATACTCATGATGGTGTGGTGAGGACTGTGTGGGCATTTGTGTGTCTTTGCACCACACCGCCTGTGGACTTATGGCCAGAGCCCTGTTGAGATCTCTACCTGGAGCTTTTGATCCCCGCTCTCTTCTCTGATCCGTCTTTAAAACGCAGCCAACCCGCCACTGCTTCCATTTCCATCTGCTTCCATTGCTGCACACTCTGATAAGCTTTGCTCACTAACTGCACTGCTTTACTTGTTTTGGTTCTTAAGTGCCAAACTATAATCCAGAGTTACATGCTCTTTTGCAATATTTAGAAAACGAGCACATATCATGGAAGCGTGTCCTCAACGTTTTGCTTTGCTTTAAGCACCTTGGTTATCATTAGGCTTTACTATGCAGCCCAATTTGCAGTTACATATTTTCCAGGTCAGATGATATTGAGACACTAATTAAAGGCTTAATGGCTGTGTCTCAGTGCGATGTCACCCCTCCCTGCTTCTGCTCAGTAGGAGGGTTTGAACTGAAACTGCTTCAGATGAAAATCACGGAGGTTCATGCGATACAGATTTTCAGTTAGTCATGCTCTGTACTTCAGTTCAACATCCACTGTGAAGTTGTTTTGGGCCATCTACTTTGGTTGGACATATTTGAAGCAGGCTTTTGCAAGCAGCTGTGGATATTTCACCCAAGTCCAGCCTACTGAATGTAGCCTGGGAAAAGCTTTTGGCACATCTTCCCAATGAATAGATTTCAACCCACTGAAAAAGTAACTAAAGTTCTACTTTACTTAGGGCTGCTCAATTAATCGAATTTTAATCTCGATTACGATCTGGGCTTTCAACGATCATTAAAAATGACTGAGCCGATTATTAGCCCCTCCCTCGTGCTGTACTCTCGCGCGGCTCCGTGTGGCAAATCGAGCGCACCTCTCTGCATTTCGAACACGTGTCACAACGATTAAGAGCAGCGGTCTCCAACCTTTGTTGCGCCACGGACCGGTTTATGCTCGACAATATTTTCACGGCCTTTAAGGTGTCGCGGATAAATACAACAAAATAAAACTAGTACCGGTACTGAAAAAAAGAAAATTTATTCATAACACACGTGAAAAGACCCAGGAAAACCGAGTAAACGATAAAAACGATAACAAAATAACGCTGAAAACCGATAAAAACCCTGAAAACCAGACATTTCACACCTGAGCCTCAACTCTCGCGGCCCGGTACCAAACGACTCACGGACCGGTACCGGACCGAGGCCCGGGGGTTGGGGGCCGCTGATTAAGAGGACCCGAGGGAAGCTCAGAAAGCTCAGCAGAAGTTATTTGGAGAGGAGAGTGACTGCCGTTGGTTGAACAGAGAGGTAAAAAAACTTCAGTGGTGTGGAAACATTATGGGTTCAGTCAGACGTGGATCAAGTAGACACAGTGTGTAAACTTTGCTACAGTGTAGCTGCACCACAGAGCAACACTGCAAAGTTCACTAAACACAGATGTTTACATTTTTCATTGATTTCTTATATTGAAAACATTTGCACTGTTATCAGCATTTGCACACTATTTTATATTTTTGACAATCGTTAAAGTCATTATTCAACACATTGTTATTGTTAAATAAATATCGTCAAATAATCGAGATCTCAATATCAGTGAAAATAATCGTGATTATCATTTTTGCCATAATCGAGCAGCCCTAACTTTACTCATGCAGCGCTTTTCACAGACACACAAGTGGCAAAGCACAGTGTGTCCACAGTCACAGCACTATCCAAAGAAAACCATGTGAATTAAAAATGAATAAAAACACGACTAACAACAAATATCAGAGCGCTTGATTAAACTAAAACACTGACCCTACAACGTTTAACATTAAACAGATGAGACACGACATTAGAGAATTACACTCGAATGACTTTTTGTTCAATAGCTGTTGATTTGTGTCTTCTGCATCTACCCCTCACTGTAATTACAACAAGTGCAATATTTAGATAAATACTACACGTCTGTGTGGATACTGTGCAGTTTTCTAACATACCCTTAATCAAAAACGGAGCTGCTGTCCTCATGGTCCAAGCAGCTCTTTCACTTTAACACCTTCAGGCCTCCTGGTAGAGATGGATGAGTTTTACGTGTCTAAACAGATGTGGATGAAATCAGGATGTTAAGATTTACATTACAAAGTGAAGGGCAAGGCCGAAGATCGCAGGCAACACAGACTATTTAAAATAATTATGAAGCATATTTGATCTGTGGTGATAGTCAATGCACGATGAAGACAGCCATGCAAAAGTGTTACGAAAGCTCCACCGGCTGCCGGTAAAATATGTTTCCTATCACGGAGCATGAAGGTGCATCAGGTATATCTGGTTCCAGCGTTTGCATGGTTGGAATATTAAGCATGAAAGTGAAGGCTTAGGTGTGAGGAGTAAAGATGGTGGTAATATGAAGGCACGGATCCTGTGACAAATGCTCTGCTGGGGAATTCCTCACAAGGTTTGGAGGAATAGTGACAGGAGAGCGAGGTGTGTTAGGCTGTGTGTGTGTGTGTGTGTGTGTGTGTGTGTGTGTGTGTGTGTGTGTGTGTGTGTGTGTGTGTGTGTGTGTGTGTGTGTGTGTGTAAAAATGGTTGTAGCTGTTGATTTACACCCGTCATTGATCATACTGTTGTTCTGTGTGCAGGATTGTTGCGCTTTATGTAATCGCTAAGGATGAATCTGTAATGCTGCCGGGCGAACAATGCAGGGACATTTTTCCTTTGTTGCTATGATGCTTGGAGCTGAAGCCAAGATTGTGTGTTTCTGTGCACTGAAGAATACTTAGATGGCAAAAGATGTACAAAAGTAGATGGCAGGGTGTGTTTTTCATTCATTTTTAAAAGACGATAATGTTTGTTTAATATGTAAAGTTGTCTCTATTCAGTAAATATAAACTTTTGGTCAATTTGGGGCCAAACCTTGTAATCATCTGTCTGTGTGTGTGCGTGTGTGTGTGTGTGTGTGGATGGGTATTAACATTTTTGTGGGGACCAAAATTTGGAAGTTTACTAGGGGTGCAACGATACTCGTATCGATATTGAACCGTTCATACAGTGCTTTCGGTTCGGTACGCATATGTATCGAACAATACAACATTTTTAATTTATTTGATCAACTTTTCTTCTGACGATGCTGTCTGTGTTGAGCGCTCAGTGAATCTGCGTTCGACTACTCCGCCTAGGCTGCACTGTCGAGCGCAGATCCACGGAGCGCAGCACAAGCTTGCAAGACAGAAGCTAAGCTCGTTGTAACATGGCAAACTGCCTCAACGCTACCCGAAATTGAACCTCCCCCACCCTCATTCAGATCTGGCCTTTGGAACTATTTTGGTTTTCATGTGACGTATGACCCTGAAGGTAAGCGAGTCATGGACTAAAGTAAAACAGTATGTTGGATGTGCCACGCAATGCTCAATTACATGGGTGGGAGCTAGTGTGTTAGCGCAGTTAGCTCGTTAACGTGTTGGCCGTCCAGCCCCACGCACGGGGTGATCCGCGGTAGCTCGTTAACGGAGATTTGCCGTGTTGTGGTGTTAACGTCATTTCAGATTAAGGCTGACAGCACTAGTGGGAACACAACGAATATGACTGCACATTTATTCCGACAGCATCCTAGTGCAAAGACAAGTGGAAGCAGACAAAAACAACAAGCACGCATGCTACAAACTTTACCCGAGTCATTTAGACAGCCGTTAGCACAGGATTCTCCTTATGGGGACCTGATATGTTTAATATGCTGCTGAGAATATAGCCCAGAAGAAGCGTATAGTATAGCTTTTATTTTGAAAGAGCCATTTCTCTGTGGCAGCACGGTGGCACGGTGGTTAGCACTGTTGCTGCACAGCAAGAAGGTCCTGAGTTCAATTCCACCATCAGGCCGGGGTCTTTCTGTGTGGAGTTTGCATGTTCTCCCCGTGTTTGCGTGGGTTCCCTCCGGGTACTCCGGCTTCCTCCCACCGTCCAAAGACATGCAGCTTGTGGGGATAGGTTAATTGGATAATCCAAATTGTCACTAGGTGTGAATGTGAGTGTGAATGGTTGTCTGTCCCTGTGTGTTGGCCCTGCGACAGACTGGCGACCTGTCCAGGGTGTACCCCGCCTCTCGCCCTATGACAGCTGGGATAGGCTCCAGCGCCCCCCGCGACCCTGAAAAGGATAAGCGGAAGCGAATGGATGGACGTTTCTCTGTAATAAACTCTCTTTTCCAAAGATGAGTGATTTCTCAATCAGATTTATTATTTTATCCCTTTGTTGTTTCAGCAACATTAAATTTAAAAACTGTACGTTTGAGTTAAAATATATATTTATAATTTTAATAAATGACAAATTAAAAAAGCATGAACATTTTTTTGTATCGAAAAAATATCGAACCGTGAATTTTGTGTATCGTTGCATGAACACCAAGTGTGTGTTCACTTGGTGTTCATGTATAGGGGCCTGTGACTGTGAGAGAGGAAGAATATGAGAAAGAGACAGTGGTTGACAGATGGAATGTGTTTTTCACGGTATGTGTGGGAGGTGGGGTGTAGACAGTTGTGATGTGTGTGTGTGTGTGTGTTCGTAAATGTGTGCGATGGGGACAGTTATGCTCCAGATTTGGAGCTCTCTGCCCCAAACGAAAACATTGGCCTGTATTGTTTTTGGTGAGTGCTGTACACTCTGAGTCTTCAGCTGTAGGGAACAGATCCCACAGTGTGTCATCTCCTGTGGGATGACTCGTTTCTTTACAGTATCCACAAACTCAGCAACATCATTTTCCACAGGAGTCATTGATACATTTGCTCCTGAGCATTATTTCCTTAAGAAGTTACACACGGCAGCTTTTTGATTCCTTTTTAGATGATTCAGTTCTGTTCACTTTTTATATTTATGCTGTCGAGGTCTTTGTTGCTGTGACAAAGTCTCAGTGTCCTGATGTTTCTGTAGTGAGGACTATAGAAAGCATCATTCCTGCCGTGGATTATTCCTGGTGAAGTATGCTTCATTTTTTAAATGTAATTTTTAATTTTGCTGGCATTACACGTTATGATTTTTATTTTTAATGAACTTTAGCAAAATAAGTCCTGCGCTCAAGGGCTACCTGACGATAGTGAGATGTTTAATGTGCACTTGTTTATGAAAACAGTTCATTTGCACTTTTACGTGACGTTGAGAAACTGAAATGTTTTTGTGAAGATTAACAGTGCGCTAAAATAAATCGCGTTTTACTGACACGAGAAGCGCGTTGCTGGCGAATCTTCACGTGTTCACGCTCAACGTGAAAAGTAGGCCGTCACCGAGGCGATCTCTGCTTCCTGTGAGGAAAACATCATTTTTAGGTGAAACTGTTTGGCGGGTAGCTGTTTATCGTCTGCTCAGGTCAGGGTCAAAGGGCTTTGGAGGACCGCGTGTGACCCCTGAGGCTGCTGCTGTATCGCTCACCTGAACCCACCTGAGCTTCTGTCCTGTGGCAGTGCAAGACTTTTGTAAATGGGAGGTTTGCATTGAAACAAAAGGTCCTCTTATGTAAATGCCAGCAGGGTCTTTGTTGATTTAGCACTTCCCAGGGTGTGTGTGAAGCACACACACGCTGGCTCGCATTAACACACTCCCTCTCTGGCTGGGCAGGGCTTCAGGATGGATTTAGTTTTGCCAGCTAATAGCAGGGTATCAGCTGTATAGTACAAACAGCGAGTGGAAGCAGCCCGTAGGCTATCCGCACAGGCCTTATCACTCAGAAAGCAGACCCCATGATAAGGTATTATGTTTTTCACAATAGTGTGCTCTGTTTTCTCCTGTTTGTGCAGTTTCCCCGTTGTGCGTGCTGTAATAACCCAAGGCTGCCAATTACACAGAGCGAGTGTGTTAGTGGTGTGTAAGCCTCTGTCGTCACATCCATCGGGTCTGAAAGCAGCGTTTTGATTCAGCAGCGAGGAATTTCCAGAAGCCTGAAGTCTCGGCCCGTGCTATTTGATTTACAAGATTTTGACTCTGTGTGTGTTTAAGAGCGCGGTTATGCCGAACCCTTCTCATTTATCTGCTCTGCAGGATTACTCCTGGTATCAGAAGCTCGATGACTTGGCAGTCGTATCGATTTCTTTTATTCAGAGGTGTAAGAAGGTTTCGCCAGGATCTGAAAGAAATCTGATGATTGGAAAAAAAAATAGTGAATGCTGTAATTCTCCTTTCTTTTCTCCACCGGCTTGTGCAAGTGCTGGCACTCTGTGCTTAGTTCTGTGAGGGCAGCAAAAATGTTCCAGAGTGAACATAATCCAGTGGTTCTGCATTAATGTGCACTTTACCCAATCTCACAAAACCACGGTGCTGAATGTTGTTGTTATTCATGCTGTCGTCTCGTGGCAACATGCTGTTGCTGTGCTTAGCTTCATTTAGCCGATCTGTGATGAAGGTAAATCTGCATCTAAGGCTAAACACCTGCTGAAGACGTTTTATAACAAAAACGAGCTTAGAAGGTTCATTGTGTTGTTAAATGTTTGAACCGTCCACTTCACAGTGAGTCTGACGTGTTGCTGTGAGGAAGAACAAGAGACTCCAGGTTTCTTTTATTCCTGCTGCAGCCCATCTGCTTAATGGCAAATAACTGTCTTGTGGCTTTTTATTGGTATTATTAATATTATTGTTTTGTTTACTCTTAATGTTGCCTTGCTGCTGAAATCATTTCCTTTGTGGGACAATAAATTTGAATTGGACTGAAAAAAGCAGTCAGCTTTTTGTATGACACACTCAAAAAAATAACTCTTTGAATGAACATAAAAAAATCATGGAAAGAATTTCCACGTAATTAAATTGCTTTATTTTAGCATTATGCAATTCTGTTATTCCAACTTAATGTACTTGAGTTGGACTAACGTGATTAATTAATGATGAATCGACTGTTTTACTACAGTTGTGTCCAACTTATTTTAATTGATTTGATCCAACCCATGCAAATTACGTTAGTGCAACAAAACATGCTTATTTGTAATAAAAAAATCCATTTAAGTTCATTTAAAGAGTTGTTTTTTTTGGAGTGTTCAACAAAGTCTAGAGTCTGGTTAACATAAAATGTTAATGGATTTATAATAACTTGCACTCCATCCATCCTCTTATCTTTACCAGGGTTGCAGTGAGGCTGGGGCCTATCCCAGGTGTGACAGGGTGGGAGTCAGAATACTGGACAGGTCACCAGTCTATCACAGAGAGACAGACAACCATTTGCCCTCATGTTCACAGATATTTTAGAAACACCAATTAACTTAACCCCAATTACTGCCTGACTTTAACTGTGGCAGGAAACCAGAGTACCCAGAGAGAACCCACCGCACACTTGGCCAGATTGCAGATTTGAACCCAAGACCTTCTTGCTGCGAGCCAACAGTGCTAACCACTGTGCCACCGAGCTGTCAGTCTAGACTTCAAAAAAATAGGGAAACTATGATTACAAGGCTTTATATAGAATTTTCTGTATGTTTTTGTCCTTTACAGGTTAAACCACAACAAACAGCTGAGGCATATACGTAGTGTGTGTGTGGTTGTCTGTCTCTTCTAACCCAGTGATTTTCCTGTGGTTTGAACTCTTGTGTGATGTTGTGAATTTTGTGAATCCAGGCAACTAACCACTCTTACTAGATTGTATCCTGTCATCTCAACAAGAATAAAATAAGTTGCTGGATTTCATGCAGATCCTACAGGATTTCATTACGTTCACCACAGAAACATGAAATTATTTTGTTCACATTACGAGTTTGAATTTTGTAAATTTAACAACCATCCAATTTTGTTTTTTTGAGTGCAGGCTGCTGCTGCTGTTGATTGGCTTCATCTCTGTTGACATGGAAATAGTCCTGTCCTCCACATAATGCATCCTTTTCCTCGTTTAGCTAATGCAAATGCACGCCTAACTTTGATATTTTTCCAGCATGGATTATTCAAAAAGAAAACGGGAGCATAATAACAATTTGTTAAAAACGGAGAGATATTCTGATCCGGAGGTGCAGCTTACAACTTCCCACCAACCAGGTCTCTCAGATGGATGTGCTATTTGTGGTGGTGTCATTTTTGGGGGGCGAGTAGCTAAAAAGAAATGCAAAATACAGCCAACGGGTGCGTGTCGTGAATAAGAGGGTTGAGCAGTTTGTGACAGTGGCTGTACTGGATGTTTGTTTCTGTTGTGTCGAAGCTTCTATTAAATCTTTCTGTCAGTAAACAGAAGGTTGATTTGATGTTCCCTCACCAGCAGACAACACACGGACGTGCTGGGGATTTATCTGCCAATCTTTCCCACTTTCAACAGAGTCAAAGGATCATTCAAATGGATCAATCCACTCTCTGCTCCCAGCTGTTGTTGGGTTTAGTTTTTCAACTATTAAACTATTAAATCACGCCTGTCTCGATCCTTCAGTCTCATTGGGTTTGCCAGACGCCGAGCTCCAAGTGTTGCATTATTTTACTTGTTGTCAAATCCTGTCATCAGTGGAAACCAACTTTAATTAATGTCTTCACATATTTTCCATCCTGTCAGTGCTGTTTCTGTTTCACTGTAGGCTTCCTTCCAAACTGCAAACTTATGGTTGACACAGTTTGTGGTAAATATTTGAGCGTATGTGTCCATGTCACCCGACGTTCCCCGCTGGGAGGAAAGTTTGGTTCTGTGCCCTCGACATTAGATAAGTCAGCTGGCACAGCTCCACGTGCAGCGAAAGTGATTCACTGCTGGCTCTGCAGCCAACGTCGGCATAAACGCCCTGTCGCTCATCGCGTCTCCTTTGGTTCGTATGTAAGAGTGTAAGAGTGCTAAGATGGAGTCTCAGTCCTTGCTGGGTTTGTAAGTGCAGCCCTGGGAAAGACTGCTGTGGGTGGAGATTGATGGTTAGTGGTGACTTCTGTTTGTCAGCTGTCCTGCAGTGTCTGCGGGTCGTTCTCTCACAGGGCTCGGGCTTCAGGGCCGACGCTGGCGATCTCTGCGGATGCTGAGACCGTGGATGCTGAGGCTCTGAGCAGCCCTTCTCCCAGAAGGAAGGTTATGAAACGAGGCATCGATTGCCTGTGTGCATACGCCCCCCTCTGTACGATTTCAAAGCTTGGAACTGAACTGGGCGTCTGGTTATTAGGCTTCTGCATTAGATTTGAAAATATTTATATACAAGCTTCTTGAACCTTTTCTGTACTGTCCAATCAAACCCCACTCAAAGTAAAACAGTGACTTGATTTGCTGGCACATCACCGTCCTTTGTAAATCTTTAACTGCACTGCAGAGTGCCCGGCCGTGGCTCCACGCGTGGTCTCTTTGGCCTGTTAGCTGAGTAAAACTGAAGAATGCTAAATAGTGTGTTAGTGCAGCGGTGCCCAACCCCCGGGCCACGGACCGGTACCGGGCCGCGAGAGTTCAGGCTCGGGTGTGAAATTTCTGGTTTTCAGGGTTTTTATCATTAACTCTGTTTCCCTGGCTCTTTTCCTGTTTCACGTTTATTATCATATTTACATAATACCACAGTTTTTGTCTTGGGCGTATCATTTTGTTTTGTTGCATTTATCCACCGACACCTTAAAGGCCGGTCTGTGAAAATACCGTCTGACATTAAACTGGTCCGTGGCATAAAAAAGGTTGTGGAGCGCTGTAATAGTGTGCCACTTCTTAGCAGACAGACCAAAATATTAATTTTAGACAAGACCTGGATGAACGTGGTCATCTGTAGGTTCCGTCTGGTCTTGATGCAGCTGCCTCTGTTAGCTCTGCTGATTAGAAACTCCTGCTGCTAATAATAATTGAACATTTCTTTATTAACCCCAAGAAAGCATTGATATTAAACCTGCTGAAGCTTTGAGCACCGTCATTATTGCATCATCACCTGTAGTGCAGTGACAGTTGTGTTTTATAAAAACAGCTATTTTTGTTAAGCATGTAATGAACTGTCTGTCGTTTGTGATGCCGTGGATCAGGATGCGACTGGTGGATAGTGTTACCCAGCGAGATAATGATGCTAATTATTGTATTGTCATCCACTTCTTTTGACAGTTGCATTTGCTTCTCCCTTCATTAGAAATGATAAACAGTTTGCTGAACACCAGCCAACAGTTTAGCTTCGGAGCCGTCCAGTGAGAGCGTGCGGAGCTCCCCGGGACGTGTCTTGAAGCTTGTTAATGATATACGCAGTGAAAAGAAACACACCTACACACACTGGGACAAACTGAAAATGCTCACATATATTTTCTGTATGCCCAGTAAACAGTTTAGACGTGAAACAGAAGACATGCATTTATTATGTTTACCACCCATAGCACAGCCAGACATGGAGCCTTTACTGCTCATTACATGTTATTCCAGCACATATCATGTTTTTTTTCTTGTGTCAAACTATTGTTGTTAGCATGAAACCTTCTGTGAATAAATATCACACAGTGTCTCTGCCACACAGTTTATTTGCACAGATCAAAACTTGCATTTTTCCACAATTATCAAGGCGGCGGGAACACGGATAGTACAGTTAGCTGTTAAGTGTCTGTAGCGTTCCAAAACCAGGATATGAAACAGAGAGGTCCCACATCTCAAACAAGATTTACTAAAGTAGCACCGACTTAATGCGAGCACCAAATCACAACACTCACCTCCAAACGGCTTATATTAATAATATATTTAACTTTATCCTAGAGCTGGGCGATGGAACGATAACGATATGTATTGCGAAATAACTTTTTCTCGATAGAAAAATTAAACTATCGCGATAGACCTCGCCGCTCTTGTCCTCTTAAAAAAAAAAGAAAAAGAAAAAAAAAGGTCAGCCAATCCAAGTTAAGTAGCGCAGAGCCGAACCAATCACAGCCGCAGCGTCACGTCACGTCACTTGTTACGTACAGCACAAGTGCCAAGCTGCACATGTGTATTTGTTTGGGAAGCAGCCAGTCGCCGTGCTGCCCGGGTAATGGAGGAAATGAGTGCGCCGACTAGAGAAATCAACCGAGCGTGACCGAAGAGAAAACAGATGATGGTTCCAACGCCGGAGAGATTGTCGAACGGAAGAGCCATAGAAGCTCCGTAGTGTGAAGGTATTTCTGCTATTTCAAGTCTGACAAAACCAGAGTAGCTGCACTGTAAATGTGCCGAAAGCAAGTCTGGAAATACAATAAAGCGGTGCAGCTCAATCTCTGACTGGAAGCGCTAATTCGTCATTCGGCTTTTGTCAGACTAACGTAACTGTTAAAACTGTTTGAAAAGCTCAGCTATACAACAAGGAGAGATTGAGAATTTCCTTTTAGTTCTCAGTTTATTTGATATTGACAAAAGTTAGTCAGTTTTGTCTGTTCTTCTGTAAAACAAACTAAGATTTATTTTTAGAATTAATATTTTGTTTCTAAGTGGAATTGACAGTTTAGTCTGTTTCGTTTGTTCTATTTTGAAACTTAAACGCTTTAGCGGCTGCCTTTTGTGTAGTTTGCAATATTTGCCTTTATTTATCTGAAAAAGTCTCATGTTCCTTAAGTACATCTACCCTGTTGAACTTATTATGGGAAATAAATATTTAAATAAAAACAAGCTGCTGATTATTTCACATTTTACTTGTGAGCAACGGCACATTTAAATCTTACAAATATAGTTATTTGGCTTATATCGTGATAGATATCGTTATCGCCTGAAATGAAAAAAACATATCGTGATATGAAAAAATCTCATATCGCCCAGCTCTAATTTATCCATCCCATATTTATTCCATAGTTTATTCCAGCATCTTTACACTCTGCACCATTGCACATTTAAATATAAATATGTTAAATGCATTGTTATTTTCTGCTTTTGTCTGGAAAAAACCCCTAAAACACCCTAATTTTCCGTCCTGGTTTCACTGGATGTGTCACCTCTGCTATTACATCTACCAGGCTGCTAATGAACTTCATCAAACTACGCTTTGGTCAGCTAATGCATTTGTGCTGTGACTTGTTGGTAAAGCAAATTAGACTGGCAGCATCTTCACACTTCTCAGAGGTGGGTGGCTGTGACTCACAGTAACCACAGAAATGAAAATGTTCATAAAATGAATATTAAGAATTTTGATCTTGACAGAATTTAGCTTTTGTCCCCCAGTTTGACTTTATAGCCTCATTTAAGAATTTTAACACTTGCTTCTATCTCAGTCTATATCTTGTAGGTGGGGTTGGTAAATTACACGTTGCCTCCTACTGAAACTTTGTGTCTCTGCCTGAATAATTAGTGTTAGAGCACTTTCAGAGCGGCGTTGTAGCAGCAAGGTGAGCCGTGCAGATCGAGGGTAATGACTGAAGCGCTGCTGTGAAGTTTATTTTATTCTGACCCATACAAGTCGGCACTTGATTCGAGTAGTGGTTGAGCAAGATTTTCTCTTAAGCTGCAACAATGTAACGCTTAGTGAGTAGATTAAAGTGCTGGTGGAACGGTGTTGGGAAAACAAGCTGCCAAAGCCACGAATGGGTAGACCCGTAATTACTGCCTCGCATTGTTCTCTGTCCTTGTTGTCTGAAAGTGATGTGTAATCTTTGTGGAGATGATTATATGAGTGAGATCAGGGAAAGCACTCAGCGGGGTTCTTTTTTCACAGGAAAGCCCAGTTCAGAAAGGTGCAGGTATTTTTCATTTTTGCCTCTAAAAGGCTTAAAACGTTCCACAAAAGTCATAACAAAATGTTATTTCAGTGTAAATTCTTACATGTTTAAAGTTAATTATGTTGCCACAAAGCGACAACAGTCTTTGTTGTTTTTGTGCATCCCTGGTGGGATCAGGTGACCCTGTCTGTGGATCTTTCTCCTTACTATCCGATAAAGCAACTTCCTGCAAAATAACATTTTACAGAATAACCTTTTGACACATCTAATCTTTTTTTCCTCATTTATCTCAGGAACCCAAAAAGCACGTGCGGTAACTTTCACTTTGGTGTTGGTTTAACATTTGTAGGTTTGCATGCTCATGAGGCCTGGAATGGTGTGTGTGTGTGTGTGTGTGTGTGTGTGTGTGTTTGTGGTGTTTTTGAGGGTGGGGGTTGTAATGAATCTGAGATGGCCAGATTAAAAGGTCCACTACGCAGTTAAATCAGCACTGAGCGATGCTGCTAGAAGAAATTCAGAGAATGAGTAAAATAACAAACAAAATGAAAGTGATAGTTGGTTAATTATGAAGGTACAGTTTATCTCCACTTGAAAATCTGAAGCATTGTTGAGCTGGTGTTTGTGGATATGGGGTTTCGAGGTGCACGATGAGTGGTGAGGGAGACAGAATCTGATATTTAAAGAATCGAACTTTGCATAAGAACCTGAGCTAAACAGACGTGTTTATGTACATTTCCAGTAAAGCCTTTGTCAGACTTTAGTTCATTTAGAAGACACGTTGATATCGTCTCGTACTGTTTCCTTCAAAAAGGTTATTTTTACTTGTCTCACTGCGGCTACTTGAAATTTTGCGTGCAGATTGCACATCTCCTCGTGTACATACGTACACACTTGATGTTTGAATTTCGAATTCAGCAAAGCTTGAAAGCCGAGGCTGTTGAATGTGCTTCTTGTCACAGCGCGGTCTTTTATCTCTAGGTGTCAAGAAAGAGCTGCTTTGCAAGGGAAATTGGGTTTTGGCAGGCAGATCTGGAAAATCTAATCAGAGACAACAGAGTTGGAAGTAGTTAGCTTACCCGCAGTCTGCCAGCCCACATTCTGTATGCTGTCACTGTCATAAATATTTTGCACGACTCTCACAATATTGTACAAAGCAGTAGAAAACCAGCATTTGCTATTGCCCCTTACAATAATTGAATTGGTATGAAAGATTAAGTGTGGAAGTGAACACCAAAAATCAGGTAATTACATCTGTCACAGTTTTCAGCAGCGCCAGCATCGGTTCTCTCCATCTTTAAACCGTTTGCAGCAGAGAGCTTGGATCATGATTCAGCCTTAGGAAGGATAAACCCTGGTTCATACAGTTTAATGCTTTCAAACACCAAACCTCTCAGACCGCCACGACTGTGATGATGTACTAGGACACCGTGGAGGCTCTGTATCATCTTTGATCTGTTGTAATGTGAGAAGACTGGCCCTGCCTGAGATTGATTGGGACTCCCACACCAGAGGGTGTGGACCTGCACCATCATTAAACTCCTGTTTCAATGATCTATTTGCCATAATATTAGGTAGGGCTGGGCCATGTTATACCGTTCACAGTAATACCGGTATAATGTTAGGCAACGATAGGAAAATGAAATATCGCGATAGAATGGGAGTAAAACGCGCATGCGCAGTGCCTTTGTTTTCATACGCACATGGCCGATTGTTGAGTGAAACAGATGAACCAGAATTGGTTTGTAAAAATGGTGCAACTTCAGTGATGTGGAACTGGTTGTTTTTTGGTTTTTGCGCGTTCTTCTTTCTCCCAGAAGAGACAAAGTCATTGGCTCGTGAGGATGCACCTGACTGATGTTGGTGTTTTGATGAATAACTAGTGAAGACGGGGTAGTGATGTTGAGCGATTGGACGAATATATCAACTGTCGATAGGCTGAGCCTTTCGCCGATCGCTTTTACAGGAACGATTAATTAATTAATTAATTAGTCCATGATTAAGTTTGCTAATAACGATGGCTGAAGAGAAGCGCTGTTTTAACGGCGCCATCTTCCAGCTGCGAGCAAATGCAGCGATTCATTTATTCAAACAGAAAGAACGGCAGCGGCCTGTGTTCAGGAAAACAACAAACATTTTATTTAAATAAAAAAAACCCCACGATGGTGGGGAGGGAAACAAAGAGACACTGGCTTCTGTTTCCTCCTATAACCATGTTTATCTGTCTGACACTCGACCAAACAACAGAGAAGTTAAAAATCTCAATGTCTCTTCCAGCGAACATTGAAAAAAATCTCTGAGCTAAAGTTACGTCTCTTGTGTGATTTGGCGCATCGGAAATAAATAAATGAATGAATAATCTAAAAAGTAGCTACATTAATACTGAAACAAACAAAAGAAAGTAAAATATTCCTTCCAAACAAAACGTATAAATTCTAAATGTGCAAATCAGATTACTTTGCTCCACCCATCAAAAAGTCTGTGGATGCGCAAATATATCGCCTGTCATTCTGGGATAGCTCAGTAGGTAGAGTGTTCACCCCATGATCGGAAAGGGTTCGAATCCACCGAACGGCTACCCTGAGGTGCCTTTGAGCAAGGTGATGATGATGATGATGAGATTGCCCACAACCGAGATGACAGACCTTGCCAACCGTACATACAATACACAAACATCACATTGGGGTAACAGGTCAGGCTAGGTAGCAAGGGGAAAAAACATCGAAATGTGTAACACAGAAGGATAATACAGGAATGCACAGATATCAACACACCACAGCACAATAAACACAGACAGCAACACGGGAGAGTATTCCAGTGTGTACAGCTGATCTTCGATTGCGCCTCCAGCTGATCCGGTGTCCACATCGGATGGGAGGTAAGCGTGGGAGGAGGCGTTGGATCCGGGGTAGGTAGTGTACGTGTTTTGTGCGTGTGCATGTGTTTGTGTGTGTGTGTGTGTGTGTGTGTCCTGTGTTCAGCTGAGAGACAGTGTCACCACGCCCGGTTAAGCATCAGTCAACAGTCTCCAGTGGACCCATGCGGCCTTGAAGCAGGGACAAAGAGTTCTGACAACAATCCTGTTATCATGGAGGAATTTGTTGTTCCAGTCAGCTTCAACCTTGGCAGCCTTCAGCTGGCGCCAGGGGGCCCGCATGAGTGAAGATGGTGAATGTTTGGGTTTAGTGCGAACAACTGCATCCAATTTTTGGTTGGTCTAATGTCCATCACTGGTGACCAATCATCTCCATTCTCGTTGTTCTTCACCAAGATCTTATCCATATTGCGTTCAAAACACAGTCTGAGTACTCACAGCCCTGCCAATCATCTATCATGTCGGCCAGCCTTGTGGGATTTTGAACAGCTGTAGCCGCTTCTTGTTCTTCGATAAGCCAGCTCCAACCAGCCCGAACTCTGTTATCATGGTTCCAAATTGGTAGATGTTGTTCGATGTCCTCCATCGAGAGTGTCGCCAGACACACGACGCAACCGACCATCGAGTATCCGGCAGCAAACGTCTCCGCAGGACAATCGGGCTCTCCCGAGCCCAGCAGGGTGTCAGTTCCATTACGGGACCAGTTGAACAAATCCATAATTCTTTAGGTTTTAGAGAACAAGACCGGGAAACTCTTTGAGGGTTAGAGTTAGACGAGACTAGACAAACACATAGAAGCAGCAGCAGGGAAGATAAGGGAGGGAGAGGGGAAAGATGCGTCCGCCTCCTCCGAGAGCCAAAGAGGGAAAAAAGGTGCAGTCTCCACACACTGCTCCCCAGGTGCTGTGTGGGTAGCTGCTCGCTGCTTCACTGAGTGAATTGGTTAAAAGCTGAAGACTACAAAATGTTCCACATGTGGGAGTATCAGGGTGTAAAAATAAAAAATAAAATTGTTGGACTGTCGGTTGGAAAATTTTTACACATCGCCCAACCTCGTGGGGTAGTGCACTTGGGGAGGAAAAAGGTCATTTTGGACCAAAATGAGAATGGTTGGAAAGAATATTTTTTTATGAGACAAAGAAGGTAATTTACACACGTGCGGTTAAAATTTCAGTCTTTTCCACTTTCCTTCTATAAGCTGAACTACATGTTTTTGGTTAAATACTGTCCTTGTAAGTAGGGCTGTTCGATATAACCATATATATCGGATGACGATATAAAAATCGTTTCATTTTACGCTATCGTTTGTTTCGTGGTGTCGCAAAATAAACTGTTTACAGCAATATTTTTTTCATGGTTTTGATGGTCACTGTAGTGGTTATATTCATTTCTTAAAGTTCTCTTTCTCTTATATTTAATATAACCACACTACGGACGGACAAGCGCCTGTTTTTGTGCGTTGTCGTTAGCAACAGCGACGGTAACACCATCGCGTGTCTGCTTGTTCCACATAAACCTTTCACAATAAAGCTCAAGATCCTCTTGAGACTTTTCAAAATAAACTGAATCACGTGAAAGAGCAGATTATTTAAGGATGAGAATTAAAAAAGAGCCGCCAGGTGCTAAAAAATAAAGCTTAGACTCAAACGTTAGAACAGGCTTTTCCCCGCAGCACGCCGTGTAATAAATAAAAAAAGAAAACTGCGGCCGTTACAACTTATGTCTAAAAATGTATCGTTTCATGCATCGGTTAAAACACTCGACTCCAGCTACACGACGCGCAGCTGGAAACACTTCAAGTCGAGCTGCCCGAGATTCACAGAATTTACAGAAAATATTAAAATATGTGATTTATATCGTTATCGGACGATAGATGTCTTATATGGGGATATGAGATTTTGGTCATATCGCACAGCCCTAGTTGTAAGACAGGCTGGGAGCATGACTCTGTTTTACTTTAGTATTAGCTTCATGCAAACAGCAAATCAAACTCAGCTGTGTGTGACTGCTTATAGACCAAGGCTGTAAACTAAATGAATGTCTGGCAGATCTTTTCTTCCCTTTCTAAATGTATCATTTAGCAACAGTAATTGATATTGATATGTGCTGCAGGAAGTGGCCCTAAATCACAGCCAGACCAGTGGTGTGGGTTTAACAGTCCCAAAATAGTGTGAGTTACGTGTGAATAAGTAACCGCCGCCTCTAATGATGTGTTGCTGCCTCCTGCTCCTGCCGGGGATCTCTGACAGGCCTGATGGATGAAGTGGTCCTGATGCGCCCTCCTGCAATCACCTCCGTCTGGTTTCAGTCGATAGTCCATTAGAACTTCTGATCACTGCAGTGAAGAAATGTTTCTTTTATACATTTATTTTTTGTTTTGATGGGGAATAAATAATCACTCATGTGTGTTTTCTCCATGTAGTTTATAGTTTATAGTTAGTTTCAGTTGTATTTCATTTTTTGTGCACACAAGACAGTAACGTCCTCAGTGTCCAGTGAATTTAGCGCTCGCTTTAGCTTTCACATCCACTTTAAGTAGCTCTTAGCAGCGGGTGCTCTGTATTAGTCACAGTGCAAACATTAACATCGTGCTCCCTTGTCCCCGTCTGCCCCTCGAAACAATCGAACGGCACATTCATTCGTGTGCTCGCAGAATTGACTTTGGTCCAGTTTGGCTTGTCGTCAGCAGCTGATCATTCAAGCATGGGAAAATGTAAGGACCAATTGGATTGATCCGATTTGGCGAGGCGATCGACCTGTCACACACCTCTGGTCACCGTAACCATCAGGTTATAGTATTGGTTTTTAAGGGCTTCTGGGGATTTGGACCGTGCGTTTAGCAATAAACTTGTGTACATAACACATACGCCTATGATGCAACACAATATTTGCACTAAACAAACGTGGATAGTTTTCAAGCCCGTGAGATTTTTATTAGACTACTCTAAAAAAATCTCACTTGGCAATTAATGCAGAGGCTCACTGCGTGATTTGTTATCAGGAAACACATAAACTATAAAATCCATCCTTTGTGATGCGATTACAATAATTTAGGACGATGATATTTGGATCAGCCCCACCCATGTGTGCAGTTTACAGCAGCTGCATTGTCACTGGGTTTACTGTGGCGTGTTGGGTTACTCTGAAACAAAGCAAATGTTCTCACACTAATAGGCTGAGGTTAATTAAATCACCTCTTTGTCAACCCTCAGGTGCTAATCTTCCCTTAATTGAACGGATTGTGGTAAATCGGGGGAAACGTGCCCCCTGAGCACTGAATTACACAATCCTTCCTAATTGTGACTGGGTTTAGCAAAGTAATTTAACTCTCTATTGTCTGGTGGGCATCGGTATATGGAGATGAAAGAAAACCGTGGTCAGACTTGATAGTGTTGCTCCTACTATGGTTACAGTTGGCTTGTGCTGTGTTATGGTGGGTTCTTTGACGCAACACAATGGGACCAGAGGGAGGCGAGAATGGAGAGGAGGAAGAAACGGGAGTTTGCTGTGCAACCTGACATTATTTGCTTTGTGGAAGGAGACTCCTGGGGACACTTGGAGAAGAGAGGAGAGGAGGGAAAGACTGGTGTTTGTTTTCCTAAGAGGCTGAGCTCTGTGTGTGGCAGAGAAGATCCAGCCTGTGGGCAGACAGACACGCGAGGAAAGAAAGGTGAACGGACAAGTGGAGATATGGAAGAAAGCAAAGGCTGACTGACAAGCAAACATGCAGAGGGATGAAGCGGACAGCCAGCCGACACTCCTCGCTGTCAGTGGGGTTTGTGGGCTCATCCAAGCAAACTCGAGAACTGTTAGTGAAGATGGACGGCTCTTTCTCGCTGCTTTTCACACTGACAGAACACAAAAACAGTGGGCTGGAGAGAAATCATATCTGCAGGCAAATCAGAGAATTTCAGTGTACAAAGCATTTCTGCAGCAACCGAACAGGAAGATGTGAGGCAGGGAGAACATGCAAACTGAGTGGAAAATTGAATTTCCATTTTCACTTTGCTATTTGCTCATTTTATTTGCCCTCTGACCGTTTCTACACCCTGTTTTAACCAGTTGCTAATTTAAATGTGTGCCTATTATTACACATGCGAAATGTTAGTCATTTATCTCTGGACGTGATTCATTTTCCTTTTGACCTTTTAGTTAAAATTTTGTGTGCACTTGGCTGATTGTTGCTGCAGCCTTATTGCATTTATGGCCTAATTCATGAAGCAGTAGCACAGTCCCCAGTGTGCAGGCACACATGCATGATTGCACGCATGGACACACACAGCACATCCACAGCTTTTACAGTGAGAGCGAGATGAGCGCTCTGCAGCGATGCCTCCCAGGTAATTGCAGTATCTGTTTCAACTGAGGGTGGTGATTTCTGATGGTGTGAATCGTTTTTGTTTTTTTCCTGCAGTTTAGCTCGTAATGCTGACGGGAACAGCATGCTGGGTGTACCTCTCTCCTGCTGAGCCTTCTGATTAAAATTTCAGATGTGTGATCTGTCGCTTTCCTCACCCAGTGTCCCGGCATCCATCAGAGCGCGGTCCCTTCTCTCCCACCTCCTGCCCCCCAGAGATGGCTCTCGTCGTACGGCTGTCGTCGCTGGGAGGAGAGGGACAGCTGAGGGAAAGCGCTGACCAACAAGTTGTTGGTGATAAACACGTATAATAGGCTGTGTATTTTGTTGTGATTACACAGGAATTAGGCCACATATGGTTTTTGTGTAATGATGTCTCACACAGTAGCAGATGGTTTGTAACATGCTTAATGCCAGCATATGTGTGGAGTCATTTTAGACCCTCCCATTTTAACTGGACGTCTTTTTTCTTTGTACTCAGAGCTGCAAAGGGAGCGGAGCACGAATTAGCCCAACACCTTCTTATTCCTTTTATGGAAAAATGGGCAGATTTGATTCATGTAACGATAATGTCACTTTGGAAAACGCTGTCACTAAAGTCGTTTGGGCATCTTATTAGATTCTTGTTATTTCAACGAAATGAAAACAGCGGAGCAGGAAGTGGCTCGAAACGAGACCGGCTCAAGTTGGTCTGGCACGTTTCACCTTCCTCACGAGGAACGGAGGAAAAATACCAGAAGCAGTTTCGGGGTGATCTGTGTCTACCTTTGTTATGATTTCTTTTCCACGAGGCTCCGTTATTCCCGGGATACGCAGCGCTTTGCAGCGTGTTTCATTCTGCGTGCTTTTTCTAAACTTCAGGTTTCCATCGCCCCGTGAGGAAAGCACACTACCAGAGGCTGCAGACGCCATCGCATGTCTTTTCCTGACTGTCATGTTACAAACCAACGCATTCAGACAAATTACATCTTGTTGCATCCCAGGCCAGGTGCCTCCTTGTTACTCTGTGCTTTTGTTCTCCTAGTTTCTGTAAAGGGTGAACTAACTTCTAAAGCTTTATGTCAATTTAAAGTTAGACACCTGTCAAACTGACACTTCTCTCAAACACGCCTGCAAGACTGTTTTGTTGTTTTGGAAAAGAAGCCAGATCCAGAACAGCAACATGATTTCCTAAAGCTTCCCGACATCTTTTCCACACTTCAGAAGCCAACAGCATTACAGTTAAGCACTCAGTTATTAATATTGTGTGCTGAGTTGATAAAGTTTATGGAGGGTGGAATGATTATTGTACTTGCTGATAACACTGAGTGTGATTGTCGACGGCGGGGTCCTCCACGACTTCATGCTGTTGCTCATTAATATTACTTTGGCTATCACTGTGACGGGTGTTCTCTCTGTTCGAACTGGTCATCGACTGATTGATTTTAACTCTGCGTGGCAGGAGACAAAAACACCTCCTGTCCTGTGTGTGTGTTTCTGTCAGGGAGATGATGCAGAAATGAAGCCTGGACATGTGATCGTGCTGAAACCTTTGTTCACAGACAATAAGATGTCTTTAAAGGGATAAAATGAACATAAATGTGTACCTAAAAACAATACCATAACACCGCTCGAGATAGAGCATGTGCAGGCAGCAACACATTTGTGTTTGCTGATTGATCTAATGGGATTGGTCTGTAATTCTTTCACTGAAAGGGGCTTTATTCTTTGATTGACCTACGTGACACATTTCCACAGGTTTAGTCGCTGCCTAAGTAGGCTGTCGGCATTTCGGGGTAATTAACACGACTCGTTTGATCTGCTGATGCAACACATTGTTCAAGATTACATCTGCTGATTTGGCAGCTCCTTTTCAAACAGGAGAAGGTAAACAAGTTGTGCACCAACTTGTTGTCAGGCTTGCATTAGAGGAGCCATTTCCACATGAGCGCTGTTCCAACATTTGTGCACATGTGATCTGCATGTGTGCAAATGTCTGTCTCAGTGAAGACCATTACTGTGCAAACTAATCGAATACATAAGAGTAACACAGGTGAGTGGCTGGTGCAGTGGTCACGTGTCACGCCTCCTATAAAGCATTTGGTGCCAACAAATTTCTGTTGTTACGTTTGCGACTTCAGAAGATGCTGCGACCGCTAGTTCAAACATCTATAGACCGGTGGTTTAAATAGGCTTTTTTATATCTCAGCTTTCGTCTATGCCCTTGATATTTCTCCCCTTAATTAACGTTGGGTCACGACGATCGAACCTAACACAGCTGATGCAAAGCAACAATGGCAGATCTAGTGTTACACTTCTTATCAGCGTTAATTATCTTCCTCAAACCGCAGCTGTGGTCCTGCCAGAGTGGAACACGAGTGGTGTCGGCGGTGCTGTCTTGCATTATGGCGATAACCTGCAGCGCTAACACACCTGTAATTGCAGTGTGACTGGAAATGCTTTACGTCTGGATTAACAGGTCATTTTCTATAATCTGACACTGCTAATTATGCTACAGTCATGCAGTTGTTGAGCAGCACGCTGAATCTCATCACTCTGTAGTGTTTGAAATTGAACAATTAATGTCGCAGTAAAGTTTTTGCGAGTGTTTTGAATTTGCAGTGCAAAGATTTATACGCACGTTTAGACACTCAGATTTGGAGGTTGCAGACCGTGACCCTGACCGCTGTTTTGGACAGCTGCACTAAGCAGAGGGGCAGTGTTAGCCTCCCACTCTGTTTCCTCATGATTCAGTTTACATGCTTTCAACGACAGCACCGAGTTGCCACCATCACTGAGCTGTCCTCCTTTCAGCTTCTTTTTCATTTCTTCTTTCCATCAGGTCGAGTGGTGTCAGTGCAAACAAGCCACTAAGATTATATTGCGCTAATTGGCAGCACTGTGATCATTAAGAGCTCATAATCCCTGAGCAACTATTGCTTTTTATGATAAGCATTTGGTTTGCCTCATTACAATGCTGCTTACATTGCGTGTGTGTGTGTGTGTGTGTGTGTGTGTGTGTGTGTGTGTGTGTGTGTGTGTGTGTGTGTGTGTGTGTGTGTGTTTCTCAAGTGGAAATTCTCTGTGGGTAGTTTAATTATGCCTGCAAGGAGTGGAGAACGTCATGGGGCCATCCCGAAGACGGTGACTCTACCATTCCTCTTTCATCCAGTCGCGTTATAATGATAACGATATATATCGTGATATATTAGCGCTGTCAGCGTCAATCTCCTTAAAATGACGTTAACGCCATTACCGCATTAAGGCGGTAAATATCCGGTAGTGAGTTATCGCGGATCGCCCCGTGCGTGGGGCTGCACGGCGTCAACGCATTGGCACGGTTAGCTCATTAACGCGTTAGCGCCGCTTGATATATATCTATATGTCAAAATGACTGAACAGTATAAAATTCCATTTTACGAACATTTATTGTATAAAACATTTTTTTAATTTAAATTACAAAGCTTTTCAAATAAATTTTAAGATGTAACAGCTTTTCCAAACAATGTAACACAACATTTTTAAATAACAAATAAAAATGAAGATAAATATGCAAACATTTTTGAATAA
Source organism: Astatotilapia calliptera (assembly GCF_964374335.1). NCBI lineage: Eukaryota > Metazoa > Chordata > Actinopteri > Cichliformes > Cichlidae > Astatotilapia > Astatotilapia calliptera. Next base: position 2,026,682 of record NC_137431.1, read on the forward strand.
AAAAATACAAGTCAAATATCAGTAAAACACTAAATTCTAAGTTGTTTAAAATAAAGTGCAAAACGTGCCTTTGGAACAGACCTGCTGGTGTTAGGGCCTCCTTTCTTCTTTCCACCTGACTGACTGGGCGTTTGTGGGGGGCGCAGTTTTTTGCTTTCCTCATATTCGTCTCTTCGCTGTTACTGTCGCCCGGCATCATTTGCAGATGATGTTTTTCTGCTCAACCTCCGACTGCTTAAACCCAAACCAGGTGCACGTGAGCGACGTCGCACCGGTCTTCTTCATGAGCACCTCCTCCTCCTCCCCACGTGTAAGCTGCGCGCTTGCAGCTGCTGTGATACTTCGACCAAAACAGGCACAGCTTGGTGACGTCATCAACATGCAGTAGAGCGGCATAGTCAAAATCTCTACGGTTGACCAAATTCATTCGTTTCTACCGTATACCGTTTATACCGCCCACCCCTACTGCAAACATTTAAAGGGCCACAGCCCCCCCATGCTTCTTCCATGTGTTCTGCTGCAGTGGTGCTGTAGAAGTACACGTGGCCTCTGCATGTTTCATCAACAGCGGTTCAGTCAGGTTCATGGATATTTGGGGACTGAGTGCAGACTTTCAGCTTCAGGGTGCATTAACTGTTTATTAACGTCTTTAACACTCCTTCCAGTTCTTCTGTGGTGGTATGGTGTGTTATCTGCCACCTCTGTCATCAGTTTTGCCAGTAACCGTGATGCTCAGTGCTGTCAATAAGGCCATGTCCACACTAATATGTTTTTGTTTGAAAACGCATCTTTTTCTCTCCGTTTTGGCCTTCCGCCCGCACTGAGATGGCGTTTTGAAAACGCTCTCCAAAGCGGCGAAATGTATAGTTGTCAAATAGCGTGGACGCGGAGCGTTTTTAGACGATTCGTGTAGACGTAGCCTAAGTTAGAAGTCATTTTTGATTAAATGTTATGTAAATACTACATTAAAAGATTCTTTTTGTAGTTGACTGTAACAGTTTTTACAGCCCGAGCTCACACACTCATGTGCTCCGTTTTAATGAGATCATTGGACGAGGGCCTGTCCGCTAAAGTAGCCGCCGAGCCGCCGTTCCTTTCACTTTCTTTCATGTGTGGAATGTGTTTCATACAGCAGCTGTGTTCTCCCTCAGCGGTGACAAAGGGTCATCCCGCTATGATGAAAACAGCTCAGCAGCATGAGTCTCCCGTTTCTGTCTCACCCCAGGCTCTGTAACTCTTCTAAAGACACAAACAGCTCTTTCGCCTCATGGGGACATTTTAATGGCTGCAAACCACACATCCATCTCCTCCTACATGTCACCTTCAAATAGGCTCGGAGATGGCGAGGGACAGCAGATGCATGAAGAGGGGAGCTCGCTTGCTTTTGTGCGTGCACGTGTCTGTGCGTGTGAGCAAAAACAGGAGCTGCCCGGGTAGATTTTTCATTCGCAGGCCCTTCACCCCTGGCAGTCACAACAGAGCGTTTCATCTTCCTGTTCATTCATCTTGGATACATGGAGCCACAAAGAGCAGGGAAGCATAAATAATGCACTTTATACCACGAGGCCCCCAGACGCTCTAACAGTTCACGTGAGCTATACAATTCATGCAGTTGATGATGCATTGGTGCTGTTTATGGCTGACCGGCATGCATTGCTCTATCACAGGATCCAGCGATAGCTGTGTTTTTAATAGCATGTGGAAAAGCAGTAATGTGTGCTTTGTGTGAACACGGGCCTGTGCTTACAGCCTTGTAGGAGCACTAACTCGGTTCGTATCATTCAGAGTTTGTCCCTTATGTTGCCATCAAATAAAAATATCTGTTTTTCATTTGACATTTTGGGCGCAGAGACACTCGAAGGAATTCAGCAGTGTGGGAGGGATTGCCAGATGACTTTCTCAGAGAATCAATCACGTTGTCAGCTGCTCAGCTGGCAGCTTTATTGGGACTACAGTGTTTGAGATCTTCTCAGATAACAATGATGTGAACAGTTCATAAAAATATGGGATGACAGTGAATGTGGAAAAGGCAAAGGCGCTACTTTTTATTTTCCCTTTTCTTTTATTTATGGTGCTGTATAGCATCGTGCTTTTGAGCTTTAATACTGTGCTTGAGTGAGATAAATGAAGTCTGGATCTACCAAACATATTACCGTATTTTTTTGGACCATAAGGCACATTAAGCAAAACAAGACAATCAGAGAAGTCAAACTTTCCTCAACTCATTCTTCCTCCACTTCTGTACCATTGATTCATTAAAGCTGAATTCTCTGGCAGCTGCTCTATTCCCATGTTGTGACTGAAGTTTGGTCCGTTTACAGCATCCTGCCATGCGATTGCATTTGTCTCTAACCATCAGGAACCCTCATGTTAACTTTTATCGAGTGGAAAAAAGTTAGCATTCATCCTCCAGCTTCACTGTTTATGCTATGCTAACATAGCTGTGTCGCTAGCAATCACGTAGCACATCATTATATACCAGCTAGCCCAACTTCAGTAACCCTACAAACGTCACTGCTGTTTAGTTTTCTGTCTTCATTTATGTTGGAAGTGATAGCAGAGCTGTACGTTTGAATTCTTTCAGAAACCTCTCAGTCAGAACATGCTATATCATGTTTAGGTGGAAGCTAGCGAGCTAACTTCCTGCTAACTTCTAACTCTGTTAGATGTAATAAATCCTGTTTTCATGGATGCCTGGATGTTAAACTTCATTGTTACACCTGGTAAAGCAGCAACGCTGATCATTTTATTAAGGATGAAAGGATTTAGACAGTTTGTAACTCTCAGTGATGCTGCAGTGTTCGCTTGACTTTGGGACCTGAAGCTGAAGGTAGTGATGTGCGGATCGATACTGAAATATCGATTTCTCCGATACCAGTCATTTATGTTTTAGAATCGATTCTCATCTTAAAATATCGATATTTTAGTAATTTAGGGTAGATTTGTAGTTTATCATTAACAGGAACACAGTGGAAAGAAACTACATCATTCGGATTGTCTGCCCTGGAAGGAACTACTTCCTCTTCCGCCTTTTAGTCATGTGTGAAATACGGCTGTATAAATGTGTCCAGCGTGGCGTGCACACTCAAAACAGTGGCTGAGCGTAAATGGAGTTGTGTGTGGACATATTTTACCTTCACAAACAGCCGAGACGCGGTTTGCGATACATGTGGCAAGACAGTGAGGTGTTGTGGCAACACCACTAACCTCGTCAAACACCTCAAAGTAAATCATATCACAGAATATGGCGAACTGAAGAGGAGGAGAGGACAAGGACAGGTGCTGCTGGGCGAGACAGACGTCTCTCACGGAGTCCTTTAGTGCTGCAGGCAGTGCTGCTCAATAGCGCACAACTTCAGGTTTTTTATTTCTATATGATAATTCTCCATTGTTAAGCACTAATCTAATATCCTGTAATCATTATGAAGCTATAATTTGAGATACAATAAAAGATACAATAAATAGGTTTTTGTACAAAGTATCGGCTCAGTATCGTTGATACCACCCTGAATTTTACTTGGTATCAGATCGGAAAGGAAATCTGTGGTATCCCACATCACTAGCTGACGGACCCAGATTCCTCCACGAGGCTCCTGACTACAGCCGTAATGCTCCAACAACCCATCAAGCGGTGCAGCTTCGTAGCTTAGCAAAGTCATGCTAAAACATTTTTGTCAGATCTTTGAGCACCGTGTAGCACATAAAACCGGTTCAGTAAGCACGACCAGAATTCATACATAAGGCGCACTGTCGATTTATGAAAGAATTAAAGGATTTTAAGTGCGCCTTATAGTGCGGAAAATGTGGTTTATAAGTTTTAGTACAAAGCAGCACTTTGCAGCTGATTAAGTTTTTCCAATTACACGTCACAGAATAAGAGTTTAACATGTTTATAAAAATCCGAAAATCTGACCCTTAAAAATCCTCACGTCTGCAATCAGACACGTGTAGTGCTGCTGTAGGTGAGAAACTGCAAAAAAGCATGTACAAAAAATTAAAATGCATATATGCAAATTAATATTTAATTTATTTTCTTTTAATTTGTCACAAGGTTCAATAATCAGTCTAGTTTAAATAAGATAATTTTCTCTTAATTATTTCATGGGTTGACAGGAATTATATTTGCTGTATGAGTCTCCGCCACATCTGTGGTCATCCAGCACAGGAAATGATGTCATTGTGTGAGTGATTTCTGATATCAGCTCGAGACAGTCATGTTTCCCTGTAAACGTGAACATGTTTTCATGCTGTGAAACAGGAATCCATGCTTGTAACTTGTTGAAAACTGTAGCTTGAGCATTAAATACGAGGACGAATCTCATGTTTTAAAGCTGTACGCTCACAGTGATGCATCTGTCATGTTTCAGTGTGGATGCTTCTTCCCACAGTGTGTAAATCCACAAACCTGCACACGCGTCATATCTGATTCATTGCTCATTTGCTTGTCCTCACATTTAGAGAGCTGGCCCAGCCCTGCTGGCTCCCTGACACTGTTCTGTGGTGGCGAGTGTTTGTGTTTACCTTGGCAGACGGCGCTCTGCTGCAGGCTGATGGGACCTGACTGTCTGGATTTGCAGGAGGGCCTTCCATTTGTCTTCATCAGGGACTGAGCCCAGATAATGAGAAGGGATTGCTGCGGCAGAAGTGATTAGTTGAATTAAAAGGACAATATTACTTAATTAGAGGATCCACATCTGGTAATATTATGGTCTGTGACAGTCCAGTATCTTGTTTCTGCATACAACTGCCAAATATTTAATCTCCAGTTTAAATGGGTTAGCCTTAAAGGGAATAAACCACTGAGGTCTCTGCTGGGCTTTATCTGCCAAAGTGTGCTGGGTTCTTAACAGAGGTTTTGATTATTAAGAACGGGTGATTGGCTGGTCCTGGTTCCAGATTGTAAAGAACAAAGTATGTTTGTTGTGTCACATGAGGCAGTTATGTGTGAAAATTACAGCTAATAAATAAGCTGGTAGTGTCAGTCATGTTGCTCATCGGTCATGACGGGGGGGTGTTAGAAGTGTGGATTCACTTCATCAGTTTGAAATGCACTGTGCATTTAAAGGTCGTTGTATGTAAACGGGGAAAAACGGCGTTCTTTATATAAGAAGCTCGATGTAACAAGCCGCCTGCTATTCTTACTAAAAATGTTACTGTGTTACTCGAGTTATTGAGACTTAGGTACATGACACAAATGTCATCCTAGTGTGGAGTTCAGCTGAAAAAGCCTCATATTAATTTGAACCTTTTTATTTTTAAATGATGTATAACACCAAAAAAAAAGCACCTGAGCAACTATTTAAATTTTCATTATCTATACACATTAGAAAAGCCTCATCTGTGAGTATTGTAAGGTTGCCTATCGACGATCAACGATAGGTTGAGGCTAGAGCTGGGCGATAGAACGATAACGATATGTATCGCGATATAACTTTTACTCGATAGAGAAATTAAGCTATCGCGATAGACCTCGCCGCTCTTGTCCTCTTAAAAAAAAAAAAAAAAAAAAAAGATCAGCCAATCCAAATTAAGTAGCGCAGAGCCGAACCAATCACAGCCGCAGCGTCACGTCGCGTGACTTGTTACGTACAGCACAAGTGCCAAGCCGCACGTGTGTTTGTTTGGGAAGCAGCCAGCGGGTAATGGAGGAAATGAGTGTGCCGACTAGAAAAATCAACCGAGCGTGACCGAAGAGAAAACAGATGATGGTTCCAACGCCGGAGAGATTGTCGAACGGAAGAGCCATAGACGTTCCGTAGTGTGAAGGTATTTCGGCTATTTCAAGTCTGACAAAAAACAGAGTAGCTGCACTGTAAATTGTGCCGAAAGCAAGTCTGGAAATACAATAAACTGGTGCATGCGTCACACTGTGCGCCACGTTATTGTTTCGGTGAAATGAATTTCTACAATACTGTTAATTCTACTCTCTGCAGTGTTTAAATGCTTACATATACACACAGTTACTGTCCCTCCACACATACGACTCGGTTCTGCTTCTATGCCGCAGCTTTGTTTACTTTTTCCCACCGAGGCTTCTAGACTTCTGATTGGCCAACATTTCTGCACGGTTAGGAATCTAGCGCCACCTGCTGCTTTGGCATGTTCATAGCACCGTTTTCCTTCATTTCCGCCTTTATGTGTGGACGGGATTATTTTTAAAACGAAAACGGAAACTCTCCGTTTTCAAAAACACCCGTGTACGTGTGGACGTAGCCTCGGTCTCTGACTGGAAGCGCTAATTCGTCATTCGGCTTTTGTCAGACTAAAGTAACTGTTAAAACTGTTTGAAAAGCTCAGCTATACAACAAGGAGAGATTGAGAATTTCCTTTTAGTTCTCAGTTTATTTGATATTGACAAAAGTTAGTCAGTTTTGTCTGTTCTTCTGTAAAACAAACTAAGATTTATTTTTAGAATTAATATTTTGTTTCTAAGTGGAATTGACAATTTAGTCTGTTTCGTTTGTTCTATTTTGAAACTTAAACGCTTTAGCGGCTGCCTTTTGTGTAGTTTGCAATATTTGCCTTTATTTATCTGAAAAAGTCTCATGTTCCTTAAGTACATCTACCCTGTTGAACTTATTATGGGAAATAAATATTTAAATCAAAACAAGCTGCTGATTATTTCACATTTTACTTGTGAGCAACGGCACATTTAAATCTTACAAATATAGTTATTTGGCTGATATCGTGATAGATATCGTTATCGCCTGAAATGAAAAAAACATATCGTGATATGAAAAAATCTCATATCGCCCAGCTCTAGTTGAGGCTATCGTCGATCGATTTTACAAGGGCGAGTTATCTGTCCATGAGTACGTTTGCTAACAATGTTGGTTGAAGCTAACAGAAGCAGTCACCAGAAATGTTTTAAGATCCTCAGAGTGCAGCAGCGATTCATTTACTCAAACTCAGAACAGAAAGAACGACAGCAGCCTGTGTTCAGGAAAAAACATTTTATTGAAATGAAAACCCACGGTGGTGCGGAGGGAAACTGGCTTCTTTTTTCCACTATAACCGTGTTCATCTGTCTGACACTCGACCAAACAACAAATATGTTAAAAATCAAAATGTCTCTTCCAGCAAACATTAAAAAAATCTCTGAACTAATGTTAGGTCTTTTGTGCGATTCGGCGAATCTCAACTAAATAAATAAATAATCCAAAAAGTAGCTACATAAGAAACAAACGAGAAAAGAAGGTCAAATATTCCCTCCAAACCAAATTTATAAAAACATCCATCGTGGGCCACATCACAGAGGGAATTTCTTAATTTTAATCTCCATATTTGCTGGAAGCATCGACCATTTTCTCATTTGTTATTTTGAATCAAGCACTCAGTCATTCGATGATGAGCTCGTTTTCACGCTGATGTCAAAGTCGCTGCTGCTACGGTCTAAAAATGCACATCGACTAAAATGTACCTAACGTTGTGCAACAGTTGGCTTTCACAAAGCACTCACCTGGACCTCTCTATCCGTGCAGGTGTGAACATCTTGTTGCGCTGCGTTGTGTTCACGCACATGCTCGAGGAAATTAGCATACCAAGTATCATCATCGCTCTGCTGAGGTCACGACCCCACAGACTGCATGGAGACTATAAAGAAATACCAGGCTGCTGAAAGTGTTTGTTCTGCTGGCGTGTCCCTCGGAGAGCTGTGCCGATGTGAATCATTCCCATTAAAATGTCCTCTCCGTGTTGGTTTCTGTGGGCTCGAGTGGGTGAACCCTGCACTGTTCAGGTTCAAGTGATTTCACGGGCCTGGCTCGATGTAAATTCACTTGGTTCCAAGACAAACGCAGGTAATGAGCTAGATCCAGCTGAAAGCAAAGACATGGTCTGTGTCATCGTTCCCACCCACTCGCTTTTGTGAGTGCTTTTAGTGGCTGCTGTGGTGTTTGTGTTCAGCTGATTGAGTGGGGGGTGTGGAGGGCTGGGATTCTCTGGTTAATCCACTCTTAAGGCATCTATCGGTCCATCTCACGGAAGAGAGGATATTAAAGCGTCCCTCTCTATCGTCTTTCTTTCTTCTCGCTCTTTGTTTTCGTTCTTGCTTGTAGGAAAATCAGCTCTGTGCTGTCGAGCCTGCACGATCGCTGATTGATTTCTCCTCTGTTTTCAATCTGTCTGTCAGCCAAGCTTAGCGTTCCTGCCTCCCAGTCCATACAGTCGTTACGTTCCCACTCTCTGCCGGCTTATAAACCCACTGTGTCTTTCTGCAGGAAATTTGCTTTCGGCAAAGCAATATTATTTAAATGGACTGAAGCATTAGCTCTTCAAAGAACCAGAGCCTTTGTTTGACTTCAGCGCAGACACGAGCTCGCCCCCCAGAAAAACCAAAGAATAGTTTGGTGTTTTTTTTTCATGTTAAAGAGTCGAGTAAAAAACAACTGAAAACTATTCACGTTGTGTTGTGACTGTATCTCGTGGGGTTAGGATGCTGCTATGTCTACAAACCAGTGTATAAGCGCATGCTAATGTGCATTTCCTGCCACAGTATGTGTCTCCATGACCAACTTTTGCTGTGATGATGCATAAAACTCCACAATGCATGTAGAAAAATGAAAAGAATATCATCCATGCAATAACTGAAAAACCCCTCGTGATACAAAAAGGACTTGCTATTAGGCAAAACAACAAAAGTACCACATTATTCACTTTAAGTACTAAAGTAAGTTTGGCTGTCTGCACCACAGATGAGCCCTGTTTACTGTAAATACCTGTGAAAAGGTGAGCGCTTGGATTTGTTCTGTCCTGCGTGGTTGTCTCTAGTTCTTTGTATTTAAACGTGTGCTTTATTTAAATTGAGGTGGTTACACACAGGAAGTGCTGGCGTTGCTTCAGTGTGTGTAGGATTTCCAGTCCTGCACTGCTGGAACATAAATATTGCAGTACTGAATCACTCTCAGCATGTTGTCGCTGCACAACTCTCAGCATTAGTTGCATCTCAGGTTCTTGAACCAAAGCTGCTGAAATGGTGACGACCCTGCAGAGGCAAGTGAGCGCCTGTATATTAATGTTGTAACAGAGAGCTGATTGCACAAGGTTTTGTTCTGGGTACTATCTTATATGTAAAGTTAATAATAAAACGTATTAGTTAATGGCCTTAAATTCTTGGTGTGAAATTGTTCAGTTTCACGATGTTTGATGTGATCGGCTTTATTACGGCAGTAAGTCCCTAAAATCCACAACGCTTAGTGATGTTTCATGTAGGTTTTTTAAACATGTGGCTGAAATTGCCATTCCCACACTAGGATCACGTTACTTGCCACATCGAAGGATGTAGAATTTCAGTAATTATCAGCACCAGTTTTAATTGTTAACTTTCAGCAGTCATATGATAGGTACTGCTAATGAAACTGAAGCTGCTCTGCAATAAAGTGTTCAAATAAAGTACCACGCTCTGTGAACGAACAAAAATGCATCTACACAACAAGACACGCGGCATCCTTTCTGACCAGTAGATTAATGAGCCACAGGGAATTATAAAATATAGCACACCTTTAGCTTCTCTTCTTGTACTCTGCCCCCTGCTGTGCAGAAAGCCGTTAGCTTAAAGATAATTTCCATCTCCACGGATGTTGCACTGAGACGTGGATTTCACAGAAAAAATGTGGTGAGAGGAAAAGATCCTGCGATGGAGTTTCTACTGATTGAATGGCCGTTATGTTGCAACATTTTATGTAGAGTCATAACTACAGCAACACAACCTACTGCGTCTGTGTCGAGATTTGCTCTCAGAAATGTCGGGGAATTGCTGAAATTGCTTTCTCTGAAACCAGACTGCTTTTGGTACGTTTCTAGTTGTTCCCTGGAAGTGATCTCAGCAGTAGCAGCAATGCTCTCGGGGTGTCTGGGGTAACCGCTTTGTGGCAATTTCCACATTTAAAGATGACACTGACTGTTGTTTCCATCCGTTTGGCTGAACAACCAGTTAGATGTGCAAACCAGGAAGTGCCAACTGGGAAAGTAAAGATGCAGAAGCTGAACATAAATACACGTCCATAAATGCAAACACGGCTTCATGACACTCATCTTTGATCCAGACGGATGTCAGTGTGAGCTGTTTCAGTCACATTTAACCTGAGAATGAATTTTGTGTCATTTCTATACAAAACGTAACACAAGAATGAAAAAAGGAACACGAATCTGTTTAACCTGCAACACAGTTTTTGTTTTTACAAAGTAAAACTTGAGTCTGTCCATCGTACGGTCAGACTCAACGCACAGACGCTCCACGGATCGGTTGTTAAGCCTAACGTGGGAACGCTTTACAAACATTCGGAGATGAACTCACACTCTTGCTTTACTTCTCTGGGATCGCTTGCTGGGACATGAAATGCTGGTTTGGCAGCACGCGGGCGGCTCCAGATGCTTTCAGTGTGAACTTCAGACCGTCGACAGGCCTCGCACACAACAGCCGCTCTATCACGTGACGCATACTGCACCGATGCATTTCTCCCCGATATCCGATCCAGTGCTTTAGGTCGGGATCGGACCGAAACTGTACATCCAATCGGTCCATCCCTAATTTTTATTGCACAAAAAGAGCACAGGTGTGTTACACTGCTAACTGTGGCAGCTCTTCACAAACATCTGCACAGCAGGTCCAAGCAAGCTCTCGCATCGCCAACACATTCAGGAGGTCACTAAAGAACCCAGAGCAGAACCTAGAACATCTAAAGAACTGACGGCCTTACTTGTCTCAGTTAAGGTCAGAGTTCAACAGTAAGAGAGAGACCAGGCGAAAATGGCATCCATGACGCTTTCAAGGTGAAAACCGCTGCTAACCAAAAACAGCACAAAAGCATCTGGATGAGTAAACTGGACTGACAAGACGAAAGCGGAACTTTCTGGAACGCTGTTATATCTGCATGAAACGAACAAAGCCTTTCATACAAAGTCTGTTTGTCTGCTTCAGGAACTGGATGATTTGTTGTAATTGATAGAACCACGAATCCTCTCTAATGTCAGTTTGTGGCCTTAACAAAAAAAAACAACATGAAGTGGTTTTGAAGTGGCTCAGTCAAAGTCCGGACTGAAATCCAACTGAAATGCTTTCCTGCTCTTAAACCTTCCAGTGCAGCGTAGTTCAAACAGTTTTGCAAAGAAAAGTGGGCCAAAATTCCTCAGCAGGGGTGTAAAAGAAGTGAGCGAGTTATTGCAGTTGGATATGGTTAAAGTAGAGCTGGGCGATAGAACGATAACGATATGTATCGCGATATAACTTTTACTCGATAGAGAAATTAAGCTATCGCGATAGACCTCGCCGCTCTTGTCCTCTTAAAAAAAAAAAAAAAAGGTCAGCCAATCTAAACTAAGTAGCGCAGAGCCGAACCAATCACAGCCGCAGCGTCACGTCGCGTGACTTGTTACGTACAGCACAAGTGCCAAGCCGCACGTGTGTTTGTTTGGGAAGCAGCCAGCGGGTAATGGAGGAAATGAGTGTGCCGACTAGAAAAATCAACCGAGCGTGACCGAAGAGAAAACAGATGATGGTTCCAACGCCGGAGAGATTGTCGAACGGAAGAGCCATAGAAGCTCCGTAGTGTGAAGGTATTTCTGCTATTTCAAGTCTGACAAAAAACAGAGTAGCGTGCACTGTAAATTGTGCCGAAAGCAAGTCTGGAAATACAATAAACTGGTGCATGCGTCACACTGTGCGCCACGTTATTGTTTCGGTGAAATGAATTTCTACAATACTGTTAATTCTACTCTCTGCAGTGTTTAAATGCTTACATATACACACAGTTACTGTCCCTCCACACATACGACTCGGTTCTGCTTCTATGCCCCAGCTTTGTTTACTTTTTCCCACCGAGGCTTCTAGACTTCTGATTGGCCAACATTTCTGCACGGTTAGGAATCTAGCGCCACCTGCTGCTTTGGCATGTTCATAGCAGCGTTTTCCTTCATTTCTGCCTTTATGTGTGGACGGGATTATTTTTTAAAACGAAAACGGAAAATCTCCGTTTTCAAAAACACCCGTGTACGTGTGGACGTAGCCTCAGTCTCTGACTGGAAGCGCTAATTCGTCATTCGGCTTTTGTCAGACTAAAGTAACTGTTACAACTGTTTGAAAAGCTCAGCTATACAACAAGGAGAGATTGAGAATTTCCTTTTAGTTCTCAGTTTATTTGATATTGACAAAAGTTAGTCAGTTTTGTCTGTTCTTCTGTAAAACAAACTAAGATTTATTTTTAGAATTAATATTTTGTTTCTAAGTGGAATTGACAGTTTAGTCTGTTTCGTTTGTTCTATTTTGAAACTTAAACGCTTTAGCGGCTGCCTTTTGTGTAGTTTGCAATATTTGCCTTTATTTATCTGAAAAAGTCTCATGTTCCTTAAGTACATCTACCCTGTTGAACTTATTATGGGAAATAAATATTTAAATAAAAACAAGCTGCTGATTATTTCACATTTTACTTGTGAGCAACGGCACATTTAAATCTTACAAATATAGTTATTTGGCTGATATCGTGATAGATATCGTTATCGCCTGAAATGAAAAAACATATCGTGATATGAAAAAATCTCATATCGCCCAGCTCTAGGTTAAAGCAACGTTTGCAGCGAAGGGTGGAACAACCAATCATTGGGATGAGGGGGCAGGTAGGTTTGGAACGAGTAGTGTTACAAATTACTGGGTAGTATTTCAATAACAGAAAGCATTACTTTTAACAAAATGTGTAATAGATTACTTTGTTGAGTACTGACCCAACACTCCATGGGAAACCAGACCTCAGGGGTAACAAGAACAAACCATTTGCACTACAGTGACCTGGTTACCGTACAGCAGCCACATCCTGTAAGGTGTGTGGGAGTGACTTATTCAGACGTCTGGACTGAATGTTGGATGTTTGTGTGCAGATGTTTGTGTGCAGATGTTTGGTGATGTGTCCTTCTATCTTGCTGCTCAGCTCCTACTTTCCTCTCCTGCGCCTGTAGTCTGTTGATTTGTGTAGGTGTAAGCAGCCATTTCAAACCTGTTTCCTGAGGAGAAAATGGTGTTTTCCAGGAGAAATGTGCAGATGGGGGCCAGGTCTGTGTGATGACCACCTCACATAAAGGAACCAAGATTCTAACTTGAGCATTAAAGAGAGGAAGAATCATCTGAAAGTGTGGTTGGTACATAAGTGCATGTAAACACACATTTTCTGGCTTCTATTAAAGCAGACGAGCAGTTTAATAACCTGAGGAGCAGATGCTGTTTTTCCTAAAATCTGAAAATATAAATGATTTAAAGTGAGGTTGGTAAGAGTTTTTCACACATTTCCTGAAGCCCAGTTGACTCGGTTATTTATGGACGCAGACTGTGGCGCACTGTGTGGTCACGTGTCCACAGCCTCTGAGTGTGATGTGAAGGACTGGACATTTCTCTCCACCCTCTGCATCCTTGGATTGTTCCCTGGTCTCTGCGGTGCTTTGATGGAATTCACAGATCTGTTTCAGTGGGTGTGGGTGTAGGCAGACGAGACGTGTGTGTGTTCTTTGTCGAACCCATTGTTCTCTCACCCTTGCTGTGCTGTACAGCTGTATGCTCTAAAACATGTACAAACGGACGGGGAACTCGATGCGCCAGCCTCTGTGAAACTGCAGAGGTTAGCTTGGGACAGAGCTGACAGCGAGCGAGAGTGTGCGTGCATCCTGTTATGTCTGACACACAGGGACGAAGTTTGTCTTCCTTTTTACTCCATGAAACAATCTGAGCGACTTGGCTTTCAAGTGTTTGTGTTCCAAGAACCTCCTACAAAGCATTTGTCTCCTTTCCAGTGTTTCTGCCTTCATAGACCTTTCACTGGCTTTGATCTTCACACGACAGGCTTGTACTGTGTGTGTGTGTGTGTGTGTGTGTGTGTGTGTGTGTGTGTGTGTGTGTCTGCTTGAAAGGCTCCATCATTCATCTGTCTATAAATGTCTGGCTGCATACAAAACAGTTAGTGGATTTCGCACATTCTCAGTGCCGAGTAACAAATGACTTTGTTTTCTGTCACTGAATTTATAGAGCTGAGGAATGTGTAGTGAGGTTGGACGATGTGTCAAAATTTTCCATCTGACATCCGTCAGTCCGATAACTGACAGCAGGTGATATAATCACGCCTTTGATGAGCAATGTTATCGTGCACTGACCGATTTGCCAAACATGGACGAACTGATTGTCACTGGGGGAGAAGGCGCAGATAGAAATGACTGTTAGCTCAGCGAGGAGGTCGTAGACGATCCGCTGGCTCGGTGGAAAATGTTTCCCACTGATGTCACACATGGCAGTCAAGAGTTTATTTGGAGGGAATATTTGACCTTCCTCTCTCGTTTGTTTCAGTACTAATGCAGCTACTTTTTGGATTATTTATTTATTTACTTATTTGAGATTCGCCGAATCGCACAAAAGATAGATAAACAGATTATAGTTTTTACGTGGGACTCAGAGCCTTTAGTTGTTCCACCAGGTCGCCGGACTACAAACTCTCTACTATTCAATTGTGTCTTAAAACCATCTGGTTTCATACTGTCGTTACAACTCCGTCTTGGTCTGTTGAGCTTTCATACTTGATTTTGTTTACCTGATGTTTTTATGTTGTCGTACTAATGTAAGGTGACTCTGAGGGTCTTTAAAGGCACCTATAAATAAAATGTATTAATATTACTATTATAACATGTCATTGAGCTGTTCCACGGTTTGCTGAGCGTCTCCTGCTGCCCACAGCGTTGCTTTGTTGACTGACAGACACAGAAAACGAAACCACCACATGGTAAAAACAAAAAAGATTTGATCTGTTGTGTCGAAGCCCTGAAGTCTTCTTCGAGCCATCGTCGGACTTTGTGCAGTTCTGCTGAATCCTGCTTTCCTTCACACGCTCACCTATTTGACTGTTTTTTTATTTTTCATGTTTCCTGTTTGAAGATTTTCTTATTCTTTTTTAACTCTGCTTCCTGAAACACAAGGTTGTTGTTGGCCTCACCATCATCGCACACACACGGCGTCCTTGACCCGTCTTTAATGGCCGTGTGTCTGTCGTTCGCTACCTTCTCTCACTGTACCGCCTCCCCTTACCCGCTCTGACTTTCTCAGCGCACACGCAGGCAGTGACTTTGTGCAGCGGGTGTCTGACAGGTGACAGGTGGCACAGATTTCACCGAGACAGGGTGTCACTTCTGCAAAGTGCTGCCTCTCTCGGTTTGACGTATAGGTGAAATCGGCGGCCCGACAAGCCATTATTTATGCTCCCACAAAGCGTTGACATCATCAGCAGCATGCAATTGCTTTGATAATTTGATAACCTCTAACTGTTGTGGAGGCAAGTTTATCTCTGGCTGACACATTATAGCTCTTTCTCGTGTCAGTGTGCTGAAAGCTGTCATCCGTATTTAGCGGAGACCCGAGGGGAGCTTGACAGGCGGGTGAAAGGGGGCAGAATGGACTGTCATTGAGGTCACAGAGCCCTGGCATATTTTGGTTGCGCAGTCCATCTCCCCTGGGGACCCCCATGCCACAAAGAGACAGGAGTGCTGCAGGGCAACCTTGGGTGTGCGACCGCAACAGAGTGGCAGGTCCTTAAAATGTGTCAGATTCCTCCGTGAGGTTATGAATTTGCAGAAGCAGAGGCATAACCCTCAGGAAATTGGTCATAAAACTGGATGCAACACATATTTCCTGCCAGTGTACCACATGTCAGGCCTGTAGTGTGTTTTTCAGGAGTTTCTTCGAAGTTGTAAAAGCTGTCATTTGCTTGGTGCTGCTCAGCTTCTGGATCCATTCAGCCCATGAACATTAGTGCTTTGAGCTAAATCAAGCAATCATGCAGGTGGAGCTAGACGTTAGCTCTAAATACTCAGTGCAGCTCAAGCTAGGAGATGACTTCGTGTTTTTGTGTTTAGTTACATAAGGCAAGCATACGAGTGTATATCAGTGCATGCTTGCTCTGCTGTGCATTAAATAGATTTTTCTAAGAATGTGATAGATGATGCTGCACAGACAGATGATGAATGTAGGACAACAAAGAGTCAACAATCACTAAGTTCCATCACTTGGTCTGTAAATGATGCTGCAATGAATCCTTTGCTAAGAGAAATCTCCACGTTTGTGAAAATGTTGTTAGGGTTGCCATACTGGACTTTATTAAACAGCTTCATGTTAGCGCAGCATCACTGGGTGCCTCATCCTTGCCCTTCATACGCTCCTCTCTGGGTGTTTCTGGCCTCAGACCGTGTGCCGTCTGTGTAGATAAAAATATAAAACGCTTTCCTGACTCTGCACAACCCGTGAAAAGTACTCTGGCTGATTAATGGCAGGCACAGTGCTGCTTATAATAAAGCACCACAGGAGTGGCATATGGATGTATTTCTCACTGTGTAATATTCCATTAACAAACTATTTGAAATGACTGTTTTTTCCTGCCTGTTGTCTGATCGTTTAAAATCCGCACGCTTAACACGAGTGCTGCAGTTTGTCGAGGTTTTCATCTGTCGCTTCAGTCTGGCTTCTTCTTCAAGCAGCGCTGAGTTTGATTTTGTTTTAATGAATGCTTAACAGTGTGAAATGGATTAAGCACTTAATTGTGGCGTATACTTTCTTTTCCTAAGACAGACGTATCAATCTCTGCATCTCGTGCTCTGGTAATTGCATTCTGTTGGATTGTGATGATGAAGGAAAAATGGCTGAGCCTGAACACCCCCACCCCCTGGGACTGCAGCACCGTTGCTGCCTGAGATAACATAATTATACAGACTGTTAACTAATGTTCACAGGTGCTAACCTTAGCAGCGGCTCGCTGATTTATTTCTGTTGACAGAACGTCTGTTGTTGAGCCATCCTGGGTGGGCTGAGCGAGCATTAGAACAGACCAGTGAGCAGCTTTCACGTGAGCTTTATTCAACCTCACCAAACATTTCTGTTCCAGCTGATGTTGTGAAAGTGCACCAGAATTTGTGTGCACGGTTGACTCAATCATATGTGCCTGAAGCCCTTAAACCACCTCTAATGACAAAAGCTGCTATAGCTGCTTCCACTTGGTGGGTATCATTTGGCGATAAGCTTCTTATCTTGCTTTTAAGATATCGTCACATGTAGGCTTTCCTAAACGAGCCAGAAAGATGACGGTGAACACGTCGACTGTCTAGTTCTGTAGCTTTAGTCTCAGGAAGACGTTTGTGTGTTCAGGCATCAGGATATACAAAGAAGAAAGGATTTGCTGAACATTCAAAAAGATGATTTTGTTGAATTTTTATATATATATATATGAATATATATGTTCAGCAAATCAGTCTTTGTATATCCTGATGCCTGAACACACAAACGTCTTCTTGAATATATGTTTTTCACGTCTGAATGAGAAATAAAGTGTGCAGTGAGGGGTTTACAGCCTTAAAGCATCTATAATAATTGTAAAAAATTACTTTTACCTATCACAGGTTATTCTTAGAACGTAACTCCCGCGATAAACGAGGGACCGCTGTATATAAAATGGGAGTTGAGTTTTCTTTGAGACAACCTCTGGTACACCTGATTATCCTGATTTGTCAGGTTAGCATCGATGTCAACGTGCTCCTCTTTGCACTGAAAACTTATTTTGACCTGGTCTCACTTTGACATCATCAGCTCAGAGAAATCACCAAGATCTGAAAGTCAAACTTAACTGTCACATTTAGAGCTCATGATGAGAAATGATGGCGTCTAACACGAATGACCTCAAATTTGTTTTCGCATTTCCATTTTTGAAGGTTACTTCAGCTAAATTCGATCTGATATTGTGAGAGTGGACAGAAAAGCATACGGTAGGCGGTTCCTACACTGTTGTGTGGAGTTATGTTGGGTGACGTATATTTGACTGTTATGTTCAGGTTTTAGATTCTTTTCTTTTCTTGGTTGCGTATTGGTTACATTGTCACATGTAACTGGTTCAAGACTCACGAAGTTTATTGTCATTTCGTATGTCGTCCAGCCTCTACAGTGCAATAAGCACTACAGTTTAAAAAGAATCAAATTAAAAAGAGCAGTAATGAATTGCAACAATAGTTATGGATAAATAGCAGAAAATCTAAGTTCTAAAACAAACT
Organism: Astatotilapia calliptera; assembly: GCF_964374335.1. Lineage (NCBI taxonomy): Eukaryota > Metazoa > Chordata > Actinopteri > Cichliformes > Cichlidae > Astatotilapia > Astatotilapia calliptera. The sequence continues at coordinate 2,044,733 of NC_137431.1, forward strand.
CGCATTCGTTCGGGCAGATGGCAGCAGTCCTTTCAGGGGATGGTTAAATTAGGCAGTGTGTGTATCTGGGGAGTGTGTGTGTGTTAAAATGTAGAGGGTTGCAACATGTTCTTCAACACTTCTTTCTTTAAATGTCAGGATTCTTGTAAAGAGGACCCATAGTGATGCCGAACATTAATCAGGCTCACCTGCTAAACTCAGCCTAAAATAAACATTATCAGCTGGTAAAACTAAACGATGCCACGACGTTTGTGTGGGTTTTGTTTCTGTTGTTGTATGTTTGAAGTTGCTCTAGGAAAGAGAAACTGATGAGATGCACTGGCTAAGTTAACACTTTCAGCTTATTTTAAAAAAGCAAACAAAAAAAGACAAGTTTAAAAATATAAAACACATAAAAATGTATGTTTATCCTGTAGGGCTGTGCGATATGGCCAAAATCTCATATGAGACATTTATCGGGCAGCTCGACTTGCGTGTTTCCAGCTGGGCGTCGAGTTTTCTTTACACGGCGTGCTGCTGCAGGGAGAAGCCTGTTCCTAGCTTTATTTTTTAGCACCTTACGGCTCTTTTTAGCTTCACGTCCGTAAACACTCTGCAAACTATTTCATGTTATTCAGTTTATTTTGAGAAATCTCAACAGGATCTTCAGCGTCATTGAGAAGAGTTCATGTGGAAAATAAACAAGCGAACGGCTCCCGTTTTACCATCGTTGTTGCTAACGGCGACGCGTAAAAACATTCACTGTGATTATTTTAAATATTAGAGAAAGAGAGAACTTTAGGAAGTTCTACAGTGACCATCAAGACGATGAAAAATGTTGCTGTAAACAGATTATTTTGCGACAGCACGAAACAAACGAGAGCGTAAAATGAAACGTTTTCTTATCGTCATCTGATATTTATCGTTATATTGAACAGCCGGGTCATGTCGTTGGGCTTCTGGGGAAAAATCTGACACTGATTTAAAGTTACCGTATTTTCCAACTATAAGGCGCACTTAAAATCCTTTAATTTTCTCAAAAACCAACAGTGCCCCTTATAATCCGGTGCGCCTTACGTATGAATTCTGGTTGTGCTTACTGACCTCAATCCGATTTTATGTGCTACACGGCGCTCAGAGATCAGTCATAAATGTTGTAGTACGACTTAAGTTACGAAGCCGCACCGCTGGATTGATTGTCGGAGCATTGCGGCTGCCGTAGTCAGGAGCCTCGCGGGGTGATATGTACTGAACAGCTAAATGACAGCAGCGAGACTGACTCGGATAATGACGAGAGGGATCCGGGCATGCTTGATCTCGTCCAACTGTTAAACTCAGAAGACTTTGATGGATTTGTGAAAGAGAAACGTACTGAAAAAGTGTGTCCTTCTGGATTTTATGTTGAGAGTTATTGTGAATGAGATGAGTCAAGTTTGACCTGTCTGACTGTTTTGTTTCACTTTATGTATGAAAATAAAGCCGTTCATTGATATTATAGTCTGACAAATACGCAAATTGAATTTGCCGTGGTATCAGTGATGAGCAGCTCTCAGTCAGAGCAGCAGCACCTTGCTTGCAGCACCCAGCGGTGATGGAGGCGAATCCACTGACATCTTCTCATGCTGCCTCCACCTACGTCTGTAAATGCCTGGATATTTTAAGACCTTTTTCTCTCGCTGAAAGACATTCTGAGAAATCACTCAAGTAGAAAGTGGGCAAAACAGAAAGCAAAATTACAGCATTTTCATCTTTCAGCTTGTTTGCTGTGATGACAAACCCACGGAAAACACTTATCATAAGCCATCTGTTTTTTATAGCAGCTTAGATTTTACAGAGAGTCACTTGGTTAAACAGCTTTTATGTGACAGATGAATTCAGCTGTTCGCTTCTCTTTCTGTTACACAGTTAAGAGCCGAGGGAATTATTTGGAACAGGGAAAAACTGTTGTAGTTCTCCCAAATACAGTCAAAGCTCAGCACTGTTAGATTAGAATTTCAGACGATTGTTATTATTTGTGTTTTTAGTGCTGCTTGAGAACATAAGTGCCAACGATGAAGCACAGACAGGCTTACAGGGGTACACTCTAATTAGCTAACCTTATATAGAAAGACATGCATATGGACAGCCATAACACAAAAACTAAATAAGTAAAGTGGAATAGGAAATGCATGCTGCACTAAAAGTCACAAAGCATCATTTAGTTTCATGTGACAATTTTAAACCATTTAAAGAGGTTGTGCACACTTGTGTTTAGTTACATTTCAACTCTACTAGCTTGCAGATTTGTTAGATCTCCCTTCTTTGTCTTTCATACCAAGTCAAGTTTAATCTCTCGATAAAATGTGGAAATCAAAATGAAATTTTCCCCACAACTATGTTTGCTCCTCTAAGATGCAGCTGTAAAAACCCATGAATGTTGTCAGTATGAAAAAAAGGAGGCTTTGCAGTACGAGGTGACACATTCCAGTAACATCTGCTTGTTGACATGAACAATAAAAATAATAATAAATGGAGAACAACATTATGAAGTCACGACACAAACAAGTATTCACAGAGACAATACAAACAGCACCATGTTTGCCAGAACAGCTAACAGCAAGTGAGTGGACAAAGGACAATCTGCAAGGTTATTATCGTCAGCATGTCGTCAGCACGCCGTCAGCACGCCGTCAGCACGCCGTACCGTTCCAACACTTAAAGAACATGTTGTGCAGGAGTTGTAGTTTATGCTTCCACTGGGTAGCATTTAGATTCTTAGAACTAAGACATCGTTCTTGGGTCAGTTCATCAATGTGTGTGTGTGTGTGTGTGTGTGTGTGTGTGTGTGTGTGTGTGTGTGTGTGTGTGTCACTGTTTCAGCTGTGCAGAAGGAACATAATGATGCACGAATAACCTACGGTGAGAAAGTCCGACACCTTTAGATTCAGCCATGTTTCTGTACAAATAACATTCAGATCACAGTTCAAACCTTAACCTCCTAGGACCTGCGTCCACATATGTGGACGTCACCTTTTGGGTTATTTAGACCAAAATACTCAATTTTGCTCTACAAGGGCCTGATATCCACTTATACTGCTACTGTTCTATTGAAATTTTAAACGAATATCCTCATAAATGGCTCTGATTTTTCTTAAAAACAAAAATAAGGAAAAACACAAACTGGTAATTCTTTGTTTTTACATTCATCGGGCCCCAATAAGCCCAAATATCAAAGAGAAATTAAAAATGCATGCCGTGCATTATGATTGTTAAGTAACCAGCCAGTGTGGCTAAATTAGGCTTAATTTAGAGTTAACTCTGCATCTGGCACACTGCAGTTATTATCTGTGTGGACCTGGAGGACCAAACTGCAAACACACAACTTTTATTGGAACAAATCTAATATGTCATCATGCACCCAAAGAACCACGGTGAGGAATAATCCCAACACAGTCGTTAAAATCTACTCACGAACTGCTGCACTGAGGGGAACAAGTAAAAAATCAGAGTGCTTGTATTCTGATGACAAAAGGAGGTGATGACAAGAGTCATCAGCTTCTTCCTACTGGTAAGATAATGGTTTTGTGTCCTTTGTTGTTATCTGATTGCTTTAAGGCATTTGTTTAAAAAACAACGAGTAAACGGATATTTTCACCTGCAGTTAACAGTAACTTAATAAAAGCTAGTAAAAAACATCCATCCATCATCTGCTGCTTATCCGGGTCACGGGGGCAGCAGAGAAGCCCAGACCTCCCTCTCTCCAGCCGCCTCCTCCAGCTTGTCCGGGGGAACACTGAGGCGTTCCCAGGCCAGCTGAGAGATATAATCTCTCCAGCGTGTCCTGGGTCTGCCCCAGGCCTCCTCCCGGCGGGACATGCCGGCACACCTCACCCAGGAGCAGTGGCGGCTCCTGAAAAAAATCTCAGGGGGGGCAATTTTTATGATATCGACTAAAATGACCCATTTAATGAGTACATCAAACAACACAATTTTAATTTTAATTTAAAATGAACAACCATATTCTGGCCATTTGTATAGATTTGTAAAAATGAACAACCATATTCTGGCCATTTGTATAGATTTGTAAAAATGAACATGAACAGATTTTTTTTTTTTTTGAATGAATGAATGAAAAATAACTATTGAAAACAACAACTGTAAACTGATTGGGGGGGTGGGCTAAATGCGTCCCCGCATTGCTAGCTCAAAAGCACCACAAAACTTAATACAATCGATGATTTTAGATAAAATATGACGGTTTTTATCTACCTCTTCGTTGTGCCTTCTTAAAGCAATCCGATGTCCATCATCTAGCTGCGCCGCTATGCTAGTTTTCCCTAGCACAGCTAGCTTTACACTGTTGTCCATATGAACTCATGAGCTTTCATGTTTCTTGATTCGTTCGGAGAGGTGCTTTAAGTCGGTTTGTCCAGATTGTGTCCACGTCAAATCACACTTGTCACTTTTGAACAGTATGCACGGGAAACAAAAAAGTGCATTAGCTGTTCCACAGCCTGTCAGCCACGACTTGCGCTGGAACCAACTCCGACAAAAAGTCCTGTTGTATGCTTTTGACTTCTCCTTCGTTGCCTGGGTTAGTTGAATTTCGGGCTTGTCAGGTCCCAACTCTTTAACTTGCAGTTTTTCTGCCATTGTCCTTCTGGCAAAAGGGTAGGTTAGAAGCGATCTAACCGAATTTGGGGGAGGCTGTGCCTCAACCGTTAACAATACCGCTGCCATCGTCTCTCTCTGACCTTATAGCTCACTTAGGCTACTGACTGAGGTAAAATTCTAGAACAGCAAATCTTCGCGCGTTTTCTGCAGGGGCGCAATTTTAAGCGCCCCCAAACCATTTAATTCAGCGACGCTGATAGGTCAAATATTTATTATTTTCCCCTGGCAACCATTTAATGATAGGCTATTTCGCTGCATATCAAGGGCGCTTTGACGAGCGCCCCAGAAGAAGAAAAACACCGTTTGTTGGTTGAACTTTAATGAGTCAGCTGGTGAAAATGTTAAAATACGCCTGGCTGTATATGGGCACACACATAGTAAAACTATCATTGATGAATTTTTTAAAAATATATATTTTTACTCCTCCACATTTGGGGGGGCGGAGCCCGAGCGCCCCCTATGGGCCAGCCGCCACTGCCCAGGAGGCATCCACGAGGCGTCCTTGCCAGATGCCCGAACCACCTCAACTGGCTCCTTTCGATGTGGCGGAGCAGCGGCTCTACTCTGAGCCCCTCCTGGATGGCCGAACTCCTCACCCTGGACTCCCTAAGGGAGAGGCCAGCCCCCCCTTCGGAGGAAGCTCATTTCTGCCGCTTGTATCCTCGATCTCGTACAGCTCATGACCACAGGTGAGAGTAGATCGACCGGTAAATCGAGAGCTTCACTTTAACACTCAGCTCTCTCGTCACCACGATGGACCCGTACAAAACATATATTTTTGATTTCTAATTCAAGTGAACTCATTTCTGTGAGTCAGGAAAACTAATGGAATTTCTAGTGTTGCTGTCGCGGAGCTTTGGCTACTGAACCAATTGATACCACGATGAAAACACACAAGCAAGACAGACTCTGTCAGTTTGCTTCATAATAAAGGTGTGAAGTCAGACAGATCATATAAACATGGAGACTGTTGCAGGTTGAAAAAGTTCATGCAATATAAACTGTGCAGCAAACTGATGAAAGCGTTGCCCCTTTTTAAAACAACTTGCTGATCACATACAAGCCTAGAGTTTGTCTTTTCTTTAAAGCAGGGCTGAACTGTCCTCGACCCCAAACACAAGATCAGAGCGGCTGTGTTTGTACGATATTCCACAAGTGGTTTAATCTGCGTTCTGTAATAGATGTAAGGACCCTTTGAGCTCCGCTTTCTGAGACATCGTGCACAACATACATAAGTGTTGAGATTGCTTGTTTCTGCTGTATTTAACATTCATAAAATACACAGTATAATTATGGAAAAAGGGGAAAAATATAATGAATTCTGAACGTTTTGATTCTACAGCACAAATTACAGATTTGTCCTAACATGTATCAAGTCAGTTCATCCATCCATCCATCCATTCGCTTCCGCTTATCCTTTTCAGGGTCGCGGGGGGCGCTGGAGCCTATCCCAGCTGTCATAGGGCGAGAGGCGGGTACACCCTGGAGAGGTCGCCAGTCTGTCGCAGGGCATGTATCATGTATCAAGTCAGTTACGTTCTGCAAATGTACTGTATGAGGTGTTTAATATATCACCTCACACAGTACATGTACTAACATGAACGATGAACACAAAATGAAAGCTGATAAGGAGGGCACCGTAACACGTCACAGACGTTTAGACCAACTGAAATAAAACAGACTAAAGTTGTAAATGAAACAAAAAGAGGACGAATGGCCCTTAGTGCAGGTCTGAGACGCTGGTGTTCTGGTGTCGTATCCAGTAGTGTTAAGTGTCCAATGTAACAAAGCGGAGTAGCCGAAATCGTCTTCATATAACATGTATGTGGGAATACTGATAAAAATTCCATCAAGAGCTCGGAGGGGTCTTAAAATAATGTCGTTCCCATGAGGATACTAAGCTCTTTGTTTCTGTGAGGCTGGAATGCAGCTCAGAGCATTTGCTAATAAAAGGAGCTCAGTCGGTCAGACTGTTGGCTGATGATGTGAATCAACAGCGTAACATCCTGCTTCTAACGTTAAGTGCAAGGAAAGAGCTCGTAATCCTTGCTTGCATATTTTCTGTGCTGGCCTTTCCTTCAGTTCCCTGTGTCGCTGGGTGACGTGTAGGGAATACCGTCGGTGGCTCTTTCAACACTGAAGTTCGTAGGTTTAGGGACTCCTCAGTTAAAGTGGAAAGTCGTTGTAGTTGAGCTGCACATATACTCGTGCGCACTCTTAATGACTTCAGTGCAGCCTCAGCACGAATTATCAGTCTTGGATCACCAGATGTTGGCAATAAATGTTTTAATTGCTTGTTCGTTAATCCCTCTGCGTCTTCACAGCTTTAAACTGCTGCATCTGGCTCCTGCTCAGGCAGGTGCTGCAATAAATATTTTCATTAGATCTTTGTCACAGTGTCAGTTTATTATCAAAGTTTGATAGATTTCAATATAATTAGTTGGGATGTTGGAAGTCTGATTCTTCACTGAGTAATGGATGTTTCCATATGTTCTCAACATTTAATGGAATTGTTTTAGTGAAGATGAGACATGAAAGGTTTCGCAGGGTCAAAATGCAGCAGGTTTGTTTGTTGAATCAAATAAAACGGATGCTCTGCGTGAGACTCGAGCACACGTGATGGGCTGTGTTTAAACGAGCTGATTTATTAGCAGCTCTGTCCTGAGCTCTCCAAGCTGAATGTGCGCTCGCAGCAGCCAAAGAAGACACGTTTGATTCTCGCCTGTTGCATTTCCCTCATTCAGTACAGGAAGCTCACGATCCTGTAGGCCAGAGTTAATTCAGTGCAGACATTAAAGTAATTGTCTAAATCAGGGGTCCTGCAGGTTTTAGATCTCACCCTGGGTCAACACACCTGAATCACATGATTAGTTCATTACCAGGCCTCTGGAGAACTTTAAGACATGTTGAGGTCATTTATCCATTTAAATCAGCTGTGATGGATCACGGACACGTCTAAAACCGGCCCTCGTGGACTGGGATTGGGGACCCCTGGTCTAAATGTACGGTGGCTTTGAGAGGTCAAACACACTGAAGCTTAATGAAATACCATCAGGCTGAAAAAGCACAGAAAATAAATAAAACACAACGGGCTAGACGCTGACATGAACAGCTGTCCATCATGCCATTAAAACACACGTTACCTAATCCTCAGCTCATTTTAAGCACGTCTCAGTCTTCTGTTTGCTTTCTGTCACTTGCAGCTGGTCCATCCCCAAAAACACTTGTTGTGTTTGGGAGATTTATGTTTTTTACTTCATCGTGTTTTTTGTGTGCTCTTACAAGTTTCAGTGTGTTTGACCTCTCAGAGCCACCATAGTAAAATGTCTTAATTTTCACTGCAATAATCTGTGTTTTTGCTGCATTTGAAGCTGTAAGGCTTATTGTTGTAAAAGCATGGCGGGGGTTCTTCACATGAGGCTTGGACTGAGTGAACAGTTGTGTAGTTGAGTAGCTGTGGCGTAGAAATCGTTATAGGAGCAGCAGAGCGTTGGGAAAGCTCTGAGCCCAAAATCCTGTTACAGTAAAACTAAAACTAGTTGAGGAACCTGGAAATGTGTTTTGTCTCTTCTGGCGCCGTCTTCTCATCTATTGTGGACATCATGAGCTTTCACTGGGTTTCTAATTACCGGTGCAGGGCCGAGTGCGCGGCCTCGTATTACACCGTTAGCTTTAATGTCCGCGGGCTATAAATAGTGCAGGTGTCGGCTCTCTGGTGCTCGGTCTTCATACAGACAGGAAATAGACTCTGCTCAGTGCGCTGCATTGATTTAACTTAATATTCACTGAGAAGAGGTAAGCTGTGTTAATATGACACGATTTAACTAACTGACTAAACGATGCAATATTTGGTGAATTATTTATATTTAATTGTTTTTGCTTCCTTGTTATGAATCTTTCTTACGCCACCATCACGTTGAGGCTGCACAGCACATCCATCAGAGTTCATGTGAGGACAGATTCCTGTTCACTGTGGGTCAGGGCAACAGGTTTTCATGACACAAAAACTGAGTGAGCATCAGTGCAATTTAATGATCTTCTTTCTGTACCCAGTTGCTAAGCAACCTGCACTATTCTGCCTGAAGCCGCGGCGTCCCAAAAGAAACATCACATCATTGGTCTGGAGAGCTGAGGAATGAGACGGGGAACGCAGAGAGGTTAACCCAAAGAGTCCGGCCGTTAACCCGCTTCCTGATGATTTGCTCCTCTAAATGGTCCCACATGTTTTTGATATTACCTCCAACGCTTTACTGTAACCAAAGGTGTGACAACATTAACAGAATTAATCACGTCCTGTTACACCGGACAAGCGTGAAGCCTCATGTTGGACAAATGTGTTTCCCCTCTGGGGCTCCCCAGCCTCTTTACAAAGAGATCCCAGTTAAGCTGATAAGTTTCCTAAAACTCGATCCTCAGCGTCTGACGGCAGTCCGTTGTTGGCTGTGGGCGGGGGAGAAGGACAGGAAGGCTTCAGCGTCACCGGCTCTACGCTCCCTGCCTGAGACGATTTCCTGCTGTGAATCATGGAGGTGGAGGAGAAAAGAAATAAGAGGGAGATGCTGCTGCAAAGACGCAGCTTGAGTGAAATCAAGCGTTTCGGTTTTGGTTTCCCTTCTGGCTCCGGTGTGCACAGAAAACTTTATTTTTAAAACGACAGACAACAAATGGGCTGAAAAGGTCTGAGAGGACAGAAGCACTGCAAGAACTTTGTCGCTCAGTCTGAGTAAAGATCTGAGACTTCTGTCTTAATTCGTTGTGTGATATCATTGTGTTTCTCAGTGCTTCACCTTCACAGTAGACGTTCACCGTAGTTAAGCTGTGGAAACATGTAAACACAGTTAGAAATGCTGTGAAGAAAATGTGTGTGTTGTTCTGCAGCATTGATGGAGACGCTTCTTCTTGGCCCTGAGTGGAGTTTCTCTCAGGTCCAGGAGGCAGAAAGTGCAGTCTGTCTGTAGGCGAGAACAAAGCCAAGAAGGTTTTTCCTTTTAATGCTGCAAACATGGACTCATTTTAAAAAGGGAGGTAACACTTGCCCCTTTTAGCCCCACTGGAAAGTCAGCCCTTGCCTTCTATTAAATATTCATACGAGTGATGGATGCACTTATTTATTGCCCGATATTTTCCTTGTTTGCTGCCAGTGACGGCAAATGAGACCAAATTTGTTACGCTCCGTCATTTTTGTGGCACCGCATCCAGGAATTTGATGCATGGCTGAAGGACTAAACATCTTAATGAATATTTCTGTGTTTCACCAGCATAAAGGAGGGCGACAAATTACAGCAAAACAAAGCACGAGTAGCAGATGTAGGCCTACTTTTAAACCTTAGTATTAGCTAAAAATGTCACATTTTGCATGTTTCAAATGTGATTATTTGGGGTTAGTTTTTGAAACATTCGATTCAAACATGGCAACGGCAGCTCCGGCTTCCTCCCACAGTCCAAAGACATGCAGTTAGTGGGGTTAGGTGTGGGTGGTTGTGTGTCTCTGGCGACCTGGGTGTACCCTGCCTCTCGCCCTATGGTAGCAGTGATGTCTTGGTGCAAGAAGGTCCGGGGTTGTTTTCGTGTGATTTCCTTCCACGGATAAGTTCGTTACGTTTACTGGTGTTTCTAAATTGGTCATGTGTATGAACGTGACAGTGAAAACATTTTCTTTGGGCTCTCTGGGTCAAGAAATTAGATTTTGTAGATCTGAGAACTTCTAGGTACCAGCTGAAAATAACAAACTGATCAGCTTTTAGATTTTAATTTGAAGCTGACTCAGTCTGAGCCTACCGAGAGAGTGTTTATTAAACAGGCACAACATGATAATAATGCTTAACATCAAGCTGCTCGTGAGCAAACATAAGGTCACTAACATTTGCGGCAACATGTACACATAATGAGTCTAAAACAATAACAACCATAATGGCAGTGAAAAGCCTCTTCACCTGTTTTTGCCATCCGTCCCTGGGTAATAATTACTAATTACAGTAGAGTTAATCCTCCGCATTCAGGTGAGCACACCCAGCTGTGACTCATCCTCTCTGGCTCGTTCTCCTCCTGCTGCATCATAACGAGTGGTTGGTGCCGTGTGATTGTAGTGTAACACTGTCCCCCGGCCTCTTTGCCACAGCGACGGGTTTAATGATGCATCTGGGAGAAAACGTTGGACACTTTCAGGAAACACACATCCTGAGTTCAGGAGGTGGTGCTGGTGGGGATCCGTCTTTTTCCACTGATTCATCAAAATATCTGTCATTCCACATTTACTTGTAACTTACTGGCAGGAACCTGAATGCAGTTTGACTCTTTGGATCTTTATTCAGTCGTGGCAATGATAAAGTCTTAGTCCTGCCACAGACTACACCACAACCGGTGTTCTGATACTGTATGATGCCCTCTCTTGGTCGTGAATGCCACTTCTTTGCTTCTAGTACCTCTTCATCATCATCATCTTCTCCTCAGCTCTCCTGAAACCCTGGTTTGTCTTTTAAAAGCTTGAAAATGATTCCACGGCTTCACTTTTCCCGGGTTCAACCTGATTTTCAGTCGCCGGCAGAGTCGTGTTGTAATTGTCTGCTGTGTCTGCTTCCACACTTGGCACCATATGTTTTTGTTTGCCTTCTAGCTCTGATTTGCCATGTGGGGATTTTTTTAATGCGCTTACATATGTTTGTGTTGGTTACGCGTCAGACGTGGTGCTCTGCTGCCCACAGACATGCTTTTGTAACGTTGCCAGCTGATCTGTGCGTTAGCAGTTAAAAAATGCACAAAAAAGAGGAATCGCTGTAGATGTTTGGTGGTGCCCACCCCCCCACCCCCCAGCTCTTTCCCTCCATTAAATGTATTGTTTGAACATAAAAGCTCATTAGTAGAGCTTAGAATTAGAGTTTGATCAACTCAGAGACGATGTCTCGTGTTTAACTGTGAGAAGAGGATCCAGAAGTTTCACGTTTCTTGTGTTTTCTCACAGGTTCATTTGCACATCAAGGAGAATGAAACCGTGCTTGTTAGCAAAATGCTGCTTGTTTCTCTTCTTGTTCGTGGTCATTGTTTACACGACCGCATGAATTCTCAGCCGAGGCTTAGAGGAGATCTGAGCAAAAAATAAATTATTACATCCATCCAACCATCCATTCGCTTCTCCTTTTCAGGGTCGCGGTGCTGGAGCCTATCCCAGCTGTCACAGGGCGAGAGGCGGGGTGCACCCTGGACAGGTCGCCAGTCTGTCGCAGGGCCAACACACAGGGACAGACAACCATTCACACTCACATTCACTCGCACATTCATACCTAGTGACAATTTGGATTTTCCAGTTAACCTATCCCCACAAGCTGCAAGTCTTTGGACGGTGGGAGGAAGCCGGAGTACCGGAGAGAACCCACGCAAACACGGGGAGAACATGCAAACGGCCTGATGGTGGAATTGAACTCAGGACCTTCTTGCTGTGCGGCAGCAGTGCTAACCACCGTGCAGTTAACAGAAAACGGTACTTGTTCATTTGTTAATGCCTTTGATTAATTGCTTTGACAGTGGAATGACAGTAAATGTGACGTGCTTGTATTTTATGTTTTCATTTATTTATAATTAGTCACTCTGGACTTTTAACCAGGGTTTTATAACCAAACATCATTCGCTCAGCTACGCTGCTGCTGCTGTTGTTGTTGTTGTTGTTGTTGGTAAGGGTTTGTGACTTCTCGAGCTATTAGTTGGTTAGTTGGTTATATTTTGAGAGCATATTGTCATCGTGCCATCAGGTTACACAAAGACACTTCTGTACCAACGCTGCTTACTTTAGCTACACATACCACCATGAAGTAAAAGTTGATACTGTTACTGAACAAACATGTGGAGCGTAATATTGAGCAGTTAAAAGACCTTCAGTGGTCACATGATTACCATTATATTTGCTACATTTCATGTTTTCTTGCCTGTTTGTGTTTTTCCTACGTGTACGTGGCAGACAGCTTAACAAACAGGCCTGATTTGCTGAGAGGGAATCCTCTTTAGCAACATCAAATGTGAGAATCGGATTGAAGCTTTGACCACATGCGGTCATCGTCAGCACACCCTCTCCCATGTAAGGAAATGCTTCATTTGCCTTTACATCTGTCAGCAATTAGCTGTAATTATTTAAGCCAACAAGGGCAGCTTCAAAGGCTGAGATCATCCTGCCGTGCCGATCAGCCTGGGATTGTTGCAGCACATTGTTTTCTACCTTGCTGTTTGTTCTCATTTGATCTGTGCAGCCTGCACTTAGTCTTGTTTTCGCAATATGCTTTGCTTATTCAGGTCGTCACCGCATGTCATGCTCATTCGTGTAAACAGAATCGATGACCTGCTACTTTTAGTAAATGTTCCTCTCTAGGATATCACAGAAAGTGTGTGTGTGTGTGTGTGTGTGTGTGTGTGTGTGTGTGTGTGTGTGTGTGTGTGTGTGTATGTTTTTACATGTACGTATGAATAAAAGGCCTGCTGCATTCCTTACATATGAAAAGGGCAACACTGCCCACTTTGTTTATTTAGTGATTACCATAAAAGCAGCCGTCTGACAGGCTCCATCTCCTCCTCATGTTTATTAATAAGGGTAAATGTTGGTGGCTCTTATGGCTCAAGCTCAATATGTTTATATCAGTTATATAAGAGCTGTACTGGCACTGTTAGAGTGGAATCACTGGGAACTGGAAACGCGTGCACTCTGACATGTGCTGCGTCATAAATACAAACAGATCTGCCGACTTTGGCTCGAGTACAAATCTCCTTTTGCTGATACACGTGTTATACCATACTTTGTAATTAAAAAGTGACAGAGCAGGTTTTTAAGGATTTATATGCTGCTTTCTTTTTGTTTGGGAATCAGTTGTTCTTCTGATTCCCAAACAAATGAGATGAAATGATAGAGATGGAAACTGGTTTCCCGTAACTCCAGTTCTTCTTTAGCTCTCTGAGCTTTGAGAGAAAAAGAATCAGTTTTTGTTTAATGGCAGGAGCTCGGACCTGGTTTTGGCTCATCATACAATCACCCACAGGATATCCCCTTTTTGGTTTTTCCCCACACACCCATCTCTCTGATGGGGGGAAAGTGTCTGTGATTAGACGAGTGCCAGTCTAGGTGTCGTTGTAAATGTGAGCTGTGTGCATTTTTAAAGCGGACGCTGTTGTGTCAGGTCTCGCTGTTGTGGCATTATGAGAAACGAGGCGACGACACAAGCAGGAGCAAACATCCTGCAGATGCTTCAGTCTTTCAGGGAAATCGTTTCCTGAAAGCTGTCTGGCTTAGACGAGCTCATCCCCTCCGCCTCTGGAAACACTCGGGCTGTTAGCAGCTGGATCTACTCTGAGACACCAAAGATGGTTTTCAGAAGGGAAAAATGATATTTGTACATCAAAATATTTTTTTTTTGCTTATAAAATACAAATTATAACGGGTGAAACGAGCCACTGTGTTGAGATAATTGTTTGAGCATGCTCAGACAGCAGCAGCTGAGGCACGTGGAACAAATGCTTTGGACCTGCCTGCTCTCATGCGTTCTGCAATATAACTGTATTTATTTCAGCTACTTCACAGTCGGCACTTAAGGGCTTAATTTAGTGTGTTTACACTTTTATTCATAAAGTGTATTGTTGTCATTCAACACCACATGAATCAACACTGATTCATAATTAGGGATGGGTACCGGTGTCCGGTGCCATCTGACATAAACGGTAGTAACCAGACCGAAAAGCAGCGCACATTTCGGTGCTTTATTTCGGTGCTTTTTTTCCCTGAGCTGTGATACACTTCTAGCCAATCATTTTACGTTTCCCAGGATAGTAGGCGGGTCCAGGTACGTGCGTTCTTTTATGCAGAGCTACGGATTAAAAATGTCCAAGGCGAAGCGGTCAAAGTCTGGCTGTACTTCACAGCAAAAGATGCAAACTCAGCAGCAACAAGTGCTTTAAGCTGATACTGTGATACTGTCAAAGGAGGCAACACCAAGAATCCGATGAAACACCTGGCGACGCATAGCGTTTTTTTTAAAAGCCCAGAAATGCGCCGTATGATAGCTTGCTGCGAGACCTCACACCGAGCACATCTACTGTGCGTGGGTTGCCTGTTATCTGACCCGGAGTTAGCAATATCCCCCAAAAACCCGAAGAGGAGAGTCCTGGCCCCTAGCCCTGCCAGTGTAGCAGAAATGATGAGGATGATGATGCAGCAGCAGCCGTTCTTCTCTGCGTGAGTAGCTTCATGTTGTTCGTGTGTAATTTACGTTGAGTAGGCTAACCACGTTATTACATTAATGCATGTAAGGTGAACTAGCAAACACCATCATAGCTACATGCTGCTGTCTTCTTGTTTGATGGCAGATACTCCCTTCACCCTGGCCAAAAAGGCTAAAATGACCAAAGAAAAAGTGGAAAACAGTTAAACATGAGAGGTTTTGGACAAAGTTTGTGTTTTTTCCATTGTTTAAGCACTGCTTCCAGCCAAGAGTGATACCATATATGCCCCATAGCTGCAGAAAAGGCTAACATTGTTATCTTTTTACAAAAAACCAGCTGAATATGAGAGGTTTTTGGACCAATTTTGTGTTCTCCATTCTTTAAGCACCGTTTTGAGCACCGTTTAAGCACCGGCACCGTTTCAAAAGTACCGATTTGGCACCGGTATCGGATAAAACCTAAACGATACCCATCCCTATTCATAATTTTTAAAAAATATTACTTCTTTGGATCAAATGTATTTTTTCTTCATTTTATGCCCACATGGATTTGCACTTGTATCCAGTAGTTTTGCTCCTCTTGTACTCGAGCCCTTCTCTTCCACGTTTCCTGTCTTGTGCCTCTCGAGCTGCGCGGCGTTTCTTTGCTTTCAGAAGAAACGGTCATCCACGGTGCACGACCTGAATGCTCAGTGACAAGATGAGCACTCAGGGATAGTCTGAGTGGTTCCTGTATTTCAAAGATGATGTGCACTTGTGTTTGTCCAGTAGCACTCGGCACCTTGTGGGCAGGTAATGGTTACTGTTGCTGTAGAATACAGCAAAAATGTTTTTTCTTCATATTCTAAAGCTTATAAAGGCCCATAAACAGAACTGTAGCACAGCAGTTTATAAGGGCATGTAGCAGAACACCATGTGAAATATTTCTGTGTTCTGGCCAGTGTGACTTTGTGCTGCTACAGGAACATTTGGAGATTAAATTTGGGATTTAGCAAACTGAAAATGTCAGAGGGATCCGCCTTCAAACGAATCATTTCACAAAACGACTTAAAACCTCTTCAAAGAGTTTTTCCTGTGTCAGCTCTCTGTTTTTCTAACTGATGTTACTTCTAAAAGTAAAAAAAGTTTAATTCATCGCATTCAGCAGTAACGTGAAGCGATCCAAGTCTTTGATGGAGGGAGTCGATTTTGCGACATGTCACTGGCACAAAGGCTGATTCTGGTCATCTGGATGTTTTCAGGGGGAGAAACGTTTCGTCATCATCCAGGCGACGTCTTCAGTCCCAGCTCACTGCAGGTTTCCCCAGTCTTATAAACACTACATTTGCACCGGCCTGCCCAGTTTCTCAGTCAAATAGGAGCTCAAGGTTTCAGCGTCAAGATCAGGAGAAAATCTAGAAGTTACTTGAAATGATTTTGTATTAAACAGTCTAACATTTTGACTCATCAACCAAAGGTGTTCTACACAACTACGCTGTAGCTGATATATCTTATTTAACCTCCTATCAGCTGTCTCAGTGAGTATCCATCCATCCAGTTGTGCTTTAAACATTAATGTAGACCAATCGTTCTGTGTGTGTGAACTACATAAACCATGAATCACTGTTTCCTTGGCTGTTAAGTGGGAGATAAACTCCCTGGTGTCTCACTCTCGTCACTTGCTGTGTGTACAGAGATGTACTTGGCAAACTCCGCTCTGCTGTTCCATCTTCACATAAAGCAAACCGACAACTGTACACTAATTGTTGAGTGCAATAGTAAGTCTGCCTGTGCCAGTTTAAGCTGCGAGGCTTAACAACGTTTGTGGTGGAAACATTGTGCTTCTCATTTTTTCAGTTTGTTTTCCAAATTCTGAGCGATTTCTGTGAAACGTATTTCATTCTTGGTGATTAGAAGTAGCTAAAGATTCTTTTTGATCTCCGTGAGGCATGAAAGACATTTTTACACCAACTCGAGCAGCTGATGTTTAGCTCACCGTTAGAACCAAGGTTTCCCGTGTCAACTCTCAACCAGTGACTACTTCATGCACGTGTACCGGAGTTCGAACATTTTCGGTTAGAGGATCAAAGAGTCTATTCACACTTATAATTGGTTACATGACTGCAAACAGCAGCAATGAATTATGCAGCAGTTAGTTACGGCCAACACTTCTCAGCTCGTCTTAATGCTGAACGTGTGCTAATCAGGTCAAGGACAGACTTCTCAGTCTAACCAGCTACCTGAAGTTAATCTGCACTTCAGTCCTAGAGTACAGCAAGGAGGGATTGTGCTGATCAGGCTTTATTAGCATCCATTAGATCTCCAATTATTCTTTACTCTGTTGTCGTGTAGAGGCCAAAGGTATGTGTTTGTGTGTTTGCAGAGCTTGGTGTTGAATGCAGCGGTGTCATCAGTCATGAAGTCGGTCTATTTATACTTGTTGTTATTTCCTGACGTCTTTCTTCTCTTTTATAATTTCTTGAATCTGTTTCTTCTAAACTAACTTTTGTCCATAAGACAAATATGGACGGGTTGATTTTGTTGGGTTCACTTCATTGAACCTGAGAACCAGCCTGTTCATTTATGTCCTCTGTAATGGTCATTTGTTTTGGGTCTGCATCTTTTGACTTATTCAAGCCACCCTACTAAGTCCCGATGGACATCCTGCGCTTTCCATTGGTTTCTCGTGCGTTTAGGCTTTTAGCTCCAAAGAGGAAGGAAATCACAAAGTAAACTGGGAAGGTTCATTTTTCCTTGGTTCTCAGGAGGTTAATCAAAGGTTGTTGGACATTAGGGTCACTGTAAGCATGAAGTTTTCTCAAAGGTGGCTTTAAAATGCAAGACAAACGAGGATGAAAAGAAAGGAGGAGCTCTGTAATTTCTATTTTTAAATAAAACCTCATTTATTCTGTGACACTTCTACTGTGTAAGGCCCAGAGGAATATTCAGGAAATGTTATGTAATGCACTGTATTCAACTACTCACTGGCTGGACACTTCTGTCAGAGCGTCGGTTCATACTGATGTGAGAGCATCTCCACATTCATGATGCAAGGATTGATATCTGAGCCAGTTATCTGGTTTCACTTAACCCAGCATTTGTAATCAGGCTGAGGTAGTTATTAAAACAAACCTCCAGCTGTTAGAGATGGGCTAAATCTGTGATAATATTTCTGACAGTATATATATTTTTAAAACTATGATGTATACGGCCTGCAGACAGCAGCAATTCTGAATGTAAGTAGATGAGGCGCCGTCTTTCTTTTCCACTGAGCTACCACCGCTGATGACACACTTCCTAATTTAAAGTGTGAATCTATTGAAACAAGGTGTCAGCAGCAGCATTGTAGAGCAACAGCAGTGACACATGTCAGAGGTAAGAACAAAGCACGGGTAATGTTTTCCCTGGAAATTCATTCCACAATAACTGAAGTAACTGAACCATGAAACTCTGCAGGAGCTGCGCATAATAAAACATAATGTTGTATGTTGGGTCGAGCTTTTTAACCAGTTGCTTCAAGCACTGCTTTTCCACCAGTGATCTCTGTCCACCGTTTATATTAAGCCTCTTTGATACCAGGAAGGAGAAGGAAACGTTGATCGTGTACGTCGAAGGTATCAATGCTCGATCATTAAGACGCAGAGCAACAGAATATTTAGATTTTTATTCTTTCTGTTGCAGCCTGCGTGATGTTTAATGAGAGAGGTGCCCAGTTTAGCGTCGTCTATTTAGGCACATATAACAATCAAATTTAAGGCTACGTCCACACGTACCCGGGTATTTTTGAAAACGCAGATTTTTCTATGCGTTTGCGCCTTTCGTCCACACGTAAACGGCGTTTTTGGTCACTGAAAACGGAGATTTTCAAAAACTCTGTTTTTGCGTTTACGTGTGGACGAGGTAAACGGAGAACATTTTTGACGTCACACTGTGCGCCACGTTATTGTTTCGGTGAAATTAATTTCTACAATGGCGGACTTTGACAAAATACTGTTAATTTTACTCTGCAGTGTTTAAATGCTTACATATACACACACAGTTACTGTCCCTCCACACATACGATTCAGTTCTGCTTCTATGCCCCATCTTTGTTTACTCTTTCCCACCCAGGCTGACTTCTGATTGGCCAACATTTCTACACGGATAGGAATATAGCGCCACCTGCTGCTTTGGCATGTTCCTAGCAGCGTTTTCCTTCATTTTTGGCTTTTATGTGTGGACGGGATTTTTTTTATAAACGAAAACGGAAAATCTTCGTTTTCAAAAATACCCGTGTACGTGTGGACGTAGCCTAAATTGTGGATAAAATTGTCTATGAATCTATATTTTTAACTCTAATCTATATACATCTATAATTTTTAATATAGATTTGTAGGATTCGTATGGAAAGACAAAGACTTGATCCAAATGTCAAAAACAAAAACCCCCTAACATCAGCGCACAGAGGTTTGAGAGTTTGATGGTTTTATACCTGTTGATTTCTTAATCATTGCTTTCTTGTTAATACCGAGTTCTGAACCAACCGTCCGGATGTTACACCAAGAAAGGAGACCGTCAGACTAGGTAGTGTTCAGTGTTCTGTTCTGATGCTGTGTGTACGCTACCTGTGTGATATGACGATATCTGATGACGATATGAAAACTTCTGTCGTTTCATATCGCGCTGTCTTTTGTTTTGTGGTGTCGCAAAATGAACTCTTTACAGGAATATTTTATATCGTTTTGATGGTCACTGTAGCGGCTATGACCACACTACGGACGGACAAGTGACTGTTTTTACACGTTGTCATTAGCAACAACGACGGTAAACCCAGCGTGTTCGTCCGCTTGTTTATTTTCCAAATAAACCTTTCACAATAAAGCTGAAGATGTCACGATCTGGCTGGCAGACCGTGGGGATGTGTGGGGAAGGAGGACCCAGACGCGGTACTCTGTGTATAAACAGTGCGTTTATTTACAGTGATGGAAACAATAACAGTAAATTCCCGTGCTCTCCCGTGACTCCGTGCTCCGTGTTCTCCACTGCCGTGTGTCCACACACACCCCGTGCCTGCTGCCCTCCGAGGTTCCACGCTCCTCCTGAGGGGAAAATGACAGAGGCAGCCGTCAAGACACTTAATTCCAGTAGGCATACACTCAGACTTTAGCTAAGCAGAAGACTAACGTGGAGTCTCATGGAATGATCCCGCGTCGGTGGGAGCTCCCCCGACGAGCCCTGATCAGCGGCAGGTGTGTGGCTTCGGGTGTGGCCAGTCCTTCCGCAGGGCCACACCCCTCAGGCCTGCAGGTGGCTGAGCTCCATCCTCCAAGCATCCCCGCAGACATAAACACACACACTCACATCTACAATCATGGAGGAGAGCAGCAGCAATACCAAAATACATATAATAATCATAATAATAATATGATACATGACTGCTCAGGGATCCTGGGTCGCCCAGTCCCAGGACCCTGACAGAAGATCCTGTTGAGACTTTTTGAAATAAACTGAAATGATGACAAAATACATTATTCTCAAACATCACATTTCAGAATATGCATCAAACAAATGACCTCAAATAAAAAAAGGTAACTATAAATGGTGCCAGTGAGGATGAGGCAGAACCAGGTAATTATGGGTCAAACTGGTGTTTGACTGAGTGCTCGTATTTAAACTGCTATAAATAACTTGTTGGTCTATAATAGTTGAAACATGTGTCAGATGTGTCCCTCTTGAGCCCTGCACCACTTTTCTTTTTTACCTTTGGGTTTTGGGTTGTAGATACAAACACATACTTTGCCTTGAATGTTATTCACACAGAAATATGTGGCTTGAAAGTGAATTAACCTGTGGCAAACCCTCACGTGGACACTTGCAGATATGCATTGTGACTAAATGCCACATTGTAATTAGTTTGTACACAGACAGACAATCGTAGTAATGAAAGCTAGTGCAGACTGAGCCATGCTGAGCAATTACTTTGCTTTCAGTGTCATCGTAAGGCAGTGAAATAAGGAATTTGTCTTGCTATTGTTCAGTGAGCAGGCAAGACATATTGTGCATAATTTATTCCAGGCAATCAGTTGGTTTAAATGCTCAGAAGCACGCAGAAGACTGGCACAATGGAAGGTCTCTCAGCCTCATCATAACTTTGTCACTTATTCTGTGCGCTGACAATACATGTCATGTTACATTATTTGCCTTGGATGAGTGTGGGCGGGAAAGGCAAACAAGATTAGTTGATGCATGCACTTGTTTTTCTGTGAGGCCTTTAGAAATGGTTTAGTGAGTCAGTGCCAGTAGCACACCCATCAAGCTCATTTCTGACAGCAGTGGATATCTCTGAAACTGCTGGAGTAATTCTCTGCCGGCACGCTAAGGTTGCTTCGAGGTGGTCCATCTGAAGAGCTGCTGCTTGAGACGGGCTGGATTTCCCCCCCCTAACCAGTGTGTGCTGGAAAATCTGCCTCCATTTCATTCCTTATATGCACTGTACACCAGCTGTGAAGCTCACTTTGGTTTCTGTGGGCTGTGGGTTAAATCCTAGACCGAGTTGGGGTTTGTTGGACTGAGAGTCTACACTGAGCGGTGCTGAACAAATACAACTCATCCTAAAAGATGTTGATGGATTAAGAGGTTTTATTCAAACTAGAAAGACAGAGGGCAGCAGTAATAACTACGACCCACACAGGTTTGAATCAGCTATACTACTTGTATAGTTACTCTTTTATAAAATCTAAATGCTTACATGTCACAGAATGATTAAAATTATTAGGTTAACACAGAATTTGCAACAACTATATTTATTTTCTTTTTTCCATTTTCCAGATTCGACCAATCAGAGCACGCTCAGTGTGCAAAGGCCTTTACAATACTTGACAGCCCTGCTGAACATCATGTGCAACGTGGCTCACTGACTCAGACATTTAATTCAGGCTGTTTATCCAGCAGAAAAACAAAATTCCCGTGCATGTCTGTGTCCCAGTATTGGGCTGACGTGGAGCAGACAGTAGCGCCATCAGCTTCAGAAATTTCCCTAAACCCTGAACTCAGGGTATTATCAATGGAAACAGTAGCAGTGCTGTAACACTGTGAGCGTGTTACTTCTGCACGCACTTCAAAATCATTCTGATTTAATCTGCAGAAAGTTGTTCCAGAGCTCAGCTGTCTCTTTTCTCTCAGATGTTTTCTTATCTTCTCCTTCGGTGGTGAAGTGATGTGCGTCTTGATGTAAACCCTCAGTTGTAACGTTTGTGAAACAGCTCTTGACTGTAGACTTTGCCAGTGATGTATTCACCTCCTGACTTGGTTAGTGTGTTTTTTTTTTTTCTTTCTTCTTGATTAATCAGCAGTCGTCCACTTCAGCTGCCTGCCTCCTTCACTTTCATCAAGGCGTCTTCATGTTACCAAATACTTTTCACTTAAAGACGGAAAAGTTAATTCCATTTCTCAATAAATGATGAAAAAACAAGACACGCCTGTAATATTGATGCATTTAATCAGTCCAGTAGTTTCAAGCCCGTAAATATAAAATTCCTGTAATTCCATAAAAAACCAAAACATAACGTGTACACTTGCATCATGTCTCGGTGCTACAAATGCACACTGCCTCAGTGTTGTAGACTATTGACATGTTATCAGTGCAGCTGCGGCAGCTTTGCACTTCCATGCTGATAGCCACTTCATCTGCTTAAACGTCTCCCTGGGGCTGTTAACAGCAATGGCTCTAACAAAAAGAGTAAAATAGGTCACCACTTCAGATAACAAAGCTGATTTGCTCGATAACTTTTACAGTAGAGGCTGTAATACATTGCACAGCCCCTTCAGCTGCAGCCTATTAGTGCTGATGAGCGCTTTCAGACTCTGTAACTCCCATATTGCAGTTGCAAGTTGTGTAACTCATCTTATTGCTTTGTTTTCAGTATCCAGTTTGTCCATGAAGACAAATGTTCTCCTGTATAGTTTCATGTTGACAGAAGACAAAATGGACTTAAATGTTCAGGGTTTCTGTTGTTAGCGCCGCTGTGTGCCCCTCAGCTACACGCTCCTGTTTTCTGTCCATCAGATTTGATTTAAAACCATTTTGCAATCAGTCCTGCTTACTTTACCTCACTGTGACATCAAAGTCCTCCAAACACAACTGATGCATGAGTGAGAGAGAGAGCGTGAGCAGTGTGTAGGTTCATGCTAATGTCAGCATGCTAACATAGTGAGGTCATGTTTTTACAGTTGCTCTATGAGCATGTCAGCTAATTTTGAAGTGGATGATCAGGTTTTCACATGAGAATTAAGAAGAACAGTAAAGTCATCGCAGTTCATCCTTGGACCATGAATATATGTGTTTCATTTATTTATCAGCCTCACGGAGGAATAATGAGTCACCTTTCATTAGCAGGTCATCCAGTAGCTATGAATATCTGTTCAAGTCATGTTCCACAGAGAGGGTTCACTCCCGTGACCTTTCACCTTCACGATAAGAAGCCTGTTAATCAAAGCAATTACAGTCTGTCCACTCAGTGACTACACAGGAAGAAACACTTAAAAATCCCTTGAAAAGCTCGTCTTGTCTTCTGTAATCTGTGATCTGAATGCGATGTTGCTCCAGACACCTTTCCTTTCCAACATGAGCTCTATAAATATACTAGAGGCTCTTTTTCAGTGTATTTGTTGGTTTCCATTCGTGTGACTTGTGTTATTACAGTCCATGTGCACATACATGGTAATGTCTGAGCTGACAGGTGGGAGGGAAAAAGGATCGAAGAGAATGAGCTGAAAATATAATAAATTTAAAAAAATTAATCCATTTAAAATATGTCAACATGGACTTTGTGGTTGTGGCCGCTACAGTGACTGAAACAAAAGGTTGTGTAGCGTTGCGTGAGATGTAGCACTAAAGTGTCACATCCATGGTTTAAATCCACCTGGCATTTGCTGGAACCTCCACTGTGTTCTTTGAGAAAAGGAAAAAAACTGTCAGTGACCTTGTTCTTTTATTCTTTGTTGGAGAAAATTTAGTGATGGAACATCGAAGCCTTTCTGCATGATAGCCCTTCAATTTAGAGCAAATACTCTCTGCTTATTGTAGAGGAGATTTGCTATCTGTCAAAATGGGCTTTTGTGAAAAGGTATTCAGCTGTTTTTGAGCTCTGCAGTGTGTAATGAGCAGCTTTTCATAGATATAAAAATTCAGTCAAACACACA
The DNA here is from genome assembly GCF_964374335.1 of Astatotilapia calliptera. Classification (NCBI taxonomy): domain Eukaryota; kingdom Metazoa; phylum Chordata; class Actinopteri; order Cichliformes; family Cichlidae; genus Astatotilapia; species Astatotilapia calliptera. Next base: position 2,068,714 of record NC_137431.1, read on the forward strand.
TTTAACTGCTGATTGTTGGTGTGACTGCAGGCTTCTTACAGGCCAGTTGTCTGGCTGATACAGTCTGTAGTACATTGCTTGCACGAAGATGAAATACTTGTTTTGACTCTAATAAAAGCTTTGTCTTGTTCTGTTTTCTTCCTAGAAGAACATGACGCTAAAGCCTCAGGAAGGCAGAGACAACCAGGCAGGATCCCTGCATAAGAAAACCCCTTCTAGGGTTCCCAATGGCCTGAGCCTGGAGCCCTGCAGGAACAATTTCCACCACCAGTCCTCAGACCAGGAGAACAACCCCCGCTTGGCTCACTCGCAAGGGAAAAAGAAGAAGCACCTGAACAAGAAACACACGATGGTGAGTTATGAAAAACCAAAGAAACCAGTAAGAGTAGAAGGACCATCATTAAAAACTGTTTTCTTATAAATGCTTGTTTAGTTTTAGTTTCCTTTAGTTTAAATTAAATGAGTACTTCACTTAACAACTGGTTGTTTACAGGCTCTGGAGATGACTGGCTGTGGGCTTAATGGAGCAGCTTTTGTTACACTGTGGCATTTGAACCAAAACCACAGTCTGTTCCTAACACTAACCAAGTTATTCTTATTACATAAACCGACCAACGAGTCAATCTGAAAGTAAAAGGCCAAGCGCAGTGCCCAAAGGTCTAATGGGAATTCACACGTCTGTAAAAATGGCATAGCTGCTATATTAGAACACTTTGGTGGAAAGCACTTTATAAAGGAAAAAATCACATGGCATACATGCAGAGTTGGGACGCAAAAAGCATATCGACATTTTAAGGACTGAGGTTCGTCCTGTGCTTTAAACTGATGCTTGTTGAGCAGAAAATGGATCCTCTGATGGTGTCGATTTTGATAATTAATGCTAATTCAGCGTCCAGCTGTCAGATGCTCAGAGTTTTACTGGCACGTGTACATTTTACTGATCTGTGCGGTGGGGAAAAAGCTTTTATATTTTAAAATATTAATACAGTTTAATTGATACAATGTAATTTATTGATCTAAATCTGTAACATAATGTTACTAAAGCCATGAAATAAATATGACTGAGTCTGACCGATGTGCCCCTTTTTGGTGAGAAAAGTGGGACGGCCCATTTTTAAAAGTAAATCATTTGTATCGAGGATTTTTGGAAGTTGCTCGATAAAACATTGCACCTCTAATGGTTAAATCAAAGAGTCCAAACGCTCTACAAGAGTGAAGTCTAGCTCCTGTGAGGTGTGGGTGTAGTTTAATGTATGACTCAGAACATGTTTTTGTGTGTAGCAAGGTGACGAGGTCATCAGTGAATATTTGTGGCACCCTGATGCAGGAGCGTAGTTTACAGCACTGTCACACACACAGAGCAGCGTCGAGCTGAATATGCAAGAGTGTGTTTCTGAGCTTCACGAGGGAGAACCTACACACAGTTTGTTTCATATGCACAGAGTTTGTTTCATATACACACAGTTTGTTTCATATACACACAGTTTGTTTCATATACACACAGTTTGTTTCATATGCACACACAGTTTGTTTCATATGCACACAGTTTGTTTCATATACACACAGTTTGTTTCATATACACACAGTTTGTTTCATATGCACACACAGTTTGTTTCATATGCACACAGTTTGTTTCATATACACACAGTTTGTTTCATATACACACAGTTTGTTTCATATGCACACAGTTTGTTTCATATACACACAGTTTGTTTCATATGCACACAGTTTGTTTCATATACACACAGTTTGTTTCATATGCACACAGTTTGTTTCATATACACACAGTTTGTTTCATATACACACAGTTTGTTTCATATACACACAGTTTCATATACACACAGTTTGTTTCATATACACACAGTTTGTTTCATATGCACACAGTTTGTTTCATATACACACAGTTTGTTTCATATACACACAGTTTGTTTCATATACACACAGTTTCATATACACACAGTTTGTTTCATATACACACAGTTTGTTTCCTATACACACAGTTTCATATACACACAGTTTGTTTCATATGCACACAGTTTGTTTCATATGCACACAGTTTGTTTCATATACACACAGTTTCATATACACACAGTTTGTTTCATATGCACACAGTTTGTTTCATATACACACAGTTTGTTTCCTATACACACAGTTTCATATACACACAGTTTGTTTCATATGCACACAGTTTGTTTCATATGCACACAGTTTGTTTCATATACACACAGTTTGTTTCATATACACACAGTTTCATATACACACAGTTTGTTTCATATGCACACAGTTTGTTTCATATACACACAGTTTGTTTCATATACACACAGTTTCATATACACACAGTTTCATATACACACAGTTTGTTTCATATGCACACAGTTTGTTTCATATACACACAGTTTGTTTCATATACACACAGTTTCATATACACACAGTTTGTTTCATATGCACACAGTTTGTTTCATATACACACAGTTTGTTTCATATGCACACAGTTTGTTTCATATACACACAGTTTGTTTCATATACACACAGTTTCATATACACACAGTTTGTTTCATATACACACAGTTTGTTTCATATGCACACAGTTTGTTTCATATACACACAGTTTGTTTCATATACACACAGTTTCATATACACACAGTTTCATATACACACAGTTTGTTTCATATACACACAGTTTGTTTCATATACACACAGTTTGTTTCATATGCACACAGTTTGTTTCATATGCACACACTTTGTTTCATATACACACAGTTTGTTTCATATGCACACAGTTTGTTTCATATGCACACAGTTTGTTTCATATACACACAGTTTCATATACACACAGTTTGTTTCATATGCACACAGTTTGTTTCATATGCACACACTTTGTTTCATATGCACACAGTTTGTTTCATATGCACACAGTTTGTTTCATATGCACACAGTTTGTTTCATATGCACACAGTTTGTTTCATATGCACACAGTTTCATATACACACAGTTTGTTTCATATGCACACAGTTTGTTTCATATGCACACAGTTTGTTTCATATACACACAGTTTGTTTAAATGTACACTGTGCAGTAACAGTGTTTCAACTTTGACCTGTTGGTCAAAAATCTGTGCATTGCACACATGTGGATATCACATAAGCAAACTGCATTACATCACTTACATCACATTGTTTTTCTTCCTATTGCCTCATACCTGCCTAGTTTTAGGGGGATTTGCTGAAGTCTAAATGCTGTAACTTTTTTCTCTGCTAGTGTTTTTTCAGAGTAAAGGAGTCATTTGTCCATCTTGCATCTTGTAATAAATGGATTAACACCTGATGAGAAGCTTTTATTGCACTTAAATGAACATAACGAGTTGCCTTCCATTTGAGTAATGTCATTTCACGATTTTCTCCTTCGCTGCTGTTTGGAGGCGAGCGCGCACGCACGCACGCACACGCACACACACACTCTTGAGCAGAGCTGGTGCCAACGTAAATGGCAGCAAATATTCAGTAATAGGGTCTCTTCAGTAATACATGTGCATAGCTTCCTTTGGCAATGTCAAAAATATGTTATATATGTTATGCTTTTATTTTATATGGTACACTGCGAGAAATGTAATGCTCAGCTGGCGAGCTCTTCAGTCTGTTACTTTGAGATCATTTGTGCAGCTCTCACAGCCTGTTTTGGGAGGGTGTTGTAACTGTTTCATGTCCTTTCCTGTTGTTGCTATTATGGTTGTCTATAAAAAATACTCAGATATTAATATCAAAGGAAGATACTCATTTACAGCAGTATGGATGCCGACAGTGCTGTATGTTCACACAGCTCCTCCCTCACTCACAGCTGAAGTAGTTAACATTCATAACGCTGATCAGTGCTTTAGGAGGGATGCCAGAAATCAGTAAAGCTCCTGTTTCAATAACACTGAAGTTAACATGTGCAATGTAAATGTTAGCAGTTAGCTATTAGTAATTATTTACAGCCACAGTTGTAATCTCTTATAGTTGACATAGCAGCTTGTGCACTTTAGTTAAATAAAAGGTGAATAATATTTGCAGGCTGAACAGCCATGCAGAGCAGATTGCTCCAGATTACCAGTGTGGAGAAGTAATCTGAGGGAACAAAGAGTGAAATTCAGAGCAGCAGAATCAGAGTTCAGGGCTGAGGGTGTAAAGAGCTGCAGATGTTTAACTTTAACTTTCCTGTTTGTGCAATCAAGTGTTTCTTCTTTTGTTGCAGCCGGCTGTGAGGTTAGACTGGTTCAGTGTTTCATACTGAGCTTCTTTATTTTAGCATGACTGTGCCGAGTTAAAAACTGTCTAAATTCTTTCATCTTTAATAAAACGATCAGCATTGCTGCTTTACCAGGTGTAACTATGAAGTTTAACTTCCAGGCATCCATGAAAACAAAAGTTATTACATTTAACGGAGTTAGAAGCTAGCAGGAAGCTAGCAGAAGTTAGCTCGCTAGTTTCGCTAGTTACCTAAGCATGATATAGCATGTTCTGACTGAGAGATTTCTGAAAAAAATCAAACGTACAGCTCTGCTATCACTTCCAACATAAATGAAGACAGGAAACTAAACAGCAGTGACGTTTGTAGGGTTACTGAAGTTGGGCTAGCTGGTATATAATGATGTGCTACGTGATCGCTAGCGACACAGTTATGTTAGCATAACATAAACAGTGAAGCTGGAGGACGAACACTAACACTTTTCCACTTATAAAAGTTAACGTGAAGGTTCTTCATGGTTAGAGACAAATGCAATCGCATGGCAGGATGCTGTAAACGGACCAAACTTCAGTCAGGAGAACAACTGAGATAATCCATCCACAATACGAGGTTAGTCATTAATATACTGCAACAACATGGGAATAGAGCAGCTGCCAGAGAATTCAACATTAATGAATCAATGGTACAGAAGTGGAGGAAGCAAGAAGAATGAGTTTAATAAAGTTTGATTTATCTGACTGCTTTGTTTCGCTTAATGTGCCTTATAATCCCGTGCACCTTATGGTCCGAAAAATGCGTACTGCACACTGCAGTTTAATATTGCAAAGCACCTCTTTTTAACTTCAGTAGATATTATACATGGTTATGCTCAGGATATGTCAGCCCATTTCTACTGGAAATGCCTTTTGGTTAAACTTTCAGCAAGGAATTTGCATTTGCACTGTTACGTTTTTATAAAGCTTTAATGTACATAAAAAACAGCTGCTTGTTTAAGTGAAAATAAATGGAAGGTTGTCTTTTTGCGCTAGTAATGTTGTGGAGTTGTATTTTGTCTCGCATCAATTATATCGTCAGTTATATCGTTATCGCAAATTTTCAAATATATATCGTGATAAATATTTTTGGCATATCGCCCTGCTCTACCCCTGAGCTTAATCTTCTGTGGTAATTGTACTGAGCATTTTCTTTGGTATCAAGTTCAAATTTCTAGTCTGCAGCTATAACAGATATGCAAACAATCATCTTTGATTGGTTTTGTGTTGCTATGACTGTGATTGTGTGTTTTAGTGGAGAATGACGATCAGGTCCAGTCCTGATCTTCTTAGCAGCCAGCGTCTGCGGACACATTCAGACACGCGTGCCACATTTTCTCCCACATGTGAGCTGACATGCAGGCGAACGTTTACTCGGCGTGCGTCACCACAGCGCGCTTTCTCGATGGCTCTGTCTTGATAGTGGCAACACTAATGAGTTAATTGCAAGGCATTCAAGGTTTTCACTGGTGAGAGCTCTCCAAATTACAATGGCACACTCTGATCTCAGTAAATATCCTAAATGATTGTAACGATTACACTGCAGATGGTTTGGATAATGCAATCCGCTGGCTGGCGTGCAGCTGTGACGCACAGCTACAGTCGTCTGTGTTGAAAAAGTTTGTTTGTTTGTTTGCAGATCGACCCGTTCACCTTGATGCTCAATAACAACCTAATCTGACATCTGCATAATTGAAAAGATCATCATCTGTGCCTTACTCCACCCCTTTTTGTCCTCTTTGAGGAAAACGAGCTGCAGTGGAACTGCGATCTGTCGTTTTTGGCCTTCAGTATAAATAAATGTTAAGTCTTTGTCCTAACACAAGGTTAAAATTTTAAATGTCAGAGGTTTAATTGTCCCTGCGGTCTGAATAGAGTGGCTGTTATAAGTGCTTCTGTTACCTCTGACTTTAAGTAGAGTGAGAGAGAAAGAAAGATGAAAAATTTCATGTTAAATAAAGCAAAAGGTGTTTTTTTCCCCTTTTTTTCTTCTTCTTTGTTCCCCTTCCAGCCAAGTTTGCAGATTGCAGCGAATGCTTTCGATCTCTGGCACTGACCCAATGCACTGAGCTGAGATACTGTAAGCTCAAGGGGGGAAATAGAGAAATGTTTATAAGCGCCTCTGACATATCGCCTCACAGTGAAGAGCCCAGATAGAGGAAGCTTCAGTGGAGATGGATGAGAGCGCAGTAACAAACCACAATGATGACTCGCTCCTCTGCCTTTATCATATCACAGTTTGGTTTTTGTCTTTTGCTCCGGGGGATTGTTTTTGCTTAATTGTCACTTGTGCCATATTGAGTTACTGATCCTGTCTTTCTAAAGAAAGACTTCCAGGCTTTAGTTAAAATGTAATCACAGCCCTTTAAGGTCGAGGAGTGTTTCTGTGGTCAGTTAGCTCAAGGCAGTGTGTGTGTGTGTGTGTGTGTGTGTGTGTGTGTGTGTGTGTGTGTGTGTGTGTGTGTGTGTGTGTGTGTGTGTGTGTGTGTGTGTGTGTGTGTGTGTGTGAGAGAATAGAGGCTAAATCTCGTACAGACATCCAAGCAAACATATTATTTTAATCTTGCTCTCCCCACATTCCCCATCTGTCTCTAATGTGCAGTATAAATAAAGTATAAAACTTCTTTATGTGTGTAATATTTGTGTATCATAAAGGTTTATTACAGCAAGTAAACTGTGCAGAAGAAGAGCTCACATTTATTACTGGATATTTTGTGTGAATGAGCTTTGATTGCTGTTTTATAATGCGAGACCTGCACTCGTACACGCTCCACAGTACCATGATGGCACCGGTTCTGACATAAACGGTAGTAACCAGACCGAAAAGCAGCGCACATTTCGGTGCTTTATTTCCCTGAGCTGTGATACACTTTAGATTCTAGCCAATCATTTTACGTTTCGAGGATAGTAGGCGGGGCCAGGTACGTACGTTCTTTTAGAGCAGAGCTACAGATTAAAAATGTCCAAGGCGAAGCGGTCAAAAGTCTGGCTGTACTTCACAGCAAAAGATGCAAACTCAGCAGCAACAAGTGCTTTAAGCTGATACTGTGATACTGTGAAAGGAGGTAACACATCAAATCTGATGAAACACCTGGAGACGCATAGCGGTTTGTTAAAGCCGAGAAATGCGCCGTATTTGATAGCTTGCTGCGAGACCTCACACCGTGCACATCTACTGCGGGTGTGGTGCCTGTTATCGGACCCGGAGTTAGCAACATCCCCCAAAAACCCGAAGAGGAGCGTCCTGGCCCCTAGCCCTGCCAGTGTAGCAGAAATGATGAGGATGATGATGCAGCAGCACCGTTCTTCTCTGCGTGAGTAGCTTCATGTTGTTCGTGTGTAATTTACGTTGAGTAGGCTAACCACGTTATTACATTAATGCATGTAAGGTGAACTAGCAAACATCATCATAGCTACATGCGGCTGTCTTCTTGTTTGATGGCAGATACTCCCTTCACCCTGGACAAAAAGGCTAAAATGACCAAAGAAAAAGTGGAAATCAGAATCAGAATACTTTATTGATCCCTGGGGGAAATTATTTTTTGTTACAGTGCTCCATTTTAAACCAACATTAAGACAAGACAGACAATACGCTAACTAAGAATAGTACAATATATACATATATATACATACATACATACATACATACATACATAAGTCACTTATAAATAAATATTTGGAAAAGAAACATGTGTAGTTGTAGCAGCAAACAGTGTGTTAAGTGGATGCGTTGTACAGGGAGATGGCCACAGGCAGGAATGATTTCCTGTGTCGTTCAGTGGTGCTGAACGACAGTTAAAACAGTTAAACATGAGAGGTTTTGGACAAAGTTTGTGTTTTTTCTATTGTTTAAGCACTGCTTCCAGCCAAGAGTGATACCATATATGCCCCATAGCTGCAGAAAAGGCTAACATTGTTATCTTTTTACAAAAAAACAGCTGAACATGAGAGGTTTTTGGACCAATTTTGTGTTCTCCATTCTTTAAGCACCGTTTAAGCACCGTTTGAGCACCGGCACCGTTTCAAAAGTACCGATTTGGCACCGGTATCGGATAAAACCTAAACGATACCCATCCCTAGTCAGGAGATACCGTTGAATGTTAGAGTTTATGTTAAAGCATTGTTACTACTTATTGTAAAGACTGGTTTTAAGCTCAAGTGTAAAGATATTTATACCCACTTCACCAGTAAAGAAAACACACAAAGCTGGAAGGAAAAGTGCTCCAGCTGAGATCTCTGCATGGATTTTGACTAAATTGAGGAAAATCTTTGATTTTTGCCTGTTAGTAAATATTAAAGGGTGTGTGTGTGTGTGTGTGTGTGTGTGTGTGTGTGTGTGTGTGTGTGTGTGTGTGTGTGTGTGGTGGGGGGGAGGACCGGGGGTTTGTTCTGACGACACTCGTCTGCTCACTGATGACTTTCTGCTTCTTAATTCAGATAAAACTGAGGTTATTGTACTCGGCCCTGAAAAGCTTAGAAATATGGTATCTAAGCAGATTCTTACTCTGGATGGCATTACCTTGGCCTCCAGTAACGCTGTGAGGAACCTTGGAGTCATTTTTGACCAGGACATGTCCTTCAATGCACATATTAAACAAATATGTAAGACTGCTTTCTTCCATTTGTGCAACATCTCTAAAGTTAGAAATATCTTGTCTCAGAGTGACGCTGAAAAACTAGTTCATGCATTTATTACTTCCAGGCTGGACGACTGTAATTCATTATTATCAGGAAGTCCTAAAAACTCCCTGAAAAGCCTTCAACTAATCCAAAATGCTGCAGCAAGAGTCCTGACAGGGACTAGAAAGAGAGAGCAGATTTCTCCTGTTTTGGCTTCCTGTTAAATCCAGAATTCAAAATCCTGCTCCTCACATACAAGGTCCTAAATAATCAGGCCCCATCTTATCTTAATGACCTTGTAGTACCATATCACCCTATTAGAGCACTTCGCTCTCGCTCTGCAGGCCTACTTGTTGTTCCTAGAGTATTTAAAAGTAGAATGGGAGGCAGAGCCTTCAGTTTTCAGGCCCCTCTTCTGTGGAACCAGCTTCCAGTTTGGATTCAGGAGACAGACACTATCTCTACTTTCAAGATTAGGCTTCAAACTTTCCTTTTTGCTAAAGCATATAGTTAGGGCTGGACCAGGTGACCCTGAATCCTCCCTTAGTTATGCTGCAATAGACGTAGGCTGCCGGGGATTCCCATGATGCATTGAGTTTTTCCTTTCCAGTCACCTTTCTCACTCACTATGTGTTAACAGACCTCTCTGCATTGAATCATATCTGTTATTAACCTCTGTCTCTCTTCCACAGCATGTCTTTATCCTGTCTTCCTTCTCTCACCCCAACCGGTCACAGCAGATGGCCCCGCCCCTCCCTGAGCCTGGTTCTGCCGGAGGTTTCTTCCTGTTAAAAGGGAGTTTTTCCTTCCCACTGTCGCCAAAGTGCTGCTCATAGGGGGTCATATGATTGTTGGGTTTTTCTCTGTATCTATGAAGCGCCTTGAGGCGACTTTTGTTGTGATTTGGCGCTATATAAATAAAATTGAATTGAATTGAATTGATGTTGGAGTGGTGGCCTGTGGTGAACAGAGGGCCACGCTGTGAGGCCCATCTGGTCTGTGGTGCTGGGGAATAGGAAGACAAGAAGTGGGGGTGGGATTTGGGGGAGGGCAAGGCTTAGGTTGGACATCTCCCCCCAATGCCCCACATCTCAGTCTGTCTGTCTGTGTTTGTTCTCAGACGTCAGGAACAACGATTTTTACGCCTGAATGATGCAGAAGTTTGTCTGAGTTAGAGTTTGCTGAGAATCCATCAGCTATTATTGCTACATACAGATTAGCTAAGTTAGCTATTCACCACGAGTATCTTTACACAAACAGTGCAATTAGAAACATGTTTGAAGTTTGTCCCAGTAATCCTTCCATTAAAAAAGAAGGGACTTAAATTTGGAATATTATCATTATGCACACTGACTTTCACGGGACAAAGATTTGCTTTTATTAGTCAGGAGTTTAGATGTAACTATAAAGTGTTTGATTCATGGAAACCCCTCAGTAGTGTGAGAAAATGATTACAGCGGTCCTTCGTTTATCGCAGGAGTTACGTTCTAAAAATAACACAATAGGTGAAATCAGAAGTAGCCAACTTTATTTTTTACAATTGTTATAGATGTTTAAGGCTGTAAAACCTCTCACTACACACTTTATACACTTTTCTCAGACAGGCACGAACATTTTCACACTTTTGTCTCTTGTTTAAACTCTCAAAGTTCAAACCTTCATAGAAAAATAAGTTCATTATTATAGGATGAAACCAAAGATCAAACCATGTTTTCAGGTCCAGAACATAGGATAGAGCAGCTGCCAGAGAATTCAACATTAATGAATCATCAATGGTACGGAAGTGG